>NW_027175228.1:0-600000 GCF_028021215.1 Eschrichtius robustus
TTATTCAGGAAAAAACGGATACGCCCTTTTTGGCCAACCAAGCAACCTGGAAAGGCAAATCAGCGCTACAAAGAAGTCTCGCTTCCCATCGGTCAAAAGGGCCATGCTGCAAAAAGTGTCAAAACCAGAAATGCAGGACAGGCCATGGAGAAATGGCAGCCTTGCTACGCTGATGGGCGGATGTAAATTGCAACAGCCACTCTGGAGAAGTGTACGGTGTGTCCTGAAACATCGAAAAAACAGCTTAGGGAGCATAGGGCAAGTGCACTCATGGCGTATAAATTGGGAAAACTAAAAATCAGCAAGACACAGGCACCCCAATGTTTAGGGCTGCTATGTTGACAAGAACCTCCACTTCATGACACCTTAAATATCCCAGGAAAGAGAAAAATGGATACAGAAGTTGTGGTCCTTATGTACAAGGAATATCACTCAGACATGAATCAATGTCATAAGGCTAGTAGAAGCAAGATGAGTGGATTTAGGTATGACGATTCTAAGTGAACTAAGTCACACAGAAAAAGACACTTATCATAAGCTATCACTTATAGAGGGAATGTAAAAACCGCTACACTTGACTGAATTACAAAGGGAAACAGAGTCAAACGTTTAGAAAACACACTATGGCTGCTTAACGGGAAAGGTGAGGTGGGGTGATGCATAAAACAAGGGTTTCAAATTCGCTCAGATACCGTTCCATACACCCAATATGTAATAGACAAGGCCTACTCCTTGCTCAGTGAACTGGAATCAACACCCCCTATTCACCGCACAAGATATATCTGACTAGTAATAATCGTACAACCTATGTATTGATATCTCTCTGGAAGTGAGGCCAAGTGGGTGTAAAGCCGCATAAACACAGCCGTGAAAGGCAGCTAAACCCCATAATAAAAATAAATTACTTTTAAAAACCCGTAAAAGAAAGACAGTGAAAGAGAGAGAAATTCTTACATAATTCGTTCAGGGGCTTTGATGCAACCTGGATTGACCATATCTAGACCCACAGCTGGATGAGACATAAGGGTGGATACTCTTGGGGCTGAGGAGGTTGGGTGAGGTTGGGTGAGCAACGCAGACCTTTAAAGTAATACTGCGTGGTACCCATCCCATGGGTCCCAAATCTCCAGGTTCAAGGGCATCTTCCTACATCGAAAACATGCATGAGAAACCCAGATAAGGTACACCGTGTGATTTTGAAAGGTTTCTAAAACGCACCTCATTTCTCATCTCCTTGTGCTCGGGTTCGCCATTCCAGGTACTTTACTAGCAATCTCCCTACTTGGACAATCTGCACCTTTAACCTCCTGTTCTGTACAGGTTGCAATTTGTCCTGAGGATGAACGGGAAGAGGGGCAACCAATGAGAGACTAGATCTAGGTGTTGGGACAGGCACAGGTCACTCTATTTTCCCATCAGGAAGAAGAATTAACCACAGGCTCAGCCTGCCCCCCGGAACCTGAATAGGGCCTGAGGCAATCCCGTGCTTTTGCG
This sequence comes from Eschrichtius robustus, assembly GCF_028021215.1. Lineage (NCBI taxonomy): Eukaryota > Metazoa > Chordata > Mammalia > Artiodactyla > Eschrichtiidae > Eschrichtius > Eschrichtius robustus. Next base: position 1,495 of record NW_027175228.1, read on the forward strand.
GCCAGCTCCCAAAAAAGACAGTTGAAAAATGGAGCTCAGGGGCACTGCCATTCACAAACCCGCAGAGTTATAAATGGTAACTCTTGTCCACAAATATATTGAGGGAAGGCAACGAAGAGGATTTGAAAGCAGGCAGAATTGCAGGAAACATGTTTCAGGAGGTAGATTCGAATCGCCTTTAAAGCACATGAAAAGTGGCAAAACGTCGACAGTGATGCCCTTGGCCAAAAAGGGCGTATGCGTTTTTTCCTGAATATATTCAGGAAAAAACGCATACGCCCTTTTTGGCCAACCAAGCAACCTGGAAAGTCAAATCAGCGCTACAAAGAAGTCTCGCTTCCATCGGTCAAAAGGGCCATGCTGCAAAAAGTGTCAAAACCAGAAATGCAGGACAGGCCATGGAGAAATGGCAGCCTTGCTACGCTGATGGGCGGGATGTAAATTGCCAACAGCCACTCTGGAGAAGTGTACGGTGTGTCCTGAAACATCGAAAAAACAGCTTAGGGAGCATAGGGAACGTGCACTCATGGGCGTATAAATTGGGAAAACTAAAAATCAGCAAGACACAGGCACCCCAATGTTTAGGGCTGCTATGTTGACAAGAACCTCCACTTCATGACACCTTAAATATCCCAGGAAAGAGAAAAATGGATAAAGAAGTTGTGGTCCTTATGTACAAAGGAATATCTCTCAGACATGAAATCAATGTCATAAGGCTAGTAGAAGCAAGATGAGTGGATTTAGTTATGACGATTCTAAGTGAACTAAGTCACACAGAAAAAGACACTTATCATAAGCTATCACTTATAGAGGGAATGTAAAAACCGCTACACTTGAACTGAATTACAAAGGGAACAGATTCACACGTTTAGAAAACACACTATGGCTGCTTAACGGGAAAGGTGAGGTGGGGTGATGCATAAAACAAGGGTTTCAAATTCGCTCAGATACCGTTCCATACACCCAATATGTAATAGACAAGGCCTGCTCCTTGCTCAGTGAACTGGACTCAACACCCCCTATTCACCGCACAAGAATATATCTGACTAGTAATAATCGTAAAACCTATGTATTGATATCTCTCTGGAAGTGAGCCAAGTGGGTGTAAAGCCGCATAAACACAGCCGTGAAAAGCAGCTAAACCCCATTATAAAAATAAATTACTATTAAAAAACCGTAAAACAAAGACAGTGAAAGAGAGAGAAATTCTTACAAAATTCGTTCAGGGGCTGTGATGCAACCTGGATTGACCATATCTAGACCCACACCTGGATGAGACATAAGGGTGGACACTCTTGGGGCTGAGAGGTTGGGTGAGGTTGGGTGAGCAAACTCAGACCCTTTAAAGTAATACTGCGTGGTACCCATCCCATGGGTCCCAAATCTCCAGGTTCAAGGGCATCTTCCTACATCGAAAACATGCATGAGAATCCCAGAAGATGGTACACCGTGTGATCGGGAAAGGTTTCTAAAACGCACCTCATTTCTCATCTCCTTGTGCTCGGGTTCGCCATTCCAGCTACTTTACTAGCAATCTCCCTTCTTGGAGAATCAGCACCTTTAACCTCCTGTTCTGTACAGGTTGCAATTTGTCCTGAGGATGAACGGGAAGAGGGGCAACCAATGAGAGACTAGATCTAGGTGTTGGGACAGGCACAGGTCACTCTATTTTCCCATCAGGAAGAAGAATTAACCACAGGCTCAGCCTGCCCCCCGGAACCTGAATAGGGCCTGAGGCAATCCCGTGCTTTTGCGGCCAGCTCCCAAAAAAGACAGTTGAAAAATGGAGCTCAGGGGCACTGCCATTCACAAACCCGCAGAGTTATAAATGGTAACTCTCGTCAACAAATATATTGAGGGAAGGCAACGAAGAGGATTTGAAAGCAAGGCAGAATTGCAGGAAACAGATTTCAGGAGGTAGATTCGAATCGCCTTTAAAGCACATGAAAAGTGGCAAAACGTCGACAGTGATGCCCTTGGCCAAAAAGGGCGTATGCGTTTTTTCCTGAATATATTCAGGAAAAAACGGATACGCCCTTTTTGGCCAACCAAGCAACCTGGAAAGGCAAATCAGCGCTACAAAGAAGTCTCGCTTCCCATCGGTCAAAAGGGCCATGCTGCAAAAAGTGTCAAAACCAGAAATGCAGGACAGGCCATGGAGAAATGGCAGCCTTGCTACGCTGATGGGCGGGATGTAAATTGCCAACAGCCACTCTGGAGAAGTGTACGGTGTGTCCTGAAACATCGAAAAAACAGCTTAGGGAGCATAGGGCAAGTGCACTCATGGGCGTATAAATTGGGAAAACTAAAAATCAGCAAGACACAGGCACCCCAATGTTTAGGGCTGCTATGTTGACAAGAACCTCCACTTCATGACACCTTAAATATCCCAGGAAAGAGAAAAATGGATAAAGAAGTTGTGGTCCTTATGTACAAAGGAATATCACTCAGACATGAAATCAATGTCATAAGGCTAGTAGAAGCAAGATGAGTGGATTTAGGTATGACGATTCTAAGTGAACTAAGTCACACAGAAAAAGACACTTATCAAAGGCTGTCACTTATAGAGGGAATGTAAAAACCGCTACATTTGAACTGAATTACAAAACAGAACAGAGTCACACGTTTAGAAAACAAACTATGGCTGCTTAACGGGAAAGGTGAGGTGGGGTGATGCATAAAACAAGGGTTTCAAATTCGCTCAGATACCGTTCCATACACCCAATATGTAATAGACAAGACCTACTCCTTGCTCAGTGAACTGGACACAACACCCCCTATTCACCGCACAAGAATATACGTGACTAGTAAGAATCTTAAAACCTATGTATTGATATCTCTCTGGAAGTGAGCCAAGTGGGTGTAAAGCCGCATAAACACAGCCGTGAAAAGCAGCTAAACCCCATTATAAAAATAAATTACTTTTAAAAACCCGTAAAACAAAGACAGTGAAATTCTTACAAAATTCGTTCAGGGGCTGTGATGCAACCTGGATTGACCATATCTAGACCCACAGCTGGATGAGACATAAGGTTGGACACTCTTGGGGCTGACAGGTTGGGTGAGGTTGGGTGAGCAAACGCAGACCCTTTAAAGTAATACTGCGTGGTACCCATCCCATGGGTCCCAAATCTCCAGGTTCAAGGGCATCTTCCTACATCGAAAACATGCATGAGAAACTCAGAAGATGGTACACCGTGTGATTTTGAAAGGTTTCTAAAACGCACCCCATTTCTCACCTCCTTGTGCTCGGGTTCGCCTTTCCAGCTACTTTACTAGCAATCTCCCTACTTGCAGAATCAGCACCTTTAAGCTCCTGATCCATACAGGTTGCAAATTGTCCTGAGGATGAACGGGAAGAGGGGCAACCAATGAGAGACTATATCTAGGTGTTGGGACAGGCACAGGTCACTCTATTTTCCCATCAGGAAGAAGAATTAACCACAGGCTCAGCCTGCTGCCCAGAAGCACAATAGCGCCTGAGGCAATACTGCGCTTTTGCGGCCAGCTCCCAAAAAAGCGAGTTGAAAAATGGAGCTCAGGGACACTGCAATTCACAAACCCGCAGAGTTATAAATGATAAGTCTCGTCCAAAAATATATTGAGGGAAGGCAACGAAGAGGATTTGAAAGCAAGGCAGAATTGCAGGAAACAGATTTCAGGAGGTAGATTCGAATTGCCTTTAAAGCACATGAAAAGCGGCAAAACGTCGACAATGATGCCCTTGGACAAAAAGGGCGTATGCGTTTTTTCCTGAATATATTCAGAAAAAAACGCATACGCCCTTTTTGGCCAACCAAGCAACCTGGAAAGGCAAATCAGCGCTACAAAGAAGTCTCGCTTCCCATCGGTCAAAAGGGCCATGCTAAAAAAGTGTCAAAACCAGAAATGCAGGACAGGCCATGGAGAAATGGCAGCCTTGCTACGCTGATAGGCGGGATGTTAATTGCCAACAGCCACTCTGGAGAAGTGTACGGTGTGTCCTGAAACATCGAAAAAACACAGCTTAGGGAGCATAGGGCACGTCCACTCATGGGCGTATAAATTGGGAAAACTAAAAATCAGCAAGACACAGGCACCCCAAAGTTTAGGGCTGCTCTGTTGACAAGAACCTCCAGTTCATGACACCTTAAATATCCCAGGAAAGAGAAAAATGGATAAAGAAGTTGTGGTCCTTATGTACAATGGAATATCACTCAGACATGAAATCAATGTCATAAGGCTAGGAGAAGCAAGATGAGTGGATTTAGGTACGACGATTCCAAGTGAAATAAGTCACACAGAAAAAGACACTTATCATAAGGTATCACTTATAGAGGGAATGTAAAAACCGCTACACTTGAACTGAATTACAAAACAGAACAGAGTCACACGTTTAGAAAACACACTATGGCTGCTTAACGGGAAAGGTGAGGTGGGGTGATGCATAAAACAAGGGTTTCAAATTCGCTCAGATACCGTTCCATACACCCAATATGTAATAGACAAGACCTACTCCTTGCTCAGTGAACTGGACACAACACCCCCTATTCACCGCACAAGAATATACGTGACTAGTAAGAATCTTAAAACCTATGTATTGATACGTGTCTGGAAGTGAGTCAAGTGGGTGTAAAGCCGCTTAAACACAGCCGTGAAAAGCAGCTAAACCCCATTATAAAAATAAATTACTTTTAAAAACCCGTAAAACAAAGACAGTGAAAGAGAGAGAAATTTTACAAAATTCGTTCAGGGGCTGTGATGCAACCTGGATTGACCATATCTAGACCCACAGCTGGATGAGACATAAGGGTGGACACTCTTGGGGCTGAGAGGTTTGGTGAGGTTGGGTGAGCAAACGCAGACCCTTTAAAGTAATACTGCGTGGTACCCATCCCATGGGTCCCAAATCTCCAGGTTCAAGGGCATCTTCCTACATCGAAAACATGCATGAGAAACCCAGAAGATGGTACACCGTGTGATTTTGAAAGGTTTCCAAAATGAACCACATTTCTCATCTCCTTGTGCTGGGGTTCGCCTTTCCAGCTACTTTACTAGCAATCTCCCTACTTGGAGAATCAGCACCTTTAAGCTCCTGTTCCCTACAGGTTGCAATTTGTCCTGAGGATGAACGGGAAGAGGGGCAACCAATGAGAGACTAGATCTAGGTGTTGGGACAGGCACAGGTCACTCTTTTTTCCCAATAGGAAGAAGAATTAAACACAGGTTCAGCCTGCCGCCGGGAACCAGAATAGGGCCTGAGGCAATCCCGTGCTTTTGCGGCCAGCTCCCAAAAAAGACAGTTGAAAAATGGAGCTCAGGGGCACTGCAATTCACAAACCTGCTGAGTTATAAATGATAACTCTCGTCCACAAATATATTGAGGGAAGGCAACGAAGAGGATTTGAAAGCAAGGCAGAATTGCAGGAAACAGGTTTCAGGGGGTAGATTCGAATCGCCTTTAAAGCACATGAAAGGTGGCAAAACGTCGACAATGATGACCTTGGCCAAAAAGGGCGTATGCGTTGTTTCCTGAATATATTCAGGAAACAACGCATACGCCCTTTTTGGCCAACCAAGCAACCTGGAAAGGCAAATCAGCGCTACCAAGAATTCTTGCTTCCCATCGGTCAAAAGGGCCATGCTGCAAAAATTTTCAAAACCAGAAATGCAGGACAGGCCATGGAGAAATGGCAGCCTTGCTACGCTGATGGGAGGGATGTAAATTGCCAACAGCCACTCTGGAGAAGTGTACGGTGTGTCCTGAAACATCAAAAAAACACAGCTTAGGGAGCATAGGGCACGTCCACTCATGGGCGTATAAATTGGGAAAACTAAAAATCAGCAACACACAGGCACCCCAAAGTTTAGGGCAGCTCTGTTGACAAGAACCTCCACTTCATGACACCGTAAATATCCCAGGAAAGAGAAAAATGGATAAAGAAGTTGTGGTCCTTATGTACAATGGAATATCACTCAGACATGAAATCAATGTCATAAGGCTAGTAGAAGCAAGATGAGTGGATTTAGGAACGACGATTCTAAGTGAAATAAGTCACACAGAAAAAGACACTTATCATAAGCTATCACTTAGAGAGGGAATGTAAAAACCGCTACACTTGAACTGAATTAAAAAACAGAACAGAGTCACACGTTTAGAAAACACACTATGGCTGCTTAACGGGAAAGGTGAGTTGGGGTGATGCATAAAACAAGGGTTTCAAATTCACTCAGATACCGTTCCATACACCCAATATGTAATAGACAAGGCCTACTCCTTGCTCAGTGAACTGGAATCAACACCCCCTATTCACCGCACAAGAATATATCTGACTAGTAATAATCGTACAACCTATGTATTGATATCTCTCTGGAAGTGAGCCAAGTGGGTGTAAAGCCGCATAAACACAGCCGTGAAAGGCAGCTAAACCCCATAATAAAAATAAATTACTTTTAAAAACCCGTAAAAGAAAGACAGTGAAAGAGAGAGAAATTCTTACATAATTCGTTCAGGGGCTTTGATGCAACCTGGATTGACCATATCTAGACCCACAGCTGGATGAGACATAAGGGTGGATACTCTTGGGGCTGAGAGGTTGGGTGAGGTTGGGTGAGCAAACGCAGAACCTTTAAAGTAATACTGCGTGGTACCCATCCCATGGGTCCCAAATCTCCAGGTTCAAGGGCATCTTCCTACATCGAAAACATGCATGAGAAACCCAGAATAAGGTACACCGTGTGATTTTGAAAGGTTTCTAAAACGCACCTCATTTCTCATCTCCTTGTGCTCGGGTTCGCCATTCCAGGTACTTTACTAGCAATCTCCCTATTTGGACAATCTGCACCTTTAACCTCCTGTTCTGTACAGGTTGCAATTTGTCCTGAGGATGAACGGGAAGAGGGGCAACCAATGAGAGACTAGATCTAGGTGTTGGGACAGGCACAGGTCACTCTATTTTCCCATCAGGAAGAAGAATTAACCACAGGCTCAGCCTGCCCCCGGAACCTGAATAGGGCCTGAGGCAATCCCGTGCTTTTGCGGCCAGCTCCCAAAAAAGACAGTTGAAAAATGGAGCTCAGGGGCACTGCCATTCACAAACCCGCAGAGTTATAAATGGTAACTCTTGTCCACAAATATATTGAGGGAAGGCAACGAAGAGGATTTGAAAGCAAGGCAGAATTGCAGGAAACATGTTTCAGGAGGTAGATTCGAATCGCCTTTAAAGCACATGAAAAGTGGCAAAACGTCGACAGTGATGCCCTTGGCCAAAAAGGGCGTATGCGTTTTTTCCTGAATATATTCAGGAAAAAACGCATACGCCCTTTTTGGCCAACCAAGCAACCTGGAAAGTCAAATCAGCGCTACAAAGAAGTCTCGCTTCCCATCGGTCAAAAGGGCCATGCTGCAAAAAGTGTCAAAACCAGAAATGCAGGACAGGCCATGGAGAAATGGCAGCCTTGCTACGCTGATGGGCGGGATGTAAATTGCCAACAGCCACTCTGGAGAAGTGTACGGTGTGTCCTGAAACATCGAAAAAACAGCTTAGGGAGCATAGGGAACGTGCACTCATGGGCGTATAAATTGGGAAAACTAAAAATCAGCAAGACACAGGCACCCCAATGTTTAGGGCTGCTATGTTGACAAGAACCTCCACTTCATGACACCTTAAATATCCCAGGAAAGAGAAAAATGGATAAAGAAGTTGTGGTCCTTATGTACAAAGGAATATCTCTCAGACATGAAATCAATGTCATAAGGCTAGTAGAAGCAAGATGAGTGGATTTAGTTATGACGATTCTAAGTGAACTAAGTCACACAGAAAAAGACACTTATCATAAGCTATCACTTATAGAGGGAATGTAAAAACCGCTACACTTGAACTGAATTACAAAGGGAACAGATTCACACGTTTAGAAAACACACTATGGCTGCTTAACGGGAAAGGTGAGGTGGGGTGATGCATAAAACAAGGGTTTCAAATTCGCTCAGATACCGTTCCATACACCCAATATGTAATAGACAAGGCCTGCTCCTTGCTCAGTGAACTGGACTCAACACCCCCTATTCACCGCACAAGAATATATCTGACTAGTAATAATCGTAAAACCTATGTATTGATATCTCTCTGGAAGTGAGCCAAGTGGGTGTAAAGCCGCATAAACACAGCCGTGAAAAGCAGCTAAACCCCATTATAAAAATAAATTACTATTAAAAAACCGTAAAACAAAGACAGTGAAAGAGAGAGAAATTCTTACAAAATTCGTTCAGGGGCTGTGATGCAACCTGGATTGACCATATCTAGACCCACACCTTGATGAGACATAAGGGTGGACACTCTTGGGGCTGAGAGGTTGGGTGAGGTTGGGTGAGCAAACTCAGACCCTTTAAAGTAATACTGCGTGGTACCCATCCCATGGGTCCCAAATCTCCAGGTTCAAGGGCATCTTCCTACATCGAAAACATGCATGAGAATCCCAGAAGATGGTACACCGTGTGATCGGGAAAGGTTTCTAAAACGCACCTCATTTCTCATCTCCTTGTGCTCGGGTTCGCCATTCCAGCTACTTTACTAGCAATCTCCCTTCTTGGAGAATCAGCACCTTTAACCTCCTGTTCTGTACAGGTTGCAATTTGTCCTGAGGATGAACGGGAAGAGGGGCAACCAATGAGAGACTAGATCTAGGTGTTGGGACAGGCACAGGTCACTCTATTTTCCCATCAGGAAGAAGAATTAACCACAGGCTCAGCCTGCCCCCCGGAACGTGAATAGGGCCTGAGGCAATCCCGTGCTTTTGCGGCCAGCTCCCAAAAAAGACAGTTGAAAAATGGAGCTCAGGGGCACTGCCATTCACAAACCCGCAGAGTTATAAATGGTAACTCTCGTCAACAAATATATTGAGGGAAGGCAACGAAGAGGATTTGAAAGCAAGGCAGAATTGCAGGAAACATGTTTCAGGAGGTAGATTCGAATCGCCTTTAAAGCACATGAAAAGTGGCAAAACGTCGACAGTGATGCCCTTGGCCAAAAAGGGCGTATGCGTTTTTTCCTGAATATATTCAGGAAAAAACGGATACGCCCTTTTTGGCCAACCAAGCAACCTGGAAAGGCAAATCAGCGCTACAAAGAAGTCTCGCTTCCCATCGGTCAAAAGGGCCATGCTGCAAAAAGTGTCAAAACCAGAAATGCAGGACAGGCCATGGAGAAATGGCAGCCTTGCTACGCTGATGGGCGGGATGTAAATTGCCAACAGCCACTCTGGAGAAGTGTACGGTGTGTCCTGAAACATCGAAAAAACAGCTTAGGGAGCATAGGGCAAGTGCACTCATGGGCGTATAAATTGGGAAAACTAAAAATCAGCAAGACACAGGCACCCCAATGTTTAGGGCTGCTATGTTGACAAGAACCTCCACTTCATGACACCTTAAATATCCCAGGAAAGAGAAAAATGGATAAAGAAGTTGTGGTCCTTATGTACAAAGGAATATCACTCAGACATGAAATCAATGTCATAAGGCTAGTAGAAGCAAGATGAGTGGATTTAGGTATGACGATTCTAAGTGAACTAAGTCACACAGAAAAAGACACTTATCATAAGCTATCACTTATAGAGGGAATGTAAAAACCGCTACACTTGAACTGAATTACAAAGGGAACAGAGTCAAACGTTTAGAAAACACACTATGGCTGCTTAACGGGAAAGGTGAGGTGGGGTGATGCATAAAACAAGGGTTTCAAATTCGCTCAGATACCGTTCCATACACCCAATATGTAATAGACAAGGCCTACTCCTTGCTCAGTGAACTGGAATCAACACCCCCTATTCACCGCACAAGAATATATCTGACTAGTAATAATCGTACAACCTATGTATTGATATCTCTCTGGAAGTGAGCCAAGTGGGTGTAAAGCCGCATAAACACAGCCGTGAAAGGCAGCTAAACCCCATAATAAAAATAAATTACTTTTAAAAACCCGTAAAAGAAAGACAGTGAAAGAGAGAGAAATTCTTACATAATTCGTTCAGGGGCTTTGATGCAACCTGGATTGACCATATCTAGACCCACAGCTGGATGAGACATAAGGGTGGATACTCTTGGGGCTGAGAGGTTGGGTGAGGTTGGGTGAGCAAACGCAGAACCTTTAAAGTAATACTGCGTGGTACCCATCCCATGGGTCCCAAATCTCCAGGTTCAAGGGCATCTTCCTACATCGAAAACATGCATGAGAAACCCAGAATAAGGTACACCGTGTGATTTTGAAAGGTTTCTAAAACGCACCTCATTTCTCATCTCCTTGTGCTCGGGTTCGCCATTCCAGGTACTTTACTAGCAATCTCCCTACTTGGACAATCTGCACCTTTAACCTCCTGTTCTGTACAGGTTGCAATTTGTCCTGAGGATGAACGGGAAGAGGGGCAACCAATGAGAGACTAGATCTAGGTGTTGGGACAGGCACAGGTCACTCTATTTTCCCATCAGGAAGAAGAATTAACCACAGGCTCAGCCTGCCCCCCGGAACCTGAATAGGGCCTGAGGCAATCCCGTGCTTTTGCGGCCAGCTCCCAAAAAAGACAGTTGAAAAATGGAGCTCAGGGTCACTGCCATTCACAAACCCGCAGAGTTATAAATGGTAACTCTTGTCCACAAATATATTGAGGGAAGGCAACGAAGAGGATTTGAAAGCAAGGCAGAATTGCAGGAAACATGTTTCAGGAGGTAGATTCGAATCGCCTTTAAAGCACATGAAAAGTGGCAAAACGTCGACAGTGATGCCCTTGGCCAAAAAGGGCGTATGCGTTTTTTCCTGAATATATTCAGGAAAAAACGCATACGCCCTTTTTGGCCAACCAAGCAACCTGGAAAGTCAAATCAGCGCTACAAAGAAGTCTCGCTTCCCATCGGTCAAAAGGGCCATGCTGCAAAAAGTGTCAAAACCAGAAATGCAGGACAGGCCATGGAGAAATGGCAGCCTTGCTACGCTGATGGGCGGGATGTAAATTGCCAACAGCCACTCTGGAGAAGTGTACGGTGTGTCCTGAAACATCGAAAAAACAGCTTAGGGAGCATAGGGAACGTGCACTCATGGGCGTATAAATTGGGAAAACTAAAAATCAGCAAGACACAGGCACCCCAATGTTTAGGGCTGCTATGTTGACAAGAACCTCCACTTCATGACACCTTAAATATCCCAGGAAAGAGAAAAATGGATAAAGAAGTTGTGGTCCTTATGTACAAAGGAATATCTCTCAGACATGAAATCAATGTCATAAGGCTAGTAGAAGCAAGATGAGTGGATTTAGTTATGACGATTCTAAGTGAACTAAGTCACACAGAAAAAGACACTTATCATAAGCTATCACTTATAGAGGGAATGTAAAAACCGCTACACTTGAACTGAATTACAAAGGGAACAGATTCACACGTTTAGAAAACACACTATGGCTGCTTAACGGGAAAGGTGAGGTGGGGTGATGCATAAAACAAGGGTTTCAAATTCGCTCAGATACCGTTCCATACACCCAATATGTAATAGACAAGGCCTGCTCCTTGCTCAGTGAACTGGACTCAACACCCCCTATTCACCGCACAAGAATATATCTGACTAGTAATAATCGTAAAACCTATGTATTGATATCTCTCTGGAAGTGAGCCAAGTGGGTGTAAAGCCGCATAAACACAGCCGTGAAAAGCAGCTAAACCCCATTATAAAAATAAATTACTATTAAAAAACCGTAAAACAAAGACAGTGAAAGAGAGAGAAATTCTTACAAAATTCGTTCAGGGGCTGTGATGCAACCTGGATTGACCATATCTAGACCCACACCTGGATGAGACATAAGGGTGGACACTCTTGGGGCTGAGAGGTTGGGTGAGGTTGGGTGAGCAAACTCAGACCCTTTAAAGTAATACTGCGTGGTACCCATCCCATGGGTCCCAAATCTCCAGGTTCAAGGGCATCTTCCTACATCGAAAACATGCATGAGAATCCCAGAAGATGGTACACCGTGTGATCGGGAAAGGTTTCTAAAACGCACCTCATTTCTCATCTCCTTGTGCTCGGGTTCGCCATTCCAGCTACTTTACTAGCAATCTCCCTTCTTGGAGAATCAGCACCTTTAACCTCCTGTTCTGTACAGGTTGCAATTTGTCCTGAGGATGAACGGGAAGAGGGGCAACCAATGAGAGACTAGATCTAGGTGTTGGGACAGGCACAGGTCACTCTATTTTCCCATCAGGAAGAAGAATTAACCACAGGCTCAGCCTGCCCCCCGGAACCTGAATAGGGCCTGAGGCAATCCCGTGCTTTTGCGGCCAGCTCCCAAAAAAGACAGTTGAAAAATGGAGCTCAGGGGCACTGCCATTCACAAACCCGCAGAGTTATAAATGGTAACTCTCGTCAACAAATATATTGAGGGAAGGCAACGAAGAGGATTTGAAAGCAAGGCTGAATTGCAGGAAACAGATTTCAGGAGGTAGATTCGAATCGCCTTTAAAGCACATGAAAAGTGGCAAAACGTCGACAGTGATGCCCTTGGCCAAAAAGGGCGTATGCGTTTTTTCCTGAATATATTCAGGAAAAAACGGATACGCCCTTTTTGGCCAACCAAGCAACCTGGAAAGGCAAATCAGCGCTACAAAGAAGTCTCGCTTCCCATCGGTCAAAAGGGCCATGCTGCAAAAAGTGTCAAAACCAGAAATGCAGGACAGGCCATGGAGAAATGGCAGCCTTGCTACGCTGATGGGCGGGATGTAAATTGCCAACAGCCACTCTGGAGAAGTGTACGGTGTGTCCTGAAACATCGAAAAAACAGCTTAGGGAGCATAGGGCAAGTGCACTCATGGGCGTATAAATTGGGAAAACTAAAAATCAGCAAGACACAGGCACCCCAATGTTTAGGGCTGCTATGTTGACAAGAACCTCCACTTCATGACACCTTAAATATCCCAGGAAAGAGAAAAATGGATAAAGAAGTTGTGGTCCTTATGTACAAAGGAATATCACTCAGACATGAAATCAATGTCATAAGGCTAGTAGAAGCAAGATGAGTGGATTTAGGTATGACGATTCTAAGTGAACTAAGTCACACAGAAAAAGACACTTATCAAAGGCTGTCACTTATAGAGGGAATGTAAAAACCGCTACATTTGAACTGAATTACAAAACAGAACAGAGTCACACGTTTAGAAAACAAACTATGGCTGCTTAACGGGAAAGGTGAGGTGGGGTGATGCATAAAACAAGGGTTTCAAATTCGCTCAGATACCGTTCCATACACCCAATATGTAATAGACAAGACCTACTCCTTGCTCAGTGAACTGGACACAACACCCCCTATTCACCGCACAAGAATATACGTGACTAGTAAGAATCTTAAAACCTATGTATTGATATCTCTCTGGAAGTGAGCCAAGTGGGTGTAAAGCCGCATAAACACAGCCGTGAAAAGCAGCTAAACCCCATTATAAAAATAAATTACTTTTAAAAACCCGTAAAACAAAGACAGTGAAATTCTTACAAAATTCGTTCAGGGGCTGTGATGCAACCTGGATTGACCATATCTAGACCCACAGCTGGATGAGACATAAGGTTGGACACTCTTGGGGCTGACAGGTTGGGTGAGGTTGGGTGAGCAAACGCAGACCCTTTAAAGTAATACTGCGTGGTACCCATCCCATGGGTCCCAAATCTCCAGGTTCAAGGGCATCTTCCTACATCGAAAACATGCATGAGAAACTCAGAAGATGGTACACCGTGTGATTTTGAAAGGTTTCTAAAACGCACCCCATTTCTCACCTCCTTGTGCTCGGGTTCGCCTTTCCAGCTACTTTACTAGCAATCTCCCTACTTGCAGAATCAGCACCTTTAAGCTCCTGATCCATACAGGTTGCAAATTGTCCTGAGGATGAACGGGAAGAGGGGCAACCAATGAGAGACTATATCTAGGTGTTGGGACAGGCACAGGTCACTCTATTTTCCCATCAGGAAGAAGAATTAACCACAGGCTCAGCCTGCTGCCCAGAAGCACAATAGCGCCTGAGGCAATACTGCGCTTTTGCGGCCAGCTCCCAAAAAAGCGAGTTGAAAAATGGAGCTCAGGGACACTGCAATTCACAAACCCGCAGAGTTATAAATGATAAGTCTCGTCCAAAAATATATTGAGGGAAGGCAACGAAGAGGATTTGAAAGCAAGGCAGAATTGCAGGAAACAGATTTCAGGAGGTAGATTCGAATTGCCTTTAAAGCACATGAAAAGCGGCAAAACGTCGACAATGATGCCCTTGGACAAAAAGGGTGTATGCGTTTTTTCCTGAATATATTCAGAAAAAAACGCATACGCCCTTTTTGGCCAACCAAGCAACCTGGAAAGGCAAATCAGCGCTACAAAGAAGTCTCGCTTCCCATCGGTCAAAAGGGCCATGCTAAAAAAGTGTCAAAACCAGAAATGCAGGACAGGCCATGGAGAAATGGCAGCCTTGCTACGCTGATAGGCGGGATGTTAATTGCCAACAGCCACTCTGGAGAAGTGTACGGTGTGTCCTGAAACATCGAAAAAACACAGCTTAGGGAGCATAGGGCACGTCCACTCATGGGCGTATAAATTGGGAAAACTAAAAATCAGCAAGACACAGGCACCCCAAAGTTTAGGGCTGCTCTGTTGACAAGAACCTCCAGTTCATGACACCTTAAATATCCCAGGAAAGAGAAAAATGGATAAAGAAGTTGTGGTCCTTATGTACAATGGAATATCACTCAGACATGAAATCAATGTCATAAGGCTAGGAGAAGCAAGATGAGTGGATTTAGGTACGACGATTCCAAGTGAAATAAGTCACACAGAAAAAGACACTTATCATAAGGTATCACTTATAGAGGGAATGTAAAAACCGCTACACTTGAACTGAATTACAAAACAGAACAGAGTCACACGTTTAGAAAACACACTATGGCTGCTTAACGGGAAAGGTGAGGTGGGGTGATGCATAAAACAAGGGTTTCAAATTCGCTCAGATACCGTTCCATACACCCAATATGTAATAGACAAGACCTACTCCTTGCTCAGTGAACTGGACACAACACCCCCTATTCACCGCACAAGAATATACGTGACTAGTAAGAATCTTAAAACCTATGTATTGATACGTGTCTGGAAGTGAGTCAAGTGGGTGTAAAGCCGCTTAAACACAGCCGTGAAAAGCAGCTAAACCCCATTATAAAAATAAATTACTTTTAAAAACCCGTAAAACAAAGACAGTGAAAGAGAGAGAAATTTTACAAAATTCGTTCAGGGGCTGTGATGCAACCTGGATTGACCATATCTAGACCCACAGCTGGATGAGACATAAGGGTGGACACTCTTGGGGCTGAGAGGTTTGGTGAGGTTGGGTGAGCAAACGCAGACCCTTTAAAGTAATACTGCGTGGTACCCATCCCATGGGTCCCAAATCTCCAGGTTCAAGGGCATCTTCCTACATCGAAAACATGCATGAGAAACCCAGAAGATGGTACACCGTGTGATTTTGAAAGGTTTCCAAAATGAACCACATTTCTCATCTCCTTGTGCTGGGGTTCGCCTTTCCAGCTACTTTACTAGCAATCTCCCTACTTGGAGAATCAGCACCTTTAAGCTCCTGTTCCCTACAGGTTGCAATTTGTCCTGAGGATGAACGGGAAGAGGGGCAACCAATGAGAGACTAGATCTAGGTGTTGGGACAGGCACAGGTCACTCTTTTTTCCCAATAGGAAGAAGAATTAAACACAGGTTCAGCCTGCCGCCGGGAACCAGAATAGGGCCTGAGGCAATCCCGTGCTTTTGCGGCCAGCTCCCAAAAAAGACAGTTGAAAAATGGAGCTCAGGGGCACTGCAATTCACAAACCTGCTGAGTTATAAATGATAACTCTCGTCCACAAATATATTGAGGGAAGGCAACGAAGAGGATTTGAAAGCAAGGCAGAATTGCAGGAAACAGGTTTCAGGGGGTAGATTCGAATCGCCTTTAAAGCACATGAAAGGTGGCAAAACGTCGACAATGATGACCTTGGCCAAAAAGGGCGTATGCGTTGTTTCCTGAATATATTCAGGAAACAACGCATACGCCCTTTTTGGCCAACCAAGCAACCTGGAAAGGCAAATCAGCGCTACCAAGAATTCTTGCTTCCCATCGGTCAAAAGGGCCATGCTGCAAAAATTTTCAAAACCAGAAATGCAGGACAGGCCATGGAGAAATGGCAGCCTTGCTACGCTGATGGGAGGGATGTAAATTGCCAACAGCCACTCTGGAGAAGTGTACGGTGTGTCCTGAAACATCAAAAAAACACAGCTTAGGGAGCATAGGGCACGTCCACTCATGGGCGTATAAATTGGGAAAACTAAAAATCAGCAAGACACAGGCACCCCAAAGTTTAGGGCAGCTCTGTTGACAAGAACCTCCACTTCATGACACCGTAAATATCCCAGGAAAGAGAAAAATGGATAAAGAAGTTGTGGTCCTTATGTACAATGGAATATCACTCAGACATGAAATCAATGTCATAAGGCTAGTAGAAGCAAGATGAGTGGATTTAGGAACGACGATTCTAAGTGAAATAAGTCACACAGAAAAAGACACTTATCATAAGCTATCACTTAGAGAGGGAATGTAAAAACCGCTACACTTGAACTGAATTAAAAAACAGAACAGAGTCACACGTTTAGAAAACACACTATGGCTGCTTAACGGGAAAGGTGAGTTGGGGTGATGCATAAAACAAGGGTTTCAAATTCACTCAGATACCGTTCCATACACCCAATATGTAATAGACAAGACCAACTCCTTGCTCAGTGAACTGGACTCAACACCCCCTATTCACCGCACAATAATATGTCTGACTAGTAAGAATCGTAAAACCTATGTATTGATATCTCTCTGGAAGTGAGTCAAGTGGGTGTAAAGCCGCATAAACACAGCCGTGAAAGGCAGCTAAACCCCATTATAAAAATAAATTACTTTTAAAATCCCGTAAAAGAAAGACAGTGAAAGAGAGAGAAATTCTTACATAATTCGTTCAGGGGCTTTGATGCAACCTGGATTGACCATATCTAGACCCACAGCTGGATGAGACATAAGGGTGGACACTCTTGGGGCTGAGAGGTTGGGTGAGGTTGGGTGAGCAAACGCAGAACCTTTAAAGTAATACTGCGTGGTACCCATCCCATGGGTCCCAAATCTCCAGGTTCAAGGGCATCTTCCTACATCGAAAACATGCATGAGAAACCCAGAATAAGGTACACCGTGTGATTTTGAAAGGTTTCCAAAACGCACCTCATTTCTCATCTCCTTGTGCTCGGGTTCGCCATTCCAGGTACTTTACTAGCAATCTCCCTACTTGGAGAATCAGCACCTTTAACCTCCTGTTCTGTACAGGTTGCAATTTGTCCTGAGGATGAACGGGAAGAGGGGCAACCAATGAGAGACTAGATCTAGGTGTTGGGACAGGCACAGGTCACTCTATTTTCCCATCAGGATGAAGAATTAACCACAGGCTCAGCCTGCCCCCCGGAACCTGAATAGGGCCTGAGGCAATCCCGTGCTTTTGCGGCCAGCTCCCAAAAAAGACAGTTGAAAAATGGAGCTCAGGGTCACTGCCATTCACAAACCCGCAGAGTTATAAATGGTAACTCTCGTCCACAAATATATTGAGGGAAGGCAACGAAGAGGATTTGAAAGCAAGGCAGAATTGCAGGAAACATGTTTCAGGAGGTAGATACGAATCGCCTTTAAAGCACATGAAAAGTGGCAAAACGTCGACAGTGATGCCCTTGGCCAAAAAGGGCGTATGCGTTTTTTCCTGAATATATTCAGGAAAAAACGGATACGCCCTTTTTGGCCAACCAAGCAACCTGGAAAGGCAAATCAGCGCTACAAAGAAGTCTCGCTTCCCATCGGTCAAAAGGGCCATGCTGCAAAAAGTGTCAAAACCAGAAATGCAGGACAGGCCATGGAGAAATGGCAGCCTTGCTACGCTGATGGGCGGGATGTAAATTGCCAACAGCCACTCTGGAGAAGTGTACGGTGTGTCCTGAAACATCGAAAAAACAGCTTAGGGAGCATAGGGCACGTGCACTCATGGGCGTATAAATTGGGAAAACTAAAAATCAGCAAGACACAGGCACCCCAATGTTTAGGGCTGCTATGTTGACAAGAACCTCCACTTCATGACACCTTAAATATCCCAGGAAAGAGAAAAATGGATAAAGAAGTTGTGGTCCTTATGTACAAAGGAATATCACTCAGACATGAAATCAATGTCATAAGGCTAGTAGAAGCAAGATGAGTGGATTTAGGTATGACGATTCTAAGTGAACTAAGTCACACAGAAAAAGACACTTATCATAAGCTATCACTTATAGAGGGAATGTAAAAACCGCTACACTTGAACTGAATTACAAAGGGAACAGAGTCAAACGTTTAGAAAACACACTATGGCTGCTTAACGGGAAAGGTGAGGTGGGGTGATGCATAAAACAAGGGTTTCAAATTCGCTCAGATACCGTTCCATACACCCAATATGTAATAGACAAGGCCTACTCCTTGCTCAGTGAACTGGAATCAACACCCCCTATTCACCGCACAAGAATATATCTGACTAGTAATAATCGTAAAACCTATGTATTGATATCTCTCTGGAAGTGAGCCAAGTGGGTGTAAAGCCGCATAAACACAGCCGTGAAAGGCAGCTAAACCCCATAATAAAAATAAATTACTTTTAAAAACCCGTAAAAGAAAGACAGTGAAAGAGAGAGAAATTCTTACATAATTCGTTCAGGGGCTTTGATGCAACCTGGATTGACCATATCTAGACCCACAGCTGGATGAGACATAAGGGTGGATACTCTTGGGGCTGAGAGGTTGGGTGAGGTTGGGTGAGCAAACGCAGAACCTTTAAAGTAATACTGCGTGGTACCCATCCCATGGGTCCCAAATCTCCAGGTTCAAGGGCATCTTCCTACATCGAAAACATGCATGAGGAACCCAGAATAAGGTACACCGTGTGATTTTGAAAGGTTTCTAAAACGCACCTCATTTCTCATCTCCTTGTGCTCGGGTTCGCCATTCCAGGTACTTTACTAGCAATCTCCCTACTTGGAGAATCAGCACCTTTAACCTCCTGTTCTGTACAGGTTGCAATTTGTCCTGAGGATGAACGGGAAGAGGGGCAACCAATGAGAGACTAGATCTAGGTGTTGGGACAGGCACAGGTCACTCTATTTTCCCATCAGGAAGAAGAATTAACCACAGGCTCAGCCTGCCCCCCGGAACCTGAATAGGGCCTGAGGCAATCCCGTGCTTTTGCGGCCAGCTCCCAAAAAAGACAGTTGAAAAATGGAGCTCAGGGTCACTGCCATTCACAAACCCGCAGAGTTATAAATGGTAACTCTTGTCCACAAATATATTGAGGGAAGGCAACGAAGAGGATTTGAAAGCAAGGCAGAATTGCAGGAAACATGTTTCAGGAGGTAGATTCGAATCGCCTTTAAAGCACATGAAAAGTGGCAAAACGTCGACAGTGATGCCCTTGGCCAAAAAGGACGTATGCGTTTTTTCCTGAATATATTCAGGAAAAAACGCATACGCCCTTTTTGGCCAACCAAGCAACCTGGAAAGTCAAATCAGCGCTACAAAGAAGTCTCGCTTCCCATCGGTCAAAAGGCCCATGCTGCAAAAAGTGTCAAAACCAGAAATGCAGGACAGGCCATGGAGAAATGGCAGCCTTGCTACGCTGATAGGCGGGATGTTAATTGCCAACAGCCACTCTGGAGAAGTGTACGGTGTGTCCTGAAACATCGAAAAAACACAGCTTAGGGAGCATAGGGCACGTCCACTCATGGGCGTATAAATTGGGAAAACTAAAAATCAGCAAGACACAGGCACCCCAAAGTTTAGGGCTGCTCTGTTGACAAGAACCTCCAGTTCATGACACCTTAAATATCCCAGGAAAGAGAAAAATGGATAAAGAAGTTGTGGTCCTTATGTACAATGGAATATCACTCAGACATGAAATCAATGTCATAAGGCTAGGAGAAGCAAGATGAGTGGATTTAGGTACGACGATTCCAAGTGAAATAAGTCACACAGAAAAAGACACTTATCATAAGGTATCACTTATAGAGGGAATGTAAAAACCGCTACACTTGAACTGAATTACAAAACAGAACAGAGTCACACGTTTAGAAAACACACTATGGCTGCTTAACGGGAAAGGTGAGGTGGGGTGATGCATAAAACAAGGGTTTCAAATTCGCTCAGATACCGTTCCATACACCCAATATGTAATAGACAAGACCTACTCCTTGCTCAGTGAACTGGACACAACACCCCCTATTCACCGCACAAGAATATACGTGACTAGTAAGAATCTTAAAACCTATGTATTGATACGTGTCTGGAAGTGAGTCAAGTGGGTGTAAAGCCGCTTAAACACAGCCGTGAAAAGCAGCTAAACCCCATTATAAAAATAAATTACTTTTAAAAACCCGTAAAACAAAGAAAGACAGTGAAAGAGAGAGAAATTTTACAAAATTCGTTCAGGGGCTGTGATGCAACCTGGATTGACCATATCTAGACCCACAGCTGGATGAGACATAAGGGTGGACACTCTTGGGGCTGAGAGGTTTGGTGAGGTTGGGTGAGCAAACGCAGACCCTTTAAAGTAATACTGCGTGGTACCCATCCCATGGGTCCCAAATCTCCAGGTTCAAGGGCATCTTCCTACATCGAAAACATGCATGAGAAACCCAGAAGATGGTACACCGTGTGATTTTGAAAGGTTTCCAAAATGAACCACATTTCTCATCTCCTTGTGCTGGGGTTCGCCTTTCCAGCTACTTTACTAGCAATCTCCCTACTTGGAGAATCAGCACCTTTAAGCTCCTGTTCCCTACAGGTTGCAATTTGTCCTGAGGATGAACGGGAAGAGGGGCAACCAATGAGAGACTAGATCTAGGTGTTGGGACAGGCACAGGTCACTCTTTTTTCCCAATAGGAAGAAGAATTAAACACAGGTTCAGCCTGCCGCCGGGAACCAGAATAGGGCCTGAGGCAATCCCGTGCTTTTGCGGCCAGCTCCCAAAAAAGACAGTTGAAAAATGGAGCTCAGGGGCACTGCAATTCACAAACCTGCTGAGTTATAAATGATAACTCTCGTCCACAAATATATTGAGGGAAGGCAACGAAGAGGATTTGAAAGCAAGGCAGAATTGCAGGAAACAGGTTTCAGGGGGTAGATTCGAATCGCCTTTAAAGCACATGAAAGGTGGCAAAACGTCGACAATGATGACCTTGGCCAAAAAGGGCGTATGCGTTGTTTCCTGAATATATTCAGGAAACAACGCATACGCCCTTTTTGGCCAACCAAGCAACCTGGAAAGGCAAATCAGCGCTACCAAGAATTCTTGCTTCCCATCGGTCAAAAGGGCCATGCTGCAAAAATTTTCAAAACCAGAAATGCAGGACAGGCCATGGAGAAATGGCAGCCTTGCTACGCTGATGGGAGGGATGTAAATTGCCAACAGCCACTCTGGAGAAGTGTACGGTGTGTCCTGAAACATCAAAAAAACACAGCTTAGGGAGCATAGGGCACGTCCACTCATGGGCGTATAAATTGGGAAAACTAAAAATCAGCAACACACAGGCACCCCAAAGTTTAGGGCAGCTCTGTTGACAAGAACCTCCACTTCATGACACCGTAAATATCCCAGGAAAGAGAAAAATGGATAAAGAAGTTGTGGTCCTTATGTACAATGGAATATCACTCAGACATGAAATCAATGTCATAAGGCTAGTAGAAGCAAGATGAGTGGATTTAGGAACGACGATTCTAAGTGAAATAAGTCACACAGAAAAAGACACTTATCATAAGCTATCACTTAGAGAGGGAATGTAAAAACCGCTACACTTGAACTGAATTAAAAAACAGAACAGAGTCACACGTTTAGAAAACACACTATGGCTGCTTAACGGGAAAGGTGAGTTGGGGTGATGCATAAAACAAGGGTTTCAAATTCACTCAGATACCGTTCCATACACCCAATATGTAATAGACAAGACCAACTCCTTGCTCAGTGAACTGGACTCAACACCCCCTATTCACCGCACAATAATATGTCTGACTAGTAAGAATCGTAAAACCTATGTATTGATATCTCTCTGGAAGTGAGTCAAGTGGGTGTAAAGCCGCATAAACACAGCCGTGAAAGGCAGCTAAACCCCATTATAAAAATAAATTACTTTTAAAATCCCGTAAAAGAAAGACAGTGAAAGAGAGAGAAATTCTTACATAATTCGTTCAGGGGCTTTGATGCAACCTGGATTGACCATATCTAGACCCACAGCTGGATGAGACATAAGGGTGGACACTCTTGGGGCTGAGAGGTTGGGTGAGGTTGGGTGAGCAAACGCAGAACCTTTAAAGTAATACTGCGTGGTACCCATCCCATGGGTCCCAAATCTCCAGGTTCAAGGGCATCTTCCTACATCGAAAACATGCATGAGAAACCCAGAATAAGGTACACCGTGTGATTTTGAAAGGTTTCCAAAACGCACCTCATTTCTCATCTCCTTGTGCTCGGGTTCGCCATTCCAGGTACTTTACTAGCAATCTCCCTACTTGGAGAATCAGCACCTTTAACCTCCTGTTCTGTACAGGTTGCAATTTGTCCTGAGGATGAACGGGAAGAGGGGCAACCATGAGAGACTAGATCTAGGTGTTGGGACAGGCACAGGTCACTCTATTTTCCCATCAGGATGAAGAATTAACCACAGGCTCAGCCTGCCCCCCGGAACCTGAATAGGGCCTGAGGCAATCCCGTGCTTTTGCGGCCAGCTCCCAAAAAAGACAGTTGAAAAATGGAGCTCAGGGTCACTGCCATTCACAAACCCGCAGAGTTATAAATGGTAACTCTCGTCCACAAATATATTGAGGGAAGGCAACGAAGAGGATTTGAAAGCAAGGCAGAATTGCAGGAAACATGTTTCAGGAGGTAGATACGAATCGCCTTTAAAGCACATGAAAAGTGGCAAAACGTCGACAGTGATGCCCTTGGCCAAAAAGGGCGTATGCGTTTTTTCCTGAATATATTCAGGAAAAACGGATACGCCCTTTTTGGCCAACCAAGCAACCTGGAAAGGCAAATCAGCGCTACAAAGAAGTCTCGCTTCCCATCGGTCAAAAGGGCCATGCTGCAAAAAGTGTCAAAACCAGAAATGCAGGACAGGCCATGGAGAAATGGCAGCCTTGCTACGCTGATGGGCGGGATGTAAATTGCCAACAGCCACTCTGGAGAAGTGTACGGTGTGTCCTGAAACATCGAAAAAACAGCTTAGGGAGCATAGGGCACGTGCACTCATGGGCGTATAAATTGGGAAAACTAAAATCAGCAAGACACAGGCACCCCAATGTTTAGGGCTGCTATGTTGACAAGAACCTCCACTTCATGACACCTTAAATATCCCAGGAAAGAGAAAAATGGATAAAGAAGTTGTGGTCCTTATGTACAAAGGAATATCACTCAGACATGAAATCAATGTCATAAGGCTAGTAGAAGCAAGATGAGTGGATTTAGGTATGACGATTCTAAGTGAACTAAGTCACACAGAAAAAGACACTTATCATAAGCTATCACTTATAGAGGGAATGTAAAAACCGCTACACTTGAACTGAATTACAAAGGGAACAGAGTCAAACGTTAGAAAACACACTATGGCTGCTTAACGGGAAAGGTGAGGTGGGGTGATGCATAAAACAAGGGTTTCAAATTCGCTCAGATACCGTTCCATACACCCAATATGTAATAGACAAGGCCTACTCCTTGCTCAGTGAACTGGAATCAACACCCCCTATTCACCGCACAAGAATATATCTGACTAGTAATAATCGTAAAACCTATGTATTGATATCTCTCTGGAAGTGAGCCAAGTGGGTGTAAAGCCGCATAAACACAGCCGTGAAAGGCAGCTAAACCCCATAATAAAAATAAATTACTTTTAAAAACCCGTAAAAGAAAGACAGTGAAAGAGAGAGAAATTCTTACATAATTCGTTCAGGGGCTTTGATGCAACCTGGATTGACCATATCTAGACCCACAGCTGGATGAGACATAAGGGTGGATACTCTTGGGGCTGAGAGGTTGGGTGAGGTTGGGTGAGCAAACGCAGAACCTTTAAAGTAATACTGCGTGGTACCCATCCCATGGGTCCCAAATCTCCAGGTTCAAGGGCATCTTCCTACATCGAAAACATGCATGAGGAACCCAGAATAAGGTACACCGTGTGATTTTGAAAGGTTTCTAAAACGCACCTCATTTCTCATCTCCTTGTGCTCGGGTTCGCCATTCCAGGTACTTTACTAGCAATCTCCCTACTTGGAGAATCAGCACCTTTAACCTCCTGTTCTGTACAGGTTGCAATTTGTCCTGAGGATGAACGGGAAGAGGGGCAACCAATGAGAGACTAGATCTAGGTGTTGGGACAGGCACAGGTCACTCTATTTTCCCATCAGGATGAAGAATTAACCACAGGCTCAGCCTGCCCCCCGGAACCTGAATAGGGCCTGAGGCAATCCCGTGCTTTTGCGGCCAGCTCCCAAAAAAGACAGTTGAAAAATGGAGCTCAGGGTCACTGCCATTCACAAACCCGCAGAGTTATAAATGGTAACTCTTGTCCACAAATATATTGAGGGAAGGCAACGAAGAGGATTTGAAAGCAAGGCAGAATTGCAGGAAACATGTTTCAGGAGGTAGATTCGAATCGCCTTTAAAGCACATGAAAAGTGGCAAAACGTCGACAGTGATGCCCTTGGCCAAAAAGGGCGTATGCGTTTTTTCCTGAATATATTCAGGAAAAAACGCATACGCCCTTTTTGGCCAACCAAGCAACCTGGAAAGTCAAATCAGCGCTACAAAGAAGTCTCGCTTCCCATCGGTCAAAAGGCCCATGCTGCAAAAAGTGTCAAAACCAGAATTGCAGGACAGGCCATGGAGAAATGGCAGCCTTGCTACGCTGATGGGCGGGATGTAAATTGCCAACAGCCACTCTGGAGAAGTGTACGGTGTGTCCTGAAACATCGAAAAAACAGCTTAGGGAGCATAGGGAACGTGCACTCATGGGCGTATAAATTGGGAAAACTAAAAATCAGCAAGACACAGGCACCCCAATGTTTAGGGCTGCTATGTTGACAAGAACCTCCA
The DNA here is from genome assembly GCF_028021215.1 of Eschrichtius robustus. Classification (NCBI taxonomy): domain Eukaryota; kingdom Metazoa; phylum Chordata; class Mammalia; order Artiodactyla; family Eschrichtiidae; genus Eschrichtius; species Eschrichtius robustus. Next base: position 26,698 of record NW_027175228.1, read on the forward strand.
CTTCATGACACCTTAAATATCCCAGGAAAGAGAAAAATGGATAAAGAAGTTGTGGTCCTTATGTACAAAGGAATATCTCTCAGACATGAAATCAATGTCATAAGGCTAGTAGAAGCAAGATGAGTGGATTTAGTTATGACGATTCTAAGTGAACTAAGTCACACAGAAAAAGACACTTATCATAAGCTATCACTTATAGAGGGAATGTAAAAACCGCTACACTTGAACTGAATTACAAAGGGAACAGATTCACACGTTTAGAAAACACACTATGGCTGCTTAACGGGAAAGGTGAGGTGGGGTGATGCATAAAACAAGGGTTTCAAATTCGCTCAGATACCGTTCCATACACCCAATATGTAATAGACAAGGCCTGCTCCTTGCTCAGTGAACTGGACTCAACACCCCCTATTCACCGCACAAGAATATATCTGACTAGTAATAATCGTAAAACCTATGTATTGATATCTCTCTGGAAGTGAGCCAAGTGGGTGTAAAGCCGCATAAACACAGCCGTGAAAAGCAGCTAAACCCCATTATAAAAATAAATTACTATTAAAAAACCGTAAAACAAAGACAGTGAAAGAGAGAGAAATCCTTACAAAATTCGTTCAGGGGCTGTGATGCAACCTGGATTGACCATATCTAGACCCACACCTGGATGAGACATAAGGGTGGACACTCTTGGGGCTGAGAGGTTGGGTGAGGTTGGGTGAGCAAACTCAGACCCTTTAAAGTAATACTGCGTGGTACCCATCCCATGGGTCCCAAATCTCCAGGTTCAAGGGCATCTTCCTACATCGAAAACATGCATGAGAATCCCAGAAGATGGTACACCGTGTGATCGGGAAAGGTTTCTAAAACGCACCTCATTTCTCATCTCCTTGTGCTCGGGTTCGCCATTCCAGCTACTTTACTAGCAATCTCCCTTCTTGGAGAATCAGCACCTTTAACCTCCTATTCTGTACAGGTTGCAATTTGTCCTGAGGATGAACGGGAAGAGGGGCAACCAATGAGAGACTAGATCTAGGTGTTGGGACAGGCACAGGTCACTCTATTTTCCCATCAGGAAGAAGAATTAACCACAGGCTCAGCCTGCCCCCCGAAACCTGAATAGGGCCTGAGGCAATCCCGTGCTTTTGCGGCCAGCTCCCAAAAAAGACAGTTGAAAAATGGAGCTCAGGGGCACTGCCATTCACAAACCCGCAGAGTTATAAATGGTAACTCTCGTCAACAAATATATTGAGGGAAGGCAACGAAGAGGATTTGAAAGCAAGGCAGAATTGCAGGAAACATGTTTCAGGAGGTAGATTCAAATCGCCTTTAAAGCACATGAAAAGAGGCAAAACGTCGACAGTGATGCCCTTGGCCAAAAAGGGCGTATGCGTTTTTTCCTGAATATATTCAGGAAAAAACGGATACGCCCTTTTTGGCCAACCAAGCAACCTGGAAAGGCAAATCAGCGCTACAAAGAAGTCTCGCTTCCCATCGGTCAAAAGGGCCATGCTGCAAAAAGTGTCAAAACCAGAAATGCAGGACAGGCCATGGAGAAATGGCAGCCTTGCTACGCTGATGGGCGGGATGTAAATTGCCAACATCCACTCTGGAGAAGTGTACGGTGTGTCCTGAAACATCGAAAAAACAGCTTAGGGAGCATAGCGCAAGTGCACTCATGGGCGTATAAATTGGGAAAACTAAAAATCAGCAAGACACAGGCACCCCAATGTTTAGGGCTGCTATGTTGACAAGAACCTCCACTTCATGACACCTTAAATATCCCAGGAAAGAGAAAAATGGATAAAGAAGTTGTGGTCCTTATGTACAAAGGAATATCACTCAGACATGAAATCAATGTCATAAGGCTAGTAGAAGCAAGATGAGTGGATTTAGGTATGACGATTCTAAGTGAACTAAGTCACACAGAAAAAGACACTTATCAAAGGCTGTCACTTATAGAGGGAATGTAAAAACCGCTACATTTGAACTGAATTACAAAACAGAACAGAGTCACACGTTTAGAAAACACACTATGGCTGCTGAACGGGAAAGGTGAGGTGGGGTGATGCATAAAACAAGGGTTTCAAATTCGCTCAGATACCGTTCCATACACCCAATATGTAATAGACAAAACCTACTCCTTGCTCAGTGAACTGGACACAACACCCCCTATTCACCGCACAAGAATATACGTGACTAGTAAGAATCTTAAAACCTATGTATTGATACGTGTCTGGAAGTGAGTCAAGTGGGTGTAAAGCCGCTTAAACACAGCCGTGAAAAGCAGCTAAACCCCATTATAAAAATAAATTACTTTTAAAAACCCGTAAAACAAAGACAGTGAAATTCTTACAAAATTCGTTCAGGGGCTGTGATGCAACCTGGATTGACCATATCTAGACCCACAGCTGGATGAGACATAAGGTTGGACACTCTTGGGGCTGACAGGTTGGGTGAGGTTGGGTGAGCAAACGCAGAACCTTTAAAGTAATACTGCGTGGTACCCATCCCATGGGTCCCAAATCTCCAGGTTCAAGGGCATCTTCCTACATCGAAAACTTGCATGAGAAACTCAGAAGATGGTACACCGTGTGATTTTGAAAGGTTTCTAAAACGCACCCCATTTCTCACCTCCTTGTGCTCGGGTTCGCCTTTCCAGCTACTTTACTAGCAATCTCCCTACTTGCAGAATCAGCACCTTTAAGCTCCTGATCCATACAGGTTGCAAATTGTCCTGAGGATGAACGGGAAGAGGGGCAACCAATGAGAGACTATATCTAGGTGTTGGGACAGGCACAGGTCACTCTATTTTCCCATCAGGAAGAAGAATTAACCACAGGCTCAGCCTGCTGCCCAGAAGCACAATAGCGCCTGAGGCAATACTGCGCTTTTGCGGCCAGCTCCCAAAAAAGCGAGTTGAAAAATGGAGCTCAGGGACACTGCAATTCACAAACCCGCAGAGTTATAAATGATAAGTCTCGTCCAAAAATATATTGAGGGAAGGCAACGAAGAGGATTTGAAAGCAAGGCAGAATTGCAGGAAACAGATTTCAGGAGGTAGATTCGAATTGCCTTTAAAGCACATGAAAAGCGGCAAAACGTCGACAATGATGCCCTTGGACAAAAAGGGCGTATGCGTTTTTTCCTGAATATATTCAGGAAAAAACGCATACGCCCTTTTTGGCCAACCAAGCAACCTGGAAAGGCAAATCAGCGCTACAAAGAAGTCTCGCTTCCCATCGGTCAAAAGGGCCATGCTAAAAAAGTGTCAAAACCAGAAATGCAGGACAGGCCATGGAGAAATGGCAGCCTTGCTAGGCTGATAGGCGGGATGTTAATTGCCAACAGCCACTCTGGAGAAGTGTACGGTGTGTCCTGAAACATCGAAAAAACACAGCTTAGGGAGCATAGGGCACGTCCACTCATGGGCGTATAAATTGGGAAAACTAAAAATCAGCAAGACACAGGCACCCCAAAGTTTAGGGCTGCTCTGTTGACAAGAACCTCCAGTTCATGACACCTTAAATATCCCAGGAAAGAGAAAAATGGATAAAGAAGTTGTGGTCATTATGTACAAAGGAATATCACTCAGACATGAAATCAATGTCATAAGGCTAGGAGAAGCAAGATGAGTGGATTTAGGTACGACGATTCCAAGTGAAATAAGTCACACAGAAAAAGACACTTATCATAAGGTATCACTTATAGAGGGAATGTAAAAACCGCTACACTTGAACTGAATTACAAAACAGAACAGAGTCACACGTTTAGAAAACACACTATGGCTGCTTAACGGGAAAGGTGAGGTGGGGTGATGCATAAAACAAGGGTTTCAAATTCGCTCAGATACCGTTCCATACACACAATATGTAATAAAAAAGACCTACTCCTTGCTCAGTGAACTGGACACAACACCCCCTATTCACCGCACAAGAATATACGTGACTAGTAAGAATCTTAAAACCTATGTATTGATACGTGTCTGGAAGTGAGTCAAGTGGGTGTAAAGCCGCTTAAACACAGCCGTGAAAAGCAGCTAAACCCCATTATAAAAATAAATTACTTTTAAAAACCCGTAAAACAAAGACAGTGAAAGAGAGAGAAATTTTACAAAATTCGTTCAGGGGCTGTGATGCAACCTGGATTGACCATATCTAGACCCACAGCTGGATGAGACATAAGGGTGGACACTCTTGGGGCTGAGAGGTTTGGTGAGGTTGGGTGAGCAAACGCAGACCCTTTAAAGTAATACTGCGTGGTACCCATCCCATGGGTCCCAAATCTCCAGGTTCAAGGGCATCTTCCTACATCGAAAACATGCATGAGAAACCCAGAAGATGGTACACCGTGTGATTTTGAAAGGTTTCCAAAATGAACCACATTTCTCATCTCCTTGTGCTGGGGTTCGCCTTTCCAGCTACTTTACTAGCAATCTCCCTACTTGGAGAATCAGCACCTTTAAGCTCCTGTTCCCTACAGGTTGCAATTTGTCCTGAGGATGAACGGGAAGAGGGGCAACCAATGAGAGACTAGATCTAGGTGTTGGGACAGGCACAGGTCACTCTTTTTTCCCAATAGGAAGAAGAATTAAACACAGGTTCAGCCTGCCGCCGGGAACCAGAATAGGGCCTGAGGCAATCCCGTGCTTTTGCGGCCAGCTCCCAAAAAAGACAGTTGAAAAATGGAGCTCAGGGGCACTGCAATTCACAAACCTGCTGAGTTATAAATGATAACTCTCGTCCACAAATATATTGAGGGAAGGCAACGAAGAGGATTTGAAAGCAAGGCAGAATTGCAGGAAACAGGTTTCAGGGGGTAGATTCGAATCGCCTTTAAAGCACATGAAAGGTGGCAAAACGTCGACAATGATGACCTTGGCCAAAAAGGGCGTATGCGTTGTTTCCTGAATATATTCAGGAAACAACGCATACGCCCTTTTTGGCCAACCAAGCAACCTGGAAAGGCAAATCAGCGCTACCAAGAATTCTTGCTTCCCATCGGTCAAAAGGGCCATGCTGCAAAAATTTTCAAAACCAGAAATGCAGGACAGGCCATGGAGAAATGGCAGCCTTGCTACGCTGATGGGAGGGATGTAAATTGCCAACAGCCACTCTGGAGAAGTGTACGGTGTGTCCTGAAACATCAAAAAAACACAGCTTAGGGAGCATAGGGCACGTCCACTCATGGGCGTATAAATTGGGAAAACTAAAAATCAGCAAGACACAGGCACCCCAAAGTTTAGGGCAGCTCTGTTGACAAGAACCTCCACTTCATGACACCGTAAATATCCCAGGAAAGAGAAAAATGGATAAAGAAGTTGTGGTCCTTATGTACAATGGAATATCACTCAGACATGAAATCAATGTCATAAGGCTAGTAGAAGCAAGATGAGTGGATTTAGGAACGACGATTCTAAGTGAAATAAGTCACACAGAAAAAGACACTTATCATAAGCTATCACTTAGAGAGGGAATGTAAAAACCGCTACACTTGAACTGAATTAAAAAACAGAACAGAGTCACACGTTTAGAAAACACACTATGGCTGCTTAACGGGAAAGGTGAGTTGGGGTGATGCATAAAACAAGGGTTTCAAATTCACTCAGATACCGTTCCATACACCCAATATGTAATAGACAAGACCAACTCCTTGCTCAGTGAACTGGACTCAACACCCCCTATTCACCGCACAATAATATGTCTGACTAGTAAGAATCGTAAAACCTATGTATTGATATCTCTCTGGAAGTGAGTCAAGTGGGTGTAAAGCCGCATAAACACAGCCGTGAAAGGCAGCTAAACCCCATTATAAAAATAAATTACTTTTAAAATCCCGTAAAAGAAAGACAGTGAAAGAGAGAGAAATTCTTACATAATTCGTTCAGGGACTTTGATGCAACCTGGATTGACCATATCTAGACCCACAGCTGGATGAGACATAAGGGTGGACACTCTTGGGGCTGAGAGGTTGGGTGAGGTTGGGTGAGCAAACGCAGAACCTTTAAAGTAATACTGCGTGGTACCCATCCCATGGGTCCCAAATCTCCAGGTTCAAGGGCATCTTCCTACATCGAAAACATGCATGAGAAACCCAGAAGATGGTACACCGTGTGATTTTCAAAGGTTTCTAATACGCACCTCATTTCTCATCTCCTTGTGCTCGGGTTCGCCATTCCAGGTACTTTACTAGCAATCTCCCTACTTGGAGAATCAGCACCTTTAACCTCCTGTTCTGTACAGGTTGCAATTTGTCCTGAGGATGAACGGGAAGAGGGGCAACCAATGAGAGACTAGATCTAGGTGTTGGGACAGGCACAGGTCACTCTATTTTTCCATCAGGATGAAGAATTAACCACAGGCTCAGCCTGCCCCCCGGAACCTGAATAGGGCCTGAGGCAATCCCGTGCTTTTGCGGCCAGCTCCCAAAAAAGACAGTTGAAAAATGGAGCTCAGGGTCACTGCCATTCACAAACCCGCAGAGTTATAAATGGTAACTCTCGTCCACAAATATATTGAGGGAAGGCAACGAAGAGGATTTGAAAGCAAGGCAGAATTGCAGGAAACATGTTTCAGGAGGTAGATACGAATCGCCTTTAAAGCACATGAAAAGTGGCAAAACGTCGACAGTGATGCCCTTGGCCAAAAAGGGCGTATGCGTTTTTTCCTGAATATATTCAGGAAAAAACGCATACGCCCTTTTTGGCCAACCAAGCAACCTGGAAAGGCAAATCAGCGCTACAAAGAAGTCTCGCTTCCCATCGGTGAAAAGGGCCATGCTGCAAAAAGTGTCAAAACGAGAAATGCAGGACAGGCCATGGAGAAATGGCAGCCTTGCTACGCTGATGGGCGGGATGTAAATTGCCAACAGCCACTCTGGAGAAGTGTACGGTGTGTCCTGAAACATCGAAAAAACAGCTTAGGGAGCATAGGGCACGTGCACTCATGGGCGTATAAATTGGGAAAACTAAAAATCAGCAAGACACAGGCACCCCAATGTTTAGGGCTGCTATGTTGACAAGAACCTCCACTTCATGACACCTTAAATATCCCAGGAAAGAGAAAAATGGATAAAGAAGTTGTGGTCCTTATGTACAAAGGAATATCACTCAGACATGAAATCAATGTCATAAGGCTAGTAGAAGCAAGATGAGTGGATTTAGGTATGACGATTCTAAGTGAACTAAGTCACACAGAAAAAGACACTTATCATAAGCTATCACTTATAGAGGGAATGTAAAAACCGCTACACTTGAACTGAATTACAAAGGGAACAGAGTCAAACGTTTAGAAAACACACTATGGCTGCTTAACGGGAAAGGTGAGGTGGGGTGATGCATAAAACAAGGGTTTCAAATTCGCTCAGATACCGTTCCATACACCCAATATGTAATAGACAAGGCCTACTCCTTGCTCAGTGAACTGGAATCAACACCCCCTATTCACCGCACAAGAATATATCTGACTAGTAATAAACGTAAAACCTATGTATTGATATCTCTCTGGAAGTGAGCCAAGTGGGTGTAAAGCCGCATAAACACAGCCGTGAAAGGCAGCTAAACCCCATAATAAAAATAAATTACTTTTAAAAACCCGTAAAAGAAAGACAGTGAAAGAGAGAGAAATTCTTACATAATTCGTTCAGGGGCTTTGATGCAACCTGGATTGACCATATCTAGACCCACAGCTGGATGAGACATAAGGGTGGATACTCTTGGGGCTGAGAGGTTGGGTGAGGTTGGGTGAGCAAACGCAGAACCTTTAAAGTAATACTGCGTGGTACCCATCCCATGGGTCCCAAATCTCCAGGTTCAAGGGCATCTTCCTACATCGAAAACATGCATGAGAATCCCAGAAGATGGTACACCGTGTGATCGGGAAAGGTTTCTAAAACGCACCTCATTTCTCATCTCCTTGTGCTCGGGTTCGCCATTCCAGCTACTTTACTAGCAATCTCCCTACTTGGAGAATCAGCACCTTTAACCTCCTGTTCTGTACAGGTTGCAATTTGTCCTGAGGATGAACGGGAAGAGGGGCAACCAATGAGAGACTAGATGTAGGTGTTGGGACAGGCACATGTCACTCTATTTTCCCATCAGGAAGAAGAATTAACCACAGGCTCAGCCTGCCGCCGGGAAGCAGAATAGTGCCTGAGGCAATCCCGCACTTCTGCGGCCACCTCCCAAAAAAGCCAGTTGAAAAATGGAGCACATGGGCACTGAAATTCACAAACCTGCAGAGTTATAAATGATAACTCTCGTCCACAAATATATTGAGGGAAGGCAACGAAGAGTATTTGAAAGCAAGGCAGAATTGCAGGAAACAGGTTTCAGGAGGTAGATTCGAATCGGCTTTAAAGCACATGAAAAGCGGCAAAACGTCGACAATGATGCCCTTGGCCAAAAAGGGCGTATGCGTTTTTTCCTGAATATATTCAGGGAAAAACGCATACGCCCTTTTTGGCCAACCAAGCAACCTGGAAAGGCAAATCAGCGCTACAATGAAGTCTCGCTTCCCATCGGTCAAAAGGGACATGCTGCAAAAAGTGTAAAAACCAGAAATGCAGGACAGGCCATGGAGAAATGGCAGCCTTGCTACGCTGATGGGCGGGATGTAAATTGCCAACAGCCACACTGGAGAAGTGTACGGTGTGTCCTGAAACATCGAAAAAAAACAGCTTAGGGAGCATAGGGCACGTCCACTCATGGGCGTATAAATTGGGAAAACTAAAAATCAGCAAGACACAGGCACCCCAAAGTTTAGGGCTGCTCTGTTGACAAGAACCTCCACTTCATGACACCTTAAATATCCCAGGAAAGAGAAAAATGGATAAAGAAGTTGTGGTCCTTATGTACAATGGAATATCACTCAGACATGAAATCAATGTCATAAGGCAAGTAGAAGCAAGATGAGTGGATTTAGGAACGACGATTCTAAGTGAAATAAGTCACACAGAAAAAGACACTTATCATAAGCTATCACTTATAGAGGGAATGTAAAAACCGCTACACTTGAACTGAATTACAAAACAGAACATAGTCACACGTTTAGAAAACACACTATGGCTGCTTAACGGGAAAGGTGAGGTGGGGTGATGCATAAAACAAGGGTTTCAAATTCGCTCAGACACCGTTCCATACACCCAATATGTAATAGACAAGACCTACTCCTTGCTCAGTGAACTGGACTCAACACCCCCTATTCACCGCACAAGAATATATGTGACTAGTAAGAATTGTAAAACCTATGTATTGATATCTCTCTGGAAGTGAGTCAAGTGGGTGTAAAGCCGCATAAACACAACCGTGAAAAGCAGCTAAACCCCATTAAAAAAATAAATTACTTTTAAAAACCCGTAAAACAAAGACAGTGAAAGAGAGAGAAATTCTTACAAAATTCGTTCAGAGGCTGTGATGCAACCTGGATTGACCATATCTAGACCCACAGCTGGATGAGACATAAGGGTGGACACTCTTGGGGCTGAGAGGTTTGGTGAGGTTGGGTGAGCAAACGCAGAACATTTAAAGTAATACTGCGTGGTACCCATTCCATGGGTCCCAAATCTCCAGGTTCAAGGGCATCTTCCTACATCGAAAACATGCATGAGAAACCCAGAAGATGGTATACCGTGTGATTTTGAAAGGTTTCTAAAACGCACCTCATTTCTCATCTCCTTGTGCTCGGGTTCGCCATTCCAGGTACTTTACTAGCAATCTCCCTACTTGGAGAATCAGCACCTTTAACCTCCTGTTCTGTACAGGTTGCAATTTGTCCTGAGGATGAACGGGAAGAGGGGCAACCAATGAGAGACTAGATCTAGGTGTTGGGACAGGCACAGGTCACTCTATTTTCCCATCAGGATGAAGAATTAACCACAGGCTCAGCCTGCCCCCCGGAACCTGAATAGGGCCTGAGGCAATCCCGTGCTTTTGCGGCCAGCTCCCAAAAAAGACAGTTGAAAAATGGAGCTCAGGGTCACTGCCATTCACAAACCCGCAGAGTTATAAATGGTAACTCTTGTCCACAAATATATTGAGGGAAGGCAACGAAGAGGATTTGAAAGCAAGGCAGAATTGCAGGAAACATGTTTCAGGAGGTAGATTCGAATCGCCTTTAAAGCACATGAAAAGTGGCAAAACGTCGACAGTGATGCCCTTGGCCAAAAAGGGCGTATGCGTTTTTTCCTGAATATATTCAGGAAAAAACGCATACGCCCTTTTTGGCCAACCAAGCAACCTGGAAAGTCAAATCAGCGCTACAAAGAAGTCTCGCTTCCCATCGGTCAAAAGGCCCATGCTGCAAAAAGTGTCAAAACCAGAATTGCAGGACAGGCCATGGAGAAATGGCAGCCTTGCTACGCTGATGGGCGGGATGTAAATTGCCAACAGCCACTCTGGAGAAGTGTACGGTGTGTCCTGAAACATCGAAAAAACAGCTTAGGGAGCATAGGGAACGTGCACTCATGGGCGTATAAATTGGGAAAACTAAAAATCAGCAAGACACAGGCACCCCAATGTTTAGGGCTGCTATGTTGACAAGAACCTCCACTTCATGACACCTTAAATATCCCAGGAAAGAGAAAAATGGATAAAGAAGTTGTGGTCCTTATGTACAAAGGAATATCTCTCAGACATGAAATCAATGTCATAAGGCTAGTAGAAGCAAGATGAGTGGATTTAGTTATGACGATTCTAAGTGAACTAAGTCACACAGAAAAAGACACTTATCATAAGCTATCACTTATAGAGGGAATGTAAAAACCGCTACACTTGAACTGAATTACAAAGGGAACAGATTCACACGTTTAGAAAACACACTATGGCTGCTTAACGGGAAAGGTGAGGTGGGGTGATGCATAAAACAAGGGTTTCAAATTCGCTCAGATACCGTTCCATACACCCAATATGTAATAGACAAGGCCTGCTCCTTGCTCAGTGAACTGGACTCAACACCCCCTATTCACCGCACAAGAATATATCTGACTAGTAATAATCGTAAAACCTATGTATTGATATCTCTCTGGAAGTGAGCCAAGTGGGTGTAAAGCCGCATAAACACAGCCGTGAAAAGCAGCTAAACCCCATTATAAAAATAAATTACTATTAAAAAACCGTAAAACAAAGACAGTGAAAGAGAGAGAAATCCTTACAAAATTCGTTCAGGGTCTGTGATGCAACCTGGATTGACCATATCTAGACCCACACCTGGATGAGACATAAGGGTGGACACTCTTGGGGCTGAGAGGTTGGGTGAGGTTGGGTGAGCAAACTCAGACCCTTTAAAGTAATACTGCGTGGTACCCATCCCATGGGTCCCAAATCTCCAGGTTCAAGGGCATCTTCCTACATCGAAAACATGCATGAGAATCCCAGAAGATGGTACACCGTGTGATCGGGAAAGGTTTCTAAAACGCACCTCATTTCTCATCTCCTTGTGCTCGGGTTCGCCATTCCAGCTACTTTACTAGCAATCTCCCTTCTTGGAGAATCAGCACCTTTAACCTCCTATTCTGTACAGGTTGCAATTTGTCCTGAGGATGAACGGGAAGAGGGGCAACCAATGAGAGACTAGATCTAGGTGTTGGGACAGGCACAGGTCACTCTATTTTCCCATCAGGAAGAAGAATTAACCACAGGCTCAGCCTGCCCCCCGAAACCTGAATAGGGCCTGAGGCAATCCCGTGCTTTTGCGGCCAGCTCCCAAAAAAGACAGTTGAAAAATGGAGCTCAGGGGCACTGCCATTCACAAACCCGCAGAGTTATAAATGGTAACTCTCGTCAACAAATATATTGAGGGAAGGCAACGAAGAGGATTTGAAAGCAAGGCAGAATTGCAGGAAACATGTTTCAGGAGGTAGATTCAAATCGCCTTTAAAGCACATGAAAAGAGGCAAAACGTCGACAGTGATGCCCTTGGCCAAAAAGGGCGTATGCGTTTTTTCCTGAATATATTCAGGAAAAAACGGATACGCCCTTTTTGGCCAACCAAGCAACCTGGAAAGGCAAATCAGCGCTACAAAGAAGTCTCGCTTCCCATCGGTCAAAAGGGCCATGCTGCAAAAAGTGTCAAAACCAGAAATGCAGGACAGGCCATGGAGAAATGGCAGCCTTGCTACGCTGATGGGCGGGATGTAAATTGCCAACATCCACTCTGGAGAAGTGTACGGTGTGTCCTGAAACATCGAAAAAACAGCTTAGGGAGCATAGCGCAAGTGCACTCATGGGCGTATAAATTGGGAAAACTAAAAATCAGCAAGACACAGGCACCCCAATGTTTAGGGCTGCTATGTTGACAAGAACCTCCACTTCATGACACCTTAAATATCCCAGGAAAGAGAAAAATGGATAAAGAAGTTGTGGTCCTTATGTACAAAGGAATATCACTCAGACATGAAATCAATGTCATAAGGCTAGTAGAAGCAAGATGAGTGGATTTAGGTATGACGATTCTAAGTGAACTAAGTCACACAGAAAAAGACACTTATCAAAGGCTGTCACTTATAGAGGGAATGTAAAAACCGCTACATTTGAACTGAATTACAAAACAGAACAGAGTCACACGTTTAGAAAACACACTATGGCTGCTGAACGGGAAAGGTGAGGTGGGGTGATGCATAAAACAAGGGTTTCAAATTCGCTCAGATACCGTTCCATACACCCAATATGTAATAGACAAAACCTACTCCTTGCTCAGTGAACTGGACACAACACCCCCTATTCACCGCACAAGAATATACGTGACTAGTAAGAATCTTAAAACCTATGTATTGATACGTGTCTGGAAGTGAGTCAAGTGGGTGTAAAGCCGCTTAAACACAGCCGTGAAAAGCAGCTAAACCCCATTATAAAAATAAATTACTTTTAAAAACCCGTAAAACAAAGACAGTGAAATTCTTACAAAATTCGTTCAGGGGCTGTGATGCAACCTGGATTGACCATATCTAGACCCACAGCTGGATGAGACATAAGGTTGGACACTCTTGGGGCTGACAGGTTGGGTGAGGTTGGGTGAGCAAACGCAGAACCTTTAAAGTAATACTGCGTGGTACCCATCCCATGGGTCCCAAATCTCCAGGTTCAAGGGCATCTTCCTACATCGAAAACTTGCATGAGAAACTCAGAAGATGGTACACCGTGTGATTTTGAAAGGTTTCTAAAACGCACCCCATTTCTCACCTCCTTGTGCTCGGGTTCGCCTTTCCAGCTACTTTACTAGCAATCTCCCTACTTGCAGAATCAGCACCTTTAAGCTCCTGATCCATACAGGTTGCAAATTGTCCTGAGGATGAACGGGAAGAGGGGCAACCAATGAGAGACTATATCTAGGTGTTGGGACAGGCACAGGTCACTCTATTTTCCCATCAGGAAGAAGAATTAACCACAGGCTCAGCCTGCTGCCCAGAAGCACAATAGCGCCTGAGGCAATACTGCGCTTTTGCGGCCAGCTCCCAAAAAAGCGAGTTGAAAAATGGAGCTCAGGGACACTGCAATTCACAAACCCGCAGAGTTATAAATGATAAGTCTCGTCCAAAAATATATTGAGGGAAGGCAACGAAGAGGATTTGAAAGCAAGGCAGAATTGCAGGAAACAGATTTCAGGAGGTAGATTCGAATTGCCTTTAAAGCACATGAAAAGCGGCAAAACGTCGACAATGATGCCCTTGGACAAAAAGGGCGTATGCGTTTTTTCCTGAATATATTCAGGAAAAAACGCATACGCCCTTTTTGGCCAACCAAGCAACCTGGAAAGGCAAATCAGCGCTACAAAGAAGTCTCGCTTCCCATCGGTCAAAAGGGCCATGCTAAAAAAGTGTCAAAACCAGAAATGCAGGACAGGCCATGGAGAAATGGCAGCCTTGCTAGGCTGATAGGCGGGATGTTAATTGCCAACAGCCACTCTGGAGAAGTGTACGGTGTGTCCTGAAACATCGAAAAAACACAGCTTAGGGAGCATAGGGCACGTCCACTCATGGGCGTATAAATTGGGAAAACTAAAAATCAGCAAGACACAGGCACCCCAAAGTTTAGGGCTGCTCTGTTGACAAGAACCTCCAGTTCATGACACCTTAAATATCCCAGGAAAGAGAAAAATGGATAAAGAAGTTGTGGTCATTATGTACAAAGGAATATCACTCAGACATGAAATCAATGTCATAAGGCTAGGAGAAGCAAGATGAGTGGATTTAGGTACGACGATTCCAAGTGAAATAAGTCACACAGAAAAAGACACTTATCATAAGGTATCACTTATAGAGGGAATGTAAAAACCGCTACACTTGAACTGAATTACAAAACAGAACAGAGTCACACGTTTAGAAAACACACTATGGCTGCTTAACGGGAAAGGTGAGGTGGGGTGATGCATAAAACAAGGGTTTCAAATTCGCTCAGATACCGTTCCATACACACAATATGTAATAAAAAAGACCTACTCCTTGCTCAGTGAACTGGACACAACACCCCCTATTCACCGCACAAGAATATACGTGACTAGTAAGAATCTTAAAACCTATGTATTGATACGTGTCTGGAAGTGAGTCAAGTGGGTGTAAAGCCGCTTAAACACAGCCGTGAAAAGCAGCTAAACCCCATTATAAAAATAAATTACTTTTAAAAACCCGTAAAACAAAGACAGTGAAAGAGAGAGAAATTTTACAAAATTCGTTCAGGGGCTGTGATGCAACCTGGATTGACCATATCTAGACCCACAGCTGGATGAGACATAAGGGTGGACACTCTTGGGGCTGAGAGGTTTGGTGAGGTTGGGTGAGCAAACGCAGACCCTTTAAAGTAATACTGCGTGGTACCCATCCCATGGGTCCCAAATCTCCAGGTTCAAGGGCATCTTCCTACATCGAAAACATGCATGAGAAACCCAGAAGATGGTACACCGTGTGATTTTGAAAGGTTTCCAAAATGAACCACATTTCTCATCTCCTTGTGCTGGGGTTCGCCTTTCCAGCTACTTTACTAGCAATCTCCCTACTTGGAGAATCAGCACCTTTAAGCTCCTGTTCCCTACAGGTTGCAATTTGTCCTGAGGATGAACGGGAAGAGGGGCAACCAATGAGAGACTAGATCTAGGTGTTGGGACAGGCACAGGTCACTCTTTTTTCCCAATAGGAAGAAGAATTAAACACAGGTTCAGCCTGCCGCCGGGAACCAGAATAGGGCCTGAGGCAATCCCGTGCTTTTGCGGCCAGCTCCCAAAAAAGACAGTTGAAAAATGGAGCTCAGGGGCACTGCAATTCACAAACCTGCTGAGTTATAAATGATAACTCTCGTCCACAAATATATTGAGGGAAGGCAACGAAGAGGATTTGAAAGCAAGGCAGAATTGCAGGAAACAGGTTTCAGGGGGTAGATTCGAATCGCCTTTAAAGCACATGAAAGGTGGCAAAACGTCGACAATGATGACCTTGGCCAAAAAGGGCGTATGCGTTGTTTCCTGAATATATTCAGGAAACAACGCATACGCCCTTTTTGGCCAACCAAGCAACCTGGAAAGGCAAATCAGCGCTACCAAGAATTCTTGCTTCCCATCGGTCAAAAGGGCCATGCTGCAAAAATTTTCAAAACCAGAAATGCAGGACAGGCCATGGAGAAATGGCAGCCTTGCTACGCTGATGGGAGGGATGTAAATTGCCAACAGCCACTCTGGAGAAGTGTACGGTGTGTCCTGAAACATCAAAAAAACACAGCTTAGGGAGCATAGGGCACGTCCACTCATGGGCGTATAAATTGGGAAAACTAAAAATCAGCAAGACACAGGCACCCCAAAGTTTAGGGCAGCTCTGTTGACAAGAACCTCCACTTCATGACACCGTAAATATCCCAGGAAAGAGAAAAATGGATAAAGAAGTTGTGGTCCTTATGTACAATGGAATATCACTCAGACATGAAATCAATGTCATAAGGCTAGTAGAAGCAAGATGAGTGGATTTAGGAACGACGATTCTAAGTGAAATAAGTCACACAGAAAAAGACACTTATCATAAGCTATCACTTAGAGAGGGAATGTAAAAACCGCTACACTTGAACTGAATTAAAAAACAGAACAGAGTCACACGTTTAGAAAACACACTATGGCTGCTTAACGGGAAAGGTGAGTTGGGGTGATGCATAAAACAAGGGTTTCAAATTCACTCAGATACCGTTCCATACACCCAATATGTAATAGACAAGACCAACTCCTTGCTCAGTGAACTGGACTCAACACCCCCTATTCACCGCACAATAATATGTCTGACTAGTAAGAATCGTAAAACCTATGTATTGATATCTCTCTGGAAGTGAGTCAAGTGGGTGTAAAGCCGCATAAACACAGCCGTGAAAGGCAGCTAAACCCCATTATAAAAATAAATTACTTTTAAAATCCCGTAAAAGAAAGACAGTGAAAGAGAGAGAAATTCTTACATAATTCGTTCAGGGACTTTGATGCAACCTGGATTGACCATATCTAGACCCACAGCTGGATGAGACATAAGGGTGGACACTCTTGGGGCTGAGAGGTTGGGTGAGGTTGGGTGAGCAAACGCAGAACCTTTAAAGTAATACTGCGTGGTACCCATCCCATGGGTCCCAAATCTCCAGGTTCAAGGGCATCTTCCTACATCGAAAACATGCATGAGAAACCCAGAAGATGGTACACCGTGTGATTTTCAAAGGTTTCTAATACGCACCTCATTTCTCATCTCCTTGTGCTCGGGTTCGCCATTCCAGGTACTTTACTAGCAATCTCCCTACTTGGAGAATCAGCACCTTTAACCTCCTGTTCTGTACAGGTTGCAATTTGTCCTGAGGATGAACGGGAAGAGGGGCAACCAATGAGAGACTAGATCTAGGTGTTGGGACAGGCACAGGTCACTCTATTTTTCCATCAGGATGAAGAATTAACCACAGGCTCAGCCTGCCCCCCGGAACCTGAATAGGGCCTGAGGCAATCCCGTGCTTTTGCGGCCAGCTCCCAAAAAAGACAGTTGAAAAATGGAGCTCAGGGTCACTGCCATTCACAAACCCGCAGAGTTATAAATGGTAACTCTCGTCCACAAATATATTGAGGGAAGGCAACGAAGAGGATTTGAAAGCAAGGCAGAATTGCAGGAAACATGTTTCAGGAGGTAGATACGAATCGCCTTTAAAGCACATGAAAAGTGGCAAAACGTCGACAGTGATGCCCTTGGCCAAAAAGGGCGTATGCGTTTTTTCCTGAATATATTCAGGAAAAAACGCATACGCCCTTTTTGGCCAACCAAGCAACCTGGAAAGGCAAATCAGCGCTACAAAGAAGTCTCGCTTCCCATCGGTGAAAAGGGCCATGCTGCAAAAAGTGTCAAAACGAGAAATGCAGGACAGGCCATGGAGAAATGGCAGCCTTGCTACGCTGATGGGCGGGATGTAAATTGCCAACAGCCACTCTGGAGAAGTGTACGGTGTGTCCTGAAACATCGAAAAAACAGCTTAGGGAGCATAGGGCACGTGCACTCATGGGCGTATAAATTGGGAAAACTAAAAATCAGCAAGACACAGGCACCCCAATGTTTAGGGCTGCTATGTTGACAAGAACCTCCACTTCATGACACCTTAAATATCCCAGGAAAGAGAAAAATGGATAAAGAAGTTGTGGTCCTTATGTACAAAGGAATATCACTCAGACATGAAATCAATGTCATAAGGCTAGTAGAAGCAAGATGAGTGGATTTAGGTATGACGATTCTAAGTGAACTAAGTCACACAGAAAAAGACACTTATCATAAGCTATCACTTATAGAGGGAATGTAAAAACCGCTACACTTGAACTGAATTACAAAGGGAACAGAGTCAAACGTTTAGAAAACACACTATGGCTGCTTAACGGGAAAGGTGAGGTGGGGTGATGCATAAAACAAGGGTTTCAAATTCGCTCAGATACCGTTCCATACACCCAATATGTAATAGACAAGGCCTACTCCTTGCTCAGTGAACTGGAATCAACACCCCCTATTCACCGCACAAGAATATATCTGACTAGTAATAAACGTAAAACCTATGTATTGATATCTCTCTGGAAGTGAGCCAAGTGGGTGTAAAGCCGCATAAACACAGCCGTGAAAGGCAGCTAAACCCCATAATAAAAATAAATTACTTTTAAAAACCCGTAAAAGAAAGACAGTGAAAGAGAGAGAAATTCTTACATAATTCGTTCAGGGGCTTTGATGCAACCTGGATTGACCATATCTAGACCCACAGCTGGATGAGACATAAGGGTGGATACTCTTGGGGCTGAGAGGTTGGGTGAGGTTGGGTGAGCAAACGCAGAACCTTTAAAGTAATACTGCGTGGTACCCATCCCATGGGTCCCAAATCTCCAGGTTCAAGGGCATCTTCCTACATCGAAAACATGCATGAGAATCCCAGAAGATGGTACACCGTGTGATCGGGAAAGGTTTCTAAAACGCACCTCATTTCTCATCTCCTTGTGCTCGGGTTCGCCATTCCAGCTACTTTACTAGCAATCTCCCTACTTGGAGAATCAGCACCTTTAACCTCCTGTTCTGTACAGGTTGCAATTTGTCCTGAGGATGAACGGGAAGAGGGGCAACCAATGAGAGACTAGATGTAGGTGTTGGGACAGGCACATGTCACTCTATTTTCCCATCAGGAAGAAGAATTAACCACAGGCTCAGCCTGCCGCCGGGAAGCAGAATAGTGCCTGAGGCAATCCCGCACTTCTGCGGCCACCTCCCAAAAAAGCCAGTTGAAAAATGGAGCACATGGGCACTGAAATTCACAAACCTGCAGAGTTATAAATGATAACTCTCGTCCACAAATATATTGAGGGAAGGCAACGAAGAGTATTTGAAAGCAAGGCAGAATTGCAGGAAACAGGTTTCAGGAGGTAGATTCGAATCGGCTTTAAAGCACATGAAAAGCGGCAAAACGTCGACAATGATGCCCTTGGCCAAAAAGGGCGTATGCGTTTTTTCCTGAATATATTCAGGGAAAAACGCATACGCCCTTTTTGGCCAACCAAGCAACCTGGAAAGGCAAATCAGCGCTACAATGAAGTCTCGCTTCCCATCGGTCAAAAGGGACATGCTGCAAAAAGTGTAAAAACCAGAAATGCAGGACAGGCCATGGAGAAATGGCAGCCTTGCTACGCTGATGGGCGGGATGTAAATTGCCAACAGCCACACTGGAGAAGTGTACGGTGTGTCCTGAAACATCGAAAAAAAACAGCTTAGGGAGCATAGGGCACGTCCACTCATGGGCGTATAAATTGGGAAAACTAAAAATCAGCAAGACACAGGCACCCCAAAGTTTAGGGCTGCTCTGTTGACAAGAACCTCCACTTCATGACACCTTAAATATCCCAGGAAAGAGAAAAATGGATAAAGAAGTTGTGGTCCTTATGTACAATGGAATATCACTCAGACATGAAATCAATGTCATAAGGCAAGTAGAAGCAAGATGAGTGGATTTAGGAACGACGATTCTAAGTGAAATAAGTCACACAGAAAAAGACACTTATCATAAGCTATCACTTATAGAGGGAATGTAAAAACCGCTACACTTGAACTGAATTACAAAACAGAACATAGTCACACGTTTAGAAAACACACTATGGCTGCTTAACGGGAAAGGTGAGGTGGGGTGATGCATAAAACAAGGGTTTCAAATTCGCTCAGACACCGTTCCATACACCCAATATGTAATAGACAAGACCTACTCCTTGCTCAGTGAACTGGACTCAACACCCCCTATTCACCGCACAAGAATATATGTGACTAGTAAGAATTGTAAAACCTATGTATTGATATCTCTCTGGAAGTGAGTCAAGTGGGTGTAAAGCCGCATAAACACAACCGTGAAAAGCAGCTAAACCCCATTAAAAAAATAAATTACTTTTAAAAACCCGTAAAACAAAGACAGTGAAAGAGAGAGAAATTCTTACAAAATTCGTTCAGAGGCTGTGATGCAACCTGGATTGACCATATCTAGACCCACAGCTGGATGAGACATAAGGGTGGACACTCTTGGGGCTGAGAGGTTTGGTGAGGTTGGGTGAGCAAACGCAGAACATTTAAAGTAATACTGCGTGGTACCCATTCCATGGGTCCCAAATCTCCAGGTTCAAGGGCATCTTCCTACATCGAAAACATGCATGAGAAACCCAGAAGATGGTATACCGTGTGATTTTGAAAGGTTTCTAAAACGCACCTCATTTCTCATCTCCTTGTGCTCGGGTTCGCCATTCCAGGTACTTTACTAGCAATCTCCCTACTTGGAGAATCAGCACCTTTAACCTCCTGTTCTGTACAGGTTGCAATTTGTCCTGAGGATGAACGGGAAGAGGGGCAACCAATGAGAGACTAGATCTAGGTGTTGGGACAGGCACAGGTCACTCTATTTTCCCATCAGGATGAAGAATTAACCACAGGCTCAGCCTGCCCCCCGGAACCTGAATAGGGCCTGAGGCAATCCCGTGCTTTTGCGGCCAGCTCCCAAAAAAGACAGTTGAAAAATGGAGCTCAGGGTCACTGCCATTCACAAACCCGCAGAGTTATAAATGGTAACTCTTGTCCACAAATATATTGAGGGAAGGCAACGAAGAGGATTTGAAAGCAAGGCAGAATTGCAGGAAACATGTTTCAGGAGGTAGATTCGAATCGCCTTTAAAGCACATGAAAAGTGGCAAAACGTCGACAGTGATGCCCTTGGCCAAAAAGGGCGTATGCGTTTTTTCCTGAATATATTCAGGAAAAAACGCATACGCCCTTTTTGGCCAACCAAGCAACCTGGAAAGTCAAATCAGCGCTACAAAGAAGTCTCGCTTCCCATCGGTCAAAAGGCCCATGCTGCAAAAAGTGTCAAAACCAGAATTGCAGGACAGGCCATGGAGAAATGGCAGCCTTGCTACGCTGATGGGCGGGATGTAAATTGCCAACAGCCACTCTGGAGAAGTGTACGGTGTGTCCTGAAACATCGAAAAAACAGCTTAGGGAGCATAGGGAACGTGCACTCATGGGCGTATAAATTGGGAAAACTAAAAATCAGCAAGACACAGGCACCCCAATGTTTAGGGCTGCTATGTTGACAAGAACCTCCACTTCATGACACCTTAAATATCCCAGGAAAGAGAAAAATGGATAAAGAAGTTGTGGTCCTTATGTACAAAGGAATATCTCTCAGACATGAAATCAATGTCATAAGGCTAGTAGAAGCAAGATGAGTGGATTTAGTTATGACGATTCTAAGTGAACTAAGTCACACAGAAAAAGACACTTATCATAAGCTATCACTTATAGAGGGAATGTAAAAACCGCTACACTTGAACTGAATTACAAAGGGAACAGATTCACACGTTTAGAAAACACACTATGGCTGCTTAACGGGAAAGGTGAGGTGGGGTGATGCATAAAACAAGGGTTTCAAATTCGCTCAGATACCGTTCCATACACCCAATATGTAATAGACAAGGCCTGCTCCTTGCTCAGTGAACTGGACTCAACACCCCCTATTCACCGCACAAGAATATATCTGACTAGTAATAATCGTAAAACCTATGTATTGATATCTCTCTGGAAGTGAGCCAAGTGGGTGTAAAGCCGCATAAACACAGCCGTGAAAAGCAGCTAAACCCCATTATAAAAATAAATTACTATTAAAAAACCGTAAAACAAAGACAGTGAAAGAGAGAGAAATCCTTACAAAATTCGTTCAGGGTCTGTGATGCAACCTGGATTGACCATATCTAGACCCACACCTGGATGAGACATAAGGGTGGACACTCTTGGGGCTGAGAGGTTGGGTGAGGTTGGGTGAGCAAACTCAGACCCTTTAAAGTAATACTGCGTGGTACCCATCCCATGGGTCCCAAATCTCCAGGTTCAAGGGCATCTTCCTACATCGAAAACATGCATGAGAATCCCAGAAGATGGTACACCGTGTGATCGGGAAAGGTTTCTAAAACGCACCTCATTTCTCATCTCCTTGTGCTCGGGTTCGCCATTCCAGCTACTTTACTAGCAATCTCCCTTCTTGGAGAATCAGCACCTTTAACCTCCTATTCTGTACAGGTTGCAATTTGTCCTGAGGATGAACGGGAAGAGGGGCAACCAATGAGAGACTAGATCTAGGTGTTGGGACAGGCACAGGTCACTCTATTTTCCCATCAGGAAGAAGAATTAACCACAGGCTCAGCCTGCCCCCCGAAACCTGAATAGGGCCTGAGGCAATCCCGTGCTTTTGCGGCCAGCTCCCAAAAAAGACAGTTGAAAAATGGAGCTCAGGGGCACTGCCATTCACAAACCCGCAGAGTTATAAATGGTAACTCTCGTCAACAAATATATTGAGGGAAGGCAACGAAGAGGATTTGAAAGCAAGGCAGAATTGCAGGAAACATGTTTCAGGAGGTAGATTCGAATCGCCTTTAAAGCACATGAAAAGAGGCAAAACGTCGACAGTGATGCCCTTGGCCAAAAAGGGCGTATGCGTTTTTTCCTGAATATATTCAGGAAAAAACGGATACGCCCTTTTTGGCCAACCAAGCAACCTGGAAAGGCAAATCAGCGCTACAAAGAAGTCTCGCTTCCCATCGGTCAAAAGGGCCATGCTGCAA
The DNA here is from genome assembly GCF_028021215.1 of Eschrichtius robustus. Lineage (NCBI taxonomy): Eukaryota > Metazoa > Chordata > Mammalia > Artiodactyla > Eschrichtiidae > Eschrichtius > Eschrichtius robustus. Next base: position 49,290 of record NW_027175228.1, read on the forward strand.
AAAGTGTCAAAACCAGAAATGCAGGACAGGCCATGGAGAAATGGCAGCCTTGCTACGCTGATGGGCGGGATGTAAATTGCCAACATCCACTCTGGAGAAGTGTACGGTGTGTCCTGAAACATCGAAAAAACAGCTTAGGGAGCATAGCGCAAGTGCACTCATGGGCGTATAAATTGGGAAAACTAAAAATCAGCAAGACACAGGCACCCCAATGTTTAGGGCTGCTATGTTGACAAGAACCTCCACTTCATGACACCTTAAATATCCCAGGAAAGAGAAAAATGGATAAAGAAGTTGTGGTCCTTATGTACAAAGGAATATCACTCAGACATGAAATCAATGTCATAAGGCTAGTAGAAGCAAGATGAGTGGATTTAGGTATGACGATTCTAAGTGAACTAAGTCACACAGAAAAAGACACTTATCAAAGGCTGTCACTTATAGAGGGAATGTAAAAACCGCTACATTTGAACTGAATTACAAAACAGAACAGAGTCACACGTTTAGAAAACACACTATGGCTGCTGAACGGGAAAGGTGAGGTGGGGTGATGCATAAAACAAGGGTTTCAAATTCGCTCAGATACCGTTCCATACACCCAATATGTAATAGACAAAACCTACTCCTTGCTCAGTGAACTGGACACAACACCCCCTATTCACCGCACAAGAATATACGTGACTAGTAAGAATCTTAAAACCTATGTATTGATACGTGTCTGGAAGTGAGTCAAGTGGGTGTAAAGCCGCTTAAACACAGCCGTGAAAAGCAGCTAAACCCCATTATAAAAATAAATTACTTTTAAAAACCCGTAAAACAAAGACAGTGAAATTCTTACAAAATTCGTTCAGGGGCTGTGATGCAACCTGGATTGACCATATCTAGACCCACAGCTGGATGAGACATAAGGTTGGACACTCTTGGGGCTGACAGGTTGGGTGAGGTTGGGTGAGCAAACGCAGAACCTTTAAAGTAATACTGCGTGGTACCCATCCCATGGGTCCCAAATCTCCAGGTTCAAGGGCATCTTCCTACATCGAAAACTTGCATGAGAAACTCAGAAGATGGTACACCGTGTGATTTTGAAAGGTTTCTAAAACGCACCCCATTTCTCACCTCCTTGTGCTCGGGTTCGCCTTTCCAGCTACTTTACTAGCAATCTCCCTACTTGCAGAATCAGCACCTTTAAGCTCCTGATCCATACAGGTTGCAAATTGTCCTGAGGATGAACGGGAAGAGGGGCAACCAATGAGAGACTATATCTAGGTGTTGGGACAGGCACAGGTCACTCTATTTTCCCATCAGGAAGAAGAATTAACCACAGGCTCAGCCTGCTGCCCAGAAGCACAATAGCGCCTGAGGCAATACTGCGCTTTTGCGGCCAGCTCCCAAAAAAGCGAGTTGAAAAATGGAGCTCAGGGACACTGCAATTCACAAACCCGCAGAGTTATAAATGATAACTCTCATCCACAGATATATTGAGGGAAGGCAACGAAGAGGATTTGAAAGCAAGGCAGAATTGCAGGAAACAGATTTCAGGAGGTAGATTCGAATTGCCTTTAAAGCACATGAAAAGCGGCAAAACGTCGACAATGATGCCCTTGGACAAAAAGGGCGTATGCGTTTTTTCCTGAATATATTCAGGAAAAAACGCATACGCCCTTTTTGGCCAACCAAGCAACCTGGAAAGGCAAATCAGCGCTACAAAGAAGTCTCGCTTCCCATCGGTCAAAAGGGCCATGCTAAAAAAGTGTCAAAACCAGAAATGCAGGACAGGCCATGGAGAAATGGCAGCCTTGCTACGCTGATAGGCGGGATGTTAATTGCCAACAGCCACTCTGGAGAAGTGTACGGTGTGTCCTGAAACATCGAAAAAACACAGCTTAGGGAGCATAGGGCACGTCCACTCATGGGCGTATAAATTGGGAAAACTAAAAATCAGCAAGACACAGGCACCCCAAAGTTTAGGGCTGCTCTGTTGACAAGAACCTCCAGTTCATGACACCTTAAATATCCCAGGAAAGAGAAAAATGGATAAAGAAGTTGTGGTCATTATGTACAAAGGAATATCACTCAGACATGAAATCAATGTCATAAGGCTAGGAGAAGCAAGATGAGTGGATTTAGGTACGACGATTCCAAGTGAAATAAGTCACACAGAAAAAGACACTTATCATAAGGTATCACTTATAGAGGGAATGTAAAAACCGCTACACTTGAACTGAATTACAAAACAGAACAGAGTCACACGTTTAGAAAACACACTATGGCTGCTTAACGGGAAAGGTGAGGTGGGGTGATGCATAAAACAAGGGTTTCAAATTCGCTCAGATACCGTTCCATACACACAATATGTAATAAAAAAGACCTACTCCTTGCTCAGTGAACTGGACACAACACCCCCTATTCACCGCACAAGAATATACGTGACTAGTAAGAATCTTAAAACCTATGTATTGATACGTGTCTGGAAGTGAGTCAAGTGGGTGTAAAGCCGCTTAAACACAGCCGTGAAAAGCAGCTAAACCCCATTATAAAAATAAATTACTTTTAAAAACCCGTAAAACAAAGACAGTGAAAGAGAGAGAAATTTTACAAAATTCGTTCAGGGGCTGTGATGCAACCTGGATTGACCATATCTAGACCCACAGCTGGATGAGACATAAGGGTGGACACTCTTGGGGCTGAGAGGTTTGGTGAGGTTGGGTGAGCAAACGCAGACCCTTTAAAGTAATACTGCGTGGTACCCATCCCATGGGTCCCAAATCTCCAGGTTCAAGGGCATCTTCCTACATCGAAAACATGCATGAGAAACCCAGAAGATGGTACACCGTGTGATTTTGAAAGGTTTCCAAAATGAACCACATTTCTCATCTCCTTGTGCTGGGGTTCGCCTTTCCAGCTACTTTACTAGCAATCTCCCTACTTGGAGAATCAGCACCTTTAAGCTCCTGTTCCCTACAGGTTGCAATTTGTCCTGAGGATGAACGGGAAGAGGGGCAACCAATGAGAGACTAGATCTAGGTGTTGGGACAGGCACAGGTCACTCTTTTTTCCCAATAGGAAGAAGAATTAAACACAGGTTCAGCCTGCCGCCGGGAACCAGAATAGGGCCTGAGGCAATCCCGTGCTTTTGCGGCCAGCTCCCAAAAAAGACAGTTGAAAAATGGAGCTCAGGGGCACTGCAATTCACAAACCTGCTGAGTTATAAATGATAACTCTCGTCCACAAATATATTGAGGGAAGGCAACGAAGAGGATTTGAAAGCAAGGCAGAATTGCAGGAAACAGGTTTCAGGGGGTAGATTCGAATCGCCTTTAAAGCACATGAAAGGTGGCAAAACGTCGACAATGATGACCTTGGCCAAAAAGGGCGTATGCGTTGTTTCCTGAATATATTCAGGAAACAACGCATACGCCCTTTTTGGCCAACCAAGCAACCTGGAAAGGCAAATCAGCGCTACCAAGAATTCTTGCTTCCCATCGGTCAAAAGGGCCATGCTGCAAAAATTTTCAAAACCAGAAATGCAGGACAGGCCATGGAGAAATGGCAGCCTTGCTACGCTGATGGGAGGGATGTAAATTGCCAACAGCCACTCTGGAGAAGTGTACGGTGTGTCCTGAAACATCAAAAAAACACAGCTTAGGGAGCATAGGGCACGTCCACTCATGGGCGTATAAATTGGGAAAACTAAAAATCAGCAAGACACAGGCACCCCAAAGTTTAGGGCAGCTCTGTTGACAAGAACCTCCACTTCATGACACCGTAAATATCCCAGGAAAGAGAAAAATGGATAAAGAAGTTGTGGTCCTTATGTACAATGGAATATCACTCAGACATGAAATCAATGTCATAAGGCTAGTAGAAGCAAGATGAGTGGATTTAGGAACGACGATTCTAAGTGAAATAAGTCACACAGAAAAAGACACTTATCATAAGCTATCACTTAGAGAGGGAATGTAAAAACCGCTACACTTGAACTGAATTAAAAAACAGAACAGAGTCACACGTTTAGAAAACACACTATGGCTGCTTAACGGGAAAGGTGAGTTGGGGTGATGCATAAAACAAGGGTTTCAAATTCACTCAGATACCGTTCCATACACCCAATATGTAATAGACAAGACCAACTCCTTGCTCAGTGAACTGGACTCAACACCCCCTATTCACCGCACAATAATATGTCTGACTAGTAAGAATCGTAAAACCTATGTATTGATATCTCTCTGGAAGTGAGTCAAGTGGGTGTAAAGCCGCATAAACACAGCCGTGAAAGGCAGCTAAACCCCATTATAAAAATAAATTACTTTTAAAATCCCGTAAAAGAAAGACAGTGAAAGAGAGAGAAATTCTTACATAATTCGTTCAGGGACTTTGATGCAACCTGGATTGACCATATCTAGACCCACAGCTGGATGAGACATAAGGGTGGACACTCTTGGGGCTGAGAGGTTGGGTGAGGTTGGGTGAGCAAACGCAGAACCTTTAAAGTAATACTGCGTGGTACCCATCCCATGGGTCCCAAATCTCCAGGTTCAAGGGCATCTTCCTACATCGAAAACATGCATGAGAAACCCAGAAGATGGTACACCGTGTGATTTTCAAAGGTTTCTAATACGCACCTCATTTCTCATCTCCTTGTGCTCGGGTTCGCCATTCCAGGTACTTTACTAGCAATCTCCCTACTTGGAGAATCAGCACCTTTAACCTCCTGTTCTGTACAGGTTGCAATTTGTCCTGAGGATGAACGGGAAGAGGGGCAACCAATGAGAGACTAGATCTAGGTGTTGGGACAGGCACAGGTCACTCTATTTTTCCATCAGGATGAAGAATTAACCACAGGCTCAGCCTGCCCCCCGGAACCTGAATAGGGCCTGAGGCAATCCCGTGCTTTTGCGGCCAGCTCCCAAAAAAGACAGTTGAAAAATGGAGCTCAGGGTCACTGCCATTCACAAACCCGCAGAGTTATAAATGGTAACTCTCGTCCACAAATATATTGAGGGAAGGCAACGAAGAGGATTTGAAAGCAAGGCAGAATTGCAGGAAACATGTTTCAGGAGGTAGATACGAATCGCCTTTAAAGCACATGAAAAGTGGCAAAACGTCGACAGTTATGCCCTTGGCCAAAAAGGGCGTATGCGTTTTTTCCTGAATATATTCAGGAAAAAACGCATACGCCCTTTTTGGCCAACCAAGCAACCTGGAAAGGCAAATCAGCGCTACAAAGAAGTCTCGCTTCCCATCGGTGAAAAGGGCCATGCTGCAAAAAGTGTCAAAACGAGAAATGCAGGACAGGCCATGGAGAAATGGCAGCCTTGCTACGCTGATGGGCGGGATGTAAATTGCCAACAGCCACTCTGGAGAAGTGTACGGTGTGTCCTGAAACATCGAAAAAACAGCTTAGGGAGCATAGGGCACGTGCACTCATGGGCGTATAAATTGGGAAAACTAAAAATCAGCAAGACACAGGCACCCCAATGTTTAGGGCTGCTATGTTGACAAGAACCTCCACTTCATGACACCTTAAATATCCCAGGAAAGAGAAAAATGGATAAAGAAGTTGTGGTCCTTATGTACAAAGGAATATCACTCAGACATGAAATCAATGTCATAAGGCTAGTAGAAGCAAGATGAGTGGATTTAGGTATGACGATTCTAAGTGAACTAAGTCACACAGAAAAAGACACTTATCATAAGCTATCACTTATAGAGGGAATGTAAAAACCGCTACACTTGAACTGAATTACAAAGGGAACAGAGTCAAACGTTTAGAAAACACACTATGGCTGCTTAACGGGAAAGGTGAGGTGGGGTGATGCATAAAACAAGGGTTTCAAATTCGCTCAGATACCGTTCCATACACCCAATATGTAATAGACAAGGCCTACTCCTTGCTCAGTGAACTGGAATCAACACCCCCTATTCACCGCACAAGAATATATCTGACTAGTAATAAACGTAAAACCTATGTATTGATATCTCTCTGGAAGTGAGCCAAGTGGGTGTAAAGCCGCATAAACACAGCCGTGAAAGGCAGCTAAACCCCATAATAAAAATAAATTACTTTTAAAAACCCGTAAAAGAAAGACAGTGAAAGAGAGAGAAATTCTTACATAATTCGTTCAGGGGCTTTGATGCAACCTGGATTGACCATATCTAGACCCACAGCTGGATGAGACATAAGGGTGGATACTCTTGGGGCTGAGAGGTTGGGTGAGGTTGGGTGAGCAAACGCAGAACCTTTAAAGTAATACTGCGTGGTACCCATCCCATGGGTCCCAAATCTCCAGGTTCAAGGGCATCTTCCTACATCGAAAACATGCATGAGAATCCCAGAAGATGGTACACCGTGTGATCGGGAAAGGTTTCTAAAACGCACCTCATTTCTCATCTCCTTGTGCTCGGGTTCGCCATTCCAGCTACTTTACTAGCAATCTCCCTACTTGGAGAATCAGCACCTTTAACCTCCTGTTCTGTACAGGTTGCAATTTGTCCTGAGGATGAACGGGAAGAGGGGCAACCAATGAGAGACTAGATGTAGGTGTTGGGACAGGCACATGTCACTCTATTTTCCCATCAGGAAGAAGAATTAACCACAGGCTCAGCCTGCCGCCGGGAAGCAGAATAGTGCCTGAGGCAATCCCGCACTTCTGCGGCCACCTCCCAAAAAAGCCAGTTGAAAAATGGAGCACATGGGCACTGAAATTCACAAACCTGCAGAGTTATAAATGATAACTCTCGTCCACAAATATATTGAGGGAAGGCAACGAAGAGTATTTGAAAGCAAGGCAGAATTGCAGGAAACAGGTTTCAGGAGGTAGATTCGAATCGGCTTTAAAGCACATGAAAAGCGGCAAAACGTCGACAATGATGCCCTTGGCCAAAAAGGGCGTATGCGTTTTTTCCTGAATATATTCAGGGAAAAACGCATACGCCCTTTTTGGCCAACCAAGCAACCTGGAAAGGCAAATCAGCGCTACAATGAAGTCTCGCTTCCCATCGGTCAAAAGGGACATGCTGCAAAAAGTGTAAAAACCAGAAATGCAGGACAGGCCATGGAGAAATGGCAGCCTTGCTACGCTGATGGGCGGGATGTAAATTGCCAACAGCCACACTGGAGAAGTGTACGGTGTGTCCTGAAACATCGAAAAAAAACAGCTTAGGGAGCATAGGGCACGTCCACTCATGGGCGTATAAATTGGGAAAACTAAAAATCAGCAAGACACAGGCACCCCAAAGTTTAGGGCTGCTCTGTTGACAAGAACCTCCACTTCATGACACCTTAAATATCCCAGGAAAGAGAAAAATGGATAAAGAAGTTGTGGTCCTTATGTACAATGGAATATCACTCAGACATGAAATCAATGTCATAAGGCAAGTAGAAGCAAGATGAGTGGATTTAGGAACGACGATTCTAAGTGAAATAAGTCACACAGAAAAAGACACTTATCATAAGCTATCACTTATAGAGGGAATGTAAAAACCGCTACACTTGAACTGAATTACAAAACAGAACATAGTCACACGTTTAGAAAACACACTATGGCTGCTTAACGGGAAAGGTGAGGTGGGGTGATGCATAAAACAAGGGTTTCAAATTCGCTCAGACACCGTTCCATACACCCAATATGTAATAGACAAGACCTACTCCTTGCTCAGTGAACTGGACTCAACACCCCCTATTCACCGCACAAGAATATATGTGACTAGTAAGAATTGTAAAACCTATGTATTGATATCTCTCTGGAAGTGAGTCAAGTGGGTGTAAAGCCGCATAAACACAACCGTGAAAAGCAGCTAAACCCCATTAAAAAAATAAATTACTTTTAAAAACCCGTAAAACAAAGACAGTGAAAGAGAGAGAAATTCTTACAAAATTCGTTCAGAGGCTGTGATGCAACCTGGATTGACCATATCTAGACCCACAGCTGGATGAGACATAAGGGTGGACACTCTTGGGGCTGAGAGGTTTGGTGAGGTTGGGTGAGCAAACGCAGAACATTTAAAGTAATACTGCGTGGTACCCATTCCATGGGTCCCAAATCTCCAGGTTCAAGGGCATCTTCCTACATCGAAAACATGCATGAGAAACCCAGAAGATGGTATACCGTGTGATTTTGAAAGGTTTCTAAAACGCAGCTCATTTCTCATCTCCTTGTGCTCGGGTTCGCCTTTCCAGCTAATTTACTAGCAATCTCCCTACTTGGAGAATCAGCACCTTTAAGCTCCTGTTCCCTACAGGTTGCAATTTGTCCTGAGGATGAACGGGAAGAGGGGCAACCAATGAGAGATTAGATCTAGGTGTTGGGACAGGCACAGGTCACTCTATTTTCCCATCAGGAAGAAGAATTAACCACAGGCTCAGCCTGCCGCCAGGAACCAGAATAGGGGCTGAGGCAATCCCGTTCTTTTGCGGCCAGCTCCCAAAAAAGACAGTTTGAAAATGGAGCTCAAGGGCACTGCAATTCACAAACCTGCTGAGTTATAAATGATAACTCTCGTACACAAATATATTGAGGGAAGGCAACGAAGAGGATTTGAAAGCAAGGCAAAATTGCAGGAAACAGGTTTCAGGAGGTAGATTCGAATCACCTTTAAAGCACATGAAAAGTGGCAAAACGTCGACAATGATGCCCTTGGCCAAAAAGGGCGTATGCGTTTTTTCCTGAATATATTCAGGAAAAAACGGATACGCCCTTTTTGGCCAACCAAGCAACCTGGAATGGCAAATCAGCGCTACAAAGAAGTCTCGCTTCCCATCGGTCAAAAGTGCCATGCTGCATAAAGTGTCAAAACCAGAAATGCAGGACAGACCATGGAGAAATGGCAGCCTTGCTACGCTGATGGGCGGGATGTAAATTGCCAACAGCCACTCTGGAGAAGTGTACGGTGTGTCCTGAAACATCAAAAAAACACAGCTTAGGGAGCGTAGGGCACGTCCACTCATGGGCGTATAAATTGGGAAAACTAAAAATCAGCAAGACACAGGCACCCCAAAGTTTAGGGCTGCTCTGTTGACAAGAACCTCCACTTCATGACACCTTAAGTATCCCAGGAAAGAGAAAAATGGATAAAGAAGTTGTGGTCCTTATGTACAATGGAATATCACTCAGACATGAAATCAATGTCATAAGGCTAGTAGAAGCAAGATGAGTGGATTTAGGAACGACGATTCTAAGTGAAATAAGTCACACAGAAAAAGACACTTATCATAAGCTATCACTTATAGAGGGAATATAAAAACCGCTACACTTGAACTGAATTACAAATCAGAACAGAGTCACACGTTTAGAAAACACACTATGGCTGCTTAACGGGAAAGGTGAGGTGGGGTGAGGCATAAAACAAGGGTTTCAAATTCGCTCAGATACCGTTCCATACACCCAATATGTAATAGACAAGACCTACTCCTTGCTCAGTGAACAGGACTCAACACCCCCTATTCACCGCACAAGAATATATGTGACTAGTGAGAATCTTAAAACCTATGTATTGATATCTGTCTGGAAGTGAGTCAAGTGGGTGTAAAGCCGCATAAACACAGCCGTGAAAAGCAGCTAAACCCCATTATAAAAATAAATTACTTTTAAAAACCCGTAAAACAAAGACAGTGAAAGAGAGCGAAATTATTACAAAATTCGTTCAGAGGCTGTGATGCAACCTGGATTGACCATATCTAGACCCACAGCTGGATGAGACATAAGGGTGGACACTCTTGGGGCTGAAAGGTTGGGTGAGGTTGGGTGAGCAAACGCAGACCCTTTAAAGTAATACTGCCTGGTACCCATCCCATGGGTCCCAAATCTCCAGGTTCAAGGGCATCTTCCTACATCGAAAACATGCATGAGAAACCCAGAAGATGGTACACCGTGTGATTTTGAAAGGTTTCTAATACGCACCTCATTTCTCATCTCCTTGTGCTCGGGTTCGCCTTTCCAGCTACTTTACTAGCAATCTCCCTACTTGGAGAATCAGCACCTTTAAGCTCCTGTTCCCTACAGGTTGCAATTTGTCCTGAGGATGAACGGGAATAGGGGCAACCAATGAGAGACTAGATCTAGGTGTTGGGACAGGCACAGCTCACTCTATTTTCCCATCAGGAAGAAGAATTAAACACAGGCTCAGCCTGCCGCAGGGAACCAGAATAGGGCCTGAGGCAATCCCGTGCTTTTGCGGCCAGCTCCCAAAAAAGACAGTTAAAAAATGGAGTTCAGGGGCACTGCGATTTACAAACCTGCTGAGTTATAAATGATAACTCTCGTCCACAAATATATTGAGGGAAGGCAACGAAGAGTATTTGAAAGCAAGGCAGAATTGCAGGAAACAGGTTTCAGGAGGTAGATTCGAATCGGCTTTAAAGCACATGAAAAGCGGCAAAACGTCGACAATGATGCCCTTGGCCAAAAAGGGCGTATGCGTTTTTTCCTGAATATATTCAGGAAAAAACGCATACGCCCTTTTTGGCCAACCAAGCAACCTGGAAAGGCAAATCAGCGCTACAATGAAGTCTCGCTTCCCATCGGTCAAAAGGGACATGCTGCAAAAAGTGTAAAAACCAGAAATGCAGGACAGGCCATGGAGAAATGGCAGCCTTGCTACGCTGATGGGCGGGATGTAAATTGCCAACAGCCACACTGGAGAAGTGTACGGTGTGTCCTGAAACATCGAAAAAAAACAGCTTAGGGAGCATAGGGCACGTCCACTCATGGGCGTATAAATTGGGAAAACTAAAAATCAGCAAGACACAGGCACCCCAAAGTTTAGGGCTGCTCTGTTGACAAGAACCTCCACTTCATGACACCTTAAATATCCCAGGAAAGAGAAAAATGGATAAAGAAGTTGTGGTCCTTATGTACAATGGAATATCACTCAGACATGAAATCAATGTCATAAGGCAAGTAGAAGCAAGATGAGTGGATTTAGGAACGACGATTCTAAGTGAAATAAGTCACACAGAAAAAGACACTTATCATAAGCTATCACTTATAGAGGGAATGTAAAAACCGCTACACTTGAACTGAATTACAAAACAGAACATAGTCACACGTTTAGAAAACACACTATGGCTGCTTAACGGGAAAGGTGAGGTGGGGTGATGCATAAAACAAGGGTTTCAAATTCGCTCAGACACCGTTCCATACACCCAATATGTAATAGACAAGACCTACTCCTTGCTCAGTGAACTGGACTCAACACCCCCTATTCACCGCACAAGAATATATGTGACTAGTAAGAATTGTAAAACCTATGTATTGATATCTCTCTGGAAGTGAGTCAAGTGGGTGTAAAGCCGCATAAACACAACCGTGAAAAGCAGCTAAACCCCATTAAAAAAATAAATTACTTTTAAAAACCCGTAAAACAAAGACAGTGAAAGAGAGAGAAATTCTTACAAAATTCGTTCAGAGGCTGTGATGCAACCTGGATTGACCATATCTAGACCCACAGCTGGATGAGACATAAGGGTGGACACTCTTGGGGCTGAGAGGTTTGGTGAGGTTGGGTGAGCAAACGCAGAACCTTTAAAGTAATACTGCGTGGTACCCATTCCATGGGTCCCAAATCTCCAGGTTCAAGGGCATCTTCCTACATCGAAAACATGCATGAGAAACCCAGAAGATGGTATACCGTGTGATTTTGAAAGGTTTCTAAAACGCAGCTCATTTCTCATCTCCTTGTGCTCGGGTTCGCCTTTCCAGCTAATTTACTAGCAATCTCCCTACTTGGAGAATCAGCACCTTTAAGCTCCTGTTCCCTACAGGTTGCAATTTGTCCTGAGGATGAACGGGAAGAGGGGCAACCAATGAGAGATTAGATCTAGGTGTTGGGACAGGCACAGGTCACTCTATTTTCCCATCAGGAAGAAGAATTAACCACAGGCTCAGCCTGCCGCCAGGAACCAGAATAGGGGCTGAGGCAATCCCGTGCTTTTGCGGCCAGCTCCCAAAAAAGACAGTTTGAAAATGGAGCTCAGGGGCACTGCAATTCACAAACCTGCTGAGTTATAAATGATAACTCTCGTACACAAATATATTGAGGGAAGGCAACGAAGAGGATTTGAAAGCAAGGCAGAATTGCAGGAAACAGGTTTCAGGAGGTAGATTCGAATCGCCTTTAAAGCACATGAAAAGTGGCAAAACGTCGACAATGATGCCCTTGGCCAAAAAGGGCGTATGCGTTTTTTCCTGAATATATTCAGGAAAAAACGGATACGCCCTTTTTGGCCAACCAAGCAACCTGGAATGGCAAATCAGCGCTACAAAGAAGTCTCGCTTCCCATCGGTCAAAAGGGCCATGCTGCAAAATGTGTCAAAACCAGAAATGCAGGACAGACCATGGAGAAATGGCAGCCTAGCTACGCTGATGGGCGGGATGTAAATTGCCAACAGCCACTCTGGAGAAGTGTACGGTGTGTCCTGAAACATCAAAAAAACACAGCTTAGGGAGCGTAGGGCACGTCCACTCATGGGCGTATAAATTGGGAAAACTAAAAATCAGCAAGACACAGGCACCCCAAAGTTTAGGGCTGCTCTGTTGACAAGAACCTCCACTTCATGACACCTTAAGTATCCCAGGAAAGAGAAAAATGGATAAAGAAGTTGTGGTCCTTATGTACAATGGAATATCACTCAGACATGAAATCAATGTCATAAGGCTAGTAGAAGCAAGATGAGTGGATTTAGGAACGACGATTCTAAGTGAAATAAGTCACACAGAAAAAGACACTTATCATAAGCTATCACTTATAGAGGGAATATAAAAACCGCTACACTTGAACTGAATTACAAATCAGAACAGAGTCACACGTTTAGAAAACACACTATGGCTGCTTAACGGGAAAGGTGAGGTGGGGTGAGGCATAAAACAAGGGTTTCAAATTCGCTCAGATACCGTTCCATACACCCAATATGTAATAGACAAGACCTACTCCTTGCTCAGTGAACAGGACTCAACACCCCCTATTCACCGCACAATAATGTATGTGACTAGTAAGAATCTTAAAACCTATGTATTGATATCAGTCTCGAAGTGAGTCAAGTGGGTGTAAAGCTGCATAAACACAGCCGTGAAAAGCAGCTAAACCCCATTATAAAAATAAATTACTTTTAAAAACCCGTAAAACAAAGACAGTGAAAGAGAGAGAAATTATTACAAAATTCGTTCAGAGGCTGTGATGCAACCTGGATTGACCATATCTAGACCCACAGCTGGATGAGACATAAGGGTGGACACTCTTGGGGCTGAAAGGTTGGGTGAGGTTGGGTGAGCAAACGCAGACCCTTTAAAGTAATACTGCCTGGTACCCATCCCATGGGTCCCAAATCTCCAGGTTCAAGGGCATCTTCCTACATCGAAAACATGCATGAGAAACCCAGAAGATGGTACACCGTGTGATTTTGAAAGGTTTCTAATACGCACCTCATTTCTCATCTCCTTGTGCTCGGGTTCGCCTTTCCAGCTACTTTACTAGCAATCTCCCTACTTGGAGAATCAGCACCTTTAAGCTCCTGTTCCCTACAGGTTGCAATTTGTCCTGAGGATGAACGGGAATAGGGGCAACCAATGAGAGACTAGATCTAGGTGTTGGGACAGGCACAGCTCACTCTATTTTCCCATCAGGAAGAAGAATTAAACACAGGCTCAGCCTGCCGCAGGGAACCAGAATAGGGCCTGAGGCAATCCCGTGCTTTTGCGGCCAGCTCCCAAAAAAGACAGTTAAAAAATGGAGTTCAGGGGCACTGCGATTTACAAACCTGCTGAGTTATAAATGATAACTCTCGTCCACAAATATATTGAGGGAAGGCAACGAAGAGTATTTGAAAGCAAGGCAGAATTGCAGGAAACAGGTTTCAGGAGGTAGATTCGAATCGGCTTTAAAGCACATGAAAAGCGGCAAAACGTCGACAATGATGCCCTTGGCCAAAAAGGGCGTATGCGTTTTTTCCTGAATATATTCAGGAAAAAACGCATACGCCCTTTTTGGCCAACCAAGCAACCTGGAAAGGCAAATCAGCGCTACAATGAAGTCTCGCTTCCCATCGGTCAAAAGGGACATGCTGCAAAAAGTGTAAAAACCAGAAATGCAGGACAGGCCATGGAGAAATGGCAGCCTTGCTACGCTGATGGGCGGGATGTAAATTGCCAACAGCCACACTGGAGAAGTGTACGGTGTGTCCTGAAACATCGAAAAAAAACAGCTTAGGGAGCATAGGGCACGTCCACTCATGGGCGTATAAATTGGGAAAACTAAAAATCAGCAAGACACAGGCACCCCAAAGTTTAGGGCTGCTCTGTTGACAAGAACCTCCACTTCATGACACCTTAAATATCCCAGGAAAGAGAAAAATGGATAAAGAAGTTGTGGTCCTTATGTACAATGGAATATCACTCAGACATGAAATCAATGTCATAAGGCAAGTAGAAGCAAGATGAGTGGATTTAGGAACGACGATTCTAAGTGAAATAAGTCACACAGAAAAAGACACTTATCATAAGCTATCACTTATAGAGGGAATGTAAAAACCGCTACACTTGAACTGAATTACAAAACAGAACATAGTCACACGTTTAGAAAACACACTATGGCTGCTTAACGGGAAAGGTGAGGTGGGGTGATGCATAAAACAAGGGTTTCAAATTCGCTCAGACACCGTTCCATACACCCAATATGTAATAGACAAGACCTACTCCTTGCTCAGTGAACTGGACTCAACACCCCCTATTCACCGCACAAGAATATATGTGACTAGTAAGAATTGTAAAACCTATGTATTGATATCTCTCTGGAAGTGAGTCAAGTGGGTGTAAAGCCGCATAAACACAACCGTGAAAAGCAGCTAAACCCCATTAAAAAAATAAATTACTTTTAAAAACCCGTAAAACAAAGACAGTGAAAGAGAGAGAAATTCTTACAAAATTCGTTCAGAGGCTGTGATGCAACCTGGATTGACCATATCTAGACCCACAGCTGGATGAGACATAAGGGTGGACACTCTTGGGGCTGAGAGGTTTGGTGAGGTTGGGTGAGCAAACGCAGAACCTTTAAAGTAATACTGCGTGGTACCCATTCCATGGGTCCCAAATCTCCAGGTTCAAGGGCATCTTCCTACATCGAAAACATGCATGAGAAACCCAGAAGATGGTATACCGTGTGATTTTGAAAGGTTTCTAAAACGCAGCTCATTTCTCATCTCCTTGTGCTCGGGTTCGCCTTTCCAGCTAATTTACTAGCAATCTCCCTACTTGGAGAATCAGCACCTTTAAGCTCCTGTTCCCTACAGGTTGCAATTTGTCCTGAGGATGAACGGGAAGAGGGGCAACCAATGAGAGATTAGATCTAGGTGTTGGGACAGGCACAGGTCACTCTATTTTCCCATCAGGAAGAAGAATTAACCACAGGCTCAGCCTGCCGCCAGGAACCAGAATAGGGGCTGAGGCAATCCCGTGCTTTTGCGGCCAGCTCCCAAAAAAGACAGTTTGAAAATGGAGCTCAGGGGCACTGCAATTCACAAACCTGCTGAGTTATAAATGATAACTCTCGTACACAAATATATTGAGGGAAGGCAACGAAGAGGATTTGAAAGCAAGGCAGAATTGCAGGAAACAGGTTTCAGGAGGTAGATTCGAATCGCCTTTAAAGCACATGAAAAGTGGCAAAACGTCGACAATGATGCCCTTGGCCAAAAAGGGCGTATGCGTTTTTTCCTGAATATATTCAGGAAAAAACGGATACGCCCTTTTTGGCCAACCAAGCAACCTGGAATGGCAAATCAGCGCTACAAAGAAGTCTCGCTTCCCATCGGTCAAAAGGGCCATGCTGCAAAATGTGTCAAAACCAGAAATGCAGGACAGACCATGGAGAAATGGCAGCCTAGCTACGCTGATGGGCGGGATGTAAATTGCCAACAGCCACTCTGGAGAAGTGTACGGTGTGTCCTGAAACATCAAAAAAACACAGCTTAGGGAGCGTAGGGCACGTCCACTCATGGGCGTATAAATTGGGAAAACTAAAAATCAGCAAGACACAGGCACCCCAAAGTTTAGGGCTGCTCTGTTGACAAGAACCTCCACTTCATGACACCTTAAGTATCCCAGGAAAGAGAAAAATGGATAAAGAAGTTGTGGTCCTTATGTACAATGGAATATCACTCAGACATGAAATCAATGTCATAAGGCTAGTAGAAGCAAGATGAGTGGATTTAGGAACGACGATTCTAAGTGAAATAAGTCACACAGAAAAAGACACTTATCATAAGCTATCACTTATAGAGGGAATATAAAAACCGCTACACTTGAACTGAATTACAAATCAGAACAGAGTCACACGTTTAGAAAACACACTATGGCTGCTTAACGGGAAAGGTGAGGTGGGGTGAGGCATAAAACAAGGGTTTCAAATTCGCTCAGATACCGTTCCATACACCCAATATGTAATAGACAAGACCTACTCCTTGCTCAGTGAACAGGACTCAACACCCCCTATTCACCGCACAATAATGTATGTGACTAGTAAGAATCTTAAAACCTATGTATTGATATCAGTCTCGAAGTGAGTCAAGTGGGTGTAAAGCTGCATAAACACAGCCGTGAAAAGCAGCTAAACCCCATTATAAAAATAAATTACTTTTAAAAACCCGTAAAACAAAGACAGTGAAAGAGAGAGAAATTATTACAAAATTCGTTCAGAGGCTGTGATGCAACCTGGATTGACCATATCTAGACCCACAGCTGGATGAGACATAAGGGTGGACACTCTTGGGGCTGAAAGGTTGGGTGAGGTTGGGTGAGCAAACGCAGACCCTTTAAAGTAATACTGCCTGGTACCCATCCCATGGGTCCCAAATCTCCAGGTTCAAGGGCATCTTCCTACATCGAAAACATGCATGAGAAACCCAGAAGATGGTACACCGTGTGATTTTGAAAGGTTTCTAATACGCACCTCATTTCTCATCTCCTTGTGCTCGGGTTCGCCTTTCCAGCTACTTTACTAGCAATCTCCCTACTTGGAGAATCAGCACCTTTAAGCTCCTGTTCCCTACAGGTTGCAATTTGTCCTGAGGATGAACGGGAATAGGGGCAACCAATGAGAGACTAGATCTAGGTGTTGGGAGAGGCACAGCTCACTCTATTTTCCCATCAGGAAGAAGAATTAAACACAGGCTCAGCCTGCCGCAGGGAACCAGAATAGTGCCTGAGGCAATCCCGTGCTTTTGCGGCCAGCTCCCAAAAAAGACAGTTGAAAAATGGAGCTCAGGGGCACTGCAATTTACAAACCTGCTGAGTTATAAATGATAACTCTCGTCCACAAATATATTGAGGGAAGGCAACGAAGAGGATTTGAAAGCAAGGCAGAATTGCAGGAAACAGGTTTCAGGAGGTAGATTCGAATCGCCTTTAAAGCACATGAAAAGTGGCAAAACGTCGACAGTGATGCCCTTGGCCAAAAAGGGCGTATGCGTTTTTTCCTGAATATATTCAGGAAAAAACGCATACGCCCTTTTTGGCCAACCAAGCAACCTGGAAAGGCAAATCAGCGCTACAAAGAAGTCTCGCTTCCCATCGGTCAAAAGGGCCATGCTGCAAAAAGTGTCAAAACCAGAAATGCAGGACAGGCCATGGAGAAATGGCAGCCTTGCTACGCTGATGGGCGGGATGTAATTTGCCAACAGCCACTCTGGAGAAGTGTACGGTGTGTCCTGAAACACCGAAAAAACACAGCTTAGGGAGCATAGGGCACGTCCACTCATGGGCGTATAAATTGGGACAACTAAAAATCAGCAAGACACAGGCACCCCAATGTTTAGGGCTGCTTTGTTGACAAGAACCTCCACTTCATGACACCTTAAATATCCCAGGAAAGAGAAAAATGGATAAAGAAGTTGTGGTCCTTATGTACAAAGGAATATCACTCAGACATGATATCAATGTCATAAGGCTAGTAGAAGCAAGATGAGTGGATTTAGGTATGACGATTCTAAGTGAAATAAGTCACACAGAAAAAGACACTTATCATAAGCTCTCACTTATAGAGGGAATGTAAAAACCGCTACACTTGAACTGAATTACAAAACAGAACAGAGTCACACGTTTAGAAAACACACTATGGCTGCTTAACGGGAAAGGTGAGGTGGGGTGATGCATAAAACAAGGGTTTCAAATTCGCTCAGATACCGTTCCATACACCCAATATGTAATAGACAAGACCTACTCCTTGCTCAGTGAACTGGACTCAACACCCCCTATTCACCGCACAAGAATATATGTGACTAGTAAGAATCTTAAAACCTATGTATTGATATCTGTCTGGAAGTGAGTCAAGTGGGTGTAAAGCCGCATAAACACAGCCGTGAAAAGCAGCTAAACCCCATTATAAAAATAAATTACTTTTAAAAACCCGTAAAACAAAGACAGTGAAAGAGAGATAAATTCTTACAAAATTCGTTCAGAGGCTGTGATGCAACCTGGATTGACCATATCTAGACCCACAGCTGGATGAGACATAAGGGTGGACACTCTTGGGGCTTAGAGTTTGGGTGAGGTTGGGTGAGCAAACGCAGACCCTTTAAAGTAATACTGTGTGGTACCCATCCCATGGGTCCCAAATCTCCAGGTTCAAGGGCATCTTCCTACATCGAAAACATGCATGAGAAACCCAGAAGATGGTACACCGTGTGATTTTGAAAGGTATCTAAAACGCACCCCATTTCTCATCTCCTTGTGCTAGGGTTCGCCTTTCCAGCTACTTTACTAGCAATCTCCCTACTTGGAGAATCAGCACCTTTAAGCTCCTGTTCCCTACAGGTTGCAATTTGTCCTGAGGATGAACGGCAAGAGGGGCAACCAATGAGAGACTAGATCTAGGTGTTGGGACAGGCACAGCTCACTCTATTTTCCCATCAGGAAGAAGAATTAAACACAGGCTCAGCCTGCCGCAGGGAACCAGAATAGGGCCTGAGGCAATCCCGTGCTTTTGCGGCCAGCTCCCAAAAAAGACAGTTGAAAAATGGAGCTTAGGGGCACTGCAATTTACAAACCTGCTGAGTTATAAATGATAACTCTCGTCCACAAATATATTGAGGGAAGGCAACGAAGAGGATTTGAAAGCAAGGCAGAATTGCAGGAAACAGGTTTCAGGAGGTAGATTCGAATCGCCTTTAAAGCACATGAAAAGTGGCAAAACGTCGACAGTGATGCCCTTGGCCAAAAAGGGCGTATGAGTTTTTTCCTGAATATATTCAGGAAAAAACGCATACGCCCTTTTTGGCCAACCAAGCAACCTGGAAAGGCAAATCAGCGCTACAAAGAAGTCTCGCTTCCCATCAGTCAAAAGGGCCATGCTGCAAAACGTGTCAAAACCAGAAATGCAGGACAGGCCATGGAGAAATGGCAGCCTTGCTACGCTGATGGGCGGGATGTAATTTGCCAACAGCCACTCTGGAGAAGTGTACGGTGTGTCCTGAAACATCGAAAAAACACAGCTTAGGGAGCGTACGGCACGTCCACTCATGGGCGTATAAATTGGGACAACTAAAAATCAGCAAGACACAGGCACCCCAATGTTTAGGGCTGCTTTGTTGACAAGAACCTCCACTTCATGACACCTTAAATATCCCAGGAAAGAGAAAAATGGATAAAGAAGTTGTGGTCCTTATGTACAAAGGAATATCACTCAGACATGATATCAATGTCATAAGGCTAGTAGAAGCAAGATGAGTGGATTTAGGTATGACGATTCTAAGTGAAATAAGTCACACAGAAAAAGACACTTATCATAAGCTCTCACTTATAGAGGGAATGTAAAAACCGCTACACTTGAACTGAATTACAAAACAGAACAGAGTCACACGTTTAGAAAACACACTATGGCTGCTTAACGGGAAAGGTGAGGTGGGGTGATGCATAAAACAAGGGTTTCAAACTCGCTCAGATACCGTTCCATACACCCAATATGTAATAGACAAGACCTACTCCTTGCTCAGTGAACTGGACTCAACTCCCCCTATTCACCGCACAAGAATATATGTGACTAGTAAGAATCTTAAAACCTATGTATTGATATCTGTCTGGAAGTGAGTCAAGTGGGTGTAAAGCCGCATAAACACAGCCGTGAAAAGCAGCTAAACCCCATTATAAAAATAAATTACTTTTAAAAACCCGTAAAACAAAGACAGTGAAAGAGAGAGAAATTCTTACAAAATTCGTTCAGAGGCTGTGATGCAACCTGGATTGACCATATCAACACCCACAGCTGGATGAGACATAAGGGTGGACACTCTTGGGGCTTAGAGGTTGGGTGAGGTTGGGTGAGCAAACGCAGACCCTTTAAAGTAATACTGTGTGGTACCCATCCCATGGGTCCCAAATCTCCAGGTTCAAGGGCATCTTCCTACATCGAAAACATGCATGAGAAACCCAGAAGATGGTACACCATGTGATTTTGAAAGGTTTCTAAAACGCACCCCATTTCTCATCTCCTTGTGCTAGGGTTCGCCTTTCCAGCTACTTTACTAGCAATCTCCCTACTTGGAGAATCAGCACCTTTAAGCTCCTGTTCCCTACAGGTTGCAATTTGTCCTGAGGATGAACGGGAAGAGGGGCAACCAATGAGAGACTAGATCTAGGTGTTGGGACAGGCACAGGTCACTCTATTTTCACATCAGGAAGAAGAATTAAACACAGGCTCAGCCTCCCGCCGGGAACCAGAATAGGGCCTGAGGCAATGCCGCGCTTTTGCGGCCAGCTACCAAAAAAGCGAGTTGAAAAATGGAGCTCAGGGACACTGCAATTCACAAACCCGCAGAGTTATAAATGATAACTGTCATCCACAGATATATTGAGGGAAGGCAACGAAGAGGATTTGAAAGCAAGGCAGAATTGCAGGAAACAGATTTCAGGAGGTATATTCGAATCGCCATTAAAGCACATGAAAAGCGGCAAAACGTCGACAATGATGCCCTTGGCCAAAAAGGGCGTATGCGTTTTTTCCTGAATATATTCAGGAAAAAACGCATACGCCCTTTTTGGCCAACCAAGCAACATGGAAAGGCAAATAAGCGCTACAAAGAAGTTTCGCTTCCCATCGGTCAAAAGGGTCATGCTGCAAAAAGTGTCAAAACCAGAAATGCAGGACAGGCCATGGAGAAATGGCAGCCTTGCTACGCTGATGGGCGGGATGTAAATTGCCAACAGCCACTCTGAAGAAGTGTACGGTGTGTCCTGAAACATCGAAAAAACACAGTTAGGGAGCATAGGGCACGTCCACTCATGGGCGTATAAATTGGGAAAACTAAAAATCAGCAAGACACAGGCACCACAAAGTTTAGGGCTGCTCTGTTGACAAAAACCTCCACTTCATGACACCTTAAATATCCCAGGAAAGAGAAAAATGGATAAAGAAGTTGTGGTCCTTATGTACAATGGAATATCACTCAGACATGAAATCAATGTCATAAGGCTAGTAGAAGCAAGATGAGTGGATTTAGGTACGACGATTCTAAGTGAAATAAGTCACACAGAAAAAGACACTTATCATAAGGTATCACTTATAGAGGGAATGTAAAAACCGCAACACTTGAACTGAATTACAAAACAGAACAGAGTCACACGTTTAGAAAACACACTATGGCTGCTGAGCGGGAAAGGTGAGGTGGGGTGATGCATAAAACAAGGGTTTCAAATTCGCTCAGATACCGTTCCATACACCCAATATGTAATAGACAAGACCTACTCCTTGCTCAGTGAACTGGACTCAACACCCCCTATTCACCGCACAAGAATATATGTGACTAGTAAGAATCTTAAAACCTATGTATTGATATCTGTCTGGAAGTGAGTCAAGTGGGTGTAAAGCCGCATAAACACAGCCGTGAAAAGCAGCTAAACCCCATTATAAAAATAAATTACTTTTAAAAACGCGTAAAACAAAGACAGTGAATGAGAGAGAAATTCTTACAAAATTCGTTCAGAGGCTGTGATGCAACCTGGATTGACCATATCTAGACCCACACCTGGATGAGACATAAGGGTGGACACTCTTGGGGCTGAGAGGTTGGGTGAGGTTGGGTGAGCAAATGCAGACCCTTTAAACTAATACTGCGTGGTACCCATCCCATGGGTCCCAAATCTCCAGGTTCAAGGGCATCTTCCTACATCGAAAACATGCATGAGAAACCCCGAAGATGGTACACCGTGTGATTTTGAAAGGTTTCTAATACGCACCTCATTTCTCATCTCCTTGTGCTCGGGTTCGCCTTTCCAGCTACTTTACTAGCAATCTCCCTACTTGGAGAATCAGCACCTTTAAACTCCTGTTCCCTACAGGTTGCAGTGTGTCCTGAGGATGAACGTGAAGAGGGGAAACCAATGAGAGACAAGATCTAGGTGTTGGGACAGGCACAGGTCACTCTATTTTCCCATCGGGAAGAAGAATTAACCACAGGCTCAGCCTGCCGCCCAGAAGCAGAATAGGGCCTGAGGCAATCCCGCGCTTTTTCGGCCAGCTCCCAAAAAAGCCAGTAAAAAATGGAGCTCAGGGACACTGCAAATCACAAACCCGCAGAGCTATAAATGATAACTCTCATCCACAGATATATTGAGGGAAGGCAACGAAGAGGATTTGAAAGCAAGGCAGAATTGCAGGAAACAGGTTTCAGGAGGTTGATTCGAATCGCCTTTAAAGCACATGAAAAGTGGTAAAAAGTCGACAATGATGCCCTTGGCCAAACAGGGCGTATGCGTTTTTTCCTGAATATATTCAGGAAAAAACGCATACGCCCTTTTTGGCCAACCAAGCAACCTGGAAAGGCTAATCAGCGCTACAAAGAAGTCTCGTTTCCATCGGTCAAAAGGGCCATGCTGCAAAAAGTGTCAAAACCAGAAATGCAGGACAGGCTATGGAGAAATGGCAGCCTTGCTACGCTGTTGGGCGGGATGTAAATTGCCAACAGCCACTCTGGAGAAGTGTACGGTGTGTCCTGAAACATCGAAAAAACACAGCTCTAGGAGCATAGGGCACGTCCTCTCATGGGCGTATAAATTGGGAAAACTAAAAATCATCAAGACACAGGCACCCCAAAGTTTAGGGCTGCTCTGTTGACAAGAACCTCCACTTCATGACACCTTAAATATCCCAGGAAAGAGAAAAATGGATAAAGAAATTGTGGTCCTTATGTAGAAAGGAATATCACTCAGACATGAAATCAATGTCATAATGCTAGTAGACGCAAGATGAGTGTATTTAGTTACGACGATTCTAAGTGAAATAAGTCACACAGAAAAAGACACTTATCATAAGCTATCACTTATAGAGGGAATGTAAAAACCGCTACACTTGAACTGAATTACAAAACAGAACAGAGTCACACGTTTAGAAAACACACTATGCCTGCTTAACGGGAAAGGTGAGGTGGGGTGAGGCATAAAACAAGGGTTTCAAATTCGCTCAGATACCGTTCCATACACCCAATATGTAATAGACAAGACCTACTCCTTGCTCAGTGAACAGGACTCAACACCCCCTATTCACCGCACAAGAATATATGTGACTAGTAAGAATCTTAAAACCTATGTATTGATATCTGTCTGGAAGTGAGTCAAGTGGGTGTAAAGCCGCATAAACACAGCCGTGAAAAGCAGCTAAACCCCATTATAAAAATAAATTACTTTTAAAAACCCGTAAAACAAAGACAGTGAAAGAGAGAGAAATTCTTACAAAATTCGTTCAGAGGCTGTGATGCAACCTGGATTGACCATATCTAGACCCACAGCTGGATGAGACATAAGGGTGGACACTCTTGGGGCTGAAAGGTTGGGTGAGGCTGGGTGAGCAAACGCAGACCCTTTAAAGTAATACTGCCTGGTACCCATCCCATGGGTCCCAAATCTCCAGGTTCAAGGGCATCTTCCTACATCGAAAACATGCATGAGAAACCCAGAAGATGGTACACCGTGTGATTTTGAAAGGTTTCTAATACGCACCTCATTTCTCATCTCCTTGTGCTCGGGTTCGCCTTTCCAGCTACTTTACTAGCAATCTCCCTACTTGGAGAATCAGCACCTTTAAGCTCCTGTTCCCTACAGGTTGCAATTTGTCCTGAGGATGAACGGGAAGAGGGGCAACCAATGAGAGACTAGATGTAGGTGTTGGGACAGGCACAGCTCACTCTATTTTCCCATCGGGAAAAAGAATTAACCACAGGCTCAGCCTGCCGCCCAGAAGCAGAATAGGGCCTGAGGCAATCCCGCGCTTTTGCGGCCAGCTCCCAAAAAAGCCAGTTGAAAAATGGAGCTCAGGGACACTGCAATTCACAAACCCGCAGAGCTATAAATGATAACTCTCATCCACAGATATATTGAGGGAAGGCAACGAAGAGGATTTGAAAGCAAGGCAGAATTGCAGGAAACAGTTTTCAGGAGGTAGATTCAAATCGCCATAAAGCACATGAAAAGTGGTAAAACGTCGACAATAATGCCCTTGGCCAAACAGGGCGTATGCGTTTTTTCCTGAATATATTCAGGAAAAAACGCATACGCACTTTTTGGCCAACCAAGCAACCTGGAAAGGCTAATCAGCGCTACAAAGAAGTCTCGTTTCCATCGGTCAAAAGGGCCATGCTGCAAAAAGTGTCAAAACCAGAAATGCAGGACAGGCCATGGAGAAATGGCAGCCTTGCTACGCTGATGGGCGGGATGTAAATTGCCAACAGCCACTCTGGAGAAGTGTACGGTGTGTCCTGAAACATCGAAAAAACACAGCTTAGGGAGCATAGGGCACGTCCTCTCATGGGCGTATAAATTGGGAAAACTAAAAATCAGCAAGACACAGGTACCCGAAAGTTTAGGGCTGCTCTGTTGACAAGAACCTCCACTTCATGACACCTTAAATATCCCAGGAAAGAGAAAAATGGATAAAGAAGTTGTGGTCCTTATGTACAATGGAATATCACTCAGACATGAAATCAATGTCATAACGCTAGTAGAAGCAAGATGAGTGGATTTAGGTACGATGATTCTAAGTGAAATAAGTCACACAGAAAAAGACACTTATCATAAGCTATCACTTATAGAGGGAATGTAAAAACCGCTACACTTGAACTGAATTACAAAACAGAACAGAGTCACACGTTTAGAAAACACACTATGGCTGCTTAACGGGAAAGGTGAGGTGGGGTGAGGCATAAAACAAGGGTTTCAAATTCGCTCAGATACCGTTCCATACACCCATATGTATTAGACAAGACCTACTCCTTGCTCAGTGAACTGGACTCAACACCCCCTATTCACCGCACAAGAATATATGTGACTAGTAAGAATCTTAAAACCTATGTATTGATATCTGTCTGGAAGTGAGTCAAGTGGGTGTAAAGCTGCATAAACACAGCCGTGAAAAGCAGCTAAACCCCATTATAAAAATAAATTACTTTTAAAAACCCGTAAAACAAAGACAGTGAAAGCGAGAGAAATTATTACAAAATTCGTTCAGAGGTTCTGATGCAACCTGGATTGACCATATCTAGACCCACAGCTGGATGAGACATAAGGGTGGACACTCTTGGGGCTTAACGGTTGGGTGAGGTTGGGTGAGCAAACGCAGACCCTTTAAAGTAATACTGCCTGGTATCCATCCCATGGGTCCCAAATCTCCAGGTTCAAGGGCATCTTCCTACATCGAAAACATGCATGAGAAACCCAGAAGATGGTACACCGTGTGATTTTGAAAGGTTTCTAATACGCACCTCATTTCTCATCTCCTTGTGCTCGGGTTCGCCTTTCCAGCTACTTTACGAGCAATCTCCCTACTTGGAGAATCAGCACCTTTAAGCTCCTGTTCCCTACAGGTTGCAATTTGTCCTGAGGATGAACGGGAAGAGGGGAAACCAATGAGAGAATAGATCTTGGTGTTGGGACAGGCACAGGTCACTCTATTTTCCCATCGGGAAGAAGAATTTACCACAGGCTCAGCCTGCCGGCCAGAAGCAGAATAGGGCCTGAGGCAATCCCGCGCTTTTGCGGCCAGCTCCCAAAAAAGCCAGTTGAAAAATGGAGCTCAGGGACACTGCAATTCACAAACCCGCAGAGCTATAAATGATAACTCTCATCCACAGATATATTGAGGGAAGGCAACGAAGAGGATTTGAAAGCAAGGCAGAATTGCAGGAAACAGGTTTCAGGAGGTAGATTCGAATCGCCTTTAAAGCACATGAAAAGTGGTAAAACGTCGACAATGATGCCCTTGGCCAAACAGGGCGTATGCGTTTTTTCCTGAATATATTCAGGAAAAAACGCATACGCCCTGTTTGGCCAACCAAGCAACCTGGAAAGGCTAATCAGCGCTACAAAGAAGTCTCGCTTCCCATCGGTCAAAAGGGCCATGCTGCAAAAAGTGTCAAAACCAGAAATGCAGGACAGGCCCTGGAGAAATGGCAGCCTTGCTACTCTGATGGGCGGGATGTAAATTGCCAACAGCCACTCTGGAGAAGTGTAAGGTGTGTCCTGAAACATTGAAAAAACACAGCTCTAGGAGCATAGGGCACGTCCTCTCATGGGCGTATAAATTGGGAAAACTAAAATTCAGCAAGACACAGGCACCCCAAAGTTTAGGGCTGCTCTGTTGACAAGAACCTCCACTTCATGACACCTTAAATATCCCAGGAAAGAGAAAAATGGATAAAGAAGTTGTGGTCCTTATGTACAATGGAATATCACTCAGACATGAAATCAATGTCATAAGGCTAGTAGAAGCAAGATGAGTGGATTTAGGTACGACGATTCTAAGTGAAAGAAGTCACACAGAAAAAGACACTTATCATAAGCTATCACTTATAGAGGGAATGTAAAAACCGCTACACTTGAACTGAATTACAAAACAGAACAGAGTCACACGTTTAGAAAACACACTATGGCTGCTTAACGGGAAAGGTGAGGTGGGGTGAGGCATAAAACAAGGGTTTCAAATTCGCTCAGATACCGTTCCATACACCCAATATGTAATAGACAAGACCTACTCCTTGCTCAGTGAACAGGACTCAACACCCCCTATTCACCGCACAAGAATATATGTGACTAGTAAGAATCTTAAAACCTATGTATTGATATCTGTCTGGAAGTGAGTCAAGTGGGTGTAAAGCCGCATAAACACAGCCGTGAAAAGCAGCTAAACCCCATTATAAAAATAAATTACTTTTAAAAACCCGTAAAACAAAGACAGTGAAAGAGAGAGAAATTCTTACAAAATTCGTTCAGAGGCTGTGATGCAACCTGGATTGACCATATCTAGACCCACAGCTGGATGAGACATAAGGGTGGACACTCTTGGGGCTGAAAGGTTGGGTGAGGTTGGGTGAGCAAACGCAGACCCTTTAAAGTAATACTGCCTGGTACCCATCCCATGGGTCCCAAATCTCCAGGTTCAAGGGCATCTTCCTACATCGAAAACATGCATGAGAAACCCAGAAGATGGTACACCATGTGATTTTGAAAGGTTTCTAATACGCACCTCATTTCTCATCTCCTTGTGCTCGGGTTCACCTTTCCAGCTACTTTACTAGCAATCTCCCTACTTGGAGAATCAGCACCTTTAAGCTCCTGTTCCCTACAGGTTGCAATTTGTCCTGAGGATGAACGGGAAGAGGGGCAACCAATGAGAGACTAGATGTAGGTGTTGGGACAGGCACAGCTCACTCTATTTTCCCATCGGTAAGAAGAATTAACCACAGGCTCAGCCTGCCGCCCAGAAGCAGAATAGGGCCTGAGGCAATTCCGCGCTTTTGCGGCCAGCTCCCAAAAAAGCCAGTTGAAAAATGGAGCTCAGGGACACTGCAATTCACAAACCCGCAGAGCTATAAATGATAACTCTCATCCACAGATATATTGAGGGAAGGCAACGAAGAGGATTTGAAAGCAAGGCAGAATTGCAGGAAACAGGTTTCAGGAGGTAGATTCAAATCGCCTTAAAAGCACATGAAAAGTGGTAAAACGTCGACAATAATGCCCTTGGCCAAACAGGGCGTATGCGTTTTTTCCTGAATATATTCAGGAAAAAACGCATACGCCCTTTTTGGCCAACCAAGCAACCTGGAAAGGCTAATCAGCGCTACAAAGAAGTCTCGCTTCCCATCGGTCAAAAGGGCCATGCTGCAAAAAGTGTCAAAACCAGAGATGCAGGACAGGCCATGGAGAAATGGCAGCCTTGCTACGCTGATGGGCGGGATGTAAATTGCCAACAGCCACTCTGGAGAAGTGTACGGTGTGTCCTGTAGCATCGAAAAAACACAGCTTAGGGAGCATAGGGCACGTCCTCTCATGGGCGTATAAATTGGGAAAACTAAAAATCAGCAAGACACAGGCACCCCAAAGTTTAGGGCTGCTCTGTTGACAAGAACCTCCACTTCATGACACCTTAAATATCCCAGGAAAGAGAAAAATGGATAAAGAAGTTTTGGTCCTTATGTACAATGGAATATCACTCAGACATGAAATCAATGTCATAAGGCTAGTAGAAGCAAGATGAGTGGATTTAGGTACGACGATTCTAAGTGAAATAAGTCACACAGAAAAAGACACTTATCATAAGCTATCACTTATAGAGGGAATGTAAAAACCGCTACACTTGAACTGAATTACAAAACAGAACAGAGTCACACGTTTAGAAAACACACTATGGCTGCTTAACGGGAAAGGTGAGGTGGGGTGAGGCATAAAACAAGGGTTTCAAATTCGCTCAGATACCGTTCCATACACCCAATATGTAATAGACAAGACCTACTCCTTGCTCAGTGAACAGGACTCAACACCCCCTATTCACCGCACAAGAATATATGTGACTAGTAAGAATCTTAAAACCTATGTATTGATATCTGTCTGGAAGTGAGTCAAGTGGGTGTAAAGCCGCATAAACACAGCCGTGAAAAGCAGCTAAACCCCATTATAAAAATAAATTACTTTTAAAAACCCGTAAAACAAAGACAGTGAAAGAGAGAGAAATTCTTACAAAATTCGTTCAGAGGCTGTGATGCAACCTGGATTGACCATATCTAGACCCACAGCTGGATGAGACATAAGGGTGGACACTCTTGGGGCTGAAAGGTTGGGTGAGGCTGGGTGAGCAAATGCAGACCCTTTAAAGTAATACTGCCTGGTACCCATCCCATGGGTCCCAAATCTCCAGGTTCAAGGGCATCTTCCTACATCGAAAACATGCATGAGAAACCCAGAAGATGGTACACCGTGTGATTTTGAAAGGTTTCTAATACGCACCTCATTTCTCATCTCCTTGTGCTCGGGTTTGCCTTTCCAGCTACTTTACTAGCAAGCTCCCTACTTGGAGAATCAGCACCTTTAAGCTCCTGTTCCCTACAGGTTGCAATTTGTCCTGAGGATGATCGGGAAGAGGGGCAACCAATGAGAGACTAGATGTAGGTGTTGGGACAGGCACAGCTCACTCTATTTTCCCATCGGGAAAAAGAATTAACCACAGGCTCAGCCTGCCGCCCAGAAGCAGAATAGGGCCTGAGGCAATCCCGCGCTTTTGCGGCCAGCTCCCAAAAAAGCCAGTTGAAAAATGGAGCTCAGGGACACTGCAATTCACAAACCCGCAGAGCTATAAATGATAACTCTCATCCAGAGATATATTGAGGGAAGGCAACGAAGAGGATTTGAAAGCAAGGCAGAATTGCAGGAAACAGGTTTCAGGATGGAGATTCGAATCGCCTTTAAAGCACATGAAAAGTGGTAAAACGTCGACAATGATGCCCTTGGCCAAACAGGGCGTATGCGTTTTTTCCTGAATATATTCAGGAAAAAACGCATACGCCCTGTTTGGCCAACCAAGCAACCTGGAAAGGCTAATCAGCGCTACAAAGAAGTCTCGCTTCCCATCGGTCAAAAGGGCCATGCTGCAAAAAGTGTCAAAACCAGAAATGCAGGACAGGCCCTGGAGAAATGGCAGCCTTGCTACGCTGATGGGCGGGATGTAAATTGCCAACAGCCACTCTGGAGAAGTGTAAGGTGTGTCCTGAAACATCGAAAAAACACAGCTTAGGGAGCATAGGGCACGTCCTCTCATGGGCGTATAGATTGGGATAACTAAAAATCAGCAAGACACAGGCACCCCAAAGTTTAGGGCTGCTCTGTTGACAAGAACCTCCACTTCATGACACCTTAAATATCCCAGGAAAGAGAAAAATGGATAAAGAAGTTGTGGTCCTTATGTACAATGGAATATCACTCAGACATGAAATCAATGTCATAAGGCTAGTAGAAGCAAGATGAGTGGATTTAGGTACGACGATTCTAAGTGAAATAAGTCACACAGAAAAAGACACTTATCATAAGCTATCACTTATAGAGGGAATGTAAAAACCGCTACACTTGAACTGAATTACAAAACAGAACAGAGTCACACGTTTAGAAAACACACTATGGCTGCTTAACGGGAAAGGTGAGGTGGGGTGAGGCATAAAACAAGGGTTTCAAATTCGCTCAGATACCGTTCCATACACCCAATATGTAATAGACAAGACCTACTCCTTGCTCAGTGAACAGGACTCAACACCCCCTATTCACCGCACAAGAATATATGTGACTAGTAAGAATCTTAAAACCTATGTATTGATATCTGTCAGGAAGTGGGTCAAGTGGGTGTAAAGCTGCATAAACACAGCCGTGAAAAGCAGCTAAACCCCATTATAAAAATAAATTACTTTTAAAAACCCGTAAAACAAAGACAGTGAAAGAGAGAGAAATTCTTACAAAATTCGTTCAGAGGCTGTGATGCAACCTGGATTGACCATATCTAGACCCACAGCTGGATGAGACATAAGGGTGGACACTCTTGGGGCTGAAAGGTTGGGTGAGGTTGGGTGAGCAAACGCAGACCCTTTAAAGTAATACTGCCTGGTACCCATCCCATGGGTCCCAAATCTCCAGGTTCAAGGGCATCTTCCTACATCGAAAACATGCATGAGAAACCCAGAAGATGGTACACCGTGTGATTTTCAAAGGTTTCTAATACGCACCTCATTTCTCATCTCCTTGTGCTCGGGTTCGCCTTTTCAGCTATTTTACTAGAAATCTCCCTACTTGGAGAATCAGCACCTTTAAGCTCCTGTTCCCTACAGGTTGCAATTTGTCCTGAGGATGAACGGGAAGAGGGGCAACCAATGAGAGACTAGATATAGGTGTTGGGACAGGCACAGCTCACTCTATTTTCCCATCGGTAAGAAGAATTAACCACAGGCTCAGCCTGCTGCCCAGAAGCAGAATAGGGCCTGAGGCAATTCCGCGCTTTTGCGGCCAGCTCCCAAAAAAGCCAGTTGAAAAATGGAGCTCAGGGACACTGCAATTCACAAACCCGCAGAGCTATAAATGATAACTCTCATCCACAGATATATTGAGGGAAGGCAACGAAGAGGATTTGAAAGCAAGGCAGAATTGCAGGAAACAGGTTTCAGGAGGTAGATTCAAATCGCCTTAAAAGCACATGAAAAGTGGTAAAACGTCGACAATAATGCCCTTGGCCAAACAGGGCGTATGCGTTTTTTCCTGAATATATTCAGGAAAAAACGCATACGCCCTTTTTGGCCAACCAAGCAACCTGGAAAGGCTAATCAGCGCTACAAAGAAGTCTCGTTTCCATCGGTCAAAAGGGCCATGCTGCAAAAAGTGTCAAAACCAGAAATGCAGGACAGGCCATGGAGAAATGGCAGCCTTGCTACGCTGATGGGCGGGATGTAAATTGCCAACAGCCACTCTGGAGAAGTGTACGGTGTGTCCTGAAACATCGAAAAAACACAGCTTAGGGAGCATAGGGCACGTCCTCTCATGGGCGTATAAATTGGGAAAACTAAAAATCAGCAAGACACAGGTACCCCAAAGTTTAGGGCTGCTCTGTTGACAAGAACCTCCACTTCATGACACCTTAAATATCCCAGGAAAGAGAAAAATGGATAAAGAAGTTGTGGTCCTTATGTACAATGGAATATCACTCAGACATGAAATCAATGTCATAACGCTAGTAGAAGCAAGATGAGTGGATTTAGGTACGATGATTCTAAGTGAAATAAGTCACACAGAAAAAGACACTTATCATAAGCTATCACTTAGAGAGGGAATGTAAAAACCGCTACACTTGAACTGAATTACAAAACAGAACAGAGTCACACGTTTAGAAAACACACTATGGCTGCTTAACGGGAAAGGTGAGGTGGGGTGAGGCATAAAACAAGGGTTTCAAATTCGCTCAGATACCGTTCCATACACCCAATATGTAATAGACAAGACCTACTCCTTGCTCAGTGAACTGGACTCAACACCCCCTATTCACCGCACAAGAATATATGTGACTAGTAAGAATCTTAAAACCTATGTATTGATATCTGTCTGGAAGTGAGTCAAGTGGGTGTAAAGCTGCATAAACACAGCTGTGAAAAGCAGCTAAACCCCATTATAAAAATAAATTACTTTTAAAAACCCGTAAAACAAAGACAGTGAAAGCGAGAGAAATTATTACAAAATTCGTTCAGAGGCTCTGATGCAACCTGGATTGACCATATCTAGACCCACAGCTGGATGAGACATAAGGGTGGACACTCTTGGGGCTGAACGGTTGGGTGAGGTTGGGTGAGCAAACGCAGACCCTTTAAAGTAATACTGCCTGGTATCCATCCCATGGGTCCCAAATCTCCAGGTTCAAGGGCATCTTCCTACATCGAAAACATGCATGAGAAACCCAGAAGATGGTACACCGTGTGATTTTGAAAGGTTTCTAATACGCACCTCATTTCTCATCTCCTTGTGCTCGGGTTCGCCTTTCCAGCTACTTTACTAGCAATCACCCTACTTGGAGAATCAGCACCTTTAAGCTCCTGTTCCCTACAGGTTGCAATTTGTCCTGAGGATGAACGGGAAGAGGGGAAACCAATGAGAGACTAGATCTTGGTGTTGGGACAGGCACAGGTCACTCTATTTTCCCATCGGGAAGAAGAATTAACCACAGGCTCAGCCTGCCGGCCAGAAGCTGAATAGGGCCTGAGGCAATCCCGCGCTTTTGCGGCCAGCTCCCAAAAAAGCCAGTTGAAAAATGGAGCTCAGGGACACTGCAATTCACAAACCCGCAGAGCTATAAATGATAACTCTCATCCACAGATATATTGAGGGAAGGCAACGAAGAGGATTTGAAAGCAAGGCAGGATTGCAGGAAACAGGTTTCAGGAGGTAGATTCGAATCGCCTTTAAAGCACATGAAAAGTGGTAAAACGTCGACAATGATGCCCTTGGCCAAACAGGGCGTATGCGTTTTTTCCTGAATATATTCAGGAAAAAACGCATACGCCCTGTTTGGCCAACCAAGCAACCTGGAAAGGCTAATCAGCGCTACAAAGAAGTCTCGCTTCCCATCGGTCAAAAGGGCCATGCTGCAAAAAGTGTCAAAACCAGAAATGCAGGACAGGCCCTGGAGAAATGGCAGCCTTGCTACGCTGATGGGCGGGATGTAAATTGCCAACAGCCACTCTGGAGAAGTGTAAGGTGTGTCCTGAAACATCGAAAAAACACAGCTCTAGGAGCATAGGGCACGTCCTCTCATGGGCGTATAAATTGGGAAAACTAAAAATCAGCAAGACACAGGCACCCCAAAGTTTAGGGCTGCTCTGTTGACAAGAACCTCCACTTCATGACACCTTAAATATCCCAGGAAAGAGAAAAATGGATAAAGAAGTTGTGGTCCTTATGTACAATGGAATATCACTCAGACATGAAATCAATGTCATAAGGCTAGTAGAAGCAAGATGAGTGGATTTAGGTACGACGATTCTAAGTGAAATAAGTCACACAGAAAAAGACACTTATCATAAGCTATCACTTATAGAGGGAATGTAAAAACCGCTACACTTGAACTGAATTACAAAACAGAAGAGAGTCACACGTTTAGAAAACACACTATGGCTGCTTAACGGGAAAGGTGAGGTGGGGTGAGGCATAAAACAAGGGTTTCAAATTCGCTCAGATACCGTTCCATACACCCAATATGTAATAGACAAGACCTACTCCTTGCTCAGTGAACAGGACTCAACACCCCCTATTCACCGCACAAGAATATATGTGACTAGTAAGAATCTTAAAACCTATGTATTGATATCTGTCTGGAAGTGAGTCAAGTGGGTGTAAAGCCGCATAAACACAGCCGTGAAAAGCAGCTAAACCCCATTATAAAAATAAATTACTTTTAAAAACCCGTAAAACAAAGACAGTGAAAGAGAGAGAAATTCTTACAAAATTCGTTCAGAGGCTGTGATGCAACCTGGATTGACCATATCTAGACCCACAGCTGGATGAGACATAAGGGTGGACACTCTTGGGGCTGAAAGGTTGGGTGAGGTTGGGTGAGCAAACGCAGACCCTTTAAAGTAATACTGCCTGGTACCCATCCCATGGGTCCCAAATCTCCAGGTTCAAGGGCATCTTCCTACATCGAAAACATGCATGAGAAACCCAGAAGATGGTACACCGTGTGATTTTGAAAGGTTTCTAATACGCACCTCATTTCTCATCTCCTTGTGCTCGGGTTCACCTTTCCAGCTACTTTACTAGCAATCTCCCTACTTGGAGAATCAGCACCTTTAAGCTCCTGTTCCCTACAGGTTGCAATTTGTCCTGAGGATGAACGGGAAGAGGGGCAACCAATGAGAGACTAGATGTAGGTGTTGGGACAGGCACAGCTCACTATATTTTCCCATCGGTAAGAAGAATTAACCACAGGCTCAGCCTGCCGCCCAGAAGCAGAATAGGGCCTGAGGCAATTCCACGCTTTTGCGGCCAGCTCCCAAAAAAGCCAGTTGAAAAATGGAGCTCAGGGACACTGCAATTCACAAACCCGCAGAGCTATAAATGATAACTCTCATCCACAGATATATTGAGGGAAGGCAACGAAGAGGATTTGAAAGCAAGGCAGAATTGCAGGAAACAGGTTTCAGGAGGTAGATTCAAATCGCCTTAAAAGCACATGAAAAGTGGTAAAACGTCGACAATAATGCCCTTGGCCAAACAGGGCGTATGCGTTTTTTCCTGAATATATTCAGGAAAAAACGCATACGCCCTTTTTGGCCAACCAAGCAACCTGGAAAGGCTAATCAGCGCTACAAAGAAGTCTCGCTTCCCATCGGTCAAAAGGGCCAGGCTGCAAAAAGTGTCAAAACCAGAAATGCAGGACAGGCCATGGAGAAATGGCAGCCTTGCTACGCTGATGGGCGGGATGTAAATTGCCAACAGCCACTCTGGAGAAGTGTAAGGTGTGTCCTGAAACATCGAAAAAACACAGCTTAGGGAGCATAGGGCACGTCCTCTCATGGGCGTATAGATTGGGATAACTAAAAATCAGCAAGACACAGGCACCCCAAAGTTTAGGGCTGCTCTGTTGACAAGAACCTCCACTTCATGACACCTTAAATATCCCAGGAAAGAGAAAAATGGATAAAGAAGTTGTGGTCCTTATGTACAATGGAATATCACTCAGACATGAAATCAATGTCATAAGGCTAGTAGAAGCAAGATGAGTGGATTTAGGTACGACGATTCTAAGTGAAATAAGTCACACAGAAAAAGACACTTATCATAAGCTATCACTTATAGAGGGAATGTAAAAACCGCTACACTTGAACTGAATTACAAAACAGAACAGAGTCACACGTTTAGAAAACACAGTATGGCTGCTTAACGGGAAAGGTGAGGTGGGGTGAGGCATAAAACAAGGGTTTCAAATTCGCTCAGATACCGTTCCATACACCCAATATGTAATAGACAAGACCTACGCCTTGCTCAGTGAACAGGACTCAACACCCCCTATTCACCGCACAAGAATATATGTGACTAGTAAGAATCTTAAAACCTATGTATTGATATCTGTCAGGAAGTGGGTCAAGTGGGTGTAAAGCTGCATAAACACAGCCGTGAAAAGCAGCTAAACCCCATTATAAAAATAAGTTACTTTTAAAAACCCGTAAAACAAAGACAGTGAAAGAGAGAGAAATTCTTACAAAATTCGTTCAGAGGCTGTGATGCAACCTGGATTGACCATATCTAGACCCACAGCTGGATGAGACATAAGGGTGGACACTCTTGGGGCTGAAAGGTTGGGTGAGGTTGGGTGAGCAAACGCAGACCCTTTAAAGTAATACTGCCTGGTACCCATCCCATGGGTCCCAAATCTCCAGGTTCAAGGGCATCTTCCTACATCGAAAACATGCATGAGAAACCCAGAAGATGGTACACCGTGTGATTTTCAAAGGTTTCTAATACGCACCTCATTTCTCATCTCCTTGTGCTCGGGTTCGCCTTTCCAGCTATTTTACTAGAAATCTCCCTACTTGGAGAATCAGCACCTTTAAGCTCCTGTTCCCTACAGGTTGCAATTTGTCCTGAGGATGAACGGGAAGAGGGGCAACCAATGAGAGACTAGATATAGGTGTTGGGACAGGCACAGCTCACTCTATTTTCCCATCGGTAAGAAGAATTAACCACAGGCTCAGCCTGCTGCCCAGAAGCAGAATAGGGCCTGAGGCAATTCCGCGCTTTTGCGGCCAGCTCCCAAAAAAGCCAGTTGAAAAATGGAGCTCAGGGACACTGCAATTCACAAACCCGCAGAGCTATAAATGATAACTCTCATCCACAGATATATTGAGGGAAGGCAACGAAGAGGATTTGAAAGCAAGGCAGGATTGCAGGAAACAGGTTTCAGGAGGTAGATTCGAATCGCCTTTAAAGCACATGAAAAGTGGTAAAACGTCGACAATGATGCCCTTGGCCAAACAGGGCGTATGCGTTTTTTCCTGAATATATTCAGGAAAAAACGCATACGCCCTGTTTGGCCAACCAAGCAACCTGGAAAGGCTAATCAGCGCTACAAAGAAGTCTCGCTTCCCATCGGTCAAAAGGGCCATGCTGCAAAAAGTGTCAAAACCAGAAATGCAGGACAGGCCCTGGAGAAATGGCAGCCTTGCTACGCTGATGGGCGGGATGTAAATTGCCAACAGCCACTCTGGAGAAGTGTAAGGTGTGTCCTGAAACATCGAAAAAACACAGCTCTAGGAGCATAGGGCACGTCCTCTCATGGGCGTATAAATTGGGAAAACTAAAAATCAGCAAGACACAGGCACCCCAAAGTTTAGGGCTGCTCTGTTGACAAGAACCTCCACTTCATGACACCTTAAATATCCCAGGAAAGAGAAAAATGGATAAAGAAGTTGTGGTCCTTATGTACAATGGAATATCACTCAGACATGAAATCAATGTCATAAGGCTAGTAGAAGCAAGATGAGTGGATTTAGGTACGACGATTCTAAGTGAAATAAGTCACACAGAAAAAGACACTTATCATAAGCTATCACTTATAGAGGGAATGTAAAAACCGCTACACTTGAACTGAATTACAAAACAGAAGAGAGTCACACGTTTAGAAAACACACTATGGCTGCTTAACGGGAAAGGTGAGGTGGGGTGAGGCATAAAACAAGGGTTTCAAATTCGCTCAGATACCGTTCCATACACCCAATATGTAATAGACAAGACCTACTCCTTGCTCAGTGAACAGGACTCAACACCCCCTATTCACCGCACAAGAATATATGTGACTAGTAAGAATCTTAAAACCTATGTATTGATATCTGTCTGGAAGTGAGTCAAGTGGGTGTAAAGCCGCATAAACACAGCCGTGAAAAGCAGCTAAACCCCATTATAAAAATAAATTACTTTTAAAAACCCGTAAAACAAAGACAGTGAAAGAGAGAGAAATTCTTACAAAATTCGTTCAGAGGCTGTGATGCAACCTGGATTGACCATATCTAGACCCACAGCTGGATGAGACATAAGGGTGGACACTCTTGGGGCTGAAAGGTTGGGTGAGGTTGGGTGAGCAAACGCAGACCCTTTAAAGTAATACTGCCTGGTACCCATCCCATGGGTCCCAAATCTCCAGGTTCAAGGGCATCTTCCTACATCGAAAACATGCATGAGAAACCCAGAAGATGGTACACCGTGTGATTTTGAAAGGTTTCTAATACGCACCTCATTTCTCATCTCCTTGTGCTCGGGTTCACCTTTCCAGCTACTTTACTAGCAATCTCCCTACTTGGAGAATCAGCACCTTTAAGCTCCTGTTCCCTACAGGTTGCAATTTGTCCTGAGGATGAACGGGAAGAGGGGCAACCAATGAGAGACTAGATGTAGGTGTTGGGACAGGCACAGCTCACTATATTTTCCCATCGGTAAGAAGAATTAACCACAGGCTCAGCCTGCCGCCCAGAAGCAGAATAGGGCCTGAGGCAATTCCACGCTTTTGCGGCCAGCTCCCAAAAAAGCCAGTTGAAAAATGGAGCTCAGGGACACTGCAATTCACAAACCCGCAGAGCTATAAATGATAACTCTCATCCACAGATATATTGAGGGAAGGCAACGAAGAGGATTTGAAAGCAAGGCAGAATTGCAGGAAACAGGTTTCAGGAGGTAGATTCAAATCGCCTTAAAAGCACATGAAAAGTGGTAAAACGTCGACAATAATGCCCTTGGCCAAACAGGGCGTATGCGTTTTTTCCTGAATATATTCAGGAAAAAACGCATACGCCCTTTTTGGCCAACCAAGCAACCTGGAAAGGCTAATCAGCGCTACAAAGAAGTCTCGCTTCCCATCGGTCAAAAGGGCCAGGCTGCAAAAAGTGTCAAAACCAGAAATGCAGGACAGGCCATGGAGAAATGGCAGCCTTGCTACGCTGATGGGCGGGATGTAAATTGCCAACAGCCAATCTGGAGAAGTGTAAGGTGTGTCCTGAAACATCGAAAAAACACAGCTTAGGGAGCATAGGGCACGTCCTCTCATGGGCGTATAGATTGGGATAACTAAAAATCAGCAAGACACAGGCACCCCAAAGTTTAGGGCTGCTCTGTTGACAAGAACCTCCACTTCATGACACCTTAAATATCCCAGGAAAGAGAAAAATGGATAAAGAAGTTGTGGTCCTTATGTACAATGGAATATCACTCAGACATGAAATCAATGTCATAAGGCTAGTAGAAGCAAGATGAGTGGATTTAGGTACGACGATTCTAAGTGAAATAAGTCACACAGAAAAAGACACTTATCATAAGCTATCACTTATAGAGGGAATGTAAAAACCGCTACACTTGAACTGAATTACAAAACAGAACAGAGTCACACGTTTAGAAAACACAGTATGGCTGCTTAACGGGAAAGGTGAGGTGGGGTGAGGCATAAAACAAGGGTTTCAAATTCGCTCAGATACCGTTCCATACACCCAATATGTAATAGACAAGACCTACGCCTTGCTCAGTGAACAGGACTCAACACCCCCTATTCACCGCACAAGAATATATGTGACTAGTAAGAATCTTAAAACCTATGTATTGATATCTGTCAGGAAGTGGGTCAAGTGGGTGTAAAGCTGCATAAACACAGCCGTGAAAAGCAGCTAAACCCCATTATAAAAATAAGTTACTTTTAAAAACCCGTAAAACAAAGACAGTGAAAGAGAGAGAAATTCTTACAAAATTCGTTCAGAGGCTGTGATGCAACCTGGATTGACCATATCTAGACCCACAGCTGGATGAGACATAAGGGTGGACACTCTTGGGGCTGAAAGGTTGGGTGAGGTTGGGTGAGCAAACGCAGACCCTTTAAAGTAATACTGCCTGGTACCCATCCCATGGGTCCCAAATCTCCAGGTTCAAGGGCATCTTCCTACATCGAAAACATGCATGAGAAACCCAGAAGATGGTACACCGTGTGATTTTCAAAGGTTTCTAATACGCACCTCATTTCTCATCTCCTTGTGCTCGGGTTCGCCTTTCCAGCTATTTTACTAGAAATCTCCCTACTTGGAGAATCAGCACCTTTAAGCTCCTGTTCCCTACAGGTTGCAATTTGTCCTGAGGATGAACGGGAAGAGGGGCAACCAATGAGAGACTAGATATAGGTGTTGGGACAGGCACAGCTCACTCTATTTTCCCATCGGTAAGAAGAATTAACCACAGGCTCAGCCTGCTGCCCAGAAGCAGAATAGGGCCTGAGGCAATTCCGCGCTTTTGCGGCCAGCTCCCAAAAAAGCCAGTTGAAAAATGGAGCTCAGGGACACTGCAATTCACAAACCCGCAGAGCTATAAATGATAACTCTCATCCACAGATATATTGAGGGAAGGCAACGAAGAGGATTTGAAAGCAAGGCAGGATTGCAGGAAACAGGTTTCAGGAGGTAGATTCGAATCGCCTTTAAAGCACATGAAAAGTGGTAAAACGTCGACAATGATGCCCTTGGCCAAACAGGGCGTATGCGTTTTTTCCTGAATATATTCAGGAAAAAACGCATACGCCCTGTTTGGCCAACCAAGCAACCTGGAAAGGCTAATCAGCGCTACAAAGAAGTCTCGCTTCCCATCGGTCAAAAGGGCCATGCTGCAAAAAGTGTCAAAACCAGAAATGCAGGACAGGCCCTGGAGAAATGGCAGCCTTGCTACGCTGATGGGCGGGATGTAAATTGCCAACAGCCACTCTGGAGAAGTGTAAGGTGTGTCCTGAAACATCGAAAAAACACAGCTCTAGGAGCATAGGGCACGTCCTCTCATGGGCGTATAAATTGGGAAAACTAAAAATCAGCAAGACACAGGCACCCCAAAGTTTAGGGCTGCTCTGTTGACAAGAACCTCCACTTCATGACACCTTAAATATCCCAGGAAAGAGAAAAATGGATAAAGAAGTTGTGGTCCTTATGTACAATGGAATATCACTCAGACATGAAATCAATGTCATAAGGCTAGTAGAAGCAA
Source organism: Eschrichtius robustus (assembly GCF_028021215.1). Taxonomy (NCBI): domain Eukaryota; kingdom Metazoa; phylum Chordata; class Mammalia; order Artiodactyla; family Eschrichtiidae; genus Eschrichtius; species Eschrichtius robustus. Next base: position 90,111 of record NW_027175228.1, read on the forward strand.
GATGAGTGGATTTAGGTACGACGATTCTAAGTGAAATAAGTCACACAGAAAAAGACACTTATCATAAGCTATCACTTATAGAGGGAATGTAAAAACCGCTACACTTGAACTGAATTACAAAACAGAACAGAGTCACACGTTTAGAAAACACACTATGGCTGCTTAACGGGAAAGGTGAGGTGGGGTGAGGCATAAAACAAGGGTTTCAAATTCGCTCAGATACCGTTCCATACACCCAATATGTAATAGACAAGACCTACTCCTTGCTCAGTGAACAGGACTCAACACCCCCTATTCACCGCACAAGAATATATGTGACTAGTAAGAATCTTAAAACCTATGTATTGATATCTGTCTGGAAGTGAGTCAAGTGGGTGTAAAGCCGCATAAACACAGCCGTGAAAAGCAGCTAAACCCCATTATAAAAATAAATTACTTTTAAAAACCCGTAAAACAAAGACAGTGAAAGAGAGAGAAATTCTTACAAAATTCGTTCAGAGGCTGTGATGCAACCTGGATTGACCATATCTAGACCCACAGCTGGATGAGACATAAGGGTGGACACTCTTGGGGCTGAAAGGTTGGGTGAGGTTGGGTGAGCAAACGCAGACCCTTTAAAGTAATACTGCCTGGTACCCATCCCATGGGTCCCAAATCTCCAGGTTCAAGGGCATCTTCCTACATCGAAAACATGCATGAGAAACCCAGAAGATGGTACACCGTGTGATTTTGAAAGGTTTCTAATACGCACCTCATTTCTCATCTCCTTGTGCTCGGGTTCACCTTTCCAGCTACTTTACTAGCAATCTCCCTACTTGGAGAATCAGCACCTTTAAGCTCCTGTTCCCTACAGGTTGCAATTTGTCCTGAGGATGAACGGGAAGAGGGGCAACCAATGAGAGACTAGATGTAGGTGTTGGGACAGGCACAGCTCACTCTATTTTCCCATCGGTAAGAAGAATTAACCACAGGCTCAGCCTGCCGCCCAGAAGCAGAATAGGGCCTGAGGCAATTCCACGCTTTTGCGGCCAGCTCCCAAAAAAGCCAGTTGAAAAATGGAGCTCAGGGACACTGCAATTCACAAACCCGCAGAGCTATAAATGATAACTCTCATCCACAGATATATTGAGGGAAGGCAACGAAGAGGATTTGAAAGCAAGGCAGAATTGCAGGAAACAGGTTTCAGGAGGTAGATTCAAATCGCCTTAAAAGCACATGAAAAGTGGTAAAACGTCGACAATAATGCCCTTGGCCAAACAGGGCGTATGCGTTTTTTCCTGAATATATTCAGGAAAAAACGCATACGCCCTTTTTGGCCAACCAAGCAACCTGGAAAGGCTAATCAGCGCTACAAAGAAGTCTCGCTTCCCATCGGTCAAAAGGGCCAGGCTGCAAAAAGTGTCAAAACCAGAAATGCAGGACAGGCCATGGAGAAATGGCAGCCTTGCTACGCTGATGGGCGGGATGTAAATTGCCAACAGCCAATCTGGAGAAGTGTAAGGTGTGTCCTGAAACATCGAAAAAACACAGCTTAGGGAGCATAGGGCACGTCCTCTCATGGGCGTATAGATTGGGATAACTAAAAATCAGCAAGACACAGGCACCCCAAAGTTTAGGGCTGCTCTGTTGACAAGAACCTCCACTTCATGACACCTTAAATATCCCAGGAAAGAGAAAAATGGATAAAGAAGTTGTGGTCCTTATGTACAATGGAATATCACTCAGACATGAAATCAATGTCATAAGGCTAGTAGAAGCAAGATGAGTGGATTTAGGTACGACGATTCTAAGTGAAATAAGTCACACAGAAAAAGACACTTATCATAAGCTATCACTTATAGAGGGAATGTAAAAACCGCTACACTTGAACTGAATTACAAAACAGAACAGAGTCACACGTTTAGAAAACACAGTATGGCTGCTTAACGGGAAAGGTGAGGTGGGGTGAGGCATAAAACAAGGGTTTCAAATTCGCTCAGATACCGTTCCATACACCCAATATGTAATAGACAAGACCTACGCCTTGCTCAGTGAACAGGACTCAACACCCCCTATTCACCGCACAAGAATATATGTGACTAGTAAGAATCTTAAAACCTATGTATTGATATCTGTCAGGAAGTGGGTCAAGTGGGTGTAAAGCTGCATAAACACAGCCGTGAAAAGCAGCTAAACCCCATTATAAAAATAAGTTACTTTTAAAAACCCGTAAAACAAAGACAGTGAAAGAGAGAGAAATTCTTACAAAATTCGTTCAGAGGCTGTGATGCAACCTGGATTGACCATATCTAGACCCACAGCTGGATGAGACATAAGGGTGGACACTCTTGGGGCTGAAAGGTTGGGTGAGGTTGGGTGAGCAAACGCAGACCCTTTAAAGTAATACTGCCTGGTACCCATCCCATGGGTCCCAAATCTCCAGGTTCAAGGGCATCTTCCTACATCGAAAACATGCATGAGAAACCCAGAAGATGGTACACCGTGTGATTTTCAAAGGTTTCTAATACGCACCTCATTTCTCATCTCCTTGTGCTCGGGTTCGCCTTTCCAGCTATTTTACTAGAAATCTCCCTACTTGGAGAATCAGCACCTTTAAGCTCCTGTTCCCTACAGGTTGCAATTTGTCCTGAGGATGAACGGGAAGAGGGGCAACCAATGAGAGACTAGATATAGGTGTTGGGACAGGCACAGCTCACTCTATTTTCCCATCGGTAAGAAGAATTAACCACAGGCTCAGCCTGCTGCCCAGAAGCAGAATAGGGCCTGAGGCAATTCCGCGCTTTTGCGGCCAGCTCCCAAAAAAGCCAGTTGAAAAATGGAGCTCAGGGACACTGCAATTCACAAACCCGCAGAGCTATAAATGATAACTCTCATCCACAGATATATTGAGGGAAGGCAACGAAGAGGATTTGAAAGCAAGGCAGGATTGCAGGAAACAGGTTTCAGGAGGTAGATTCGAATCGCCTTTAAAGCACATGAAAAGTGGTAAAACGTCGACAATGATGCCCTTGGCCAAACAGGGCGTATGCGTTTTTTCCTGAATATATTCAGGAAAAAACGCATACGCCCTGTTTGGCCAACCAAGCAACCTGGAAAGGCTAATCAGCGCTACAAAGAAGTCTCGCTTCCCATCGGTCAAAAGGGCCATGCTGCAAAAAGTGTCAAAACCAGAAATGCAGGACAGGCCCTGGAGAAATGGCAGCCTTGCTACGCTGATGGGCGGGATGTAAATTGCCAACAGCCACTCTGGAGAAGTGTAAGGTGTGTCCTGAAACATCGAAAAAACACAGCTCTAGGAGCATAGGGCACGTCCTCTCATGGGCGTATAAATTGGGAAAACTAAAAATCAGCAAGACACAGGCACCCCAAAGTTTAGGGCTGCTCTGTTGACAAGAACCTCCACTTCATGACACCTTAAATATCCCAGGAAAGAGAAAAATGGATAAAGAAGTTGTGGTCCTTATGTACAATGGAATATCACTCAGACATGAAATCAATGTCATAAGGCTAGTAGAAGCAAGATGAGTGGATTTAGGTACGACGATTCTAAGTGAAATAAGTCACACAGAAAAAGACACTTATCATAAGCTATCACTTATAGAGGGAATGTAAAAACCGCTACACTTGAACTGAATTACAAAACAGAACAGAGTCACACGTTTAGAAAACACACTATGGCTGCTTAACGGGAAAGGTGAGGTGGGGTGAGGCATAAAACAAGGGTTTCAAATTCGCTCAGATACCGTTCCATACACCCAATATGTAATAGACAAGACCTACTCCTTGCTCAGTGAACAGGACTCAACACCCCCTATTCACCGCACAAGAATATATGTGACTAGTAAGAATCTTAAAACCTATGTATTGATATCTGTCTGGAAGTGAGTCAAGTGGGTGTAAAGCCGCATAAACACAGCCGTGAAAAGCAGCTAAACCCCATTATAAAAATAAATTACTTTTAAAAACCCGTAAAACAAAGACAGTGAAAGAGAGAGAAATTCTTACAAAATTCGTTCAGAGGCTGTGATGCAACCTGGATTGACCATATCTAGACCCACAGCTGGATGAGACATAAGGGTGGACACTCTTGGGGCTGAAAGGTTGGGTGAGGTTGGGTGAGCAAACGCAGACCCTTTAAAGTAATACTGCCTGGTACCCATCCCATGGGTCCCAAATCTCCAGGTTCAAGGGCATCTTCCTACATCGAAAACATGCATGAGAAACCCAGAAGATGGTACACCGTGTGATTTTGAAAGGTTTCTAATACGCACCTCATTTCTCATCTCCTTGTGCTCGGGTTCACCTTTCCAGCTACTTTACTAGCAATCTCCCTACTTGGAGAATCAGCACCTTTAAGCTCCTGTTCCCTACAGGTTGCAATTTGTCCTGAGGATGAACGGGAAGAGGGGCAACCAATGAGAGACTAGATGTAGGTGTTGGGACAGGCACAGCTCACTCTATTTTCCCATCGGTAAGAAGAATTAACCACAGGCTCAGCCTGCCGCCCAGAAGCAGAATAGGGCCTGAGGCAATTCCGCGCTTTTGCGGCCAGCTCCCAAAAAAGCCAGTTGAAAAATGGAGCTCAGGGACACTGCAATTCACAAACCCGCAGAGCTATAAATGATAACTCTCATCCACAGATATATTGAGGGAAGGCAACGAAGAGGATTTGAAAGCAAGGCAGAATTGCAGGAAACAGGTTTCAGGAGGTAGATTCAAATCGCCTTAAAAGCACATGAAAAGTGGTAAAACGTCGACAATAATGCCCTTGGCCAAACAGGGCGTATGCGTTTTTTCCTGAATATATTCAGGAAAAAACGCATACGCCCTTTTTGGCCAACCAAGCAACCTGGAAAGGCTAATCAGCGCTACAAAGAAGTCTCGCTTCCCATCGGTCAAAAGGGCCATGCTGCAAAAAGTGTCAAAACCAGAAATGCAGGACAGGCCATGGAGAAATGGCAGCCTTGCTACGCTGATGGGCGGGATGTAAATTGCCAACAGCCACTCTGGAGAAGTGTAAGGTGTGTCCTGAAACATCGAAAAAACACAGCTTAGGGAGCATAGGGCACGTCCTCTCATGGGCGTATAGATTGGGATAACTAAAAATCAGCAAGACACAGGCACCCCAAAGTTTAGGGCTGCTCTGTTGACAAGAACCTCCACTTCATGACACCTTAAATATCCCAGGAAAGAGAAAAATGGATAAAGAAGTTGTGGTCCTTATGTACAATGGAATATCACTCAGACATGAAATCAATGTCATAAGGCTAGTAGAAGCAAGATGAGTGGATTTAGGTACGACGATTCTAAGTGAAATAAGTCACACAGAAAAAGACACTTATCATAAGCTATCACTTATAGAGGGAATGTAAAAACCGCTACACTTGAACTGAATTACAAAACAGAACAGAGTCACACGTTTAGAAAACACAGTATGGCTGCTTAACGGGAAAGGTGAGGTGGGGTGAGGCATAAAACAAGGGTTTCAAATTCGCTCAGATACCGTTCCATACACCCAATATGTAATAGACAAGACCTACGCCTTGCTCAGTGAACAGGACTCAACACCCCCTATTCACCGCACAAGAATATATGTGACTAGTAAGAATCTTAAAACCTATGTATTGATATCTGTCAGGAAGTGGGTCAAGTGGGTGTAAAGCTGCATAAACACAGCCGTGAAAAGCAGCTAAACCCCATTATAAAAATAAATTACTTTTAAAAACCCGTAAAACAAAGACAGTGAAAGAGAGAGAAATTCTTACAAAATTCGTTCAGAGGCTGTGATGCAACCTGGATTGACCATATCTAGACCCACAGCTGGATGAGACATAAGGGTGGACACTCTTGGGGCTGAAAGGTTGGGTGAGGTTGGGTGAGCAAACGCAGACCCTTTAAAGTAATACTGCCTGGTACCCATCCCATGGGTCCCAAATCTCCAGGTTCAAGGGCATCTTCCTACATCGAAAACATGCATGAGAAACCCAGAAGATGGTACACCGTGTGATTTTCAAAGGTTTCTAATACGCACCTCATTTCTCATCTCCTTGTGCTCGGGTTCGCCTTTCCAGCTATTTTACTAGAAATCTCCCTACTTGGAGAATCAGCACCTTTAAGCTCCTGTTCCCTACAGGTTGCAATTTGTCCTGAGGATGAACGGGAAGAGGGGCAACCAATGAGAGACTAGATATAGGTGTTGGGACAGGCACAGCTCACTCTATTTTCCCATCGGTAAGAAGAATTAACCACAGGCTCAGCCTGCTGCCCAGAAGCAGAATAGGGCCTGAGGCAATTCCGCGCTTTTGCGGCCAGCTCCCAAAAAAGCCAGTTGAAAAATGGAGCTCAGGGACACTGCAATTCACAAACCCGCAGAGCTATAAATGATAACTCTCATCCACAGATATATTGAGGGAAGGCAACGAAGAGGATTTGAAAGCAAGGCAGAATTGCAGGAAACAGGTTTCAGGAGGTAGATTCAAATCGCCTTAAAAGCACATGAAAAGTGGTAAAACGTCGACAATAATGCCCTTGGCCAAACAGGGCGTATGCGTTTTTTCCTGAATATATTCAGGAAAAAACGCATACGCCCTTTTTGGCCAACCAAGCAACCTGGAAAGGCTAATCAGCGCTACAAAGAAGTCTCGTTTCCATCGGTCAAAAGGGCCATGCTGCAAAAAGTGTCAAAACCAGAAATGCAGGACAGGCCATGGAGAAATGGCAGCCTTGCTACGCTGATGGGCGGGATGTAAATTGCCAACAGCCACTCTGGAGAAGTGTACGGTGTGTCCTGAAACATCGAAAAAACACAGCTTAGGGAGCATAGGGCACGTCCTCTCATGGGCGTATAAATTGGGAAAACTAAAAATCAGCAAGACACAGGTACCCCAAAGTTTAGGGCTGCTCTGTTGACAAGAACCTCCACTTCATGACACCTTAAATATCCCAGGAAAGAGAAAAATGGATAAAGAAGTTGTGGTCCTTATGTACAATGGAATATCACTCAGACATGAAATCAATGTCATAACGCTAGTAGAAGCAAGATGAGTGGATTTAGGTACGATGATTCTAAGTGAAATAAGTCACACAGAAAAAGACACTTATCATAAGCTATCACTTAGAGAGGGAATGTAAAAACCGCTACACTTGAACTGAATTACAAAACAGAACAGAGTCACACGTTTAGAAAACACACTATGCCTGCTTAACGGGAAAGGTGAGGTGGGGTGAGGCATAAAACAAGGGTTTCAAATTCGCTCAGATACCGTTCCATACACCCAATATGTAATAGACAAGACCTACTCCTTGCTCAGTGAACTGGACTCAACACCCCCTATTCACCGCACAAGAATATATGTGACTAGTAAGAATCTTAAAACCTATGTATTGATATCTGTCTGGAAGTGAGTCAAGTGGGTGTAAAGCTGCATAAACACAGCCGTGAAAAGCAGCTAAACCCCATTATAAAAATAAATTACTTTTAAAAACCCGTAAAACAAAGACAGTGAAAGCGAGAGAAATTATTACAAAATTCGTTCAGAGGCTCTGATGCAACCTGGATTGACCATATCTAGACCCACAGCTGGATGAGACATAAGGGTGGACACTCTTGGGGCTGAACGGTTGGGTGAGGTTGGGTGAGCAAACGCAGACCCTTTAAAGTAATACTGCCTGGTATCCATCCCATGGGTCCCAAATCTCCAGGTTCAAGGGCATCTTCCTACATCGAAAACATGCATGAGAAACCCAGAAGATGGTACACCGTGTGATTTTGAAAGGTTTCTAATACGCACCTCATTTCTCATCTCCTTGTGCTCGGGTTCGCCTTTCCAGCTACTTTACTAGCAATCTCCCTACTTGGAGAATCAGCACCTTTAAGCTCCTGTTCCCTACAGGTTGCAATTTGTCCTGAGGATGAACGGGAAGAGGGGAAACCAATGAGAGACTAGATCTTGGTGTTGGGACAGGCACAGGTCACTCTATTTTCCCATCGGGAAGAAGAATTAACCACAGGCTCAGCCTGCCGGCCAGAAGCTGAATAGGGCCTGAGGCAATCCCGCGCTTTTGCGGCCAGCTCCCAAAAAAGCCAGTTGAAAAATGGAGCTCAGGGACACTGCAATTCACAAACCCGCAGAGCTATAAATGATAACTCTCATCCACAGATATATTGAGGGAAGGCAACGAAGAGGATTTGAAAGCAAGGCAGGATTGCAGGAAACAGGTTTCAGGAGGTAGATTCGAATCGCCTTTAAAGCACATGAAAAGTGGTAAAACGTCGACAATGATGCCCTTGGCCAAACAGGGCGTATGCGTTTTTTCCTGAATATATTCAGGAAAAAACGCATACGCCCTGTTTGGCCAACCAAGCAACCTGGAAAGGCTAATCAGCGCTACAAAGAAGTCTCGCTTCCCATCGGTCAAAAGGGCCATGCTGCAAAAAGTGTCAAAACCAGAAATGCAGGACAGGCCCTGGAGAAATGGCAGCCTTGCTACGCTGATGGGCGGGATGTAAATTGCCAACAGCCACTCTGGAGAAGTGTAAGGTGTGTCCTGAAACATCGAAAAAACACAGCTCTAGGAGCATAGGGCACGTCCTCTCATGGGCGTATAAATTGGGAAAACTAAAAATCAGCAAGACACAGGCACCCCAAAGTTTAGGGCTGCTCTGTTGACAAGAACCTCCACTTCATGACACCTTAAATATCCCAGGAAAGAGAAAAATGGATAAAGAAGTTGTGGTCCTTATGTACAATGGAATATCACTCAGACATGAAATCAATGTCATAACGCTAGTAGAAGCAAGATGAGTGGATTTAGGTACGACGATTCTAAGTGAAATAAGTCACACAGAAAAAGACACTTATCATAAGCTATCACTTATAGAGGGAATGTAAAAACCGCTACACTTGAACTGAATTACAAAACAGAACAGAGTCACACGTTTAGAAAACACACTATGGCTGCTTAACGGGAAAGGTGAGGTGGGGTGAGGCATAAAACAAGGGTTTCAAATTCGCTCAGATACCGTTCCATACACCCAATATGTAATAGACAAGACCTACTCCTTGCTCAGTGAACAGGACTCAACACCCCCTATTCACCGCACAAGAATATATGTGACTAGTAAGAATCTTAAAACCTATGTATTGATATCTGTCTGGAAGTGAGTCAAGTGGGTGTAAAGCCGCATAAACACAGCCGTGAAAAGCAGCTAAACCCCATTATAAAAATAAATTACTTTTAAAAACCCGTAAAACAAAGACAGTGAAAGAGAGAGAAATTATTACAAAATTCGTTCAGAGGCTGTGATGCAACCTGGATTGACCATATCTAGACCCACAGCTGGATGAGACATAAGGGTGGACACTCTTGGGGCTGAAAGGTTGGGTGAGGCTGGGTGAGCAAACGCAGACCCTTTAAAGTAATACTGCCTGGTACCCATCCCATGGGTCCCAAATCTCCAGGTTCAAGGGCATCTTCCTACATCGAAAACATGCATGAGAAACCCAGAAGATGGTACACCGTGTGATTTTCAAAGGTTTCTAATACGCACCTCATTTCTCATCTCCTTGTGCTCGGGTTCGCCTTTCCAGCTATTTTACTAGAAATCTCCCTACTTGGAGAATCAGCACCTTTAAGCTCCTGTTCCCTACAGGTTGCAATTTGTCCTGAGGATGAACGGGAAGAGGGGCAACCAATGAGAGACTAGATATAGGTGTTGGGACAGGCACAGCTCACTCTATTTTCCCATCGGTAAGAAGAATTAACCACAGGCTCAGCCTGCTGCCCAGAAGCAGAATAGGGCCTGAGGCAATTCCGCGCTTTTGCGGCCAGCTCCCAAAAAAGCCAGTTGAAAAATGGAGCTCAGGGACACTGCAATTCACAAACCCGCAGAGCTATAAATGATAACTCTCATCCACAGATATATTGAGGGAAGGCAACGAAGAGGATTTGAAAGCAAGGCAGGATTGCAGGAAACAGGTTTCAGGAGGTAGATTCGAATCGCCTTTAAAGCACATGAAAAGTGGTAAAACGTCGACAATGATGCCCTTGGCCAAACAGGGCGTATGCGTTTTTTCCTGAATATATTCAGGAAAAAACGCATACGCCCTGTTTGGCCAACCAAGCAACCTGGAAAGGCTAATCAGCGCTACAAAGAAGTCTCGCTTCCCATCGGTCAAAAGGGCCATGCTGCAAAAAGTGTCAAAACCAGAAATGCAGGACAGGCCCTGGAGAAATGGCAGCCTTGCTACGCTGATGGGCGGGATGTAAATTGCCAACAGCCACTCTGGAGAAGTGTAAGGTGTGTCCTGAAACATCGAAAAAACACAGCTCTAGGAGCATAGGGCACGTCCTCTCATGGGCGTATAAATTGGGAAAACTAAAAATCAGCAAGACACAGGCACCCCAAAGTTTAGGGCTGCTCTGTTGACAAGAACCTCCACTTCATGACACCTTAAATATCCCAGGAAAGAGAAAAATGGATAAAGAAGTTGTGGTCCTTATGTACAATGGAATATCACTCAGACATGAAATCAATGTCATAAGGCTAGTAGAAGCAAGATGAGTGGATTTAGGTACGACGATTCTAAGTGAAATAAGTCACACAGAAAAAGACACTTATCATAAGCTATCACTTATAGAGGGAATGTAAAAACCGCTACACTTGAACTGAATTACAAAACAGAACAGAGTCACACGTTTAGAAAACACACTATGGCTGCTTAACGGGAAAGGTGAGGTGGGGTGAGGCATAAAACAAGGGTTTCAAATTCGCTCAGATACCGTTCCATACACCCAATATGTAATAGACAAGACCTACTCCTTGCTCAGTAAACAGGACTCAACACCCCCTATTCACCGCACAAGAATATATGTGACTAGTAAGAATCTTAAAACCTATGTATTGATATCTGTCTGGAAGTGAGTCAAGTGGGTGTAAAGCCGCATAAACACAGCCGTGAAAAGCAGCTAAACCCCATTATAAAAATAAATTACTTTTAAAAACCCGTAAAACAAAGACAGTGAAAGAGAGAGAAATTCTTACAAAATTCGTTCAGAGGCTGTGATGCAACCTGGATTGACCATATCTAGACCCACAGCTGGATGAGACATAAGGGTGGACACTCTTGGGGCTGAAAGGTTGGGTGAGGTTGGGTGAGCAAACGCAGACCCTTTAAAGTAATACTGCCTGGTACCCATCCCATGGGTCCCAAATCTCCAGGTTCAAGGGCATCTTCCTACATCGAAAACATGCATGAGAAACCCAGAAGATGGTACACCGTGTGATTTTGAAAGGTTTCTAATACGCACCTCATTTCTCATCTCCTTGTGCTCGGGTTCACCTTTCCAGCTACTTTACTAGCAATCTCCCTACTTGGAGAATCAGCACCTTTAAGCTCCTGTTCCCTACAGGTTGCAATTTGTCCTGAGGATGAACGGGAAGAGGGGCAACCAATGAGAGACTAGATGTAGGTGTTGGGACAGGCACAGCTCACTCTATTTTCCCATCGGTAAGAAGAATTAACCACAGGCTCAGCCTGCCGCCCAGAAGCAGAATAGGGCCTGAGGCAATTCCGCGCTTTTGCGGCCAGCTCCCAAAAAAGCCAGTTGAAAAATGGAGCTCAGGGACACTGCAATTCACAAACCCGCAGAGCTATAAATGATAACTCTCATCCACAGATATATTGAGGGAAGGCAACGAAGAGGATTTGAAAGCAAGGCAGAATTGCAGGAAACAGGTTTCAGGAGGTAGATTCAAATCGCCTTAAAAGCACATGAAAAGTGGTAAAACGTCGACAATAATGCCCTTGGCCAAACAGGGCGTATGCGTTTTTTCCTGAATATATTCAGGAAAAAACGCATACGCCCTTTTTGGCCAACCAAGCAACCTGGAAAGGCTAATCAGCGCTACAAAGAAGTCTCGCTTCCCATCGGTCAAAAGGGCCATGCTGCAAAAAGTGTCAAAACCAGAAATGCAGGACAGGCCATGGAGAAATGGCAGCCTTGCTACGCTGATGGGCGGGATGTAAATTGCCAACAGCCACTCTGGAGAAGTGTAAGGTGTGTCCTGAAACATCGAAAAAACACAGCTTAGGGAGCATAGGGCACGTCCTCTCATGGGCGTATAGATTGGGATAACTAAAAATCAGCAAGACACAGGCACCCCAAAGTTTAGGGCTGCTCTGTTGACAAGAACCTCCACTTCATGACACCTTAAATATCCCAGGAAAGAGAAAAATGGATAAAGAAGTTGTGGTCCTTATGTACAATGGAATATCACTCAGACATGAAATCAATGTCATAAGGCTAGTAGAAGCAAGATGAGTGGATTTAGGTACGACGATTCTAAGTGAAATAAGTCACACAGAAAAAGACACTTATCATAAGCTATCACTTATAGAGGGAATGTAAAAACCGCTACACTTGAACTGAATTACAAAACAGAACAGAGTCACACGTTTAGAAAACACAGTATGGCTGCTTAACGGGAAAGGTGAGGTGGGGTGAGGCATAAAACAAGGGTTTCAAATTCGCTCAGATACCGTTCCATACACCCAATATGTAATAGACAAGACCTACGCCTTGCTCAGTGAACAGGACTCAACACCCCCTATTCACCGCACAAGAATATATGTGACTAGTAAGAATCTTAAAACCTATGTATTGATATCTGTCAGGAAGTGGGTCAAGTGGGTGTAAAGCTGCATAAACACAGCCGTGAAAAGCAGCTAAACCCCATTATAAAAATAAATTACTTTTAAAAACCCGTAAAACAAAGACAGTGAAAGAGAGAGAAATTCTTACAAAATTCGTTCAGAGGCTGTGATGCAACCTGGATTGACCATATCTAGACCCACAGCTGGATGAGACATAAGGGTGGACACTCTTGGGGCTGAAAGGTTGGGTGAGGTTGGGTGAGCAAACGCAGACCCTTTAAAGTAATACTGCCTGGTACCCATCCCATGGGTCCCAAATCTCCAGGTTCAAGGGCATCTTCCTACATCGAAAACATGCATGAGAAACCCAGAAGATGGTACACCGTGTGATTTTCAAAGGTTTCTAATACGCACCTCATTTCTCATCTCCTTGTGCTCGGGTTCGCCTTTCCAGCTATTTTACTAGAAATCTCCCTACTTGGAGAATCAGCACCTTTAAGCTCCTGTTCCCTACAGGTTGCAATTTGTCCTGAGGATGAACGGGAAGAGGGGCAACCAATGAGAGACTAGATATAGGTGTTGGGACAGGCACAGCTCACTCTATTTTCCCATCGGTAAGAAGAATTAACCACAGGCTCAGCCTGCTGCCCAGAAGCAGAATAGGGCCTGAGGCAATTCCGCGCTTTTGCGGCCAGCTCCCAAAAAAGCCAGTTGAAAAATGGAGCTCAGGGACACTGCAATTCACAAACCCGCAGAGCTATAAATGATAACTCTCATCCACAGATATATTGAGGGAAGGCAACGAAGAGGATTTGAAAGCAAGGCAGAATTGCAGGAAACAGGTTTCAGGAGGTAGATTCAAATCGCCTTAAAAGCACATGAAAAGTGGTAAAACGTCGACAATAATGCCCTTGGCCAAACAGGGCGTATGCGTTTTTTCCTGAATATATTCAGGAAAAAACGCATACGCCCTTTTTGGCCAACCAAGCAACCTGGAAAGGCTAATCAGCGCTACAAAGAAGTCTCGTTTCCATCGGTCAAAAGGGCCATGCTGCAAAAAGTGTCAAAACCAGAAATGCAGGACAGGCCATGGAGAAATGGCAGCCTTGCTACGCTGATGGGCGGGATGTAAATTGCCAACAGCCACTCTGGAGAAGTGTACGGTGTGTCCTGAAACATCGAAAAAACACAGCTTAGGGAGCATAGGGCACGTCCTCTCATGGGCGTATAAATTGGGAAAACTAAAAATCAGCAAGACACAGGTACCCCAAAGTTTAGGGCTGCTCTGTTGACAAGAACCTCCACTTCATGACACCTTAAATATCCCAGGAAAGAGAAAAATGGATAAAGAAGTTGTGGTCCTTATGTACAATGGAATATCACTCAGACATGAAATCAATGTCATAACGCTAGTAGAAGCAAGATGAGTGGATTTAGGTACGATGATTCTAAGTGAAATAAGTCACACAGAAAAAGACACTTATCATAAGCTATCACTTAGAGAGGGAATGTAAAAACCGCTACACTTGAACTGAATTACAAAACAGAACAGAGTCACACGTTTAGAAAACACACTATGCCTGCTTAACGGGAAAGGTGAGGTGGGGTGAGGCATAAAACAAGGGTTTCAAATTCGCTCAGATACCGTTCCATACACCCAATATGTAATAGACAAGACCTACTCCTTGCTCAGTGAACTGGACTCAACACCCCCTATTCACCGCACAAGAATATATGTGACTAGTAAGAATCTTAAAACCTATGTATTGATATCTGTCTGGAAGTGAGTCAAGTGGGTGTAAAGCTGCATAAACACAGCCGTGAAAAGCAGCTAAACCCCATTATAAAAATAAATTACTTTTAAAAACCCGTAAAACAAAGACAGTGAAAGCGAGAGAAATTATTACAAAATTCGTTCAGAGGCTGTGATGCAACCTGGATTGACCATATCTAGACCCACAGCTGGATGAGACATAAGGGTGGACACTCTTGGGGCTGAACGGTTGGGTGAGGTTGGGTGAGCAAACGCAGACCCTTTAAAGTAATACTGCCTGGTATCCATCCCATGGGTCCCAAATCTCCAGGTTCAAGGGCATCTTCCTACATCGAAAACATGCATGAGAAACCCAGAAGATGGTACACCGTGTGATTTTGAAAGGTTTCTAATACGCACCTCATTTCTCATCTCCTTGTGCTCGGGTTCGCCTTTCCAGCTACTTTACTAGCAATCTCCCTACTTGGAGAATCAGCACCTTTAAGCTCCTGTTCCCTACAGGTTGCAATTTGTCCTGAGGATGAACGGGAAGAGGGGAAACCAATGAGAGACTAGATCTTGGTGTTGGGACAGGCACAGGTCACTCTATTTTCCCATCGGGAAGAAGAATTAACCACAGGCTCAGCCTGCCGGCCAGAAGCTGAATAGGGCCTGAGGCAATCCCGCGCTTTTGCGGCCAGCTCCCAAAAAAGCCAGTTGAAAAATGGAGCTCAGGGACACTGCAATTCACAAACCCGCAGAGCTATAAATGATAACTCTCATCCACAGATATATTGAGGGAAGGCAACGAAGAGGATTTGAAAGCAAGGCAGGATTGCAGGAAACAGGTTTCAGGAGGTAGATTCGAATCGCCTTTAAAGCACATGAAAAGTGGTAAAACGTCGACAATGATGCCCTTGGCCAAACAGGGCGTATGCGTTTTTTCCTGAATATATTCAGGAAAAAACGCATACGCCCTGTTTGGCCAACCAAGCAACCTGGAAAGGCTAATCAGCGCTACAAAGAAGTCTCGCTTCCCATCGGTCAAAAGGGCCATGCTGCAAAAAGTGTCAAAACCAGAAATGCAGGACAGGCCCTGGAGAAATGGCAGCCTTGCTACGCTGATGGGCGGGATGTAAATTGCCAACAGCCACTCTGGAGAAGTGTAAGGTGTGTCCTGAAACATCGAAAAAACACAGCTCTAGGAGCATAGGGCACGTCCTCTCATGGGCGTATAAATTGGGAAAACTAAAAATCAGCAAGACACAGGCACCCCAAAGTTTAGGGCTGCTCTGTTGACAAGAACCTCCACTTCATGACACCTTAAATATCCCAGGAAAGAGAAAAATGGATAAAGAAGTTGTGGTCCTTATGTACAATGGAATATCACTCAGACATGAAATCAATGTCATAAGGCTAGTAGAAGCAAGATGAGTGGATTTAGGTACGACGATTCTAAGTGAAATAAGTCACACAGAAAAAGACACTTATCATAAGCTATCACTTATAGAGGGAATGTAAAAACCGCTACACTTGAACTGAATTACAAAACAGAACAGAGTCACACGTTTAGAAAACACACTATGGCTGCTTAACGGGAAAGGTGAGGTGGGGTGAGGCATAAAACAAGGGTTTCAAATTCGCTCAGATACCGTTCCATACACCCAATATGTAATAGACAAGACCTACTCCTTGCTCAGTGAACAGGACTCAACACCCCCTATTCACCGCACAAGAATATATGTGACTAGTAAGAATCTTAAAACCTATGTATTGATATCTGTCTGGAAGTGAGTCAAGTGGGTGTAAAGCCGCATAAACACAGCCGTGAAAAGCAGCTAAACCCCATTATAAAAATAAATTACTTTTAAAAACCCGTAAAACAAAGACAGTGAAAGAGAGAGAAATTATTACAAAATTCGTTCAGAGGCTGTGATGCAACCTGGATTGACCATATCTAGACCCACAGCTGGATGAGACATAAGGGTGGACACTCTTGGGGCTGAAAGGTTGGGTGAGGCTGGGTGAGCAAACGCAGACCCTTTAAAGTAATACTGCCTGGTACCCATCCCATGGGTCCCAAATCTCCAGGTTCAAGGGCATCTTCCTACATCGAAAACATGCATGAGAAACCCAGAAGATGGTACACCGTGTGATTTTGAAAGGTTTCTAATACGCACCTCATTTCTCATCTCCTTGTGCTCGGGTTCACCTTTCCAGCTACTTTACTAGCAATCTCCCTACTTGGAGAATCAGCACCTTTAAGCTCCTGTTCCCTACAGGTTGCAATTTGTCCTGAGGATGAACGGGAAGAGGGGCAACCAATGAGAGACTAGATGTAGGTGTTGGGACAGGCACAGCTCACTCTATTTTCCCATCGGTAAGAAGAATTAACCACAGGCTCAGCCTGCCGCCCAGAAGCAGAATAGGGCCTGAGGCAATTCCGCGCTTTTGCGGCCAGCTCCCAAAAAAGCCAGTTGAAAAATGGAGCTCAGGGACACTGCAATTCACAAACCCGCAGAGCTATAAATGATAACTCTCATCCACAGATATATTGAGGGAAGGCAACGAAGAGGATTTGAAAGCAAGGCAGAATTGCAGGAAACAGGTTTCAGGAGGTAGATTCAAATCGCCTTACAAGCACATGAAAAGTGGTAAAACGTCGACAATAATGCCCTTGGCCAAACAGGGCGTATGCGTTTTTTCCTGAATATATTCAGGAAAAAACGCATACGCCCTTTTTGGCCAACCAAGCAACCTGGAAAGGCTAATCAGCGCTACAAAGAAGTCTCGCTTCCCATCGGTCAAAAGGGCCATGCTGCAAAAAGTGTCAAAACCAGAAATGCAGGACAGGCCATGGAGAAATGGCAGCCTTGCTACGCTGATGGGCGGGATGTAAATTGCCAACAGCCACTCTGGAGAAGTGTAAGGTGTGTCCTGAAACATCGAAAAAACACAGCTTAGGGAGCATAGGGCACGTCCTCTCATGGGCGTATAGATTGGGATAACTAAAAATCAGCAAGACACAGGCACCCCAAAGTTTAGGGCTGCTCTGTTGACAAGAACCTCCACTTCATGACACCTTAAATATCCCAGGAAAGAGAAAAATGGATAAAGAAGTTGTGGTCCTTATGTACAATGGAATATCACTCAGACATGAAATCAATGTCATAAGGCTAGTAGAAGCAAGATGAGTGGATTTAGGTACGACGATTCTAAGTGAAATAAGTCACACAGAAAAAGACACTTATCATAAGCTATCACTTATAGAGGGAATGTAAAAACCGCTACACTTGAACTGAATTACAAAACAGAACAGAGTCACACGTTTAGAAAACACAGTATGGCTGCTTAACGGGAAAGGTGAGGTGGGGTGAGGCATAAAACAAGGGTTTCAAATTCGCTCAGATACCGTTCCATACACCCAATATGTAATAGACAAGACCTACGCCTTGCTCAGTGAACAGGACTCAACACCCCCTATTCACCGCACAAGAATATATGTGACTAGTAAGAATCTTAAAACCTATGTATTGATATCTGTCAGGAAGTGGGTCAAGTGGGTGTAAAGCTGCATAAACAGAGCCGTGAAAAGCAGCTAAACCCCATTATAAAAATAAATTACTTTTAAAAACCCGTAAAACAAAGACAGTGAAAGAGAGAGAAATTCTTACAAAATTCGTTCAGAGGCTGTGATGCAACCTGGATTGACCATATCTAGACCCACAGCTGGATGAGACATAAGGGTGGACACTCTTGGGGCTGAAAGGTTGGGTGAGGTTGGGTGAGCAAACGCAGACCCTTTAAAGTAATACTGCCTGGTACCCATCCCATGGGTCCCAAATCTCCAGGTTCAAGGGCATCTTCCTACATCGAAAACATGCATGAGAAACCCAGAAGATGGTACACCGTGTGATTTTCAAAGGTTTCTAATACGCACCTCATTTCTCATCTCCTTGTGCTCGGGTTCGCCTTTCCAGCTATTTTACTAGAAATCTCCCTACTTGGAGAATCAGCACCTTTAAGCTCCTGTTCCCTACAGGTTGCAATTTGTCCTGAGGATGAACGGGAAGAGGGGCAACCAATGAGAGACTAGATATAGGTGTTGGGACAGGCACAGCTCACTCTATTTTCCCATCGGGAAGAAGAATTAACCACAGGCTCAGCCTGCCGGCCAGAAGCTGAATAGGGCCTGAGGCAATCCCGCGCTTTTGCGGCCAGCTCCCAAAAAAGCCAGTTGAAAAATGGAGCTCAGGGACACTGCAATTCACAAACCCGCAGAGCTATAAATGATAACTCTCATCCACAGATATATTGAGGGAAGGCAACGAAGAGGATTTGAAAGCAAGGCAGGATTGCAGGAAACAGGTTTCAGGAGGTAGATTCGAATCGCCTTTAAAGCACATGAAAAGTGGTAAAACGTCGACAATGATGCCCTTGGCCAAACAGGGCGTATGCGTTTTTTCCTGAATATATTCAGGAAAAAACGCATACGCCCTGTTTGGCCAACCAAGCAACCTGGAAAGGCTAATCAGCGCTACAAAGAAGTCTCGCTTCCCATCGGTCAAAAGGGCCATGCTGCAAAAAGTGTCAAAACCAGAAATGCAGGACAGGCCCTGGAGAAATGGCAGCCTTGCTACGCTGATGGGCGGGATGTAAATTGCCAACAGCCACTCTGGAGAAGTGTAAGGTGTGTCCTGAAACATCGAAAAAACACAGCTCTAGGAGCATAGGGCACGTCCTCTCATGGGCGTATAAATTGGGAAAACTAAAAATCAGCAAGACACAGGCACCCCAAAGTTTAGGGCTGCTCTGTTGACAAGAACCTCCACTTCATGACACCTTAAATATCCCAGGAAAGAGAAAAATGGATAAAGAAGTTGTGGTCCTTATGTACAATGGAATATCACTCAGACATGAAATCAATGTCATAAGGCTAGTAGAAGCAAGATGAGTGGATTTAGGTACGACGATTCTAAGTGAAATAAGTCACACAGAAAAAGACACTTATCATAAGCTATCACTTATAGAGGGAATGTAAAAACCGCTACACTTGAACTGAATTACAAAACAGAACAGAGTCACACGTTTAGAAAACACACTATGGCTGCTTAACGGGAAAGGTGAGGTGGGGTGAGGCATAAAACAAGGGTTTCAAATTCGCTCAGATACCGTTCCATACACCCAATATGTAATAGACAAGACCTACTCCTTGCTCAGTGAACAGGACTCAACACCCCCTATTCACCGCACAAGAATATATGTGACTAGTAAGAATCTTAAAACCTATGTATTGATATCTGTCTGGAAGTGAGTCAAGTGGGTGTAAAGCCGCATAAACACAGCCGTGAAAAGCAGCTAAACCCCATTATAAAAATAAATTACTTTTAAAAACCCGTAAAACAAAGACAGTGAAAGAGAGAGAAATTATTACAAAATTCGTTCAGAGGCTGTGATGCAACCTGGATTGACCATATCTAGACCCACAGCTGGATGAGACATAAGGGTGGACACTCTTGGGGCTGAAAGGTTGGGTGAGGTTGGGTGAGCAAACGCAGACCCTTTAAAGTAATACTGCCTGGTACCCATCCCATGGGTCCCAAATCTCCAGGTTCAAGGGCATCTTCCTACATCGAAAACATGCATGAGAAACCCAGAAGATGGTACACCGTGTGATTTTGAAAGGTTTCTAATACGCACCTCATTTCTCATCTCCTTGTGCTCGGGTTCACCTTTCCAGCTACTTTACTAGCAATCTCCCTACTTGGAGAATCAGCACCTTTAAGCTCCTGTTCCCTACAGGTTGCAATTTGTCCTGAGGATGAACGGGAAGAGGGGCAACCAATGAGAGACTAGATGTAGGTGTTGGGACAGGCACAGCTCACTCTATTTTCCCATCGGTAAGAAGAATTAACCACAGGCTCAGCCTGCCGCCCAGAAGCAGAATAGGGCCTGAGGCAATTCCGCGCTTTTGCGGCCAGCTCCCAAAAAAGCCAGTTGAAAAATGGAGCTCAGGGACACTGCAATTCACAAACCCGCAGAGCTATAAATGATAACTCTCATCCACAGATATATTGAGGGAAGGCAACGAAGAGGATTTGAAAGCAAGGCAGAATTGCAGGAAACAGGTTTCAGGAGGTAGATTCAAATCGCCTTAAAAGCACATGAAAAGTGGTAAAACGTCGACAATAATGCCCTTGGCCAAACAGGGCGTATGCGTTTTTTCCTGAATATATTCAGGAAAAAACGCATACGCCCTTTTTGGCCAACCAAGCAACCTGGAAAGGCTAATCAGCGCTACAAAGAAGTCTCGCTTCCCATCGGTCAAAAGGGCCATGCTGCAAAAAGTGTCAAAACCAGAAATGCAGGACAGGCCATGGAGAAATGGCAGCCTTGCTACGCTGATGGGCGGGATGTAAATTGCCAACAGCCACTCTGGAGAAGTGTAAGGTGTGTCCTGAAACATCGAAAAAACACAGCTTAGGGAGCATAGGGCACGTCCTCTCATGGGCGTATAGATTGGGATAACTAAAAATCAGCAAGACACAGGCACCCCAAAGTTTAGGGCTGCTCTGTTGACAAGAACCTCCACTTCATGACACCTTAAATATCCCAGGAAAGAGAAAAATGGATAAAGAAGTTGTGGTCCTTATGTACAATGGAATATCACTCAGACATGAAATCAATGTCATAAGGCTAGTAGAAGCAAGATGAGTGGATTTAGGTACGACGATTCTAAGTGAAATAAGTCACACAGAAAAAGACACTTATCATAAGCTATCACTTATAGAGGGAATGTAAAAACCGCTACACTTGAACTGAATTACAAAACAGAACAGAGTCACACGTTTAGAAAACACAGTATGGCTGCTTAACGGGAAAGGTGAGGTGGGGTGAGGCATAAAACAAGGGTTTCAAATTCGCTCAGATACCGTTCCATACACCCAATATGTAATAGACAAGACCTACGCCTTGCTCAGTGAACAGGACTCAACACCCCCTATTCACCGCACAAGAATATATGTGACTAGTAAGAATCTTAAAACCTATGTATTGATATCTGTCAGGAAGTGGGTCAAGTGGGTGTAAAGCTGCATAAACACAGCCGTGAAAAGCAGCTAAACCCCATTATAAAAATAAATTACTTTTAAAAACCCGTAAAACAAAGACAGTGAAAGAGAGAGAAATTCTTACAAAATTCGTTCAGAGGCTGTGATGCAACCTGGATTGACCATATCTAGACCCACAGCTGGATGAGACATAAGGGTGGACACTCTTGGGGCTGAAAGGTTGGGTGAGGTTGGGTGAGCAAACGCAGACCCTTTAAAGTAATACTGCCTGGTACCCATCCCATGGGTCCCAAATCTCCAGGTTCAAGGGCATCTTCCTACATCGAAAACATGCATGAGAAACCCAGAAGATGGTACACCGTGTGATTTTCAAAGGTTTCTAATACGCACCTCATTTCTCATCTCCTTGTGCTCGGGTTCGCCTTTCCAGCTATTTTACTAGAAATCTCCCTACTTGGAGAATCAGCACCTTTAAGCTCCTGTTCCCTACAGGTTGCAA
This sequence comes from Eschrichtius robustus, assembly GCF_028021215.1. Classification (NCBI taxonomy): domain Eukaryota; kingdom Metazoa; phylum Chordata; class Mammalia; order Artiodactyla; family Eschrichtiidae; genus Eschrichtius; species Eschrichtius robustus. Next base: position 112,089 of record NW_027175228.1, read on the forward strand.
TTTGTCCTGAGGATGAACGGGAAGAGGGGCAACCAATGAGAGACTAGATATAGGTGTTGGGACAGGCACAGCTCACTCTATTTTCCCATCGGTAAGAAGAATTAACCACAGGCTCAGCCTGCTGCCCAGAAGCAGAATAGGGCCTGAGGCAATTCCGCGCTTTTGCGGCCAGCTCCCAAAAAAGCCAGTTGAAAAATGGAGCTCAGGGACACTGCAATTCACAAACCCGCAGAGCTATAAATGATAACTCTCATCCACAGATATATTGAGGGAAGGCAACGAAGAGGATTTGAAAGCAAGGCAGAATTGCAGGAAACAGGTTTCAGGAGGTAGATTCAAATCGCCTTAAAAGCACATGAAAAGTGGTAAAACGTCGACAATAATGCCCTTGGCCAAACAGGGCGTATGCGTTTTTTCCTGAATATATTCAGGAAAAAACGCATACGCCCTGTTTGGCCAACCAAGCAACCTGGAAAGGCTAATCAGCGCTACAAAGAAGTCTCGTTTCCATCGGTCAAAAGGGCCATGCTGCAAAAAGTGTCAAAACCAGAAATGCAGGACAGGCCATGGAGAAATGGCAGCCTTGCTACGCTGATGGGCGGGATGTAAATTGCCAACAGCCACTCTGGAGAAGTGTACGGTGTGTCCTGAAACATCGAAAAAACACAGCTTAGGGAGCATAGGGCACGTCCTCTCATGGGCGTATAAATTGGGAAAACTAAAAATCAGCAAGACACAGGTACCCCAAAGTTTAGGGCTGCTCTGTTGACAAGAACTTCCACTTCATGACACCTTAAATATCCCAGGAAAGAGAAAAATGGATAAAGAAGTTGTGGTCCTTATGTACAATGGAATATCACTCAGACATGAAATCAATGTCATAACGCTAGTAGAAGCAAGATGAGTGGATTTAGGTACGATGATTCTAAGTGAAATAAGTCACACAGAAAAAGACACTTATCATAAGCTATCACTTAGAGAGGGAATGTAAAAACCGCTACACTTGAACTGAATTACAAAACAGAACAGAGTCACACGTTTAGAAAACACACTATGCCTGCTTAACGGGAAAGGTGAGGTGGGGTGAGGCATAAAACAAGGGTTTCAAATTCGCTCAGATACCGTTCCATACACCCAATATGTAATAGACAAGACCTACTCCTTGCTCAGTGAACTGGACTCAACACCCCCTATTCACCGCACAAGAATATATGTGACTAGTAAGAATCTTAAAACCTATGTATTGATATCTGTCTGGAAGTGAGTCAAGTGGGTGTAAAGCTGCATAAACACAGCCGTGAAAAGCAGCTAAACCCCATTATAAAAATAAATTACTTTTAAAAACCCGTAAAACAAAGACAGTGAAAGCGAGAGAAATTATTACAAAATTCGTTCAGAGGCTGTGATGCAACCTGGATTGACCATATCTAGACCCACAGCTGGATGAGACATAAGGGTGGACACTCTTGGGGCTGAACGGTTGGGTGAGGTTGGGTGAGCAAACGCAGACCCTTTAAAGTAATACTGCCTGGTATCCATCCCATGGGTCCCAAATCTCCAGGTTCAAGGGCATCTTCCTACATCGAAAACATGCATGAGAAACCCAGAAGATGGTACACCGTGTGATTTTGAAAGGTTTCTAATACGCACCTCATTTCTCATCTCCTTGTGCTCGGGTTCGCCTTTCCAGCTACTTTACTAGCAATCTCCCTACTTGGAGAATCAGCACCTTTAAGCTCCTGTTCCCTACAGGTTGCAATTTGTCCTGAGGATGAACGGGAAGAGGGGAAACCAATGAGAGACTAGATCTTGGTGTTGGGACAGGCACAGGTCACTCTATTTTCCCATCGGGAAGAAGAATTAACCACAGGCTCAGCCTGCCGGCCAGAAGCTGAATAGGGCCTGAGGCAATCCCGCGCTTTTGCGGCCAGCTCCCAAAAAAGCCAGTTGAAAAATGGAGCTCAGGGACACTGCAATTCACAAACCCGCAGAGCTATAAATGATAACTCTCATCCACAGATATATTGAGGGAAGGCAACGAAGAGGATTTGAAAGCAAGGCAGGATTGCAGGAAACAGGTTTCAGGAGGTAGATTCGAATCGCCTTTAAAGCACATGAAAAGTGGTAAAACGTCGACAATGATGCCCTTGGCCAAACAGGGCGTATGCGTTTTTTCCTGAATATATTCAGGAAAAAACGCATACGCCCTGTTTGGCCAACCAAGCAACCTGGAAAGGCTAATCAGCGCTACAAAGAAGTCTCGCTTCCCATCGGTCAAAAGGGCCATGCTGCAAAAAGTGTCAAAACCAGAAATGCAGGACAGGCCCTGGAGAAATGGCAGCCTTGCTACGCTGATGGGCGGGATGTAAATTGCCAACAGCCACTCTGGAGAAGTGTAAGGTGTGTCCTGAAACATCGAAAAAACACAGCTCTAGGAGCATAGGGCACGTCCTCTCATGGGCGTATAAATTGGGAAAACTAAAAATCAGCAAGACACAGGCACCCCAAAGTTTAGGGCTGCTCTGTTGACAAGAACCTCCACTTCATGACACCTTAAATATCCCAGGAAAGAGAAAAATGGATAAAGAAGTTGTGGTCCTTATGTACAATGGAATATCACTCAGACATGAAATCAATGTCATAACGCTAGTAGAAGCAAGATGAGTGGATTTAGGTACGACGATTCTAAGTGAAATAAGTCACACAGAAAAAGACACTTATCATAAGCTATCACTTATAGAGGGAATGTAAAAACCGCTACACTTGAACTGAATTACAAAACAGAACAGAGTCACACGTTTAGAAAACACACTATGGCTGCTTAACGGGAAAGGTGAGGTGGGGTGAGGCATAAAACAAGGGTTTCAAATTCGCTCAGATACCGTTCCATACACCCAATATGTAATAGACAAGACCTACTCCTTGCTCAGTGAACAGGACTCAACACCCCCTATTCACCGCACAAGAATATATGTGACTAGTAAGAATCTTAAAACCTATGTATTGATATCTGTCTGGAAGTGAGTCAAGTGGGTGTAAAGCCGCATAAACACAGCCGTGAAAAGCAGCTAAACCCCATTATAAAAATAAATTACTTTTAAAAACCCGTAAAACAAAGACAGTGAAAGAGAGAGAAATTATTACAAAATTCGTTCAGAGGCTGTGATGCAACCTGGATTGACCATATCTAGACCCACAGCTGGATGAGACATAAGGGTGGACACTCTTGGGGCTGAAAGGTTGGGTGAGGCTGGGTGAGCAAACGCAGACCCTTTAAAGTAATACTGCCTGGTACCCATCCCATGGGTCCCAAATCTCCAGGTTCAAGGGCATCTTCCTACATCGAAAACATGCATGAGAAACCCAGAAGATGGTACACCGTGTGATTTTGAAAGGTTTCTAATACGCACCTCATTTCTCATCTCCTTGTGCTCGGGTTCACCTTTCCAGCTACTTTACTAGCAATCTCCCTACTTGGAGAATCAGCACCTTTAAGCTCCTGTTCCCTACAGGTTGCAATTTGTCCTGAGGATGAACGGGAAGAGGGGCAACCAATGAGAGACTAGATGTAGGTGTTGGGACAGGCACAGCTCACTCTATTTTCCCATCGGTAAGAAGAATTAACCACAGGCTCAGCCTGCCGCCCAGAAGCAGAATAGGGCCTGAGGCAATTCCGCGCTTTTGCGGCCAGCTCCCAAAAAAGCCAGTTGAAAAATGGAGCTCAGGGACACTGCAATTCACAAACCCGCAGAGCTATAAATGATAACTCTCATCCACAGATATATTGAGGGAAGGCAACGAAGAGGATTTGAAAGCAAGGCAGAATTGCAGGAAACAGGTTTCAGGAGGTAGATTCAAATCGCCTTAAAAGCACATGAAAAGTGGTAAAACGTCGACAATAATGCCCTTGGCCAAACAGGGCGTATGCGTTTTTTCCTGAATATATTCAGGAAAAAACGCATACGCCCTGTTTGGCCAACCAAGCAACCTGGAAAGGCTAATCAGCGCTACAAAGAAGTCTCGCTTCCCATCGGTCAAAAGGGCCATGCTGCAAAAAGTGTCAAAACCAGAAATGCAGGACAGGCCATGGAGAAATGGCAGCCTTGCTACGCTGATGGGCGGGATGTAAATTGCCAACAGCCACTCTGGAGAAGTGTAAGGTGTGTCCTGAAACATCGAAAAAACACAGCTTAGGGAGCATAGGGCACGTCCTCTCATGGGCGTATAGATTGGGATAACTAAAAATCAGCAAGACACAGGCACCCCAAAGTTTAGGGCTGCTCTGTTGACAAGAACCTCCACTTCATGACACCTTAAATATCCCAGGAAAGAGAAAAATGGATAAAGAAGTTGTGGTCCTTATGTACAATGGAATATCACTCAGACATGAAATCAATGTCATAAGGCTAGTAGAAGCAAGATGAGTGGATTTAGGTACGACGATTCTAAGTGAAATAAGTCACACAGAAAAAGACACTTATCATAAGCTATCACTTATAGAGGGAATGTAAAAACCGCTACACTTGAACTGAATTACAAAACAGAACAGAGTCACACGTTTAGAAAACACAGTATGGCTGCTTAACGGGAAAGGTGAGGTGGGGTGAGGCATAAAACAAGGGTTTCAAATTCGCTCAGATACCGTTCCATACACCCAATATGTAATAGACAAGACCTACGCCTTGCTCAGTGAACAGGACTCAACACCCCCTATTCACCGCACAAGAATATATGTGACTAGTAAGAATCTTAAAACCTATGTATTGATATCTGTCAGGAAGTGGGTCAAGTGGGTGTAAAGCTGCATAAACACAGCCGTGAAAAGCAGCTAAACCCCATTATAAAAATAAATTACTTTTAAAAACCCGTAAAACAAAGACAGTGAAAGAGAGAGAAATTCTTACAAAATTCGTTCAGAGGCTGTGATGCAACCTGGATTGACCATATCTAGACCCACAGCTGGATGAGACATAAGGGTGGACACTCTTGGGGCTGAAAGGTTGGGTGAGGTTGGGTGAGCAAACGCAGACCCTTTAAAGTAATACTGCCTGGTACCCATCCCATGGGTCCCAAATCTCCAGGTTCAAGGGCATCTTCCTACATCGAAAACATGCATGAGAAACCCAGAAGATGGTACACCGTGTGATTTTCAAAGGTTTCTAATACGCACCTCATTTCTCATCTCCTTGTGCTCGGGTTCGCCTTTCCAGCTATTTTACTAGAAACCTCCCTACTTGGAGAATCAGCACCTTTAAGCTCCTGTTCCCTACAGGTTGCAATTTGTCCTGAGGATGAACGGGAAGAGGGGCAACCAATGAGAGACTAGATATAGGTGTTGGGACAGGCACAGCTCACTCTATTTTCCCATCGGGAAGAAGAATTAACCACAGGCTCAGCCTGCCGGCCAGAAGCTGAATAGGGCCTGAGGCAATCCCGCGCTTTTGCGGCCAGCTCCCAAAAAAGCCAGTTGAAAAATGGAGCTCAGGGACACTGCAATTCACAAACCCGCAGAGCTATAAATGATAACTCTCATCCACAGATATATTGAGGGAAGGCAACGAAGAGGATTTGAAAGCAAGGCAGGATTGCAGGAAACAGGTTTCAGGAGGTAGATTCGAATCGCCTTTAAAGCACATGAAAAGTGGTAAAACGTCGACAATGATGCCCTTGGCCAAACAGGGCGTATGCGTTTTTGCCTGAATATATTCAGGAAAAAACGCATACGCCCTGTTTGGCCAACCAAGCAACCTGGAAAGGCTAATCAGCGCTACAAAGAAGTCTCGCTTCCCATCGGTCAAAAGGGCCATGCTGCAAAAAGTGTCAAAACCAGAAATGCAGGACAGGCCCTGGAGAAATGGCAGCCTTGCTACGCTGATGGGCGGGATGTAAATTGCCAACAGCCACTCTGGAGAAGTGTAAGGTGTGTCCTGAAACATCGAAAAAACACAGCTCTAGGAGCATAGGGCACGTCCTCTCATGGGCGTATAAATTGGGAAAACTAAAAATCAGCAAGACACAGGCACCCCAAAGTTTAGGGCTGCTCTGTTGACAAGAACCTCCACTTCATGACACCTTAAATATCCCAGGAAAGAGAAAAATGGATAAAGAAGTTGTGGTCCTTATGTACAATGGAATATCACTCAGACATGAAATCAATGTCATAACGCTAGTAGAAGCAAGATGAGTGGATTTAGGTACGACGATTCTAAGTGAAATAAGTCACACAGATAAAGACACTTATCATAAGCTATCACTTATAGAGGGAATGTAAAAACCGCTACACTTGAACTGAATTACAAAACAGAACAGAGTCACACGTTTAGAAAACACACTATGGCTGCTTAACGGGAAAGGTGAGGTGGGGTGAGGCATAAAACAAGGGTTTCAAATTCGCTCAGATACCGTTCCATACACCCAATATGTAATAGACAAGACCTACTCCTTGCTCAGTGAACAGGACTCAACACCCCCTATTCACCGCACAAGAATATATGTGACTAGTAAGAATCTTAAAACCTATGTATTGATATCTGTCTGGAAGTGAGTCAAGTGGGTGTAAAGCCGCATAAACACAGCCGTGAAAAGCAGCTAAACCCCATTATAAAAATAAATTACTTTTAAAAACCCGTAAAACAAAGACAGTGAAAGAGAGAGAAATTATTACAAAATTCGTTCAGAGGCTGTGATGCAACCTGGATTGACCATATCTAGACCCACAGCTGGATGAGACATAAGGGTGGACACTCTTGGGGCTGAAAGGTTGGGTGAGGCTGGGTGAGCAAACGCAGACCCTTTAAAGTAATACTGCCTGGTACCCATCCCATGGGTCCCAAATCTCCAGGTTCAAGGGCATCTTCCTACATCGAAAACATGCATGAGAAACCCAGAAGATGGTACACCGTGTGATTTTGAAAGGTTTCTAATACGCACCTCATTTCTCATCTCCTTGTGCTCGGGTTCACCTTTCCAGCTACTTTACTAGCAATCTCCCTACTTGGAGAATCAGCACCTTTAAGCTCCTGTTCCCTACAGGTTGCAATTTGTCCTGAGGATGAACGGGAAGAGGGGCAACCAATGAGAGACTAGATGTAGGTGTTGGGACAGGCACAGCTCACTCTATTTTCCCATCGGTAAGAAGAATTAACCACAGGCTCAGCCTGCCGCCCAGAAGCAGAATAGGGCCTGAGGCAATTCCGCGCTTTTGCGGCCAGCTCCCAAAAAAGCCAGTTGAAAAATGGAGCTCAGGGACACTGCAATTCACAAACCCGCAGAGCTATAAATGATAACTCTCATCCACAGATATATTGAGGGAAGGCAACGAAGAGGATTTGAAAGCAAGGCAGAATTGCAGGAAACAGGTTTCAGGAGGTAGATTCAAATCGCCTTAAAAGCACATGAAAAGTGGTAAAACGTCGACAATAATGCCCTTGGCCAAACAGGGCGTATGCGTTTTTTCCTGAATATATTCAGGAAAAAACGCATACGCCCTGTTTGGCCAACCAAGCAACCTGGAAAGGCTAATCAGCGCTACAAAGAAGTCTCGCTTCCCATCGGTCAAAAGGGCCATGCTGCAAAAAGTGTCAAAACCAGAAATGCAGGACAGGCCATGGAGAAATGGCAGCCTTGCTACGCTGATGAGAGGGATGTAAATTGCCAACAGCCACTCTGGAGAAGTGTACGGTGTGTCCTGAAACATCGAAAAAACACAGCTTAGGGAGCATAGGGCACGTCCTCTCATGGGCGTATAGATTGGGATAACTAAAAATCAGCAAGACACAGGCACCCCAAAGTTTAGGGCTGCTCTGTTGACAAGAACCTCCACTTCATGACACCTTAAATATCCCAGGAAAGAGAAAAATGGATAAAGAAGTTGTGGTCCTTATGTACAATGGAATATCACTCAGACATGAAATCAATGTCATAACGCTAGTAGAAGCAAGATGAGTGGATTTAGGTACGATGATTCTAAGTGAAATAAGTCACACAGAAAAAGACACTTATCATAAGCTATCACTTAGAGAGGGAATGTAAAAACCGCTACACTTGAACTGAATTACAAAACAGAAGAGAGTCACACGTTTAGAAAACACACTATGGCTGCTTAACGGGAAAGGTGAGGTGGGGTGAGGCATAAAACAAGGGTTTCAAATTCGCTCAGATACCGTTCCATACACCCAATATGTAATAGACAAGACCTACTCCTTGCTCAGTGAACTGGACTCAACACCCCCTATTCACCGCACAAGAATATATGTGACTAGTAAGAATCTTAAAACCTATGTATTGATATCTGTCTGGAAGTGAGTCAAGTGGGTGTAAAGCTGCATAAACACAGCTGTGAAAAGCAGCTAAACCCCATTATAAAAATAAATTACTTTTAAAAACCCGTAAAACAAAGACAGTGAAAGCGAGAGAAATTATTACAAAATTCGTTCAGAGGCTCTGATGCAACCTGGATTGACCATATCTAGACCCACAGCTGGATGAGACATAAGGGTGGACACTCTTGGGGCTGAACGGTTGGGTGAGGTTGGGTGAGCAAACGCAGACCCTTTAAAGTAATACTGCCTGGTATCCATCCCATGGGTCCCAAATCTCCAGGTTCAAGGGCATCTTCCTACATCGAAAACATGCATGAGAAACCCAGAAGATGGTACACCGTGTGATTTTGAAAGGTTTCTAATACGCACCTCATTTCTCATCTCCTTGTGCTCGGGTTCGCCTTTCCAGCTACTTTACTAGCAATCTCCCTACTTGGAGAATCAGCACCTTTAAGCTCCTGTTCCCTACAGGTTGCAATTTGTCCTGAGGATGAACGGGAAGAGGGGAAACCAATGAGAGACTAGATCTTGGTGTTGGGACAGGCACAGGTCACTCTATTTTCCCATCGGGAAGAAGAATTAACCACAGGCTCAGCCTGCCGGCCAGAAGCTGAATAGGGCCTGAGGCAATCCCGCGCTTTTGCGGCCAGCTCCCAAAAAAGCCAGTTGAAAAATGGAGCTCAGGGACACTGCAATTCACAAACCCGCAGAGCTATAAATGATAACTCTCATCCACAGATATATTGAGGGAAGGCAACGAAGAGGATTTGAAAGCAAGGCAGGATTGCAGGAAACAGGTTTCAGGAGGTAGATTCGAATCGCCTTTAAAGCACATGAAAAGTGGTAAAACGTCGACAATGATGCCCTTGGCCAAACAGGGCGTATGCGTTTTTTCCTGAATATATTCAGGAAAAAACGCATACGCCCTGTTTGGCCAACCAAGCAACCTGGAAAGGCTAATCAGCGCTACAAAGAAGTCTCGCTTCCCATCGGTCAAAAGGGCCATGCTGCAAAAAGTGTCAAAACCAGAAATGCAGGACAGGCCCTGGAGAAATGGCAGCCTTGCTACGCTGATGGGCGGGATGTAAATTGCCAACAGCCACTCTGGAGAAGTGTAAGGTGTGTCCTGAAACATCGAAAAAACACAGCTCTAGGAGCATAGGGCACGTCCTCTCATGGGCGTATAAATTGGGAAAACTAAAAATCAGCAAGACACAGGCACCCCAAAGTTTAGGGCTGCTCTGTTGACAAGAACCTCCACTTCATGACACCTTAAATATCCCAGGAAAGAGAAAAATGGATAAAGAAGTTGTGGTCCTTATGTACAATGGAATATCACTCAGACATGAAATCAATGTCATAAGGCTAGTAGAAGCAAGATGAGTGGATTTAGGTACGACGATTCTAAGTGAAATAAGTCACACAGAAAAAGACACTTATCATAAGCTATTCACTTATAGAGGGAATGTAAAAACCGCTACACTTGAACTGAATTACAAAACAGAACAGAGTCACACGTTTAGAAAACACACTATGGCTGCTTAACGGGAAAGGTGAGGTGGGGTGAGGCATAAAACAAGGGTTTCAAATTCGCTCAGATACCGTTCCATACACCCAATATGTAATAGACAAGACCTACTCCTTGCTCAGTGAACAGGACTCAACACCCCCTATTCACCGCACAAGAATATATGTGACTAGTAAGAATCTTAAAACCTATGTATTGATATCTGTCTGGAAGTGAGTCAAGTGGGTGTAAAGCCGCATAAACACAGCCGTGAAAAGCAGCTAAACCCCATTATAAAAATAAATTACTTTTAAAAACCCGTAAAACAAAGACAGTGAAAGAGAGAGAAATTCTTACAAAATTCGTTCAGAGGCTGTGATGCAACCTGGATTGACCATATCTAGACCCACAGCTGGATGAGACATAAGGGTGGACACTCTTGGGGCTGAAAGGTTGGGTGAGGTTGGGTGAGCAAACGCAGACCCTTTAAAGTAATACTGCCTGGTACCCATCCCATGGGTCCCAAATCTCCAGGTTCAAGGGCATCTTCCTACATCGAAAACATGCATGAGAAACCCAGAAGATGGTACACCGTGTGATTTTGAAAGGTTTCTAATACGCACCTCATTTCTCATCTCCTTGTGCTCGGGTTCACCTTTCCAGCTACTTTACTAGCAATCTCCCTACTTGGAGAATCAGCACCTTTAAGCTCCTGTTCCCTACAGGTTGCAATTTGTCCTGAGGATGAACGGGAAGAGGGGCAACCAATGAGAGACTAGATGTAGGTGTTGGGACAGGCACAGCTCACTCTATTTTCCCATCGGTAAGAAGAATTAACCACAGGCTCAGCCTGCCGCCCAGAAGCAGAATAGGGCCTGAGGCAATTCCGCGCTTTTGCGGCCAGCTCCCAAAAAAGCCAGTTGAAAAATGGAGCTCAGGGACACTGCAATTCACAAACCCGCAGAGCTATAAATGATAACTCTCATCCACAGATATATTGAGGGAAGGCAACGAAGAGGATTTGAAAGCAAGGCAGAATTGCAGGAAACAGGTTTCAGGAGGTAGATTCAAATCGCCTTAAAAGCACATGAAAAGTGGTAAAACGTCGACAATAATGCCCTTGGCCAAACAGGGCGTATGCGTTTTTTCCTGAATATATTCAGGAAAAAACGCATACGCCCTTTTTGGCCAACCAAGCAACCTGGAAAGGCTAATCAGCGCTACAAAGAAGTCTCGCTTCCCATCGGTCAAAAGGGCCATGCTGCAAAAAGTGTCAAAACCAGAAATGCAGGACAGGCCATGGAGAAATGGCAGCCTTGCTACGCTGATGGGCGGGATGTAAATTGCCAACAGCCACTCTGGAGAAGTGTAAGGTGTGTCCTGAAACATCGAAAAAACACAGCTTAGGGAGCATAGGGCACGTCCTCTCATGGGCGTATAGATTGGGATAACTAAAAATCAGCAAGACACAGGCACCCCAAAGTTTAGGGCTGCTCTGTTGACAAGAACCTCCAGTTCATGACACCTTAAATATCCCAGGAAAGAGAAAAATGGATAAAGAAGTTGTGGTCCTTATGTACAATGGAATATCACTCAGACATGAAATCAATGTCATAAGGCTAGTAGAAGCAAGATGAGTGGATTTAGGTACGACGATTCTAAGTGAAATAAGTCACACAGAAAAAGACACTTATCATAAGCTATCACTTAGAGAGGGAATGTAAAAACCGCTACACTTGAACTGAATTACAAAACAGAACAGAGTCACACGTTTAGAAAACACACTATGGCTGCTTAACGGGAAAGGTGAGGTGGGGTGAGGCATAAAACAAGGGTTTCAAATTCGCTCAGATACCGTTCCATACACCCAATATGTAATAGACAAGACCTACTCCTTGCTCAGTGAACTGGACTCAACACCCCCTATTCACCGCACAAGAATATATGTGACTAGTAAGAATCTTAAAACCTATGTATTGATATCTGTCTGGAAGTGAGTCAAGTGGGTGTAAAGCTGCATAAACACAGCCGTGAAAAGCAGCTAAACCCCATTATAAAAATAAATTACTTTTAAAAACCCGTAAAACAAAGACAGTGAAAGCGAGAGAAATTATTACAAAATTCGTTCAGAGGCTCTGATGCAACCTGGATTGACCATATCTAGACCCACAGCTGGATGAGACATAAGGGTGGACACTCTTGGGGCTGAACGGTTGGGTGAGGTTGGGTGAGCAAACGCAGACCCTTTAAAGTAATACTGCCTGGTATCCATCCCATGGGTCCCAAATCTCCAGGTTCAAGGGCATCTTCCTACATCGAAAACATGCATGAGAAACCCAGAAGATGGTACACCGTGTGATTTTGAAAGGTTTCTAATACGCACCTCATTTCTCATCTCCTTGTGCTCGGGTTCGCCTTTCCAGCTACTTTACTAGCAATCTCCCTACTTGGAGAATCAGCACCTTTAAGCTCCTGTTCCCTACAGGTTGCAATTTGTCCTGAGGATGAACGGGAAGAGGGGAAACCAATGAGAGACTAGATCTTGGTGTTGGGACAGGCACAGGTCACTCTATTTTCCCATCGGGAAGAAGAATTAACCACAGGCTCAGCCTGCCGGCCAGAAGCTGAATAGGGCCTGAGGCAATCCCGCGCTTTTGCGGCCAGCTCCCAAAAAAGCCAGTTGAAAAATGGAGCTCAGGGACACTGCAATTCACAAACCCGCAGAGCTATAAATGATAACTCTCATCCACAGATATATTGAGGGAAGGCAACGAAGAGGATTTGAAAGCAAGGCAGGATTGCAGGAAACAGGTTTCAGGAGGTAGATTCGAATCGCCTTTAAAGCACATGAAAAGTGGTAAAACGTCGACAATGATGCCCTTGGCCAAACAGGGCGTATGCGTTTTTTCCTGAATATATTCAGGAAAAAACGCATACGCCCTGTTTGGCCAACCAAGCAACCTGGAAAGGCTAATCAGCGCTACAAAGAAGTCTCGCTTCCCATCGGTCAAAAGGGCCATGCTGCAAAAAGTGTCAAAACCAGAAATGCAGGACAGGCCCTGGAGAAATGGCAGCCTTGCTACGCTGATGGGCGGGATGTAAATTGCCAACAGCCACTCTGGAGAAGTGTAAGGTGTGTCCTGAAACATCGAAAAAACACAGCTCTAGGAGCATAGGGCACGTCCTCTCATGGGCGTATAAATTGGGAAAACTAAAAATCAGCAAGACACAGGCACCCCAAAGTTTAGGGCTGCTCTGTTGACAAGAACCTCCACTTCATGACACCTTAAATATCCCAGGAAAGAGAAAAATGGATAAAGAAGTTGTGGTCCTTATGTACAATGGAATATCACTCAGACATGAAATCAATGTCATAAGGCTAGTAGAAGCAAGATGAGTGGATTTAGGTACGACGATTCTAAGTGAAATAAGTCACACAGAAAAAGACACTTATCATAAGCTATCACTTATAGAGGGAATGTAAAAACCGCTACACTTGAACTGAATTACAAAACAGAACAGAGTCACACGTTTAGAAAACACACTATGGCTGCTTAACGGGAAAGGTGAGGTGGGGTGAGGCATAAAACAAGGGTTTCAAATTCGCTCAGATACCGTTCCATACACCCAATATGTAATAGACAAGACCTACTCCTTGCTCAGTGAACAGGACTCAACACCCCCTATTCACCGCACAAGAATATATGTGACTAGTAAGAATCTTAAAACCTATGTATTGATATCTGTCTGGAAGTGAGTCAAGTGGGTGTAAAGCCGCATAAACACAGCCGTGAAAAGCAGCTAAACCCCATTATAAAAATAAATTACTTTTAAAAACCCGTAAAACAAAGACTGTGAAAGAGAGAGAAATTCCTACAAAATTCGTTCAGAGGCTGTGATGCAACCTGGATTGACCATATCTAGACCCACAGCTGGATGAGACATAAGGGTGGACACTCTTGGGGCTGAAAGGTTGGGTGAGGCTGGGTGAGCAAACGCAGACCCTTTAAAGTAATACTGCCTGGTACCCATCCCATGGGTCCCAAATCTCCAGGTTCAAGGGCATCTTCCTACATCGAAAACATGCATGAGAAACCCAGAAGATGGTACACCGTGTGATTTTGAAAGGTTTCTAATACGCACCTCATTTCTCATCTCCTTGTGCTCGGGTTCACCTTTCCAGCTACTTTACTAGCAATCTCCCTACTTGGAGAATCAGCACCTTTAAGCTCCTGTTCCCTACAGGTTGCAATTTGTCCTGAGGATGAACGGGAAGAGGAGCAACCAATGAGAGACTAGATGTAGGTGTTGGGACAGGCACAGCTCACTCTATTTTCCCATCGGTAAGAAGAATTAACCACAGGCTCAGCCTGCCGCCCAGAAGCAGAATAGGGCCTGAGGCAATTCCGCGCTTTTGCGGCCAGCTCCCAAAAAAGCCAGTTGAAAAATGGAGCTCAGGGACACTGCAATTCACAAACCCGCAGAGCTATAAATGATAACTCTCATCCACAGATATATTGAGGGAAGGCAACGAAGAGGATTTGAAAGCAAGGCAGAATTGCAGGAAACAGGTTTCAGGAGGTAGATTCAAATCGCCTTAAAAGCACATGAAAAGTGGTAAAACGTCGACAATAATGCCCTTGGCCAAACAGGGCGTATGCGTTTTTTCCTGAATATATTCAGGAAAAAACGCATACGCCCTTTTTGGCCAACCAAGCAACCTGGAAAGGCTAATCAGCGCTACAAAGAAGTCTCGCTTCCCATCGGTCAAAAGGGCCATGCTGCAAAAAGTGTCAAAACCAGAAATGCAGGACAGGCCATGGAGAAATGGCAGCCTTGCTACGCTGATGGGCGGGATGTAAATTGCCAACAGCCACTCTGGAGAAGTGTAAGGTGTGTCCTGAAACATCGAAAAAACACAGCTTAGGGAGCATAGGGCACGTCCTCTCATGGGCGTATAGATTGGGATAACTAAAAATCAGCAAGACACAGGCACCCCAAAGTTTAGGGCTGCTGTGTTGACAAGAACCTCCACTTCATGACACCTTAAATATCCCAGGAAAGAGAAAAATGGATAAAGAAGTTGTGGTCCTTATGTACAATGGAATATCACTCAGACATGAAATCAATGTCATAAGGCTAGTAGAAGCAAGATGAGTGGATTTAGGTACGACGATTCTAAGTGAAATAAGTCACACAGAAAAAGACACTTATCATAAGCTATCACTTATAGAGGGAATGTAAAAACCGCTACACTTGAACTGAATTACAAAACAGAACAGAGTCACACGTTTAGAAAACACACTATGGCTGCTTAACGGGAAAGGTGAGGTGGGGTGAGGCATAAAACAAGGGTTTCAAATTCGCTCAGATACCGTTCCATACACCCAATATGTAATAGACAAGACCTACGCCTTGCTCAGTGAACAGGACTCAACACCCCCTATTCACCGCACAAGAATATATGTGACTAGTAAGAATCTTAAAACCTATGTATTGATATCTGTCAGGAAGTGGGTCAAGTGGGTGTAAAGCTGCATAAACACAGCCGTGAAAAGCAGCTAAACCCCATTATAAAAATAAATTACTTTTAAAAACCCGTAAAACAAAGACAGTGAAAGAGAGAGAAATTCTTACAAAATTCGTTCAGAGGCTGTGATGCAACCTGGATTGACCATATCTAGACCCACAGCTGGATGAGACATAAGGGTGGACACTCTTGGGGCTGAAAGGTTGGGTGAGGTTGGGTGAGCAAACGCAGACCCTTTAAAGTAATACTGCCTGGTACCCATCCCATGGGTCCCAAATCTCCAGGTTCAAGGGCATCTTCCTACATCGAAAACATGCATGAGAAACTCAGAAGATGGTACACCGTGTGATTTTCAAAGGTTTCTAATACGCACCTCATTTCTCATCTCCTTGTGCTCGGGTTCGCCTTTCCAGCTATTTTACTAGAAATCTCCCTACTTGGAGAATCAGCACCTTTAAGCTCCTGTTCCCTACAGGTTGCAATTTGTCCTGAGGATGAACGGGAAGAGGGGCAACCAATGAGAGACTAGATATAGGTGTTGGGACAGGCACAGCTCACTCTATTTTCCCATCGGTAAGAAGAATTAACCACAGGCTCAGCCTGCTGCCCAGAAGCAGAATAGGGCCTGAGGCAATTCCGCGCTTTTGCGGCCAGCTCCCAAAAAAGCCAGTTGAAAAATGGAGCTCAGGGACACTGCAATTCACAAACCCGCAGAGCTATAAATGATAACTCTCATCCACAGATATATTGAGGGAAGGCAACGAAGAGGATTTGAAAGCAAGGCAGAATTGCAGGAAACAGGTTTCAGGAGGTAGATTCAAATCGCCTTA
Organism: Eschrichtius robustus; assembly: GCF_028021215.1. Taxonomy (NCBI): domain Eukaryota; kingdom Metazoa; phylum Chordata; class Mammalia; order Artiodactyla; family Eschrichtiidae; genus Eschrichtius; species Eschrichtius robustus. The sequence continues at coordinate 128,277 of NW_027175228.1, forward strand.
AAAGCACATGAAAAGTGGTAAAACGTCGACAATAATGCCCTTGGCCAAACAGGGCGTATGCGTTTTTTCCTGAATATATTCAGGAAAAAACGCATACGCCCTTTTTGGCCAACCAAGCAACCTGGAAAGGCTAATCAGCGCTACAAAGAAGTCTCGTTTCCATCGGTCAAAAGGGCCATGCTGCAAAAAGTGTCAAAACCAGAAATGCAGGACAGGCCATGGAGAAATGGCAGCCTTGCTACGCTGATGGGCGGGATGTAAATTGCCAACAGCCACTCTGGAGAAGTGTACGGTGTGTCCTGAAACATCGAAAAAACACAGCTTAGGGAGCATAGGGCACTTCCTCTCATGGGCGTATAAATTGGGAAAACTAAAAATCAGCAAGACACAGGTACCCCAAAGTTTAGGGCTGCTCTGTTGACAAGAACCTCCACTTCATGACACCTTAAATATCCCAGGAAAGAGAAAAATGGATAAAGAAGTTGTGGTCCTTATGTACAATGGAATATCACTCAGACATGAAATCAATGTCATAACGCTAGTAGAAGCAAGATGAGTGGATTTAGGTACGATGATTCTAAGTGAAATAAGTCACACAGAAAAAGACACTTATCATAAGCTATCACTTATAGAGGGAATGTAAAAACCGCTACACTTGAACTGAATTACAAAACAGAACAGAGTCACACGTTTAGAAAACACACTATGGCTGCTTAACGGGAAAGGTGAGGTGGGGTGAGGCATAAAACAAGGGTTTCAAATTCGCTCAGATACCGTTCCATACACCCATATGTAATAGACAAGACCTACTCCTTGCTCAGTGAACTGGACTCAACACCCCCTATTCACCGCACAAGAATATATGTGACTAGTAAGAATCTTAAAACCTATGTATTGATATCTGTCTGGAAGTGAGTCAAGTGGGTGTAAAGCTGCATAAACACAGCCGTGAAAAGCAGCTAAACCCCATTATAAAAATAAATTACTTTTAAAAACCCGTAAAACAAAGACAGTGAAAGCGAGAGAAATTATTACAAAATTCGTTCAGAGGCTCTGATGCAACCTGGATTGACCATATCTAGACCCACAGCTGGATGAGACATAAGGGTGGACACTCTTGGGGCTGAACGGTTGGGTGAGGTTGGGTGAGCAAACGCAGACCCTTTAAAGTAATACTGCCTGGTATCCATCCCATGGGTCCCAAATCTCCAGGTTCAAGGGCATCTTCCTACATCGAAAACATGCATGAGAAACCCAGAAGATGGTACACCGTGTGATTTTGAAAGGTTTCTAATACGCACCTCATTTCTCATCTCCTTGTGCTCGGGTTCGCCTTTCCAGCTACTTTACTAGCAATCTCCCTACTTGGAGAATCAGCACCTTTAAGCTCCTGTTCCCTACAGGTTGCAATTTGTCCTGAGGATGAACGGGAAGAGGGGAAACCAATGAGAGACTAGATCTTGGTGTTGGGACAGGCACAGGTCACTCTATTTTCCCATCGGGAAGAAGAATTAACCACAGGCTCAGCCTGCCGGCCAGAAGCTGAATAGGGCCTGAGGCAATCCCGCGCTTTTGCGGCCAGCTCCCAAAAAAGCCAGTTGAAAAATGGAGCTCAGGGACACTGCAATTCACAAACCCGCAGAGCTATAAATGATAACTCTCATCCACAGATATATTGAGGGAAGGCAACGAAGAGGATTTGAAAGCAAGGCAGGATTGCAGGAAACAGGTTTCAGGAGGTAGATTCGAATCGCCTTTAAAGCACATGAAAAGTGGTAAAAGGTCGACAATGATGCCCTTGGCCAAACAGGGCGTATGCGTTTTTTCCTGAATATATTCAGGAAAAAACGCATACGCCCTGTTTGGCCAACCAAGCAACCTGGAAAGGCTAATCAGCGCTACAAAGAAGTCTCGCTTCCCATCGGTCAAAAGGGCCATGCTGCAAAAAGTGTCAAAACCAGAAATGCAGGACAGGCCCTGGAGAAATGGCAGCCTTGCTACGCTGATGGGCGGGATGTAAATTGCCAACAGCCACTCTGGAGAAGTGTAAGGTGTGTCCTGAAACATCGAAAAAACACAGCTCTAGGAGCATAGGGCACGTCCTCTCATGGGCGTATAAATTGGGAAAACTAAAAATCAGCAAGACACAGGCACCCCAAAGTTTAGGGCTGCTCTGTTGACAAGAACCTCCACTTCATGACACCTTAAATATCACAGGAAAGAGAAAAATGGATAAAGAAGTTGTGGTCCTTATGTACAATGGAATATCACTCAGACATGAAATCAATGTCATAAGGCTAGTAGAAGCAAGATGAGTGGATTTAGGTACGACGATTCTAAGTGAAATAAGTCACACAGAAAAAGACACTTATCATAAGCTATCACTTATAGAGGGAATGTAAAAACCGCTACACTTGAACTGAATTACAAAACAGAACAGAGTCACACGTTTAGAAAACACACTATGGCTGCTTAACGGGAAAGGTGAGGTGGGGTGAGGCATAAAACAAGGGTTTCAAATTCGCTCAGATACCGTTCCATACACCCAATATGTAATAGACAAGACCTACTCCTTGCTCAGTGAACAGGACTCAACACCCCCTATTCACCGCACAAGAATATATGTGACTAGTAAGAATCTTAAAACCTATGTATTGATATCTGTCTGGAAGTGAGTCAAGTGGGTGTAAAGCCGCATAAACACAGCCGTGAAAAGCAGCTAAACCCCATTATAAAAATAAATTACTTTTAAAAACCCGTAAAACAAAGACAGTGAAAGAGAGATAAATTCTTACAAAATTCGTTCAGAGGCTGTGATGCAACCTGGATTGACCATATCTAGACCCACAGCTGGATGAGACATAAGGGTGGACACTCTTGGGGCTGAAAGATTGGGTGAGGCTGGGTGAGCAAACGCAGACCCTTTAAAGTAATACTGCCTGGTACCCATCCCATGGGTCCCAAATCTCCAGGTTCAAGGGCATCTTCCTACATCGAAAACATGCATGAGAAACCCAGAAGATGGTACACCGTGTGATTTTGAAAGGTTTCTAATACGCACCTCATTTCTCATCTCCTTGTGCTCGGGTTCACCTTTCCAGCTACTTTACTAGCAATCTCCCTACTTGGAGAATCAGCACCTTTAAGCTCCTGTTCCCTACAGGTTGCAATTTGTCCTGAGGATGAACGGGAAGAGGGGCAACCAATGAGAGACTAGATGTAGGTGTTGGGACAGGCACAGCTCACTCTATTTTCCCATCGGTAAGAAGAATTAACCACAGGCTCAGCCTGCCGCCCAGAAGCAGAATAGGGCCTGAGGCAATTCCGCGCTTTTGCGGCCAGCTCCCAAAAAAGCCAGTTGAAAAATGGAGCTCAGGGACACTGCAATTCACAAACCCGCAGAGCTATAAATGATAACTCTCATCCACAGATATATTGAGGGAAGGCAACGAAGAGGATTTGAAAGCAAGGCAGAATTGCAGGAAACAGGTTTCAGGAGGTAGATTCAAATCGCCTTAAAAGCACATGAAAAGTGGTAAAACGTCGACAATAATGCCCTTGGCCAAACAGGGCGTATGCGTTTTTTCCTGAATATATTCAGGAAAAAACGCATACGCCCTTTTTGGCCAACCAAGCAACCTGGAAAGGCTAATCAGCGCTACAAAGAAGTCTCGCTTCCCATCGGTCAAAAGGGCCATGCTGCAAAAAGTGTCAAAACCAGAAATGCAGGACAGGCCATGGAGAAATGGCAGCCTTGCTACGCTGATGGGCGGGATGTAAATTGCCAACAGCCACTCTGGAGAAGTGTAAGGTGTGTCCTGAAACATCGAAAAAACACAGCTTAGGGAGCATAGGGCACGTCCTCTCATGGGCGTATAGATTGGGATAACTAAAAATCAGCAAGACACAGGCACCCCAAAGTTTAGGGCTGCTGTGTTGACAAGAACCTCCACTTCATGACACCTTAAATATCCCAGGAAAGAGAAAAATGGATAAAGAAGTTGTGGTCCTTATGTACAATGGAATATCACTCAGACATGAAATCAATGTCATAAGGCTAGTAGAAGCAAGATGAGTGGATTTAGGTACGACGATTCTAAGTGAAATAAGTCACACAGAAAAAGACACTTATCATAAGCTATCACTTATAGAGGGAATGTAAAAACCGCTACACTTGAACTGAATTACAAAACAGAACAGAGTCACACGTTTAGAAAACACACTATGGCTGCTTAACGGGAAAGGTGAGGTGGGGTGAGGCATAAAACAAGGGTTTCAAATTCGCTCAGATACCGTTCCATACACCCAATATGTAATAGACAAGACCTACGCCTTGCTCAGTGAACAGGACTCAACACCCCCTATTCACCGCACAAGAATATATGTGACTAGTAAGAATCTTAAAACCTATGTATTGATATCTGTCAGGAAGTGGGTCAAGTGGGTGTAAAGCTGCATAAACACAGCCGTGAAAAGCAGCTAAACCCCATTATAAAAATAAATTACTTTTAAAAACCCGTAAAACAAAGACAGTGAAAGAGAGAGAAATTCTTACAAAATTCGTTCAGAGGCTGTGATGCAACCTGGATTGACCATATCTAGACCCACAGCTGGATGAGACATAAGGGTGGACACTCTTGGGGCTGAAAGGTTGGGTGAGGTTGGGTGAGCAAACGCAGACCCTTTAAAGTAATACTGCCTGGTACCCATCCCATGGGTCCCAAATCTCCAGGTTCAAGGGCATCTTCCTACATCGAAAACATGCATGAGAAACCCAGAAGATGGTACACCGTGTGATTTTCAAAGGTTTCTAATACGCACCTCATTTCTCATCTCCTTGTGCTCGGGTTCGCCTTTCCAGCTATTTTACTAGAAATCTCCCTACTTGGAGAATCAGCACCTTTAAGCTCCTGTTCCCTACAGGTTGCAATTTGTCCTGAGGATGAACGGGAAGAGGGGCAACCAATGAGAGACTAGATATAGGTGTTGGGACAGGCACAGCTCACTCTATTTTCCCATCGGTAAGAAGAATTAACCACAGGCTCAGCCTGCTGCCCAGAAGCAGAATAGGGCCTGAGGCAATTCCGCGCTTTTGCGGCCAGCTCCCAAAAAAGCCAGTTGAAAAATGGAGCTCAGGGACACTGCAATTCACAAACCCGCAGAGCTATAAATGATAACTCTCATCCACAGATATATTGAGGGAAGGCAACGAAGAGGATTTGAAAGCAAGGCAGAATTGCAGGAAACAGGTTTCAGGAGGTAGATTCAAATCGCCTTAAAAGCACATGAAAAGTGGTAAAACGTCGACAATAATGCCCTTGGCCAAACAGGGCGTATGCGTTTTTTCCTGAATATATTCAGGAAAAAACGCATACGCCCTTTTTGGCCAACCAAGCAACCTGGAAAGGCTAATCAGCGCTACAAAGAAGTCTCGTTTCCATCGGTCAAAAGGGCCATGCTGCAAAAAGTGTCAAAACCAGAAATGCAGGACAGGCCATGGAGAAATGGCAGCCTTGCTACGCTGATGGGCGGGATGTAAATTGCCAACAGCCACTCTGGAGAAGTGTACGGTGTGTCCTGAAACATCGAAAAAACACAGCTTAGGGAGCATAGGGCACGTCCTCTCATGGGCGTATAAATTGGGAAAACTAAAAATCAGCAAGACACAGGTACCCCAAAGTTTAGGGCTGCTCTGTTGACAAGAACCTCCACTTCATGACACCTTAAATATCCCAGGAAAGAGAAAAATGGATAAAGAAGTTGTGGTCCTTATGTACAATGGAATATCACTCAGACATGAAATCAATGTCATAACGCTAGTAGAAGCAAGATGAGTGGATTTAGGTACGATGATTCTAAGTGAAATAAGTCACACAGAAAAAGACACTTATCATAAGCTATCACTTAGAGAGGGAATGTAAAAACCGCTACACTTGAACTGAATTACAAAACAGAACAGAGTCACACGTTTAGAAAACACACTATGGCTGCTTAACGGGAAAGGTGAGGTGGGGTGAGGCATAAAACAAGGGTTTCAAATTCGCTCAGATACCGTTCCATACACCCAATATGTAATAGACAAGACCTACTCCTTGCTCAGTGAACTGGACTCAACACCCCCTATTCACCGCACAAGAATATATGTGACTAGTAAGAATCTTAAAACCTATGTATTGATATCTGTCTGGAAGTGAGTCAAGTGGGTGTAAAGCTGCATAAACACAGCCGTGAAAAGCAGCTAAACCCCATTATAAAAATAAATTACTTTTAAAAACCCGTAAAACAAAGACAGTGAAAGCGAGAGAAATTATTACAAAATTCGTTCAGAGGCTCTGATGCAACCTGGATTGACCATATCTAGACCCACAGCTGGATGAGACATAAGGGTGGACACTCTTGGGGCTGAACGGTTGGGTGAGGTTGGGTGAGCAAACGCAGACCCTTTAAAGTAATACTGCCTGGTATCCATCCCATGGGTCCCAAATCTCCAGGTTCAAGGGCATCTTCCTACATCGAAAACATGCATGAGAAACCCAGAAGATGGTACACCGTGTGATTTTGAAAGGTTTCTAATACGCACCTCATTTCTCATCTCCTTGTGCTCGGGTTCGCCTTTCCAGCTACTTTACTAGCAATCTCCCTACTTGGAGAATCAGCACCTTTAAGCTCCTGTTCCCTACAGGTTGCAATTTGTCCTGAGGATGAACGGGAAGAGGGGAAACCAATGAGAGACTAGATCTTGGTGTTGGGACAGGCACAGGTCACTCTATTTTCCCATCGGGAAGAAGAATTAACCACAGGCTCAGCCTGCCGGCCAGAAGCTGAATAGGGCCTGAGGCAATCCCGCGCTTTTGCGGCCAGCTCCCAAAAAAGCCAGTTGAAAAATGGAGCTCAGGGACACTGCAATTCACAAACCCGCAGAGCTATAAATGATAACTCTCATCCACAGATATATTGAGGGAAGGCAACGAAGAGGATTTGAAAGCAAGGCAGGATTGCAGGAAACAGGTTTCAGGAGGTAGATTCGAATCGCCTTTAAAGCACATGAAAAGTGGTAAAACGTCGACAATGATGCCCTTGGCCAAACAGGGCGTATGCATTTTTTCCTGAATATATTCAGGAAAAAACGCATACGCCCTGTTTGGCCAACCAAGCAACCTGGAAAGGCTAATCAGCGCTACAAAGAAGTCTCGCTTCCCATCGGTCAAAAGGGCCATGCTGCAAAAAGTGTCAAAACCAGAAATGCAGGACAGGCCCTGGAGAAATGGCAGCCTTGCTACGCTGATGGGCGGGATGTAAATTGCCAACAGCCACTCTGGAGAAGTGTAAGGTGTGTCCTGAAACATCGAAAAAACACAGCTCTAGGAGCATAGGGCACGTCCTCTCATGGGCGTATAAATTGGGAAAACTAAAAATCAGCAAGACACAGGCACCCCAAAGTTTAGGGCTGCTCTGTTGACAAGAACCTCCACTTCATGACACCTTAAATATCCCAGGAAAGAGAAAAATGGATAAAGAAGTTGTGGTCCTTATGTACAATGGAATATCACTCAGACATGAAATCAATGTCATAAGGCTAGTAGAAGCAAGATGAGTGGATTTAGGTACGACGATTCTAAGTGAAATAAGTCACACAGAAAAAGACACTTATCATAAGCTATCACTTATAGAGGGAATGTAAAAACCGCTACACTTGAACTGAATTACAAAACAGAACAGAGTCACACGTTTAGAAAACACACTATGGCTGCTTAACGGGAAAGGTGAGGTGGGGTGATGCATAAAAGAAGGGTTTCAAATTCGCTCAGATACCGTTCCATACACCCAATATGTAATAGACAAGACCTACTCCTTGCTCAGTGAACAGGACTCAACACCCCCTATTCACCGCACAAGAATATATGTGACTAGTAAGAATCTTAAAACCTATGTATTGATATCTGTCTGGAAGTGAGTCAAGTGGGTGTAAAGCCGCATAAACACAGCCGTGAAAAGCAGCTAAACCCCATTATAAAAATAAATTACTTTTAAAAACCCGTAAAACAAAGACAGTGAAAGAGAGAGAAATTCTTACAAAATTCATTCAGAGGCTGTGATGCAACCTGGATTGACCATATCTAGACCCACAGCTGGATGAGACATAAGGGTGGACACTCTTGGGGCTGAAAGGTTGGGTGAGGTTGGGTGAGCAAACGCAGACCCTTTAAAGTAATACTGCCTGGTACCCATCCCATGGGTCCCAAATCTCCAGGTTCAAGGGCATCTTCCTACATCGAAAACATGCATGAGAAACCCAGAAGATGGTACACCGTGTGATTTTGAAAGGTTTCTATTACGCACCTCATTTCTCATCTCCTTGTGCTCGGGTTCACCTTTCCAGCTACTTTACTAGCAATCTCCCTACTTGGAGAATCAGCACCTTTAAGCTCCTGTTCCCTACAGGTTGCAATTTGTCCTGAGGATGAACGGGAAGAGGGGCAACCAATGAGAGACTAGATGTAGGTTTTGGGACAGGCACAGCTCACTCTATTTTCCCATCGGTAAGAAGAATTAACCACAGGCTCAGCCTGCCGCCCAGAAGCAGAATAGGGCCTGAGGCAATTCCGCGCTTTTGCGGCCAGCTCCCAAAAAAGCCAGTTGACAAATGGAGCTCAGGGACACTGCAATTCACAAACCCGCAGAGCTATAAATGATAACTCTCATCCACAGATATATTGAGGGAAGGCAACGAAGAGGATTTGAAAGCAAGGCAGAATTGCAGGAAACAGGTTTCAGGAGGTAGATTCAAATCGCCTTAAAAGCACATGAAAAGTGGTAAAACGTCGACAATAATGCCCTTGGCCAAACAGGGCGTATGCGTTTTTTCCTGAATATATTCAGGAAAAAACGCATACGCCCTTTTTGGCCAACCAAGCAACCTGGAAAGGCTAATCAGCGCTACAAAGAAGTCTCGCTTCCCATCGGTCAAAAGGGCCATGCTGCAAAAAGTGTCAAAACCAGAAATGCAGGACAGGCCATGGAGAAATGGCAGCCTTGCTACGCTGATGGGCGGGATGTAAATTGCCAACAGCCACTCTGGAGAAGTGTAAGGTGTGTCCTGAAACATCGAAAAAACACAGCTTAGGGAGCATAGGGCACGTCCTCTCATGGGCGTATAGATTGGGATAACTAAAAATCAGCAAGACACAGGCACCCCAAAGTTTAGGGCTGCTCTGTTGACAAGAACCTCCACTTCATGACACCTTAAATATCCCAGGAAAGAGAAAAATGGATAAAGAAGTTGTGGTCCTTATGTACAATGGAATATCACTCAGACATGAAATCAATGTCATAAGGCTAGTAGAAGCAAGATGAGTGGATTTAGGTACGACGATTCTAAGTGAAATAAGTCACACAGAAAAAGACACTTATCATAAGCTATCACTTATAGAGGGAATGTAAAAACCGCTACACTTGAACTGAATTACAAAACAGAACAGAGTCACACGTTTAGAAAACACACTATGGCTGCTTAACGGGAAAGGTGAGGTGGGGTGATGCATAAAACAAGGGTTTCAAATTGGCTCAGATACCGTTCCATACACCCAATATGTAATAGACAAGACCTACGCCTTGCTCAGTGAACAGGACTCAACACCCCCTATTCACCGCACAAGAATATATGTGACTAGTAAGAATCTTAAAACCTATGTATTGATATCTGTCAGGAAGTGGGTCAAGTGGGTGTAAAGCTGCATAAACACAGCCGTGAAAAGCAGCTAAACCCCATTATAAAAATAAATTACTTTTAAAAACCCGTAAAACAAAGACAGTGAAAGAGAGAGAAATTCTTACAAAATTCGTTCAGAGGCTGTGATGCAACCTGGATTGACCATATCTAGACCCACAGCTGGATGAGACATAAGGGTGGACACTCTTGGGGCTGAGAGGTTGGGTGAGGTTGGGTGAGCAAACGCAGACCCTTTAAAGTAATACTGCCTGGTACCCATCCCATGGGTCCCAAATCTCCAGGTTCAAGGGCATCTTCCTACATCGAAAACATGCATGAGAAACCCAGAAGATGGTACACCGTGTGATTTTCAAAGGTTTCTATTACGCACCTCATTTCTCATCTCCTTGTGCTCGGGTTCACCTTTCCAGCTACTTTACTAGCAATCTCCCTACTTGGAGAATCAGCACCTTTAAGCTCCTGTTCCCTACAGGTTGCAATTTGTCCTGAGGATGAACGGGAAGAGGGGCAACCAATGAGAGACTAGATGTAGGTGTTGGGACAGGCACAGCTCACTCTATTTTCCCATCGGTAAGAAGAATTAACCACAGGCTCAGCCTGCCGCCCAGAAGCAGAATAGGGCCTGAGGCAATTCCGCGCTTTTGCGGCCAGCTCCCAAAAAAGCCAGTTGAAAAATGGAGCTCAGGGACACTGCAATTCACAAACCCGCAGAGCTATAAATGATAACTCTCATCCACAGATATATTGAGGGAAGGCAACGAAGAGGATTTGAAAGCAAGGCAGAATTGCAGGAAACAGGTTTCAGGAGGTAGATTCAAATCGCCTTAAAAGCACATGAAAAGTGGTAAAACGTCGACAATAATGCCCTTGGCCAAACAGGGCGTATGCGTTTTTTCCTGAATATATTCAGGAAAAAACGCATACGCCCTTTTTGGCCAACCAAGCAACCTGGAAAGGCTAATCAGCGCTACAAAGAAGTCTCGCTTCCCATCGGTCAAAAGGGCCATGCTGCAAAAAGTGTCAAAACCAGAAATGCAGGACAGGCCATGGAGAAATGGCAGCCTTGCTACGCTGATGGGCGGGATGTAAATTGCCAACAGCCACTCTAGAGAAGTGTAAGGTGTGTCCTGAAACATCGAAAAAACACAGCTTAGGGAGCATAGGGCACGTCCTCTCATGGGCGTATAGATTGGGATAACTAAAAATCAGCAAGACACAGGCACCCCAAAGTTTAGGGCTGCTCTGTTGACAAGAACCTCCACTTCATGACACCTTAAATATCCCAGGAAAGAGAAAAATGGATAAAGAAGTTGTGGTCCTTATGTACAATGGAATATCACTCAGACATGAAATCAATGTCATAAGGCTAGTAGAAGCAAGATGAGTGGATTTAGGTACGACGATTCTAAGTGAAATAAGTCACACAGAAAAAGACACTTATCATAAGCTATCACTTATAGAGGGAATGTAAAAACCGCTACACTTGAACTGAATTACAAAACAGAACAGAGTCACACGTTTAGAAAACACACTATGGCTGCTTAACGGGAAAGGTGAGGTGGGGTGAGGCATAAAACAAGGGTTTCAAATTCGCTCAGATACCGTTCCATACACCCAATATGTAATAGACAAGACCTACGCCTTGCTCAGTGAACAGGACTCAACACCCCCTATTCACCGCACAAGAATATATGTGACTAGTAAGAATCTTAAAACCTATGTATTGATATCTGTCAGGAAGTGGGTCAAGTGGGTGTAAAGCTGCATAAACACAGCCGTGAAAAGCAGCTAAACCCCATTATAAAAATAAATTACTTTTAAAAACCCGTAAAACAAAGACAGTGAAAGAGAGAGAAATTCTTACAAAATTCGTTCAGAGGCTGTGATGCAACCTGGATTGACCATATCTAGACCCACAGCTGGATGAGACATAAGGGTGGACACTCTTGGGGCTGAAAGGTTGGGTGAGGTTGGGTGAGCAAACGCAGACCCTTTAAAGTAATACTGCCTGGTACCCATCCCATGGGTCCCAAATCTCCAGGTTCAAGGGCATCTTCCTACATCGAAAACATGCATGAGAAACCCAGAAGATGGTACACCGTGTGATTTTCAAAGGTTTCTAATACGCACCTCATTTCTCATCTCCTTGTGCTCGGGTTCGCCTTTCCAGCTATTTTACTAGAAATCTCCCTACTTGGAGAATCAGCACCTTTAAGCTCCTGTTCCCTACAGGTTGCAATTTGTCCTGAGGATGAACGGGAAGAGGGGCAACCAATGAGAGACTAGATATAGGTGTTGGGACAGGCACAGCTCACTCTATTTTCCCATCGGTAAGAAGAATTAACCACAGGCTCAGCCTGCTGCCCAGAAGCAGAATAGGGCCTGAGGCAATTCCGCGCTTTTGCGGCCAGCTCCCAAAGAAGCCAGTTGAAAAATGGAGCTCAGGGACACTGCAATTCACAAACCCGCAGAGCTATAAATGATAACTCTCATCCACAGATATATTGAGGGAAGGCAACGAAGAGGATTTGAAAGCAAGGCAGAATTGCAGGAAACAGGTTTCAGGAGGTAGATTCAAATCGCCTTAAAAGCACATGAAAAGTGGTAAAACGTCGACAATAATGCCCTTGGCCAAACAGGGCGTATGCGTTTTTTCCTGAATATATTCAGGAAAAAACGCATACGCCCTGTTTGGCCAACCAAGCAACCTGGAAAGGCTAATCAGCGCTACAAAGAAGTCTCGTTTCCATCGGTCAAAAGGGCCATGCTGCAAAAAGTGTCAAAACCAGAAATGCAGGACAGGCCATGGAGAAATGGCAGCCTTGCTACGCTGATGGGCGGGATGTAAATTGCCAACAGCCACTCTGGAGAAGTGTACGGTGTGTCCTGAAACATCGAAAAAACACAGCTTAGGGAGCATAGGGCACGTCCTCTCATGGGCGTATAAATTGGGAAAACTAAAAATCAGCAAGACACAGGTACCCCAAAGTTTAGGGCTGCTCTGTTGACAAGAACCTCCACTTCATGACACCTTAAATATCCCAGGAAAGAGAAAAATGGATAAAGAAGTTGTGGTCCTTATGTACAATGGAATATCACTCAGACATGAAATCAATGTCATAACGCTAGTAGAAGCAAGATGAGTGGATTTAGGTACGATGATTCTAAGTGAAATAAGTCACACAGAAAAAGACACTTATCATAAGCTATCACTTAGAGAGGGAATGTAAAAACCGCTACACTTGAACTGAATTACAAAACAGAACAGAGTCACACGTTTAGAAAACACACTATGCCTGCTTAACGGGAAAGGTGAGGTGGGGTGAGGCATAAAACAAGGGTTTCAAATTCGCTCAGATACCGTTCCATACACCCAATATGTAATAGACAAGACCTACTCCTTGCTCAGTGAACTGGACTCAACACCCCCTATTCACCGCACAAGAATATATGTGACTAGTAAGAATCTTAAAACCTATGTATTGATATCTGTCTGGAAGTGAGTCAAGTGGGTGTAAAGCTGCATAAACACAGCCGTGAAAAGCAGCTAAACCCCATTATAAAAATAAATTACTTTTAAAAACCCGTAAAACAAAGACAGTGAAAGCGAGAGAAATTATTACAAAATTCGTTCAGAGGCTCTGATGCAACCTGGATTGACCATATCTAGACCCACAGCTGGATGAGACATAAGGGTGGACACTCTTGGGGCTGAACGGTTGGGTGAGGTTGGGTGAGCAAACGCAGACCCTTTAAAGTAATACTGCGTGGTACCCATCCCATGGGTCCCAAATCTCCAGGTTCAAGGGCATCTTCCTACATCGAAAACATGCATGAGAAACCCAGAAGATGGTACACCGTGTGATTTTGAAAGGTTTCTAATACGCACCTCATTTCTCATCTCCTTGTGCTCGGGTTCGCCTTTCCAGCTACTTTACTAGCAATCTCCCTACTTGGAGAATCAGCACCTTTAAGCTCCTGTTCCCTACAGGTTGCAATTTGTCCTGAGGATGAACGGGAAGAGGGGAAACCAATGAGAGACTAGATCTTGGTGTTGGGACAGGCACAGGTCACTCTATTTTCCCATCGGGAAGAAGAATTAACCACAGGCTCAGCCTGCCGGCCAGAAGCTGAATAGGGCCTGAGGCAATCCCGCGCTTTTGCGGCCAGCTCCCAAAAAAGCCAGTTGAAAAATGGAGCTCAGGGACACTGCAATTCACAAACCCGCAGAGCTATAAATGATAACTCTCATCCACAGATATATTGAGGGAAGGCAACGAAGAGGATTTGAAAGCAAGGCAGGATTGCAGGAAACAGGTTTCAGGAGGTAGATTCGAATCGCCTTTAAAGCACATGAAAAGTGGTAAAACGTCGACAATGATGCCCTTGGCCAAACAGGGCGTATGCGTTTTTTCCTGAATATATTCAGGAAAAAACGCATACGCCCTGTTTGGCCAACCAAGCAACCTGGAAAGGCTAATCAGCGCTACAAAGAAGTCTCGCTTCCCATCGGTCAAAAGGGCCATGCTGCAAAAAGTGTCAAAACCAGAAATGCAGGACAGGCCCTGGAGAAATGGCAGCCTTGCTACGCTGATGGGCGGGATGTAAATTGCCAACAGCCACTCTGGAGAAGTGTAAGGTGTGTCCTGAAACATCGAAAAAACACAGCTCTAGGAGCATAGGGCACGTCCTCTCATGGGCGTATAAATTGGGAAAACTAAAAATCAGCAAGACACAGGCACCCCAAAGTTTAGGGCTGCTCTGTTGACAAGAACCTCCACTTCATGACACCTTAAATATCACAGGAAAGAGAAAAATGGATAAAGAAGTTGTGGTCCTTATGTACAATGGAATATCACTCAGACATGAAATCAATGTCATAAGGCTAGTAGAAGCAAGATGAGTGGATTTAGGTACGACGATTCTAAGTGAAATAAGTCACACAGAAAAAGACACTTATCATAAGCTATCACTTATAGAGGGAATGTAAAAACCGCTACACTTGAACTGAATTACAAAACAGAACAGAGTCACACGTTTAGAAAACACACTATGGCTGCTTAACGGGAAAGGTGAGGTGGGGTGAGGCATAAAACAAGGGTTTCAAATTCGCTCAGATACCGTTCCATACACCCAATATGTAATAGACAAGACCTACTCCTTGCTCAGTGAACAGGACTCAACACCCCCTATTCACCGCACAAGAATATATGTGACTAGTAAGAATCTTAAAACCTATGTATTGATATCTGTCTGGAAGTGAGTCAAGTGGGTGTAAAGCCGCATAAACACAGCCGTGAAAAGCAGCTAAACCCCATTATAAAAATAAATTACTTTTAAAAACCCGTAAAACAAAGACAGTGAAAGAGAGATAAATTCTTACAAAATTCGTTCAGAGGCTGTGATGCAACCTGGATTGACCATATCTAGACCCACAGCTGGATGAGACATAAGGGTGGACACTCTTGGGGCTGAAAGATTGGGTGAGGCTGGGTGAGCAAACGCAGACCCTTTAAAGTAATACTGCCTGGTACCCATCCCATGGGTCCCAAATCTCCAGGTTCAAGGGCATCTTCCTACATCGAAAACATGCATGAGAAACCCAGAAGATGGTACACCGTGTGATTTTGAAAGGTTTCTAATACGCACCTCATTTCTCATCTCCTTGTGCTCGGGTTCACCTTTCCAGCTACTTTACTAGCAATCTCCCTACTTGGAGAATCAGCACCTTTAAGCTCCTGTTCCCTACAGGTTGCAATTTGTCCTGAGGATGAACGGGAAGAGGGGCAACCAATGAGAGACTAGATGTAGGTGTTGGGACAGGCACAGCTCACTCTATTTTCCCATCGGTAAGAAGAATTAACCACAGGCTCAGCCTGCCGCCCAGAAGCAGAATAGGGCCTGAGGCAATTCCGCGCTTTTGCGGCCAGCTCCCAAAAAAGCCAGTTGAAAAATGGAGCTCAGGGACACTGCAATTCACAAACCCGCAGAGCTATAAATGATAACTCTCATCCACAGATATATTGAGGGAAGGCAACGAAGAGGATTTGAAAGCAAGGCAGAATTGCAGGAAACAGGTTTCAGGAGGTAGATTCAAATCGCCTTAAAAGCACATGAAAAGTGGTAAAACGTCGACAATAATGCCCTTGGCCAAACAGGGCGTATGCGTTTTTTCCTGAATATATTCAGGAAAAAACGCATACGCCCTTTTTGGCCAACCAAGCAACCTGGAAAGGCTAATCAGCGCTACAAAGAAGTCTCGCTTCCCATCGGTCAAAAGGGCCATGCTGCAAAAAGTGTCAAAACCAGAAATGCAGGACAGGCCATGGAGAAATGGCAGCCTTGCTACGCTGATGGGCGGGATGTAAATTGCCAACAGCCACTCTGGAGAAGTGTAAGGTGTGTCCTGAAACATCGAAAAAACACAGCTTAGGGAGCATAGGGCACGTCCTCTCATGGGCGTATAGATTGGGATAACTAAAAATCAGCAAGACACAGGCACCCCAAAGTTTAGGGCTGCTGTGTTGACAAGAACCTCCACTTCATGACACCTTAAATATCCCAGGAAAGAGAAAAATGGATAAAGAAGTTGTGGTCCTTATGTACAATGGAATATCACTCAGACATGAAATCAATGTCATAAGGCTAGTAGAAGCAAGATGAGTGGATTTAGGTACGACGATTCTAAGTGAAATAAGTCACACAGAAAAAGACACTTATCATAAGCTATCACTTATAGAGGGAATGTAAAAACCGCTACACTTGAACTGAATTACAAAACAGAACAGAGTCACACGTTTAGAAAACACACTATGGCTGCTTAACGGGAAAGGTGAGGTGGGGTGAGGCATAAAACAAGGGTTTCAAATTCGCTCAGATACCGTTCCATACACCCAATATGTAATAGACAAGACCTACGCCTTGCTCAGTGAACAGGACTCAACACCCCCTATTCACCGCACAAGAATATATGTGACTAGTAAGAATCTTAAAACCTATGTATTGATATCTGTCAGGAAGTGGGTCAAGTGGGTGTAAAGCTGCATAAACACAGCCGTGAAAAGCAGCTAAACCCCATTATAAAAATAAATTACTTTTAAAAACCCGTAAAACAAAGACAGTGAAAGAGAGAGAAATTCTTACAAAATTCGTTCAGAGGCTGTGATGCAACCTGGATTGACCATATCTAGACCCACAGCTGGATGAGACATAAGGGTGGACACTCTTGGGGCTGAAAGGTTGGGTGAGGTTGGGTGAGCAAACGCAGACCCTTTAAAGTAATACTGCCTGGTACCCATCCCATGGGTCCCAAATCTCCAGGTTCAAGGGCATCTTCCTACATCGAAAACATGCATGAGAAACCCAGAAGATGGTACACCGTGTGATTTTCAAAGGTTTCTAATACGCACCTCATTTCTCATCTCCTTGTGCTCGGGTTCGCCTTTCCAGCTATTTTACTAGAAATCTCCCTACTTGGAGAATCAGCACCTTTAAGCTCCTGTTCCCTACAGGTTGCAATTTGTCCTGAGGATGAACGGGAAGAGGGGCAACCAATGAGAGACTAGATATAGGTGTTGGGACAGGCACAGCTCACTCTATTTTCCCATCGGTAAGAAGAATTAACCACAGGCTCAGCCTGCTGCCCAGAAGCAGAATAGGGCCTGAGGCAATTCCGCGCTTTTGCGGCCAGCTCCCAAAGAAGCCAGTTGAAAAATGGAGCTCAGGGACACTGCAATTCACAAACCCGCAGAGCTATAAATGATAACTCTCATCCACAGATATATTGAGGGAAGGCAACGAAGAGGATTTGAAAGCAAGGCAGAATTGCAGGAAACAGGTTTCAGGAGGTAGATTCAAATCGCCTTAAAAGCACATGAAAAGTGGTAAAACGTCGACAATAATGCCCTTGGCCAAACAGGGCGTATGCGTTTTTTCCTGAATATATTCAGGAAAAAACGCATACGCCCTGTTTGGCCAACCAAGCAACCTGGAAAGGCTAATCAGCGCTACAAAGAAGTCTCGTTTCCATCGGTCAAAAGGGCCATGCTGCAAAAAGTGTCAAAACCAGAAATGCAGGACAGGCCATGGAGAAATGGCAGCCTTGCTACGCTGATGGGCGGGATGTAAATTGCCAACAGCCACTCTGGAGAAGTGTACGGTGTGTCCTGAAACATCGAAAAAACACAGCTTAGGGAGCATAGGGCACGTCCTCTCATGGGCGTATAAATTGGGAAAACTAAAAATCAGCAAGACACAGGTACCCCAAAGTTTAGGGCTGCTCTGTTGACAAGAACCTCCACTTCATGACACCTTAAATATCCCAGGAAAGAGAAAAATGGATAAAGAAGTTGTGGTCCTTATGTACAATGGAATATCACTCAGACATGAAATCAATGTCATAACGCTAGTAGAAGCAAGATGAGTGGATTTAGGTACGATGATTCTAAGTGAAATAAGTCACACAGAAAAAGACACTTATCATAAGCTATCACTTAGAGAGGGAATGTAAAAACCGCTACACTTGAACTGAATTACAAAACAGAACAGAGTCACACGTTTAGAAAACACACTATGCCTGCTTAACGGGAAAGGTGAGGTGGGGTGAGGCATAAAACAAGGGTTTCAAATTCGCTCAGATACCGTTCCATACACCCAATATGTAATAGACAAGACCTACTCCTTGCTCAGTGAACTGGACTCAACACCCCCTATTCACCGCACAAGAATATATGTGACTAGTAAGAATCTTAAAACCTATGTATTGATATCTGTCTGGAAGTGAGTCAAGTGGGTGTAAAGCTGCATAAACACAGCCGTGAAAAGCAGCTAAACCCCATTATAAAAATAAATTACTTTTAAAAACCCGTAAAACAAAGACAGTGAAAGCGAGAGAAATTATTACAAAATTCGTTCAGAGGCTCTGATGCAACCTGGATTGACCATATCTAGACCCACAGCTGGATGAGACATAAGGGTGGACACTCTTGGGGCTGAACGGTTGGGTGAGGTTGGGTGAGCAAACGCAGACCCTTTAAAGTAATACTGCGTGGTACCCATCCCATGGGTCCCAAATCTCCAGGTTCAAGGGCATCTTCCTACATCGAAAACATGCATGAGAAACCCAGAAGATGGTACACCGTGTGATTTTGAAAGGTTTCTAATACGCACCTCATTTCTCATCTCCTTGTGCTCGGGTTCGCCTTTCCAGCTACTTTACTAGCAATCTCCCTACTTGGAGAATCAGCACCTTTAAGCTCCTGTTCCCTACAGGTTGCAATTTGTCCTGAGGATGAACGGGAAGAGGGGAAACCAATGAGAGACTAGATCTTGGTGTTGGGACAGGCACAGGTCACTCTATTTTCCCATCGGGAAGAAGAATTAACCACAGGCTCAGCCTGCCGGCCAGAAGCTGAATAGGGCCTGAGGCAATCCCGCGCTTTTGCGGCCAGCTCCCAAAAAAGCCAGTTGAAAAATGGAGCTCAGGGACACTGCAATTCACAAACCCGCAGAGCTATAAATGATAACTCTCATCCACAGATATATTGAGGGAAGGCAACGAAGAGGATTTGAAAGCAAGGCAGGATTGCAGGAAACAGGTTTCAGGAGGTAGATTCGAATCGCCTTTAAAGCACATGAAAAGTGGTAAAACGTCGACAATGATGCCCTTGGCCAAACAGGGCGTATGCGTTTTTTCCTGAATATATTCAGGAAAAAACGCATACGCCCTGTTTGGCCAACCAAGCAACCTGGAAAGGCTAATCAGCGCTACAAAGAAGTCTCGCTTCCCATCGGTCAAAAGGGCCATGCTGCAAAAAGTGTCAAAACCAGAAATGCAGGACAGGCCCTGGAGAAATGGCAGCCTTGCTACGCTGATGGGCGGGATGTAAATTGCCAACAGCCACTCTGGAGAAGTGTAAGGTGTGTCCTGAAACATCGAAAAAACACAGCTCTAGGAGCATAGGGCACGTCCTCTCATGGGCGTATAAATTGGGAAAACTAAAAATCAGCAAGACACAGGCACCCCAAAGTTTAGGGCTGCTCTGTTGACAAGAACCTCCACTTCATGACACCTTAAATATCACAGGAAAGAGAAAAATGGATAAAGAAGTTGTGGTCCTTATGTACAATGGAATATCACTCAGACATGAAATCAATGTCATAAGGCTAGTAGAAGCAAGATGAGTGGATTTAGGTACGACGATTCTAAGTGAAATAAGTCACACAGAAAAAGACACTTATCATAAGCTATCACTTATAGAGGGAATGTAAAAACCGCTACACTTGAACTGAATTACAAAACAGAACAGAGTCACACGTTTAGAAAACACACTATGGCTGCTTAACGGGAAAGGTGAGGTGGGGTGAGGCATAAAACAAGGGTTTCAAATTCGCTCAGATACCGTTCCATACACCCAATATGTAATAGACAAGACCTACTCCTTGCTCAGTGAACAGGACTCAACACCCCCTATTCACCGCACAAGAATATATGTGACTAGTAAGAATCTTAAAACCTATGTATTGATATCTGTCTGGAAGTGAGTCAAGTGGGTGTAAAGCCGCATAAACACAGCCGTGAAAAGCAGCTAAACCCCATTATAAAAATAAATTACTTTTAAAAACCCGTAAAACAAAGACAGTGAAAGAGAGATAAATTCTTACAAAATTCGTTCAGAGGCTGTGATGCAACCTGGATTGACCATATCTAGACCCACAGCTGGATGAGACATAAGGGTGGACACTCTTGGGGCTGAAAGATTGGGTGAGGCTGGGTGAGCAAACGCAGACCCTTTAAAGTAATACTGCCTGGTACCCATCCCATGGGTCCCAAATCTCCAGGTTCAAGGGCATCTTCCTACATCGAAAACATGCATGAGAAACCCAGAAGATGGTACACCGTGTGATTTTGAAAGGTTTCTAATACGCACCTCATTTCTCATCTCCTTGTGCTCGGGTTCACCTTTCCAGCTACTTTACTAGCAATCTCCCTACTTGGAGAATCAGCACCTTTAAGCTCCTGTTCCCTACAGGTTGCAATTTGTCCTGAGGATGAACGGGAAGAGGGGCAACCAATGAGAGACTAGATGTAGGTGTTGGGACAGGCACAGCTCACTCTATTTTCCCATCGGTAAGAAGAATTAACCACAGGCTCAGCCTGCCGCCCAGAAGCAGAATAGGGCCTGAGGCAATTCCGCGCTTTTGCGGCCAGCTCCCAAAAAAGCCAGTTGAAAAATGGAGCTCAGGGACACTGCAATTCACAAACCCGCAGAGCTATAAATGATAACTCTCATCCACAGATATATTGAGGGAAGGCAACGAAGAGGATTTGAAAGCAAGGCAGAATTGCAGGAAACAGGTTTCAGGAGGTAGATTCAAATCGCCTTAAAAGCACATGAAAAGTGGTAAAACGTCGACAATAATGCCCTTGGCCAAACAGGGCGTATGCGTTTTTTCCTGAATATATTCAGGAAAAAACGCATACGCCCTTTTTGGCCAACCAAGCAACCTGGAAAGGCTAATCAGCGCTACAAAGAAGTCTCGCTTCCCATCGGTCAAAAGGGCCATGCTGCAAAAAGTGTCAAAACCAGAAATGCAGGACAGGCCATGGAGAAATGGCAGCCTTGCTACGCTGATGGGCGGGATGTAAATTGCCAACAGCCACTCTGGAGAAGTGTAAGGTGTGTCCTGAAACATCGAAAAAACACAGCTTAGGGAGCATAGGGCACGTCCTCTCATGGGCGTATAGATTGGGATAACTAAAAATCAGCAAGACACAGGCACCCCAAAGTTTAGGGCTGCTCTGTTGACAAGAACCTCCACTTCATGACACCTTAAATATCCCAGGAAAGAGAAAAATGGATAAAGAAGTTGTGGTCCTTATGTACAATGGAATATCACTCAGACATGAAATCAATGTCATAAGGCTAGTAGAAGCAAGATGAGTGGATTTAGGTACGACGATTCTAAGTGAAATAAGTCACACAGAAAAAGACACTTATCATAAGCTATCACTTATAGAGGGAATGTAAAAACCGCTACACTTGAACTGAATTACAAAACAGAACAGAGTCACACGTTTAGAAAACACACTATGGCTGCTTAACGGGAAAGGTGAGGTGGGGTGAGGCATAAAACAAGGGTTTCAAATTCGCTCAGATACCGTTCCATACACCCAATATGTAATAGACAAGACCTACGCCTTGCTCAGTGAACAGGACTCAACACCCCCTATTCACCGCACAAGAATATATGTGACTAGTAAGAATCTTAAAACCTATGTATTGATATCTGTCAGGAAGTGGGTCAAGTGGGTGTAAAGCTGCATAAACACAGCCGTGAAAAGCAGCTAAACCCCATTATAAAAATAAATTACTTTTAAAAACCCGTAAAACAAAGACAGTGAAAGAGAGAGAAATTCTTACAAAATTCGTTCAGAGGCTGTGATGCAACCTGGATTGACCATATCTAGACCCACAGCTGGATGAGACATAAGGGTGGACACTCTTGGGGCTGAAAGGTTGGGTGAGGTTGGGTGAGCAAACGCAGACCCTTTAAAGTAATACTGCCTGGTACCCATCCCATGGGTCCCAAATCTCCAGGTTCAAGGGCATCTTCCTACATCGAAAACATGCATGAGAAACCCAGAAGATGGTACACCGTGTGATTTTCAAAGGTTTCTAATACGCACCTCATTTCTCATCTCCTTGTGCTCGGGTTCGCCTTTCCAGCTATTTTACTAGAAATCTCCCTACTTGGAGAATCAGCACCTTTAAGCTCCTGTTCCCTACAGGTTGCAATTTGTCCTGAGGATGAACGGGAAGAGGGGCAACCAATGAGAGACTAGATATAGGTGTTGGGACAGGCACAGCTCACTCTATTTTCCCATCGGTAAGAAGAATTAACCACAGGCTCAGCCTGCCGCCCAGAAGCAGAATAGGGCCTGAGGCAATTCCGCGCTTTTGCGGCCAGCTCCCAAAAAAGCCAGTTGAAAAATGGAGCTCAGGGACACTGCAATTCACAAACCCGCAGAGCTATAAATGATAACTCTCATCCACAGATATATTGAGGGAAGGCAACGAAGAGGATTTGAAAGCAAGGCAGAATTGCAGGAAACAGGTTTCAGGAGGTAGATTCAAATCGCCTTAAAAGCACATGAAAAGTGGTAAAACGTCGACAATAATGCCCTTGGCCAAACAGGGCGTATGAGTTTTTTCCTGAATATATTCAGGAAAAAACGCATACGCCCTTTTTGGCCAACCAAGCAACCTGGAAAGGCTAATCAGCGCTACAAAGAAGTCTCGCTTCCCATCGGTCAAAAGGGCCATGCTGCAAAAAGTGTCAAAACCAGAAATGCAGGACAGGCCATGGAGAAATGGCAGCCTTGCTACGCTGATGGGCGGGATGTAAATTGCCAACAGCCACTCTGGAGAAGTGTAAGGTGTGTCCTGAAACATCGAAAAAACACAGCTTAGGGAGCATAGGGCACGTCCTCTCATGGGCGTATAGATTGGGATAACTAAAAATCAGCAAGACACAGGCACCCCAAAGTTTAGGGCTGCTCTGTTGACAAGAACCTCCACTTCATGACACCTTAAATATCCCAGGAAAGAGAAAAATGGATAAAGAAGTTGTGGTCCTTATGTACAATGGAATATCACTCAGACATGAAATCAATGTCATAAGGCTAGTAGAAGCAAGATGAGTGGATTTAGGTACGACGATTCTAAGTGAAATAAGTCACACAGAAAAAGACACTTATCATAAGCTATCACTTATAGAGGGAATGTAAAAACCGCTACACTTGAACTGAATTACAAAACAGAACAGAGTCACACGTTTAGAAAACACACTATGGCTGCTTAACGGGAAAGGTGAGGTGGGGTGAGGCATAAAACAAGGGTTTCAAATTCGCTCAGATACCGTTCCATACACCCAATATGTAATAGACAAGACCTACGCCTTGCTCAGTGAACAGGACTCAACACCCCCTATTCACCGCACAAGAATATATGTGACTAGTAAGAATCTTAAAACCTATGTATTGATATCTGTCAGGAAGTGGGTCAAGTGGGTGTAAAGCTGCATAAACACAGCCGTGAAAAGCAGCTAAACCCCATTATAAAAATAAATTACTTTTAAAAACCCGTAAAACAAAGACAGTGAAAGAGAGAGAAATTCTTACAAAATTCGTTCAGAGGCTGTGATGCAACCTGGATTGACCATATCTAGACCCACAGCTGGATGAGACATAAGGGTGGACACTCTTGGGGCTGAAAGGTTGGGTGAGGTTGGGTGAGCAAACGCAGACCCTTTAAAGTAATACTGCCTGGTACCCATCCCATGGGTCCCAAATCTCCAGGTTCAAGGGCATCTTCCTACATCGAAAACATGCATGAGAAACCCAGAAGATGGTACACCGTGTGATTTTCAAAGGTTTCTAATACGCACCTCATTTCTCATCTCCTTGTGCTCGGGTTCGCCTTTCCAGCTATTTTACTAGAAATCTCCCTACTTGGAGAATCAGCACCTTTAAGCTCCTGTTCCCTACAGGTTGCAATTTGTCCTGAGGATGAACGGGAAGAGGGGCAACCAATGAGAGACTAGATATAGGTGTTGGGACAGGCACAGCTCACTCTATTTTCCCATCGGTAAGAAGAATTAACCACAGGCTCAGCCTGCTGCCCAGAAGCAGAATAGGGCCTGAGGCAATTCCGCGCTTTTGCGGCCAGCTCCCAAAGAAGCCAGTTGAAAAATGGAGCTCAGGGACACTGCAATTCACAAACCCGCAGAGCTATAAATGATAACTCTCATCCACAGATATATTGAGGGAAGGCAACGAAGAGGATTTGAAAGCAAGGCAGAATTGCAGGAAACAGGTTTCAGGAGGTAGATTCAAATCGCCTTAAAAGCACATGAAAAGTGGTAAAACGTCGACAATAATGCCCTTGGCCAAACAGGGCGTATGCGTTTTTTCCTGAATATATTCAGGAAAAAACGCATACGCCCTGTTTGGCCAACCAAGCAACCTGGAAAGGCTAATCAGCGCTACAAAGAAGTCTCGTTTCCATCGGTCAAAAGGGCCATGCTGCAAAAAGTGTCAAAACCAGAAATGCAGGACAGGCCATGGAGAAATGGCAGCCTTGCTACGCTGATGGGCGGGATGTAAATTGCCAACAGCCACTCTGGAGAAGTGTACGGTGTGTCCTGAAACATCGAAAAAACACAGCTTAGGGAGCATAGGGCACGTCCTCTCATGGGCGTATAAATTGGGAAAACTAAAAATCAGCAAGACACAGGTACCCCAAAGTTTAGGGCTGCTCTGTTGACAAGAACCTCCACTTCATGACACCTTAAATATCCCAGGAAAGAGAAAAATGGATAAAGAAGTTGTGGTCCTTATGTACAATGGAATATCACTCAGACATGAAATCAATGTCATAACGCTAGTAGAAGCAAGATGAGTGGATTTAGGTACGATGATTCTAAGTGAAATAAGTCACACAGAAAAAGACACTTATCATAAGCTATCACTTAGAGAGGGAATGTAAAAACCGCTACACTTGAACTGAATTACAAAACAGAACAGAGTCACACGTTTAGAAAACACACTATGCCTGCTTAACGGGAAAGGTGAGGTGGGGTGAGGCATAAAACAAGGGTTTCAAATTCGCTCAGATACCGTTCCATACACCCAATATGTAATAGACAAGACCTACTCCTTGCTCAGTGAACTGGACTCAACACCCCCTATTCACCGCACAAGAATATATGTGACTAGTAAGAATCTTAAAACCTATGTATTGATATCTGTCTGGAAGTGAGTCAAGTGGGTGTAAAGCTGCATAAACACAGCCGTGAAAAGCAGCTAAACCCCATTATAAAAATAAATTACTTTTAAAAACCCGTAAAACAAAGACAGTGAAAGCGAGAGAAATTATTACAAAATTCGTTCAGAGGCTCTG
Organism: Eschrichtius robustus; assembly: GCF_028021215.1. NCBI lineage: Eukaryota > Metazoa > Chordata > Mammalia > Artiodactyla > Eschrichtiidae > Eschrichtius > Eschrichtius robustus. The sequence continues at coordinate 153,969 of NW_027175228.1, forward strand.
ATGCAACCTGGATTGACCATATCTAGACCCACAGCTGGATGAGACATAAGGGTGGACACTCTTGGGGCTGAACGGTTGGGTGAGGTTGGGTGAGCAAACGCAGACCCTTTAAAGTAATACTGCGTGGTACCCATCCCATGGGTCCCAAATCTCCAGGTTCAAGGGCATCTTCCTACATCGAAAACATGCATGAGAAACCCAGAAGATGGTACACCGTGTGATTTTGAAAGGTTTCTAATACGCACCTCATTTCTCATCTCCTTGTGCTCGGGTTCGCCTTTCCAGCTACTTTACTAGCAATCTCCCTACTTGGAGAATCAGCACCTTTAAGCTCCTGTTCCCTACAGGTTGCAATTTGTCCTGAGGATGAACGGGAAGAGGGGAAACCAATGAGAGACTAGATCTTGGTGTTGGGACAGGCACAGGTCACTCTATTTTCCCATCGGGAAGAAGAATTAACCACAGGCTCAGCCTGCCGGCCAGAAGCTGAATAGGGCCTGAGGCAATCCCGCGCTTTTGCGGCCAGCTCCCAAAAAAGCCAGTTGAAAAATGGAGCTCAGGGACACTGCAATTCACAAACCCGCAGAGCTATAAATGATAACTCTCATCCACAGATATATTGAGGGAAGGCAACGAAGAGGATTTGAAAGCAAGGCAGGATTGCAGGAAACAGGTTTCAGGAGGTAGATTCGAATCGCCTTTAAAGCACATGAAAAGTGGTAAAACGTCGACAATGATGCCCTTGGCCAAACAGGGCGTATGCGTTTTTTCCTGAATATATTCAGGAAAAAACGCATACGCCCTGTTTGGCCAACCAAGCAACCTGGAAAGGCTAATCAGCGCTACAAAGAAGTCTCGCTTCCCATCGGTCAAAAGGGCCATGCTGCAAAAAGTGTCAAAACCAGAAATGCAGGACAGGCCCTGGAGAAATGGCAGCCTTGCTACGCTGATGGGCGGGATGTAAATTGCCAACAGCCACTCTGGAGAAGTGTAAGGTGTGTCCTGAAACATCGAAAAAACACAGCTCTAGGAGCATAGGGCACGTCCTCTCATGGGCGTATAAATTGGGAAAACTAAAAATCAGCAAGACACAGGCACCCCAAAGTTTAGGGCTGCTCTGTTGACAAGAACCTCCACTTCATGACACCTTAAATATCCCAGGAAAGAGAAAAATGGATAAAGAAGTTGTGGTCCTTATGTACAATGGAATATCACTCAGACATGAAATCAATGTCATAAGGCTAGTAGAAGCAAGATGAGTGGATTTAGGTACGACGATTCTAAGTGAAATAAGTCACACAGAAAAAGACACTTATCATAAGCTATCACTTATAGAGGGAATGTAAAAACCGCTACACTTGAACTGAATTACAAAACAGAACAGAGTCACACGTTTAGAAAACACACTATGGCTGCTTAACGGGAAAGGTGAGGTGGGGTGAGGCATAAAACAAGGGTTTCAAATTCGCTCAGATACCGTTCCATACACCCAATATGTAATAGACAAGACCTACTCCTTGCTCAGTGAACAGGACTCAACACCCCCTATTCACCGCACAAGAATATGTCTGAGTAGTAAGAATCTTAAAACCTATGTATTGATATCTGTCTGGAAGTGAGTCAAGTGGGTGTAAAGCCGCATAAACACAGCCGTGAAAAGCAGCTAAACCCCATTATAAAAATAAATTACTTTTAAAAACCCGTAAAACAAAGACAGTGAAAGAGAGAGAAATTCTTACAAAATTCGTTCAGGGGCTGTGATGCAACCTGGATTGACCATATCTAGACCCACACCTGGATGAGACATAAGGGTGGACACTCTTGGGGCTGAGAGGTTGGGTGAGGTTGGGTGAGCAAACGCAGACCCTTTAAAGTAATACTGTGTGGTACCCATCCCATGGGTCCCAAATCTCCAGGTTCAAGGGCATCTTCCTACATCGAAAACATGCATGAGAAACCCAGAAGATGGTACACCCTGTGATTTTGAAAGGTTTCTAAAACGCACCCAATTTCTCATCTCCTTGTGCTCGGGTTCGCCTTTCCAGCTACTTTACTAGCAATCTCCCTACTTGGAGAATCAGCACCTTTAAGCTCCTGTTCCCTACAGGTTGCAATTTGTCCTGAGGATGAACGGGAAGAGGGGCAACCAATGAGAGACTAGATCTAGGTGTTGGGACAGGCCCAGGTCACTCTATTTTCCCATCAGGAAGAAGAATTAACCACAGGCTCAGCCTGCCGCCAGGAACCAGAATAGGGCCTGAGGCAATCCCGCGCTTTTGCGGCCAGCTCCCAAAAAAGCGAGTTGAAAAATGGAGCTCAGGGACACTGCAATTCACAAACCCGCAGAGTTATAAATGATAACTCTCATCCACAGATATATTGAGGGAAGGCAACGAAGAGGATTTGAAAGCAAGGCAGAATTGCAGGAAACAGATTTCAGGAGGTAGATTCGAATCGCCTTTAAAGCACATGAAAAGCGGCAAAACGTCGACAATGATGCCCTTGGCCAAAAAGGGCGTATGCGTTTTTTCCTGAATATATTCAGGAAAAAACGCATACGCCCTTTTTGGCCAACCAAGCAACCTGGAAAGGCAAATCAGCGCTTCAAAGAAGTTTCGCTTCCCATCGGTCAAATGGGTCATGCTGCAAAAAGTGTCAAAACCAGAAATGCAGGACAGGCCATGGAGAAATGGCAGCCTTGCTACGCTGATGGGCGGGATGTAAATTGCCAACAGCCACTCTGGAGAAGTGTATGGTGTGTCATGAAACATCGAAAAAACACAGCTTAGGGAGCATAGGGCACCTCCACTCATGGGCGTATAAATTGGGAAAACTAAAAATCAGCAAGACACAGGCACCCCAATGTTTAGGGCTACTATGTTGACAAGAACCTCCACTTCATGACACCTTAAATATCCCAGGAAAGAGAAAAATGGATAAAGAAGTTGTGGTCCTTATGTACAATGGAATATCCCTCAGACATGAAATCAATGTCATAAGGCTAGTAGAAGCAAGATGAGTGGATTTAGGTACGACGATTCTAAGTGAAATAAGTGACACAGAAAAAGACACTTATCATAAGCTATCACTTATAGAGGGAATGTAAAAACCGCTACACCTGAAATGAATTACAAAACATAACAGAGTCACACGTTTAGAAAACACACTATGGCTGCTTAACGGGAAAGGTGAGGTGGGGTGATGCATAAAACAAGGATTTCAAATTCGCTCAGATACCGTTCCATACACCCAATATGTAATAGACAAGACCTACTCCTTGCTCAGTGAACTGGACTCAACACCCCCTATTCACCGCACAAGAATATATCTGACTAGTAAGAATCTTAAAACCTATGTATTGATATCTCTCTGGAAGTGAGCCAAGTGGGTGTAAAGCCGCATAAACACAGCCGTGAAAAGCAGCTAAACACCATTATAAAAATAAATTACTTTTAAAAACCCGTAAAACAAAGACAGTGAAAGAGAGAGAAATTCTTACAAAATTCGTTCAGGGGCTGTGATGCAACCTGGATTGACCATATCTAGACCCACACCGGGATGAGACATAAGGGTGGACACTCTTGGGGCTGAGAGGTTGGGTGAGGTTGGGTGAGCAAACTCAGACCCTTTAAAGTAATACTGCGTGGTACCAATCCCATGGGTCCCAAATCTCCAGGTTCAAAGGCATCTTCCTACATAGAAAACATGCATGAGAAACCCAGAAGATGGTACACCGTTTGATTTTGAAAGGTTTCTAAAACGCACCCAATTTCTCATCTCCTTGTGCTCGGGTTCACCTTTCCAGCTACTTTACTAGCAATCTCCCTACTTTGAGAATCAGCACCTTTAACCTCCTGTTCCCTACAGGTTGCAATTTGTCCTGAGGATGAACGGGAAGAGGGGCAACCAATGAGAGACTAGATCTAGGTGTTGGGACAGGCACAGGTCACTCTATTTTCCCATCAGGAAGAAGAATTAAACACAGGCTCAGCCTGCCGCCAGGAACCAGAATAGGGCCTGAGGCAATCCCGAGCTTTTGCGGCCAGCTCCCAAAAAAGACAGTTGAAAAATGGAGCTCAGGGGCACTGCAATTCACAAACCTGCTGAGTTATAAATGATAACTCTCGTCCACAAATATATTGAGGGAAGGCAACGAAGAGGAGTTGAAAGCAAGGCAGAATTGCAGGAAACAGGTTTCAGGAGGTAGATTCGAATCGCCTTTAAAGCACATGAAAAGTGGCAAAACATCGACAGTGATGCCCTTGGCCAAAAAGTGCGTAAGCGTTTTTTCCTGAATATATTCAGGAAAAAACGCATACGCCCTTTTTGGCCAACCAAGCAACCTGGAAAGGCAAATCAGCGCTACAAAGAAGTCTCGCTTCCCATCGGGCAAAAGGGCCATGCTGCAAAAAGTGTCAAAACCAGAAATGCAGGACAGGCCATGGAGAAATGGCAGCCTTGCTACGCTGATGGGCGGGATGTAAATTGCCAACAGCCACTCTGGAGAAGTGTACGGTGTGTCCTGAAACATCGAAAAAACACAGCTTAGGGAGCATAGGGCACGACCACTCATGGGCGTATAAATTGGGAAAACTAAAAATCAGCAAGACACAGGCACCCCAATGTTTAGGGCTGCTCTGTTGACAAGAACCTCCACTTCATGACACCTTAAATATCCCAGGAAAGAGAAAAATGGATAAAGAAGTTGTGGTCCTTATGTACAAAGGAATATCACTCAGACATGAAATCAATGTCATAAGGCTAGTAGAAGCAAGATGAGTGGATTTAGGTATAACGATTCTAAGTGAAATAAGTCACACAGAAAAAGACACTTATCATAAGCTATCACTTATAGAGGGAATGTAAAAACCGCTACACTTGAACTGAATTACAAAACAGAACAGAGTCACACGTTTAGAAAACACACTATGGCTGCTTAACGGGAAAGATGAGGTGGGGTGATGCATAAAACAAGGGTTTCAAATTCGCTCAGATACTGTTCCATACACCCAATATGTAATAGACAAGACGTACTCCTTGCTCAGTGAACTGGACTCAACACCCCCTATTCACCGCACAAGAATATATCTGACTAGTAAGAATCGTAAAACCTATGTATTGATATCTCTCTGGAAGTGAGCCAAGTGGGTGTAAAGCCGCATAAACACAGCCGTGAAAAGCAGCTAAACCCCATTATAAAAATAAATTACTTTTAAAAACCCGTAAAACAAAGACAGTGAAAGAGAGAGAAATTCTCACAAAATTCGTTCAGGGGCTGTGATGCAACCTGGATTGAACATATCTAGACACACACCTGGATGAGACATAAGGGTGGACACTCTTGGGGCTGAGAGGTTGGGTGAGCAAACTCAGACCCTTTAAAGTAATACTGCGTGGTACCCATCCCATGGGTCCCAAATCTCCAGGTTCAAAGGCATCTTCCTACATCGAAAACATGCATGAGAAACCCAGAAGATGGTACACCGTGTGATTTTGAAAGTTTTCTAAAACGCACCCAATTTCTCATCTCCTTGTGCTCGGGTTCGCCTTTCCAGCTACTTTACTAGCAATCTCCCTACTTGGAGAATCAGCACCTTTAAGCTCCTGTTCCCTACAGGTTGCAATTTGTCCTGAGGATGAACGGGAAGAGGGGCAAATAATGAGAGACTAGATCTAGGTGTTGGGACAGGCACAGGTCACTCTATTTTCCCATCAGGAAGAAGAATTAAACACAGGCTCAGCCTGCCGCCGGGAACCAGAATAGGGCCTGAGGCAATCCCGTGCTTTTGCGGCCAGCTCCCAAAAAAGACAGTTGAAAAATGGAGCTCAGGGGCACTGCAATTCACAAACCTGCTGAGTTATAAATGATAACTCTCGTCCACAAATATATTGAGGGAAGGCAACGAAGAGGATTTGAAAGCAAGGCAGAATTGCAGGAAACAGGTTTCAGGAGGTAGATTCGAATCGCCTTTAAAGCACATGAAAAGTGGCAAAACGTCGACAGTGATGCCCTTGGCCAAAAAGGGCGTAAGCGTTTTTTCCTGAATATATTCAGGAAAAAACGCATACGCCCTTTTTGGCCAACCAAGCACACTGGAAAGGCAAATCAGCGCTACAAAGAAGTCTCGCTTCCCATCGGTCAAAAGGGCCATGCTGCAAAAAGTGTCAAAACCAGAAATGCAGGACAGGCCATGGAGAAATGGCAGCCTTGCTACGCTGATGGGCGGGATGTAAATTGCCAACAGCCACTCTGGAGAAGTGTACGGTGTGTCCTGAAACATCGAAAAAACACAGCTTAGGGAGCATAGGGCACGTCCACTCATTGGCGTATAAATTGGGAAAACTAAAAATCAGCAAGACACAGGCACCCCAATGTTTAGGGCTGCTATGTTGACAAGAACCTCCACTTCATGACACCTTAAATATCCCAGGAAAGAGAAAAATGGATAAAGAAGTTGTGGTCCTTATGTACAAAGGAATATCACTCAGACATGAAATCAATGTCATAAGGCTAGTAGAAGCAAGATGAGTGGATTTAGGTACGACGATTCTAAGTGAAATAAGTCACACAGAAAAAGACACTTATCATAAGCTATCACTTATAGAGGGAATGTAAAAACCGCAACACTTGAACTGAATTACAAAACAGAACAGAGTCACACGTTTAGAAAACACACTATGGCTGCTTAACGGGAAAGGTGAGGTGGGGTGATGCATAAAACAACGGTTTCAAATTCGCTCAGATACAGTTCCATACACCCAATATGTAATAGACAAGACCTACTCCTTGCTCAGTGAACTGGACTCAACACCCCCTATTCACCGCACAAGAATATATCTGACTAGTAAGAATCGTAAAACCTATGTATTGATATCTCTCTGGAAGTGAGCCAAGTGGGTGTAAAGCCGCATAAACACAGCCGTGAAAAGCAGCTAAACCCCATTATAAAAATAAATTACTTTTAAAAACCCGTAAAACAAAGACAGTGAAAGAGAGAGAAATTCTTACAAAATTCGTTCAGGGGCTGTGATGCAACCTGGATTGACCATATCTAGACCCACAGCTGGATGAGACATAAGGGTGGACACTCTTGGGGCTGAGAGGTTGGGTGAGGTTGGGTGAGCAAACACAGACCCTTTAAAGTAATACTGTGTGGTACCCATCCCATGGGTCCCAAATCTCCAGGTTCAAGGGCATCTTCCTACATCGAAAACATGCATGAGAAACCCAGAAGATGGTACACCGTGTGATTTTGAAAGGTTTCTAAAACGCACCCCATTTCTCATCTTCTTGTGCTCGGGTTCGCCTTTCCAGCTATTTTACTAGCAATCTCCCTACTTGGAGAATCAGCACCTTTAAGCTCCTGTTCCCTACAGGTTGCAATTTGTCCTGAGGATGAACGGGAAGAGGGGCTACCAATGAGAGACTAGATCTAGGTGTTGGGACAGGCCCAGGTCACTCTATTTTCCCATCAGGAAGAAGAATTAACCACAGGCTCAGCCTGCCGCCAGGAACCAGAATAGGGCCTGAGGCAATCCCGCGCTTTTGCGGCCAGCTACCAAAAAAGCGAGTTGAAAAATGGAGCTCAGGGACACGGCAATTCACAAACCCGCAGAGTTATAAATGATAACTCTCATCCACAGATATATTGAGGGAAGGCAACGAAGAGGATTTGGAAGCAAGGCAGAATTGCAGGAAACAGATTTCAGGAGGTAGATTCGAATCGCCTTTAAAGCACATGAAAAGCGGCAAAACGTCGACAATGATGCCCTTGGCCAAAAAGGGCGTATGCGTTTTTTCCTGAATATATTCAGGAAAAAACGCATACGCCCTTTTTGGCCAACCAAGCAACCTGGAAAGGCAAATCAGCGCTTCAAAGAAGTTTCGCTTCCCATCAGTCAAAAGGGTGATGCTGCAAAAAGTGTCAAAACCAGAAATGCAGGACAGGCCATGGAGAAATGGCAGCCTTGCTACGCTGATGGGCGGGATGTAAATTGCCAACAGCCACTCTGGAGAAGTGTACGGTGTGTCCTGAAACATCGAAAAAACACAGCTTAGGGAGCATAGGGCACGTCCACTCATGGGCGTATAAATTGGGAAAACTAAAAATCAGCAAGACACAGGCACCCCAAAGTTTAGGGCTGCTCTGTTGACAAGAACCTCCACTTCATGACAACTTAAATATCCCAGGAAAGAGAAAAATGGATAAAGAAGTTGTGGTCCTTATGTACAATGGAATATCACTCAGACATGAAATCAATGTCATAAGGCTAGTAGAAGCAAGATGAGTGGACTTAGGTACAACGATTCTAAGTGAAATAAGTCACACAGAAAAAGACACTTATCATAAGCTATCACTTATAGAGGGAATGTAAAAACCGCTACACTTGAACTGAATTACAAAACAGAACAGAGTCACACGTTTAGAAAACACACTATGGCTGCTTAACGGGAAAGGTGAGGTGGGGTGATGCATAAAACAAGGGTTTCAAATTCGCTCAGATACTGTTCCATACACCCAATATGTAATAGACAAGACCTACTCCTTGCTCAGTGAACTGGACTCAACACCCCCTATTCACCGCACAAGAATATATGTGTCTAGTAAGAATCTTAAAACCTATGTATTGATATCTGTCTGGAAGTGAGTCAAGTGGGTGTAAAGCCGCATAAACACAGCCGTGAAAAGCAGCTAAACCCCATTATAAAAATAAATTACTTTTAAAAACCCGTAAAACAAAGACAGTGAAAGAGAGAGAAATTCTTACAAAATTCGTTCAGGGGCTGTGATGCAACCTGGATTGACCATATCTAGACCCACACCTGGATGAGACATAAGGGTGGACACTCTTGGGGCTGAGAGGTTGGGTGAGGTTGGGTGAGCAAACGCAGACCCTTTAAAGTAATACTGTGTGGTACCCATCCCATGGGTCCCAAATCTCCAGGTTCAAGGGCATCTTCCTACATCGAAAACATGAATGAGAAACCCAGAAGATGGTACACCGTGTGATTTTGAAAGGTTTCTAAAACGCACCCAATTTCTCATCTCCTTGTGCTCGGGTTCGCCTTTCCAGCTACTTTACTAGCAATCTCCCTACTTGGAGAATCAGCACCTTTAAGCTCCTGTTCCCTACAGGTTGCAATTTGTCCTGAGGATGAACGGGAAGAGGGGCAACCAATGAGAGACTAGATCTAGGTGTTGGGACAGGCCCAGGTCACTCTATTTTCCCATCAGGAAGAAGAATTAACCACAGGCTCAGCCTGCCGCCAGGAACCAGAATAGGGCCTGAGGCAATCCCGCGCTTTTGCGGCCAGCTACCAAAAAAGCGAGTTGAAAAATGGAGCTCAGGGACACTGCAATTCACAAACCCGCAGAGTTACAAATGATAACTCTCATCCACAGATATATTGAGGGAAGGCAACGAAGAGGATTTGGAAGCAAGGCAGAATTGCAGGAAACAGATTTCAGGAGGTAGATTCGAATCGCCTTTAAAGCACATGAAAAGCGGCAAAACGTCGACAATGATGCCCTTGGCCAAAAAGGGCGTATGCGTTTTTTCCTGAATATATTCAGGAAAAAACGCATACGCCCTTTTTGGCCAACCAAGCAACCTGGAAAGGCAAATCAGCGCTTCAAAGAAGTTTCGCTTCCCATCAGTCAAAAGGGTGATGCTGCAAAAAGTGTCAAAACCAGAAATGCAGGACAGGCCATGGAGAAATGGCAGCCTTGCTACGCTGATGGGCGGGATGTAAATTGCCAACAGCCACTCTGGAGAAGTGTACGGTGTGTCCTGAAACATCGAAAAAACACAGCTTAGGGAGCATAGGGCACGTCCACTCATGGGCGTATAAATTGGGAAAACTAAAAATCAGCAAGACACAGGCACCCCAAAGTTTAGGGCTGCTCTGTTGACAAGAACCTCCACTTCATGACACCTTAAATATCCCAGGAAAGAGAAAAATGGATAAAGAAGTTGTGGTCCTTATGTACAATGGAATATCACTCAGACATGAAATCAATGTCATAAGGCTAGTAGAAGCAAGATGAGTGGACTTAGGTACGACGATTCTAAGTGAAATAAGTCACACAGAAAAAGACACTTATCATAAGCTATCACTTATAGAGGGAATGTAAAAACCGCTACACTTGAACTGAATTACAAAACAGAACAGAGTCACACGTTTAGAAAACACACTATGGCTGCTTAACGGGAAAGGTGAGGTGGGGTGATGCATAAAACAAGGGTTTCAAATTCGCTCAGATACTGTTCCATACACCCAATATGTAATAGACAAGACCTACTCCTTGCTCAGTGAACTGGACTCAACACCCCCTATTCACCGCACAAGAATATATGTGTCTAGTAAGAATCTTAAAACCTATGTATTGATATCTGTCTGGAAGTGAGTCAAGTGGGTGTAAAGCCGCATAAACACAGCCGTGAAAAGCAGCTAAACCCCATTATAAAAATAAATTACTTTTAAAAACCCGTAAAACAAAGACAGTGAAAGAGAGAGAAATTCTTACAAAATTCGTTCAGGGGCTGTGATGCAACCTGGATTGACCATATCTAGACCCACAGCTGGATGAGACATAAGGGTGGACACTCTTGGGGCTGAGAGGTTGGGTGAGGTTGGGTGAGCAAACGCAGACCCTTTAAAGTAATACTGTGTGGTACCCATCCCATGGGTCCCAAATCTCCAGGTTCAAGGGCATCTTCCTACATCGAAAACATGCATGAGAAACCCAGAAGATGGTACACCGTGTGATTTTGAAAGGTTTCTAAAACGCACCCCATTTCTCATCTTCTTGTGCTCGGGTTCGCCTTTCCAGCTATTTTACTAGCAATCTCCCTACTTGGAGAATCAGCACCTTTAAGCTCCTGTTCCCTACAGGTTGCAATTTGTCCTGAGGATGAACGGGAAGAGGGGCTACCAATGAGAGACTAGATCTAGGTGTTGGGACAGGCCCAGGTCACTCTATTTTCCCATCAGGAAGAAGAATTAACCACAGGCTCAGCCTGCCGCCAGGAACCAGAATAGGGCCTGAGGCAATCCCGCGCTTTTGCGGCCAGCTACCAAAAAAGCGAGTTGAAAAATGGAGCTCAGGGACACTGCAATTCACAAACCCGCAGAGTTATAAATGATAACTCTCATCCACAGATATATTGAGGGAAGGCAACGAAGAGGATTTGAAAGCAAGGCAGAATTGCAGGAAACAGATTTCAGGAGGTAGATTCGAATCGCCTTTAAAGCACATGAAAAGCGGCAAAACGTCGACAATGATGCCCTTGGCCAAAAAGGGCGTATGCGTTTTTTCCTGAATATATTCAGGAAAAAACGCATACGCCCTTTTTGGCCAACCAAGCAACCTGGAAAGGCAAATCAGCGCTTCAAAGAAGTTTCGCTTCCCATCGGTCAAAAGGGTCATGCTGCAAAAAGTGTCAAAACCAGAAATGCAGGACAGGCCATGGAGAAATGGCAGCCTTGCTACGCTGATGGGCGGGATGTAAATTGCCAACAGCCACTCTGGAGAAGTGTATGGTGTGTCCTGAAACATCGAAAAAACACAGCTTAGGGAGCATAGGGCACCTCCACTCATGGGCGTATAAATTGGGAAAACTAAAAATCAGCAAGACACAGGCACCCCAATGTTTAGGGCTGCTATGTTGACAAGAACCTCCACTTCATGACACCTTAAATATCCCAGGAAAGAGAAAAATGGATAAAGAAGTTGTGGTCCTTATGTACAAAGGAATATCACTCAGACATGAAATCAATGTCATAAGGCTAGTAGAAGCAAGATGAGTGGATTTAGGTATGACGATTCTAAGTGAAATCAGTCACACAGAAAAAGACACTTATCATAAGCTATCACTTATAGAGGGAATGTAAAAACCGCTACACTTGAACTGAATTACAAAACAGAACAGAGTCACACGTTTAGAAAACACACTATGGCTGCTTAACGGGAAAGGTGAGGTGGGGTGATGCATAAAACAAGGGTTTCAAATTCGCTCAGATACTGTTCCATACACCCAATATGTAATAGACAAGACCTACTCCTTGCTCAGTGAACTGGACTCAACACCCCCTATTCACCGCACAAGAATATATCTGACTAGTAAGAATCGTAAAACCTATGTATTGATATCTCTCTGGAAGTGAGCCAAGTGGGTGTAAAGCCGCATAAACACAGCCGTGAAAAGCAGCTAAACCCCATTATAAAAATAAATTACTTTTAAAAACCCGTAAAACAAAGACAGTGAAAGAGAGAGAAATTCTTACAAAATTCGTTCAGGGGCTGTGATGCAACCTGGATTGACCATATCTAGACCCACAGCTGGATGAGACATAAGGGTGGACACTCTTGGGGCTGAGAGGTTGGGTGAGGTTGGGTGAGCAAACGCAGACCCTTTAAAGTAATACTGTGTGGTACCCATCCCATGGGTCCCAAATCTCCAGGTTCAAGGGCATCTTCCTACATCGAAAACATGCATGAGAAACCCAGAAGATGGTACACCGTGTGATTTTGAAAGGTTTCTAAAACGCACCCCATTTCTCATCTTCTTGTGCTCGGGTTCGCCTTTCCAGCTATTTTACTAGCAATCTCCCTACTTGGAGAATCAGCACCTTTAAGCTCCTGTTCCCTACAGGTTGCAATTTGTCCTGAGGATGAACGGGAAGAGGGGCAACCAATGAGAGACTAGATCTAGATGTTGGGACAGGCCCAGGTCACTCTATTTTCCCATCAGGAAGAAGAATTAACCACAGGCTCAGCCTGCCGCCAGGAACCAGAATAGGGCCTGAGGCAATCCCGCGCTTTTGCGGCCAGCTACCAAAAAAGCGAGTTGAAAAATGGAGCTCAGGGACACTGCAATTCACAAACCCACAGAGTTATAAATGATAACTCTCATCCACAGATATATTGAGGGAAGGCAACGAAGAGGATTTGAAAGCAAGGCAGAATTGCAGGAAACAGATTTCAGGAGGTAGATTCGAATCGCCTTTAAAGCACATGAAAAGCGGCAAAACGTCGACAATGATGCCCTTGGCCAAAAAGGGCGTATGCGTTTTTTCCTGAATATATTCAGGAAAAAACGCATACGCCCTTTTTGGCCAACCAAGCAACCTGGAAAGGCAAATCAGCGCTTCAAAGAAGTTTCGCTTCCCATCAGTCAAAAGGGTGATGCTGCAAAAAGTGTCAAAACCAGAAATGCAGGACAGGCCATGGAGAAATGGCAGCCTTGCTACGCTGATGGGCGGGATGTAAATTGCCAACAGCCACTCTGGAGAAGTGTACGGTGTGTCCTGAAACATCGAAAAAACACAGCTTAGGGAGCATAGGGCACGTCCACTCATGGGCGTATAAATTGGGAAAACTAAAAATCAGCAAGACACAGGCACCCCAAAGTTTAGGGCTGCTCTGTTGACAAGAACCTCCACTTCATGACACCTTAAATATCCCAGGAAAGAGAAAAATGGATAAAGAAGTTGTGGTCCTTATGTACAATGGAATATCACTCAGACATGAAATCAATGTCATAAGGCTAGTAGAAGCAAGATGAGTGGACTTAGGTACGACGATTCTAAGTGAAATAAGTCACACAGAAAAAGACACTTATCATAAGCTATCACTTATAGAGGGAATGTAAAAACCGCTACACTTGAACTGAATTACAAAACAGAACAGAGTCACACGTTTAGAAAACACACTATGGCTGCTTAACGGGAAAGGTGAGGTGGGGTGATGCATAAAACAAGGGTTTCAAATTCGCTCAGATACTGTTCCATACACCCAATATGTAATAGACAAGACCTACTCCTTGCTCAGTGAACTGGACTCAACACCCCCTATTCACCGCACAAGAATATATGTGTCTAGTAAGAATCTTAAAACCTATGTATTGATATCTGTCTGGAAGTGAGTCAAGTGGGTGTAAAGCCGCATAAACACAGCCGTGAAAAGCAGCTAAACCCCATTATAAAAATAAATTACTTTTAAAAACCCGTAAAACAAAGACAGTGAAAGAGAGAGAAATTCTTACAAAATTCGTTCAGGGGCTGTGATGCAACCTGGATTGACCATATCTAGACCCACAGCTGGATGAGACATAAGGGTGGACACTCTTGGGGCTGAGAGGTTGGGTGAGGTTGGGTGAGCAAACGCAGACCCTTTAAAGTAATACTGTGTGGTACCCATCCCATGGGTCCCAAATCTCCAGGTTCAAGGGCATCTTCCTACATCGAAAACATGCATGAGAAACCCAGAAGATGGTACACCGTGTGATTTTGAAAGGTTTCTAAAACGCACCCCATTTCTCATCTTCTTGTGCTCGGGTTCGCCTTTCCAGCTATTTTACTAGCAATCTCCCTACTTGGAGAATCAGCACCTTTAAGCTCCTGTTCCCTACAGGTTGCAATTTGTCCTGAGGATGAACGGGAAGAGGGGCAACCAATGAGAGACTAGATCTAGATGTTGGGACAGGCCCAGGTCACTCTATTTTCCCATCAGGAAGAAGAATTAACCACAGGCTCAGCCTGCCGCCAGGAACCAGAATAGGGCCTGAGGCAATCCCGCGCTTTTGCGGCCAGCTACCAAAAAAGCGAGTTGAAAAATGGAGCTCAGGGACACTGCAATTCACAAACCCACAGAGTTATAAATGATAACTCTCATCCACAGATATATTGAGGGAAGGCAACGAAGAGGATTTGAAAGCAAGGCAGAATTGCAGGAAACAGATTTCAGGAGGTAGATTCGAATCGCCTTTAAAGCACATGAAAAGCGGCAAAACGTCGACAATGATGCCCTTGGCCAAAAAGGGCGTATGCGTTTTTTCCTGAATATATTCAGGAAAAAACGCATACGCCCTTTTTGGCCAACCAAGCAACCTGGAAAGGCAAATCAGCGCTTCAAAGAAGTTTCGCTTCCCATCAGTCAAAAGGGTGATGCTGCAAAAAGTGTCAAAACCAGAAATGCAGGACAGGCCATGGAGAAATGGCAGCCTTGCTACGCTGATGGGCGGGATGTAAATTGCCAACAGCCACTCTGGAGAAGTGTACGGTGTGTCCTGAAACATCGAAAAAACACAGCTTAGGGAGCATAGGGCACGACCACTCATGGGAGTATAAATTGGGAAAACTAAAAATCAGCAAGACACAGGCACCCCAATGTTTAGGGCTGCTATGTTGACAAGAACCTCCACTTCATGACACCTTAAATATCCCAGGAAAGAGAAAAATGGATAAAGAAGTTGTGGTCCTTATGTACAAAGGAATATCACTCAGACATGAAATCAATGTCATAAGGCTAGTAGAAGCAAGATGAGTGGATTTAGGTATGACGATTCTAAGTGAAATAAGTCACACAGAAAAAGACACTTATCATAAGCTATCACTTATAGAGGGAATGTAAAAACCGCTACACTTGAACTGAATTACAAAACAGAACAGAGTCACACGTTTAGAAAACACACTATGGCTGCTTAACGGGAAAGGTGAGGTGGGGTGATGCATAAAACAAGGGTTTCAAATTCGCTCAGATACTGTTCCATACACCCAATATGTAATAGACAAGACCTACTCCTTGCTCAGTGAACTGGACTCAACACCCCCTATTCACCGCACAAGAATATATCTGACTAGTAAGAATCGTAAAACCTATGTATTGATATCTCTCTGGAAGTGAGCCAAGTGGGTGTAAAGCCGCATAAACACAGCCGTGAAAAGCAGCTAAACCCCATTATAAAAATAAATTACTTTTAAAAACCCGTAAAACAAAGACAGTGAAAGAGAGAGAAATTCTTACAAAATTCGTTCAGGGGCTGTGATGCAACCTGGATTGACCATATCTAGACCCACACCGGGATGAGACATTAGGTTGGACACTCTTGGGGCTGAGAGGTTGGGTGAGGTTGGGTGAGCAAACGCAGACCCTTTAAAGTAATACTGTGTGGTACCCATCCCATGGGTCCCAAATCTCCAGGTTCAAGGGCATCTTCCTACATCGAAAACATGCATGAGAAACGAAGAAGATGGTACACCGTGTGATTTTGAAAGGTTTCTAAAACGCACCCAATTTCTCATCTCCTTGTGCTCGGGTTCGCCTTTCCAGCTACTTTACTAGCAATCTCCCTACTTGGAGAATCAGCACCTTTAAGCTCCTGTTCCCTACAGGTTGCAATTTGTCCTGAGGATGAACGGGAAGAGGGGCAACCAATGAGAGACTAGATCTAGGTGTTGGGACAGGCCCAGGTCACTCTATTTTCCCATCAGGAAGAAGAATTAACCACAGGCTCAGCCTGCCGCCAGGAACCAGAATAGGGCCTGAGGCAATCCCGCGCTTTTGCGGCCAGCTCCCAAAAAAGCGAGTTGAAAAATGGAGCTCAGGGACACTGCAATTCACAAACCCGCAGAGTTATAAATGATAACTCTCATCCACAGATATATTGAGGGAAGGCAACGAAGAGGATTTGAAAGCAAGGCAGAATTGCAGGAAACAGATTTCAGGAGGTAGATTCGAATCGCCTTTAAAGCACATGAAAAGCGGCAAAACGTCGACAATGATGCCCTTGGCCAAAAAGGGCGTATGCGTTTTTTCCTGAATATATTCAGGAAAAAACGCATACGCCCTTTTAGGCCAACCAAGCTACCTGGAAAGGCAAATCAGCGCTTCAAAGAAGTTTCGCTTCCCATCGGTCAAAAGGGTCATGCTGCAAAAAGTGTCAAAACCAGAAATGCAGGACAGGCCATGGAGAAATGGCAGCCTTGCTACGCTGATGGGCGGGATGTAAATTGCCAACAGCCACTCTGGAGAAGTGTATGGTGTGTCCTGAAACATCGAAAAAACACAGCTTAGGGAGCATAGGGCACCTCCACTCATGGGCGTATAAATTGGGAAAACTAAAAATCAGCAAGACACAGGCACCCCAATGTTTAGGGCTGCTATGTTGACAAGAACCTCCACTTCATGACACCTTAAATATCCCAGGAAAGAGAAAAATGGATAAAGAAGTTGTGGTCCTTATGTACAAAGGAATATCACTCAGACATGAAATCAATGTCATAAGGCTAGTAGAAGCAAGATGAGTGGATTTAGGTATGACGATTCTAAGTGAAATAAGTCACACAGAAAAAGACACTTATCATAAGCTATCACTTATAGAGGGAATGTAAAAACCGCTACACTTGAACTGAATTACAAAACAGAACAGAGTCACACGTTTAGAAAACACACTATGGCTGCTTAACGGGAAAGGTGAGGTGGGGTGATGCATAAAACAAGGGTTTCAAATTCGCTCAGATACTGTTCCATACACCCAATATGTAATAGACAAGACCTACTCCTTGCTCAGTGAACTGGACTCAACACCCCCTATTCACCGCACAAGAATATATCTGACTAGTAAGAATCGTAAAACCTATGTATTGATATCTCTCTGGAAGTGAGCCAAGTGGGTGTAAAGCCGCATAAACACAGCCGTGAAAAGCAGCTAAACCCCATTATAAAAATAAATTACTTTTAAAAACCCGTAAAACAAAGACAGTGAAAGAGAGAGAAATTCTTACAAAATTCGTTCAGGGGCTGTGATGCAACCTGGATTGACCATATCTAGACCCACAGCTGGATGAGACATAAGGGTGGACACTCTTGGGGCTGAGAGGTTGGGTGAGGTTGGGTGAGCAAACGCAGACCCTTTAAAGTAATACTGTGTGGTACCCATCCCATGGGTCCCAAATCTCCAGGTTCAAGGGCATCTTCCTACATCGAAAACATGCATGAGAAACCCAGAAGATGGTACACCGTGTGATTTTGAAAGGTTTCTAAAACGCACCCCATTTCTCATCTTCTTGTGCTCGGGTTCGCCTTTCCAGCTATTTTACTAGCAATCTCCCTACTTGGAGAATCAGCACCTTTAAGCTCCTGTTCCCTACAGGTTGCAATTTGTCCTGAGGATGAACGGGAAGAGGGGCAACCAATGAGAGACTAGATCTAGATGTTGGGACAGGCCCAGGTCACTCTATTTTCCCATCAGGAAGAAGAATTAACCACAGGCTCAGCCTGCCGCCAGGAACCAGAATAGGGCCTGAGGCAATCCCGCGCTTTTGCGGCCAGCTACCAAAAAAGCGAGTTGAAAAATGGAGCTCAGGGACACTGCAATTCACAAACCCGCAGAGTTATAAATGATAACTCTCATCCACAGATATATTGAGGGAAGGCAACGAAGAGGATTTGAAAGCAAGGCAGAATTGCAGGAAACAGATTTCAGGAGGTAGATTCGAATCGCCTTTAAAGCACATGAAAAGCGGCAAAACGTCGACAATGATGCCCTTGGCCAAAAAGGGCGTATGCGTTTTTTCCTGAATATATTCAGGAAAAAACGCATACGCCCTTTTTGGCCAACCAAGCAACCTGGAAAGGCAAATCAGCGCTTCAAAGAAGTTTCGCTTCCCATCAGTCAAAAGGGTGATGCTGCAAAAAGTGTCAAAACCAGAAATGCACGACAGGCCATGGAGAAATGGCAGCCTTGCTACGCTGATGGGCGGGATGTAAATTGCCAAAAGCCACTCTGGAGAAATGTACGGTGTGTCCTGAAACATCGAAAAAACACAGCTTAGGGAGCATAGGGCACGTCCACTCATGGGCGTATAAATTGGGAAAACTAAAAATCAGCAAGACACAGGCACCCCAATGTTTAGGGCTGCTATGTTGACAAGAACCTCCACTTCATGACACCTTAAATATCCCAGGAAAGAGAAAAATGGATAAAGAAGTTGTGGTCCTTATATACAAAGGAATATCCCTCAGACATGAAATCAATGTCATAAGGCTAGTAGAAGCAAGATGAGTGGATTTAGGTACGACGATTCTAAGTGAAATAAGTGACACAGAAAAAGACACTTATCATAAGCTATCACTTATAGAGGGAATGTAAAAACCGCTACACCTGAAATGAATTACAAAACATAACAGAGTCACACGTTTAGAAAACACACTATGGCTGCTTAACGGGAAAGGTGAGGTGGGGTGATGCATAAAACAACGGTTTCAAATTCGCTCAGATACCGTTCCATACACCCAATATGTAATAGACAAGACCTACTCCTTGCTCAGTGAACTGGACTCAACACCCCCTATTCACCGCACAAGAATATATCTGACTAGTAAGAATCTTAAAACCTATGTATTGATATCTCTCTGGAAGTGAGCCAAGTGGGTGTAAAGCCGCATAAACACAGCCGTGAAAAGCAGCTAAACACCATTATAAAAATAAATTACTTTTAAAAACCCGTAAAACAAAGACAGTGAAAGAGAGAGAAATTCTTACAAAATTCCTTCAAGGGCTGTGATGCAACCCAGATTGACCATATCTAGACCCACACCGGGATGAGACATAAGGGTGGACACTCTTGGGGCTGAGAGGTTGGGTGAGGTTGGGTGAGCAAACGCAGACCCTTTAAAGTAATACTGTGTGGTACACATCCCATGGGTCCCAAATCTCCAGGTTCAAGGGCATCTTCCTACATCGAAAACATGCATGAGAAACCCAGAAGATGGTACACCGTGTGATTTTGAAAGGTTTCTAAAACGCACCCCATTTCTCATCTTCTTGTGCTCGGGTTCGCCTTTCCAGCTATTTTACTAGCAATCTCCCTACTTGGAGAATCAGCACCTTTAAGCTCCTGTTCCCTACAGGTTGCAATTTGTCCTGAGGATGAACGGGAAGAGGGGCAACCAATGAGAGACTAGATCTAGATGTTGGGACAGGCCCAGGTCACTCTATTTTCCCATCAGGAAGAAGAATTAACCACAGGCTCAGCCTGCCGCCAGGAACCAGAATAGGGCCTGAGGCAATCCCGCGCTTTTGCGGCCAGCTACCAAAAAAGCGAGTTGAAAAATGGAGCTCAGGGACACTGCAATTCACAAACCCGCAGAGTTATAAATGATAACTCTCATCCACAGATATATTGAGGGAAGGCAACGAAGAGGATTTGAAAGCAAGGCAGAATTGCAGGAAACAGATTTCAGGAGGTAGATTCGAATCGCCTTTAAAGCACATGAAAAGCGGCAAAACGTCGACAATGATGCCCTTGGCCAAAAAGGGCGTATGCGTTTTTTCCTGAATATATTCAGGAAAAAACGCATACGCCCTTTTTGGCCAACCAAGCAACCTGGAAAGGCAAATCAGCGCTTCAAAGAAGTTTCGCTTCCCATCAGTCAAAAGGGTGATGCTGCAAAAAGTGTCAAAACCAGAAATGCAGGACAGGCCATGGAGAAATGGCAGCCTTGCTACGCTGATGGGCGGGATGTAAATTGCCAACAGCCACTCTGGAGAAGTGTATGGTGTGTCCTGAAACATCGAAAAAACACAGCTTAGGGAGCATAGGGCACCTCCACTCATGGGCGTATAAATTGGGAAAACTAAAAATCAGCAAGACACAGGCACCCCAATGTTTAGGGCTGCTATGTTGACAAGAACCTCCACTTCATGACACCTTAAATATCCCAGGAAAGAGAAAAATGGATAAAGAAGTTGTGGTCCTTATGAACAAAGGAATATCACTCAGACATGAAATCAATGTCATAAGGCTAGTAGAAGCAAGATGAGTGGATTTAGGTATAACGATTCTAAGTGAAATAAGTCACACAGAAAAAGACACTTATCATAAGCTATCACTTATAGAGGGAATGTAAAAACCGCTACACTTGAACTGAATTACAAAACAGAACAGAGTCACACGTTTAGAAAACACACTATGGCTGCTTAACGGGAAAGATGAGGTGGGGTGATGCATAAAACAAGGGTTTCAAATTCGCTCAGATACCGTTCCATACACCCAATATGTAATAGACAAGACGTACTCCTTGCTCAGTGAACTGGACTCAACACCCCCTATTCACCGCACAAGAATATATCTGACTAGTAAGAATCGTAAAACCTATGTATTGATATCTCTCTGGAAGTGAGCCAAGTGGGTGTAAAGCCGCATAAACACAGCCGTGAAAAGCAGCTAAACCCCATTATAAAAATAAATTACTTTTAAAAACCCGTAAAACAAAGACAGTGAAAGAGAGAGAAATTCTCACAAAATTCGTTCAGGGGCTGTGATGCAACCTGGATTGACCATATCTAGACACACACCTGGATGAGACATAAGGGTGGACACTCTTGGGGCTGAGAGGTTGGGTGAGGTTGGGTGAGCAAACGCAGACCCTTTAAAGTAATACTGTGTGGTACCCATCCCATGTGTCCCAAATCTCCAGGTTCAAGGGCATCTTCTTACATCGAAAACATGCATGAGAAACCCAGATGATGGTACACCGTGTGATTTTGAAAGGTTTCTAAAACGCACACAATGTCTCATCTCCTTGTGCTCGGGTTCGCCTTTCCAGCTACTTTACTAGCAATCTCCCTACTTGGAGAATCAGCACCTTTAAGCTCCTGTTCCCTACAGGTTGCAATTTGTCCTGAGGATGAACGGGAAGAGGGGCAACCAATGAGAGACTAGATCTAGGTGTTGGGACAGGCCCAGGTCACTCTATTTTCCCATCAGGAAGAAGAATTAACCACAGGCTCAGCCTGCTGCCAGGAACCAGAATAGGGCCTGAGGCAATCCCGTGCTTTTGCGGCCAGCTCCCAAAAAAGCGAGTTGAAAAATGGAGCTCAGGGACACTGCAATTCACAAACCCGCAGAGTTATAAATGATAACTCTCATCCACAGATATATTGAGGGAAGGCAACGAAGAGGATTTGAAAGCAAGGCAGAATTGCAGGAAACAGATTTCAGGAGGTAGATTCGAATCGCCTTTAAAGCACATGAAAAGCGGCAAAACGTCGACAATGATGCCCTTGGCCAAAAAAGGCGTATGCGTTTTTTCCTGAATATATTCAGGAAAAAACGCATACGCCCTTTTTGGCCAACCAAGCAACCTGGAAAGGCAAATCAGCGCTTCAAAGAAGTTTCGCTTCCCATCGGTCAAAAGGGTCATGCTGCAAAAAGTGTCAAAACCAGAAATGCAGGACAGGCCATGGAGAAATGGCAGCCTTGCTACGCTGATGGGCGGGATGTAAATTGCCAACAGCCACTCTGGAGAAGTGTATGGTGTGTCCTGAAACATCGAAAAAACACAGCTTAGGGAGCATAGGGCACCTCCACTCATGGGCGTATAAATTGGGAAAACTAAAAATCAGCAAGACACAGGCACCCCAATGTTTAGGGCTGCTATGTTGACAAGAACCTCCACTTTATGACACCTTAAATATCCCAGGAAAGAGAAAAATGGATAAAGAAGTTGTGGTCCTTATGTACAAAGGAATATCACTCAGACATGAAATCAATGTCATAAGGCTAGTAGAAGCAAGATGAGTGGATTTAGGTATGACGATCCTAAGTGAAATAAGTCACACAGAAAAAGACACTTATCATAAGCTATCACTTATAGAGGGAATGTAAAAACCGCTACACTTGAACTGAATTACAAAACAGAACAGAGTCACACGTTTAGAAAACACACTATGGCTGCTTAACGGGAAAGGTGAGGTGGGGTGATGCATAAAACAAGGGTTTCAAATTCGCTCAGATACTGTTCCATACACCCAATATGTAATAGACAAGACCTACTCCTTGCTCAGTGAACTGGACTCAACACCCCCTATTCACCGCACAAGAATATATCTGACTAGTAAGAATCGTAAAACCTATGTATTGATATCTCTCTGCAAGTGAGCCAAGTGGGTGTAAAGCCGCATAAACACAGCCGTGAAAAGCAGCTAAACCCCATTATAAAAATAAATTACTTTTAAAAACCCGTAAAACAAAGACAGTGAAAGAGAGAGAAATTCTTACAAAATTCGTTCAGGGGCTGTGATGCAACCTGGATTGACCATATCTAGACCCACAGCTGGATGAGACATAAGGGTGGACACTCTTGGGGCTGAGAGGTTGGGTGAGGTTGGGTGAGCAAACGCAGACCCTTTAAAGTAATACTGTGTGGTACCCATCCCATGGGTCCCAAATCTCCAGGTTCAAGGGCATCTTCCTACATCGAAAACATGCATGAGAAACCCAGAAGATGGTACACCGTGTGATTTTGAAAGGTTTCTAAAACGCACCCCATTTCTCATCTTCTTGTGCTCGGGTTCGCCTTTCCAGCTATTTTACTAGCAATCTCCCTACTTGGAGAATCAGCACCTTTAAGCTCCTGTTCCCTACAGGTTGCAATTTGTCCTGAGGATGAACGGGAAGAGGGGCAACCAATGAGAGACTAGATCTAGATGTTGGGACAGGCCCAGGTCACTCTATTTTCCCATCAGGAAGAAGAATTAACCACAGGCTCAGCCTGCCGCCAGGAACCAGAATAGGGCCTGAGGCAATCCCGCGCTTTTGCGGCCAGCTCCCAAAAAAGCGAGTTGAAAAATGGAGCTCAGGGACACTGCAATTCACAAACCCGCAGAGTTATAAATGATAACTCTCATCCACAGATATATTGAGGGAAGGCAACGAAGAGGATTTGAAAGCAAGGCAGAATTGCAGGAAACAGATTTCAGGAGGTAGATTCGAATCGCCTTTAAAGCACATGAAAAGCGGCAAAACGTCGACAATGATGCCCTTGGCCAAAAAGGGCGTATGCGTTTTTTCCTGAATATATTCAGGAAAAAACGCATACGCCCTTTTTGGCCAACCAAGCAACCTGGAAAGGCAAATCAGCGCTTCAAAGAAGTTTCGCTTCCCATCAGTCAAAAGGGTGATGCTGCAAAAAGTGTCAAAACCAGAAATGCAGGACAGGCCATGGAGAAATGGCAGCCTTGCTACGCTGATGGGCGGGATGTAAATTGCCAAAAGCCACTCTGGAGAAATGTACGGTGTGTCCTGAAACATCGAAAAAACACAGCTTAGGGAGCATAGGGCACGTCCACTCATGGGCGTATAAATTGGGAAAACTAAAAATCCGCAAGACACAGGCACCCCAATGTTTAGGGCTGCTATGTTGACAAGAACCACCACTTCATGACACCTTAAATATCCCAGGAAAGAGAAAAATGGATAAAGAAGTTGTGGTCCTTATATACAAAGGAATATCCCTCAGACATGAAATCAATGTCATAAGGCTAGTAGAAGCAAGATGAGTGGATTTAGGTACGACGATTCTAAGTGAAATAAGTGACACAGAAAAAGACACTTATCATAAGCTATCACTTATAGAGGGAATGTAAAAACCGCTACACCTGAAATGAATTACAAAACATAACAGAGTCACACGTTTAGAAAACACACTATGGCTGCTTAACGGGAAAGGTGAGGTGGGGTGATGCATAAAACAACGGTTTCAAATTCGCTCAGATACCGTTCCATACACCCAATATGTAATAGACAAGACCTACTCCTTGCTCAGTGAACTGGACTCAACACCCCCTATTCACCGCACAAGAATATATCTGACTAGTAAGAATCTTAAAACCTATGTATTGATATCTCTCTGGAAGTGAGCCAAGTGGGTGTAAAGCCGCATAAACACAGCCGTGAAAAGCAGCTAAACACCATTATAAAAATAAATTACTTTTAAAAACCCGTAAAACAAAGACAGTGAAAGAGAGAGAAATTCTTACAAAATTCGTTCAGGGGCTGTGATGCAACCTGGATTGACCATATCTAGACCCACACCGGGATGAGACATAAGGGTGGACACTCTTGGGGCTGAGAGGTTGGGTGAGGTTGGGTGAGCAAACTCAGACCCTTTAAAGTAATACTGCATGGTACCCATCCCATGGGTCCCAAATCTCCAGGTTCAAAGGCATCTTCCTACATAGAAAACATGCATGAGAAACCCAGAAGATGGTACACCGTGTGATTTTGAAAGGTTTCTAAAACGCACCCAATTTCTCATCTCCTTGTGCTCGGGTTCACCTTTCCAGCTACTTTACTAGCAATCTCCCTACTTGGAGAATCAGCACCTTTAACCTCCTGTTCCCTACAGGTTGCAATTTGTCCTGAGGATGAACGGGAAGAGGGGAAACAAATGAGAGACTAGATCTAGGTGTTGGGACAGGCACAGGTCACTCTATTTTCCCATCAGGAAGAAGAATTAAACACAGGCTCAGCCTGCCGCCGGGAACCAGAATAGGGCCTGAGGCAATCCCGAGCTTTTGCGGCCAGCTCCCAAAAAAGAC
Source organism: Eschrichtius robustus (assembly GCF_028021215.1). NCBI lineage: Eukaryota > Metazoa > Chordata > Mammalia > Artiodactyla > Eschrichtiidae > Eschrichtius > Eschrichtius robustus. Next base: position 179,139 of record NW_027175228.1, read on the forward strand.
AGTTGAAAAATGGAGCTCAGGGGCACTGCAATTCACAAACCTGCTGAGTTATAAATGATAACTCTCGTCCACAAATATATTGAGGGAAGGCAACGAAGAGGAGTTGAAAGCAAGGCAGAATTGCAGGAAACAGATTTCAGGAGGTAGATTCGAATCGCCTTTAAAGCACATGAAAAGCGGCAAAACGTCGACAATGATGCCCTTGGCCAAAAAGGGCGTATGCGTTTTTTCCTGAATATATTCAGGAAAAAACGCATACGCCCTTTTTGGCCAACCAAGCAACCTGGAAAGGCAAATCAGCGCTTCAAAGAAGTTTCGCTTCCCATCGGTCAAAAGGGTCATGCTGCAAAAAGTGTCAAAACCAGAAATGCAGGACAGGCCATGGAGAAATGGCAGCCTTGCTACGCTGATGGGCGGGATGTAAATTGCCAACAGCCACTCTGGAGAAGTGTACGGTGTGTCCTGAAACATCGAAAAAACACAGCTTAGGGAGCATAGGGCACCTCCACTCATGGGCGTATAAATTGGGAAAACTAAAAATCAGCAAGACACAGGCACCCAAAAGTTTAGGGCTGCTCTGTTGACAAGAACCTCCACTTCATGACACCTTAAATATCCCAGGAAAGAGAAAAATGGATAAAGAAGTTGTAGTTCTTATGTACAATGGAATATCACTCAGACATGAAATCAATGTCATAAGGCTAGTAGAAGCAAGATGAGTGGATTTAGGTATGACGATTCTAAGTGAAATAAGTCACACAGAAAAAGACACTTATCATAAGCTATCACTTATAGAGGGAATGTAAAAACCGCTACACTTGAACTGAATTACAAAACAGAACAGAGTCACACGTTTAGAAAACACACTATGGCTGCTTAACGGGAAAGGTGAGGTGGGGTGATGCATAAAACAAGGGTTTCAAATTCGCTCAGATACTGTTCCATACACCCAATATGTAATAGACAAGACCTACTCCTTGCTCAGTGAACTGGACTCAACACCCCCTATTCACCGCACAAGAATATATCTGACTAGTAAGAATCGTAAAACCTATGTATTGATATCTCTCTGGAAGTGAGCCAAGTGGGTGTAAAGCCGCATAAACACAGCCGTGAAAAGCAGCTAAACCCCATTATAAAAATAAATTACTTTTAAAAACCCGTAAAACAAAGACAGTGAAAGAGAGAGAAATTCTTACAAAATTCGTTCAGGGGCTGTGATGCAACTTGGATTGACCATATCTAGACCCACACTGGGATGAGACATAAGGGTGGACACTCTTGGGGCTGAGAGGTTGGGTGAGCAAACTCAGACCCTTTAAAGTAATACTGCGTGGTACCCATCCCATGGGTCCCAAATCTCCAGGTTCAAAGGCATCTTCCTACATCGAAAACATGCATGAGAAACCCAGAAGATGGTACACCATGTGATTTTGAAAGGTTTCTAAAACGCACCCAATTTCTCATCTCCCTGTGTTCGGGTTCGCCTTTCCAGCTACTTTACTAGCAATCTCCCTACTTGGAGAATCAGCACCTTTAAGCTCCTGTTCCCTACAGGTTGCAATTTGTCCTGAGGATGAACGGGAAGAGGGGCAACCAATGAGAGACTAGATCTAGGTGTTGGGACAGGCCCAGGTCACTCTATTTTCCCATCAGGAAGAAGAATTAACCACAGGCTCAGCCTGCCACCAGGAACCAGAATAGGCCCTGAGGCCATCCCGCGCTTTTGCGGCCAGCTACCAAAAAAGCGAGTTGAAAAATGGAGCTCAGGGACACTGCAATTCACAAACCTGCAGAGTTATAAATGATAACTCTCATCCACAGATATATTGAGGGAAGGCAACGAAGAGGATTTGAAAGCAAGGCAGAATTGCAGGAAACAGATTTCAGGAGGTAGATTCGAATCGCCTTTAAAGCACATGAAAAGCGGCAAAACGTCGACAATGATGCCCTTGGCCAAAAAGGGCGTATGCGTTTTTTCCTGAATATATTCAGGAAAAAACGCATACGCCCTTTTTGGCCAACCAAGCAACCTGGACAGGCAAATCAGCGCTACAAAGAAGTCTCGCTTCCCATCGGTCAAAAGGGTCATGCTGCAAAAAGTGTCAAAACCAGAAATGCAGGACAGGTCATGGAGAAATGGCAGCCTTGCTACGCTGATGGGTGGGATGTAAATTGCCAAAAGCCACTCTGGAGAAATGTACGGTGTGTCCTGAAACATCGAAAAAACACAGCTTAGGGAGCATAGGGCACGTCCACTCATGGGCGTATAAATTGGGAAAACTAAAAATCAGCAAGGCACAGGCACCCCAATGTTTAGTGCTGCTATGTTGACAAGAACCTCCACTTCATGACACCTTAAATATCCCAGGAAAGAGAAAAATGGATAAAGAAGTTGTGGTCCTTATGTACAAAGGAATATCCCTCAGACATGAAATCAATGTCATAAGGCTAGTAGAAGCAAGATGAGTGGATTTAGGTACGACGATTCTAAGTGAAATAAGTGACACAGAAAAAGACACTTATCATAAGCTATCACTTATAGAGGGAATGTAAAAACCGCTACACCTGAAATGAATTACAAAACATAACAGAGTCACACGTTTAGAAAACACACTATGGCTGCTTAACGGGAAAGGTGAGGTGGGGTGATGCATAAAACAAGGATTTCAAATTCGCTCAGATACCGTTCCATACACCCAATATGTAATAGACAAGACCTACTCCTTGCTCAGTGAACTGGACTCAACACCCCCTATTCACCACACAAGAATATATCTGACTAGTAAGAATCTTAAAACCTATGTATTGATATCTCTCTGGAAGTGAGCCAAGTGGGTGTAAAGCCGCATAAACACAGCCGTGAAAAGCAGCTAAACACCATTATAAAAATAAATTACTTTTAAAAACCCGTAAAACAAAGACAGTGAAAGAGAGAGAAATTCTTACAAAATTCGTTCAGGGGCTGTGATGCAACCTGGATTGACCATATCTAGACCCACACCGGGATGAGACATAAGGGTGGACACTCTTGGGGCTGAGAGGTTGGGTGAGGTTGGGTGAGCAAACTCAGACCCTTTAAAGTAATACTGCGTGGTACCCATCCCATGGGTCCCAAATCTCCAGGTTCAAAGGCATCTTCCTACATAGAAAACATGCATGAGAAACCCAGAAGATGGTACACCGTGTGATTTTGAAAGGTTTCTAAAACGCACCCAATTTCTCATCTCCTTGTGCTCGGGTTCGCCTTTCCAGCTACTTTACTAGCAATCTCCCTACTTGGAGAATCAGCACCTTTAAGCTCCTGTTCCCTACAGGTTGCAATTTGTCCTGAGGATGAACGGGAAGAGGGGCAACCAATGAGAGACTAGATCTAGGTGTTGGGACAGGCCCAGGTCACTCTATTTTCCCATCAGGAAGAAGAATTAACCACAGGATCAGCCTGCCGCCAGGAACCAGAATAGGGCCTGAGGCAATCCCACGCTTTTGCGGCCAGCTCCCAAAAAAGCGAGTTGAAAAATGGAGCTCAGGGACACTGCAATTCACAAACCCGCAGAGTTATAAATGATAACTCTCATCCACAGATATATTGAGGGAAGGCAACGAAGAGGATTTGAAAGCAAGGCAGAATTGCAGGAAACAGATTTCAGGAGGTAGATTCGAATCGCCTTTAAAGCACATGAAAAGCGGCAAAACGTCGACAATGATGCCCTTGGCCAAAAAAGGCGTATGCGTTTTTTCCTGAATATATTCAGGAAAAAACGCATACGCCCTTTTTGGCCCACCAAGCAACCTGGAAAGGCAAATCAGCGTTTCAAAGAAGTTTCGCTTCCCATCGGTCAAAAGGGTCATGCTGCAAAAAGTGTCAAAACCAGAAATGCAGGACAGGCCATGGAGAAATGGCAGCCTTGCTACGCTGATGGGCGGGATGTAAATTGCCAACAGCCACTCTGGAGAAGTGTACGGTGTGTCCTGAAACATCGAAAAAACACAGCTTAGGGAGCATAGGGCACCTCCACTCATGGGCGTATAAATTGGGAAAACTAAAAATCAGCAAGACACAGGCACCCAAAAGTTTAGGGCTGCTCTGTTGACAAGAACCTCCACTTCATGACACCTTAAATATCCCAGGAAAGAGAAAAATGGATAAAGAAGTTGTAGTTCTTATGTACAATGGACTATCACTCAGACATGAAATCAATGGCATAAGGCTAGTAGAAGCAAGATGAGTGGATTTAGGTATGACGATTCTAAGTGAAATAAGTCACACAGAAAAAGACACTTATCATAAGCTATCACTTATAGAGGGAATGTAAAAACCGCTACACTTGAACTGAATTACAAAACAGAACAGAGTCACACGTTTAGAAAACACACTATGGCTGCTTAACGGGAAAGGTGAGGTGGGGTGATGCATAAAACAAGGGTTTCAAATTCGCTCAGATACTGTTCCATACACCCAATATGTAATAGACAAGACGTACTCCTTGCTCACTGAACTGGAGTCAACACCCCCTATTCACCGCACAAGAATATATCTGACTAGTAAGAATCGTAAAACCTATGTATTGATATCTCTCTGGAAGTGAGCCAAGTGGGTGTAAAGCCGCATAAACACAGCCGTGAAAAGCAGCTAAACCCCATTATAAAAATAAATTACTTTTAAAAACCCGTAAAACAAAGACAGTGAAAGAGAGAGAAATTCTTACAAAATTCGTTCAGGGGCTGTGATGCAACCTGGATTGACCATATCTAGACTCACACTGGGATGAGACATAAGGGTGGACACTCTTGGGGCTGAGAGGTTGGGTGAGCAAACTCAGACCCTTTAAAGTAATACTGCGTGGTACCCATCCCATGGGTCCCAAATCTCCAGGTTCAAAGGCATCTTCCTACATAGAAAACATGCATGAGAAACCCAGAAGATGGTACACCGTGTGATTTTGAAAGGTTTCTAAAACGCACCCAATTTCTCATCTCCTTGTGCTCGGGTTCACCTTTCCAGCTACTTTACTAGCAATCTCCCTACTTGGAGAATCAGCACCTTTAAGCTCCTGTTCCCTACAGGTTGCAATTTGTCCTGAGAATGAACGGGAAGAGGGGCAACCAATGAGAGACTAGATCTAGGTGTTGGGACAGGCACAGGTCACTCTATTTTCCCATCAGGAAGAAGAATTAAACACAGGCTCAGCCTGCCGCCGGGAACCAGAATAGGGCCTGAGGCAATCCCGTGCTTTTGCGGCCAGCTCCCAAAAAAGACAGTTGAAAAATGGAGCTCAGGGGCACTGCAATTCACAAACCTGCTGAGTTATAAATGATAACTCTCGTCCACAAAGATATTGAGGGAAGGCAACGAAGAGGATTTGAAAGCAAGGCAGAATTGCAGGAAACAGGTTTCAGGATGTAGATTCGAATCGCCTTTAAAGCACATGAAAAGTGGCAAAACGTCGACAGTGATGCCCTTGGCCAAAAAGGGCGTATGCGTTTTTTCCTGAATATATTCAGGAAAAAACGCATACGCCCTTTTTGGCCAACCAAGCAACCTGGAAAGGCAAATCAGCGCTACAAAGAAGTCTCGCTTCCCATCGGTCAAAAGGGCCATGCTGCAAAAAGTGTCAAAACCAGAAATGCAGGACAGGCCATGGAGAAATGGCAGCCTTGCTACGCTGATGGGCGGGATGTAAATTGCCAACAGCCACTCTGGAGAAGTGTACGGTGTGTCCTGAAACATCGAAAAAACACAGCTTAGGGAGCATAGGGCACGTCCACTCATTGGCGTATAAATTGGGAAAACTAAAAATCAGCAAGACACAGGCACCCCAATGTTTAGGGCTGCTATGTTGACAAGAACCTCCACTTCATGACACCTTAAATATCCCAGGAAAGAGAAAAATGGATAAAGAAGTTGTGGTCCTTATGTACAAAGGAATATCACTCAGACATGAAATCAATGTCATAAGGCTAGTAGAAGCAAGATGAGTGGATTTAGGTATGACGATTCTAAGTGAAATAAGTCACACAGAAAAAGACACTTATCATAAGCTATCACTTATAGAGGGAATGTAAAAACCGCTACACTTGAACTGAATTACAAAACAGAACAGAGTCACACGTTTAGAAAACACACTATGGCTGCTTAACGGGAAAGGTGAGGTGGGGTGATGCATAAAACAAGGGTTTCAAATTCGCTCAGATACTGTTCCATACACCCAATATGTAATAGACAAGACCTACTCCTTGCTCAGTGAACTGGACTCAACACCCCCTATTCACCGCACAAGAATATATCTGACTAGTAAGAATCGTAAAGCCTATGTATTGATATCTCTCTGGAAGTGAGCCAAGTGGGTGTAAAGCCGCATAAACACAGCCGTGAAAAGCAGCTAAACCCCATTATAAAAATAAATTACTTTAAAAACCCGTAAAACAAAGACAGTGAAAGAGAGAGAAATTCTTACAAAATTCGTTCAGGGGCTGTGATGACACCTGGATTGACCATATCTAGACCCACAGCTGGATGAGACATAAGGGTGGACACTCTTGGGGCTGAGAGGTTGGGTGAGGTTGGGTGAGCAAACGCAGACCCTTTAAAGTAATAGTGTGTGGTACCCATCCCATGGGTCCCAAATCTCCAGGTTCAAGGGCATCTTCCTACATCGAAAACATGCATGAGAAACCCAGAAGATGGTACACCGTGTGATTTTGAAAGGTTTCTAAAACGCACCCCATTTCTCATCTTCTTGTGCTCGGGTTCGCCTTTCCAGCTATTTTACTAGCAATCTCCCTACTTGGAGAATCAGCACCTTTAAGCTCCTGTTCCCTACAGGTTGCAATTTGTCCTGAGGATGAACGGGAAGAGGGGCAAACAATGAGAGACTAGATCTAGGTGTTGGGACAGGCCCAGGTCACTCTATTTTCCCATCAGGAAGAAGAATTAACCACAGGCTCAGCCTGCCGCCAGGAACCAGAATAGGGCCTGAGGCAATCCCGCGCTTTTGCGGCCAGCTACCAAAAAAGCGAGTTGAAAAATGGAGCTCAGGGACACTGCAATTCACAAACCCGCAGAGTTATAAATGATAACTCTCATCCACAGATATATTGAGGGAAGGCAACGAAGAGGATTTGAAAGCAAGGCAGAATTGCAGGAAACAGATTTCAGGAGGTAGATTCGAATCGCCTTTAAAGCACATGAAAAGCGGCAAAACGTCGACAATGATGCCCTTGGCCAAAAAGGGCGTATGCGTTTTTTCCTGAATATATTCAGGAAAAAACGCATACGCCCTTTTTGGCCAACCAAGCAACCTGGAAAGGCAAATCAGCGCTTCAAAGAAGTTTCGCTTCCCATCAGTCAAAAGGGTGATGCTGCAAAAAGTGTCAAAACCAGAAATGCAGGACAGGCCATGGAGAAATGGCAGCCTTGCTACGCTGATGGGCGGGATGTAAATTGCCAACAGCCACTCTGGAGAAGTGTACGGTGTGTCCTGAAACATCGAAAAAACACAGCTTAGGGAGCATAGGGCACGTCCACTCATGGGCGTATAAATTGGGAAAACTAAAAATCAGCAAGACACAGGCACCCCAAAGTTTAGGGCTGCTCTGTTGACAAGAACCTCCACTTCATGACAACTTAAATATCCCAGGAAAGAGAAAAATGGATAAAGATGTTGTGGTCCTTATGTACAATGGAATATCACTCAGACATGAAATCAATGTCATAAGGCTAGTAGAAGCAAGATGAGTGGACTTAGGTACGACGATTCTAAGTGAAATAAGTCACACAGAAAAAGACACTTATCATAAGCTATCACTTATAGAGGGAATGTAAAAACCGCTACACTTGAACTGAATTACAAAACAGAACAGAGTCACACGTTTAGAAAACACACTATGGCTGCTTAACGGGAAAGGTGAGGTGGGGTGATGCATAAAACAAGGGTTTCAAATTCGCTCAGATACTGTTCCATACACCCAATATGTAATAGACAAGACCTACTCCTTGCTCAGTGAACTGGACTCAACACCCCCTATTCACCGCACAAGAATATATGTGACTAGTAAGAATCTTAAAACCTATGTATTGATATCTGTCTGGAAGTGAGTCAAGTGGGTGTAAAGCCGCATAAACACAGCCGTGAAAAGCAGCTAAACCCCATTATAAAAATAAATTACTTTTAAAAACCCGTAAAACAAAGAGTGAAAGAGAGAGAAATTCTTACACAATTCGTTCAGGGGCTGTGATGCAACCTGGATTGATCATATCTAGACCCACACTGGGATGAGACATAAGGGTGGACACTCTTGGGGCTGAGAGGTTGGGTGAGCAAACTCAGACCCTTTAAATTAATACTGCGTGGTACCCATTCCATGGGTTCCAAATCTCCAGGTTCAAAGGCATCTTCCTACATCGAAAACATGCATGAGAAACCCAGAAGATGGTACACCGTGTGATTTTGAAAGGTTTCTAAAACGCACCCAATTTCTCATCTCCTTGTGCTCGGGTTCGCCTTTCCAGCTACTTTACTAGCAATCTCCCTACTTGGAGAATCAGCACCTTTAAGCTCCTGTTCCCTACAGGTTGCAATTTGTCCTGAGAATGAACGGGAAGAGGGGCAAATAATGAGAGACTAGATCTAGGTGTTGGGACAGGCACAGGTCACTCTATTTTCCCATCAGGAAGAAGAATTAAACACAGGCTCAGCCTGCCGCCGGGAACCAGAATAGGGCCTGAGGCAATCCCGCGCTTTTGCGGCCAGCTCCCAAAAAAGACAGTTGAAAAATGGAGCTCAGGGGCACTGCAATTCACAAACCTGCTGAGTTATAAATGATAACTCTCGTCCACAGATATATTGAGGGAAGGCAACGAAGAGGATTTGAAAGCAAGGCAGAATTGCAGGAAACAGGTTTCAGGATGTAGATTCGAATCGCCTTTAAAGCACATGAAAAGTGGCAAAACGTCGACAGTGATGCCCTTGGCCAAAAAGGGCGTATGCGTTTTTTCCTGAATATATTCAGGAAAAAACGCATACGCCCTTTTTGGCCAACCAAGCAAACTGGAAATGCAAATCAGCGCTACAAAGAAGTCTCGCTTCCCATCGGTCAAAAGGGCCATGCTGCAAAAAGTGTCAAAACCAGAAATGCAGGACAGGCCATGGAGAAATGGCAGCCTTGCTACGCTGATGGGCGGGATGTAAATTGCCAACAGCCACTCTGGAGGAGTGTACGGTGTGTCCTGAAACATCGAAAAAACACAGCTTAGGGAGCATAGGGCACGTCCACTCATTGGCGTATAAATTGGGAAAACTGAAAATCAGCAAGACACTGGCACCCCAATGTTTAGGGCTGCTATGTTGACAAGAACCTCCACTTCATGACACCTTAAATATCCCAGGAAAGAGAAAAATGGATAAAGAAGTTGTGGTCCTTATGTACAAAGGAATATCACTCAGACATGAAATCAATGTCATAAGGCTAGTAGAAGCAAGATGAGTGGATTTAGGTATGACGATTCTAAGTGAAATAAGTCACACAGAAAAAGACACTTATCATAAGCTATCACTTATAGAGGGAATGTAAAAACCGCTACACTTGAACTGAATTACAAAACAGAACAGAGTCACACGTTTAGAAAACACACTATGGCTGCTTAACGGGAAAGGTGAGGTGGTGTGATGCATAAAACAAGGGTTTCAAATTCGCTCAGATACTGTTCCATACACCCAATATGTAATAGACAAGACCTACTCCTTGCTCAGTGAACTGGACTCAACACCCCCTATTCACCGTACAAGAATATATCTGACTAGTAAGAATCGTAAAACCTATGTATTGATATCTCTCTGGAAGTGAGCCAAGTGGGTGTAAAGCCGCATAAACACAGCCGTGAAAAGCAGCTAAACCCCATTATAAAAATAAATTACTTTTAAAAACCCGTAAAACAAAGACAGTGAAAGAGAGAGAAATTCTTACAAAATTCGTTCAGGGGCTGTGATGCAACCTGGATTGACCATATCTAGACCCACAGCTGGATGAGACATAAGGGTGGACACTCTTGGGGCTGAGAGGTTGGGTGAGGTTGGGTGAGCAAACGCAGACCCTTTAAAGTAATACTGTGTGGTACCCATCCCATGGGTCCCAAATCTCCAGGTTCAAGGGCATCTTCCTACATCGAAAACATGCATGAGAAACCCAGAAGATGGTACACCGTGTGATTTTGAAAGGTTTCTAAAACGCACCCCATTTCTCATCTTCTTGTGCTCGGGTTCGCCTTTCCAGCTATTTTACTAGCAATCTCCCTACTTGGAGAATCAGCACCTTTAAGCTCCTGTTCCCTACAGGTTGCAATTTGTCCTGAGGATGAACGGGAAGAGGGGCAACCAATGAGAGACTAGATCTAGGTGTTGGGACAGGCCCAGGTCACTCTATTTTCCCATCAGAAAGAAGAATTAACCACAGGCTCAGCATGCCGCCAGGAACCAGAATAGGGCCTGAGGCAATCCCGCGCTTTTGCGGCCAGCTACCAAAAAAGCGAGTTGAAAAATGGAGCTCAGGGACACTGCAATTCACAAACCCGCAGAGTTATAAATGATAACTCTCATCCACAGATATATTGAGGGAAGGCAACGAAGAGGATTTGAAAGCAAGGCAGAATTGCAGGAAACAGATTTCAGGAGGTAGATTCGAATCGCCTTTAAAGCACATGAAAAGCGGCAAAACGTCGACAATGATGCCCTTGGCCAAAAAAGGCGTATGCGTTTTTTCCTGAATATATTCAGGAAAAAACGCATACGCCCTTTTTGGCCAACCAAGCAACCTGGAAAGGCAAATCAGCGCTTCAAAGAAGTTTCGCTACCCATCGGTCAAAAGGGTCATGCTGCAAAAAGTGTCAAAACCAGAAATGCAGGACAGGCCATGGAGAAATGGCAGCCTTGCTACGCTGATGGGCGGGATGTAAATTGCCAACAGCCACTCTGGAGAAGTGTACGGTGTGTCCTGAAACATTGAAAAAACACAGCTTAGGGAGCATAGGGCACCTCCACTCATGGGCGTATAAATTGGGAAAACTAAAAATCAGCAAGACACAGGCACCCAAAAGTTTAGGGCTGCTCTGTTGACAAGAACCTCCACTTCATGACACCTTAAATATCCCAGGAAAGAGAAAAATGGATAAAGAAGTTGTAGTTCTTATGTACAATGGAATATCACTCAGACATGAAATCAATGTCATAAGGCTAGTAGAAGCAAGATGAGTGGATTTAGGTATGACGATTCTAAGTGAAATAAGTCACACAGAAAAAGACACTTATCATAAGCTATCACTTATAGAGGGAATGTAAAAACCGCTACACTTGAACTGAATTACAAAACAGAACAGAGTCACACGTTTAGAAAACACACTATGGCTGCTTAACGGGAAAGGTGAGGTGGGGTGATGCATAAAACAAGGGTTTCAAATTCGCTCAGATACTGTTCCATACACCCAATATGTAATAGACAAGACCTACTCCTTGCTCAGTGAACTGGACTCAACACCCCCTATTCACCGCACAAGAATATATCTGACTAGTAAGAATCGTAAAACCTATGTATTGATATCTCTCTGGAAGTGAGCCAAGTGGGTGTAAAGCCGCATAAACACAGCCGTGAAAAGCAGCTAAACCCCATTATAAAAATAAATTACTTTTAAAAACCCGTAAAACAAAGACAGTGAAAGAGAGAGAAATTCTTACAAAATTCGTTCAGGGGCTGTGATGCAACCTGGATTGACCATATCTAGACCCACAGCTGGATGAGACATAAGGGTGGACACTCTTGGGGCTGAGAGGTTGGGTGAGGTTGGGTGAGCAAACGCAGACCCTTTAAAGTAATACTGTGTGGTACCCATCCCATGGGTCCCAAATCTCCAGGTTCAAGGGCATCTTCCTACATCGAAAACATGCATGAGAAACCCAGAAGATGGTACACCGTGTGATTTTGAAAGGTTTCTAAAACGCACCCCATTTCTCATCTCCTTGTGCTCGGGTTCGCCTTTCCAGCTATTTTACTAGAAATCTCCCTACTTGGAGAATCAGCACCTTTAAGCTCCTGTTCCCTACAGGTTGCAATTTCTCCTGAGGATGAACGGGAAGAGGGGCAACCAATGAGAGACTAGATCTAGGTGTTGGGACAGGCCCAGGTCACTCTATTTTCCCATCAGGAAGAAGAATTAACCACAGGCTCAGCCTGCCGCCAGGAACCAGAATAGGGCCTGAGGCAATCCCGCGCTTTTGCGGCCAGCTACCAAAAAAGCGAGTTGAAAAATGGAGCTCAGGGACACTGCAATTCACAAACCCGCAGAGTTATAAATGATAACTCTCATCCACAGATATATTGAGGGAAGGCAACGAAGAGGATTTGAAAGCAAGGCAGAATTGCAGGAAACAGATTTCAGGAGGTAGATTCGAATCGCCTTTAAAGCACATGAAAAGCGGCAAAACGTCGACAATGATGCCCTTGGCCAAAAAAGGCGTATGCGTTTTTTCCTGAATATATTCAGGAAAAAACGCATACGCCCTTTTTGGCCAACCAAGCAACCTGGAAAGGCAAATCAGCGCTTCAAAGAAGTTTCGCTACCCATCGGTCAAAAGGGTCATGCTGCAAAAAGTGTCAAAACCAGAAATGCAGGACAGGCCATGGAGAAATGGCAGCCTTGCTACGCTGATGGGCGGGATGTAAATTGCCAACAGCCACTCTGGAGAAGTGTACGGTGTGTCCTGAAACATTGAAAAAACACAGCTTAGGGAGCATAGGGCACCTCCACTCATGGGCGTATAAATTGGGAAAACTAAAAATCAGCAAGACACAGGCACCCAAAAGTTTAGGGCTGCTCTGTTGACAAGAACCTCCACTTCATGACACCTTAAATATCCCAGGAAAGAGAAAAATGGATAAAGAAGTTGTAGTTCTTATGTACAATGGAATATCACTCAGACATGAAATCAATGTCATAAGGCTAGTAGAAGCAAGATGAGTGGATTTAGGTATGACGATTCTAAGTGAAATAAGTCACACAGAAAAAGACACTTATCATAAGCTATCACTTATAGAGGGAATGTAAAAACCGCTACACTTGAACTGAATTACAAAACAGAACAGAGTCACACGTTTAGAAAACACACTATGGCTGCTTAACGGGAAAGGTGAGGTGGGGTGATGCATAAAACAAGGGTTTCAAATTCGCTCAGATACTGTTCCATACACCCAATATGTAATAGACAAGACCTACTCCTTGCTCAGTGAACTGGACTCAACACCCCCTATTCACCGCACAAGAATATATCTGACTAGTAAGAATCGTAAAACCTATGTATTGATATCTCTCTGGAAGTGAGCCAAGTGGGTGTAAAGCCGCATAAACACAGCCGTGAAAAGCAGCTAAACCCCATTATAAAAATAAATTACTTTTAAAAACCCGTAAAACAAAGACAGTGAAAGAGAGAGAAATTCTTACAAAATTCGTTCAGGGGCTGTGATGCAACCTGGATTGACCATATCTAGACCCACAGCTGGATGAGACATAAGGGTGGACACTCTTGGGGCTGAGAGGTTGGGTGAGGTTGGGTGAGCAAACGCAGACCCTTTAAAGTAATACTGTGTGGTACCCATCCCATGGGTCCCAAATCTCCAGGTTCAAGGGCATCTTCCTACATCGAAAACATGCATGAGAAACCCAGAAGATGGTACACCGTGTGATTTTGAAAGGTTTCTAAAACGCACCCCATTTCTCATCTTCTTGTGCTCGGGTTCGCCTTTCCAGCTATTTTACTAGAAATCTCCCTACTTGGAGAATCAGCACCTTTAAGCTCCTGTTCCCTACAGGTTGCAATTTATCCTGAGGATGAACGGGAAGAGGGGCAACCAATGAGAGACTAGATCTAGGTGTTGGGACAGGCCCAGGTCACTCTATTTTCCCATCAGGAAGAAGAATTAACCACAGGCTCAGCCTGCCGCCAGGAACCAGAATAGGGACTGAGGCAATCCCGCGCTTTTGCGGCCAGCTACCAAAAAAGCGAGTTGAAAAATGGAGCTCAGGGACACTGCAATTCACAAACCCGCAGAGTTATAAATGATAACTCTCATCCACAGATATATTGAGGGAAGGCAACGAAGAGGATTTGAAAGCAAGGCAGAATTGCAGGAAACAGATTTCAGGAGGTAGATTCCAATCGCCTTTAAAGCACATGAAAAGCGGCAAAACGTCGACAATGATGCCCTTGGCCAAAAAGGGCGTATGCGTTTTTTCCTGAATATATTGAGGAAAAAACGCATACGCCCTTTTTGGCCAACCAAGCAACCTGGAAAGGGAAATCAGCGCTTCAAAGAAGTTTCGCTTCCCATCAGTCAAAAGGGTGATGCTGCAAAAAGTGTCAAAACCAGAAATGCAGGACAGGCCATGGAGAAATGGCAGCCTTGCTACGCTGATGGGCGGGATGTAAATTGCCAACAGCCACTCTGGAGAAGTGTACGGTGTGTCCTGAAACATCGAAAAAACACAGCTTAGGGAGCATAGGGCACGTCCACTCATGGGCGTATAAATTGGGAAAACTAAAAATCAGCAAGACACAGGCACCCCAAAGTTTAGGGCTGCTCTGTTGACAAGAACCTCCACTTCATGACAACTTAAATATCCCAGGAAAGAGAAAAATGGATAAAGAAGTTGTGGTCCTTATGTACAATGGAATATCACTCAGACATGAAATCAATGTCATAAGGCTAGTAGAAGCAAGATGAGTGGACTTAAGTACGACGATTCTAAGTGAAATAAGTCACACAGAAAAAGACACTTATCATAAGCTATCACTTATAGAGGGAATGTAAAAACCGCTACACTTGAACTGAATTACAAAACAGAACAGAGTCACACGTTTAGAAAACACACTATGGCTGCTTAACGGGAAAGGTGAGGTGGGGTGATGCATAAAACAAGGGTTTCAAATTCGCTCAGATACTGTTCCATACACCCAATATGTAATAGACAAGACCTACTCCTTGCTCAGTGAACTGGACTCAACACCCCCTATTCACCGCACAAGAATATATGTGACTAGTAAGAATCTTAAAACCTATGTATTGATATCTCTCTGGAAGTGAGTCAAGTGGGTGTAAAGCCGCATAAACACAGCCGTGAAAAGCAGCTAAACCCCATTATAAAAATAAATTACTTTTAAAAACCCGTAAAACAAAGACAGTGAAAGAGAGAGAAATTCTTACAAAATTCGTTCAGAGGCTGTGATGCAACCTGGATTGACCATATCTAGACCCACAGCTGGATGAGACATAAGGGTGGACACTCTTGGGGCTTACAGGTTGGGTGAGGTTGGGTGAGCAAACGCACACCCTTTAAAGTAATACTGTGTGGTACCCATCCCATGGGTCCCAAATCTCCAGGTTCAAGGGCATCTTCCTACATCGAAAACATGCATGAGAAACCCAGAAGATGGTACACCGTGTGATTTTGAAAGGTTTCTAAAACGCACCCAATTTCTCATCTCCTTGTACTCCGGTTCACCTTTCCAGCTACTTTACTAGCAATCTCTGTACTTGGGGAATCAGCACCTTTAAGCTCCTGTTCCCTACAGGTTGCAATTTCTCCTGAGGATGAACGGGAAGAGGGGCAACCAATGAGAGACTAGATCTAGGTGTTGGGACAGGCCCAGGTCACTCTATTTTCCCATCAGGAAGAAGAATTAACCACAGGCTCAGCCTGCCGCCAGGAACCAGAATAGGGCCTGAGGCAATCCCGCGCTTTTGCGGCCAGCTCCCAAAAAAGCGAGTTGAAAAATGGAACTCAGGCACACTGCAGTTCACAAACCCGCAGAGTTATAAATGATAACTCTCATCCACAAATGTATTGAGGGAAGGTAACGAAGAGTATTTGAAAGCAAGGCAGAATTGCAGGAAACAGGTTTCAGGAGGTAGATTCGAATCGCCTTTAAAGCACATGAAAAGTGGCAAATCTTCGACAATGATGCCCTTGGCCAAAAAGGGCGTATGTGTTTTTTCCTGAATATATTCAGGAAAAAACGCATACACCCTTTTTTGCCAACCAAGCAACCTGGAAAGGCAAATCAGCGCTACAATGAAGTCTCGCTTCCCATCGGTCAAAAGGGCCATGCTGCATAAAGTGTCAAAACCAGAAATGCAGGACAGGCCATGGAGAAATGGCAGCCTTGCTACGCTGATGGGCGGGATGTAAATTGCCAACAGCCACTCTGAAGAAGTGTACGGTGTGTCCTGAAACATCGAAAAAACACAGCTTAGGGAGCATAGGGCACGTCCACTCATGGGCGTATAAATTGGGAAAACTAAAAATCAGCAAGACACAGGCACCCCAATGTTTAGGGCTGCTCTGTTGACAAGAACCTCCACTTCATGACACCTTAAATATCCCAGGAAAGAGAAAAATGGATAAAGAAGTTGTGTTCCTTATGTACAAAGGAATATCACTCAGACATGAAATCAATGTCATAAGGCTAGTAGAAGCAAGATGAGTGGATTTAGGTATGACAATTCTAAGTGAAATAAGTCACACAGAAAAAGACACTTATCATAAGCTATCACTTATAGAGGGAATGTAAAAACCGCTACACTTGAACTGAATTACAAAACAGAACAGAGTCACACGTTTAGAAAACACACTATGGCTGCTTAACGGGAAAGGTGAGGTGGTGTGATGCATAAAACAAGGGTTTCAAATTCGCTCAGATACCGTTCCATACACCCAATATGTAATAGACAAGACCTACTCCTTGCTCAGTGAACTGGACTCAACACCCCCTATTCACCGCACAAGAATATATGTGACTAGTAAGAATCTTAAAACCTATGTATTGATATCTGTCTGGAAGTGAGTCAAGTGGGTGTAAAGCGGCATAAACACAGCAGTGAAAAGTAGCGAATCCCCATTTTAAATTAAATAACTTTAAAAAACCCAAAAAAATAAGACAGTGATAGAGAGAGGAAATTTTACATAATTCGTTCCTGGGCTGTGATGCAACCTTGTTTGATCATATCTAGACCCACAGCTGGATGAGAAATAAAGCTGGACACTCTTGCAGCTGAAGGACTCTTTCCCTAGTTACCAGATTGGGGAACGTAAAAAGGCTGCCGCCCTCTGGCCGTTACCTGCAAATGCAGCTTTAAAATCTGTGTTAATGGTCACTTCATATGAACAAGTACTTCAGGGCTGTAAATGAAACCTGCCCTCAAAATGTCTTGAGGGAGGTAGTGGCCAAAACTTTTCAAAATGTGACACTTACTTTAAGAAAACAATTTGAAGAACTAAGCTGTAATCACAGTTTGATAAATAAAAAGAGCATGCTTTAAAGATCAATTTCAACAGATTATGGGACACATGCAAATTCAGCCACACAGAGGTATCAGCTCGCACCTGTTAGAATAACCAGCAGCAAGCAAACTACAAACAATAAATATTGAACGTGTTTTGGAGAAATGCATACCCTCAATTTTAAGTGGGACATAACCTGGAAAGAGCCACTAATGAGAACTGAATGGTGGTGCCTTTAAAACGTACACACTGAGCTACCATATGATACAGCAAGCCCACTCCTTGGCCTATAACATAAGGAGATAGAACTGGAAAGACACAGGCAAGCAAATGTGCATTGCAGCAGTATTACAATAACCAAGACATGGAGGCAACCAAAAAGTCCATCAAGAGGTGCGTGGCCAAAGAATAACTGGTACACGTACAGGTGGAATATTAGCCAGGGAAAAAAACAAAACAATGCCATTTGCAGCACTGTGTATGATTCTTGAGTTAATCAGGCAAATTGTACTAAGTCAGAAAGCAAAAGACACATATCCTATAATATCACTTATAGGTCTTAGCTAAAAACTGATACCAATGAAGATATTTCCACAGAGAAATGCAATCACAGATTCATTAAACAAACTTAGGGTTCACCAAATGGAAAGGTGTGAGGATTGGATACATTAGGATATTGGGGTTAAGATAGATATAGAAACACATGTGAAATATGTAATCACCAAAGACCTACGTAATACCAAGACAAGACTACTCAACATGGTGTCATAACCTACATGGGAAAATGATCCAAAGAAGAATAGATATATGTATATGTTTAAAAGAACCACATCTTGCACACCTAGAAGAAACAAAACATTTTAATCAAATTTGCTCTGACAAAAAATAAAAATTAAATTAAAAAAAGAACAAGAAGTAATGAGACATAAACTTAAGGGGCTTTGTGCTGGCACATTGCATTCTAATTTACAACCAGAACATGACTTCCATTAAGGCTCTGTCATCACTAATAAAGCAGCTTTATAAGCAATGTTGAAGGTAGCTTAAAAGAAGTCTCACTAATTATTGATAGTAACAAGGAAACAAAGAAAAGTAAAAATCTCACTGCAAAAAGTATACATAGGGTAAGGTTAGTAGATCAAACACTGATTAAACTTCTGTAAAGAATAAAAGACAACAGTAGTATGTTTTGTTAAAAAAGAGAGGGCCCAAATAAATCTGAAATGAAAGAGATGATGTTACAACAGACACCACAGAAATACAAAGTATCCTAAGATACACACAGGGTAACTCAGGGCTCAGACTGGACAGAGCCCACTCTCCAGTCCCCTGTACATGACTTACAGGAGCCTCAGGAACTGAGGAGGAGGTCCCTGAGGAGAGGCTCAAGATAGAATATGGTAGGCATTAACATGACTGCATTCATCTTAAACATGCCTGAACTACATTCACACGAGATGATTTTGTCCTGTATGTACATCGGCACCTATAGCCGGAACTGCAGATCTTTGGCTTCAACACCTCTACTGACAACATTAGCTTCACCTGCTGTGGACCGTCTCCTATAGGATTTCTAGAATCACAAAACATCGAAGCTTCACAGGACCCAGAGTCTGTGCGACTCCACACAGAGTCTCAGAGTCTCAACTCCACTCAGATACTCCACTCTTGGAGGGCACACACAAAGTAGTGTGCACATCAGGACCCAGGGGAAGGAGCAGTGACCCCGTAGGGGAATGACCAGAACTACCTGCTACTTTTAGAGGGTCTCCTGCAGAGGCAGCTGGTGGCTGTGGCTGTGGCTCACCGTGAGGACAACAACACTGGCAGCAGAAGTTCTGGGAAATACTCCTTGGTGTGAGCCCTCCCAGAGTCCGCCATTAGCCCCACCAAGAGCAAGGTAGGCTCCAGTGCTGGGTCGCCTCAGGCCAAACAACCAACAGGGAGGGAACCCAGCCCCATGCATCAGCAGACAAGCAGATTCAACTTTTTATTAAAGTTTTATTTAATCCGTAGACAAGCGGATTAAAGCTCTGCCCACCAAAGCAACACCCAGCTCTACCCACCACCAGTCCCTCCCATCAGGAAGCTTGCACAAGCCTCTAAGATAGACTCATCCACCAGAGAGCAGACAGCAGAAGCAAGAAGAACTACAATTCTGCAGCCTGTGGAAGGAAAACCACATTCACAGAAAGATAGACAAAATGAAAAGGCAGAGGACTTTATACCAGATCAAGGAACAAGATAAAACCCCAGAAAAAAAACGGAATGAGGTGGAGATAGGGAACCTTCCAGAAAAAGAATTCAGAATAATGATAGTGAAGTTGAGCCAAGACCTTAGAAAAAGAAAGGAGGCAAAGATCGAGAAGACACAAGAAATGCTTAACAAAGACCTAGAAGAATTAAGGAACAAACACCTAGAAGAGTTAAAGAACAAACAAACAGAGGTGAACAATGTAATAACTGAAATGAAAAATACACTAGAAGGAATCAGTAGCAGAATAACTGTGGCAGAAGAACGGATAAGTGGCCTGGAAGACAGAAAGGTGGAAATCACTGCCATGGAACAGAATAAAGAAAAAGAATGAAAATAAATGAAGACACCCCAAGAGTCCTCTGGGACAACATTAAACGCAACAACATTCGCATTATAGGGGTCCCAGAAGGAGAAGAGAGAGAGAAAGGACCCGAGAATATATTTGAAGAGATTATGGTCAAAAACTTCCCTAGCATGGGAAAAGAAATAGCCACCCAAGTCCAGAAGCACAGAGTGTCCCAGGCAGGAGAAACCAAAGGAGAAAAATGACAAGACACATAGTAATCAAATTGACAAAAATTAACGACAAAGAAAAATTATTGAAAGCAGCAAGGGAAAAATGACAAATAACATACAAGGGAAATCCCATAAGGATAACAGCTGATTTCTCAGCAGAAAATCTACAAGCCAGAAGGAAGTGGCATGATAAATTTAAAGTGATGAAAGGGAAGAACCTACAACCAAGGGTACTGCACCCTGCAAAGAGCTCATTCAGATTTGATGGAGAAATCAAAAGCCTTACAGACAAGCAAAAGCTAAGAGAATTCAGCACCATGCAACCAGCTCTACACCAAATGCTAAAAGAACTTCTCTAAGTGGGAAACACAAGAGAAGAAAAGGACCCACCAAGACAAACCCATAACAATTAAGAAAATAGTAGTAGGAACATACATATCGATAATTACCTTAAACGTGAATGCACTAAATGTTCCAACCAAAAGACATAGACTGGCTGAATGGATACAAAAACAAGACCCATATATATGCTGTCTACAAGAGACCCATTTCAGACCTAGGGACACATACAGACTGAAAGTGAGGCGATGGAAAAATATATTCTATGCTAATGAAAATCAAAAGAAAGCTGGAGTAGCAATACTCATATCAGATAAAATAGACTTTAAAATAAAGAATGTTACAAGAGACAAGGAAAGACACTACATAATGGTCAAGGGATCAATCCAAGAAGAAGATATAACAATTATAAATATATATGTACCCAACATAGGAGCACCTCAATGTATAAGGCAACTGCTAACAGCTATAAAAGAGGAAATCGACAGTAACACAATAATAGCGGGGGACTTTAACAGCTCACTTACACCAGTGGAGATCAGCCAGACAGAAAATTAATAAGGAAACACAAGCTTTAAATGACACAATAGACCAGATAGAGTTCATTGATATTTATAGGACATTCCATCCAAAAACAGCAGATTACACGTTCTTCTCAACTGCACACGGAACATTCTCCAGGATAGATCACATCTTGGGTCACAGATAAAGCCTCAGTAAATTTAAGAAAACTGAAATCATATCAAGCAGCTGTTCCGACCACAATGCTATGAGATTAGAAATCAATTACACGGAAAAAACTGTAAAAAACACAAACACATGGAGGCTAAACAATACGTTACTAAATAACCAAGAGATCACTGAAGAAATCAAAGGGGAAATCAAAAACTACCTAGAGACAAATGACAACCAAAACACGATGATCCAAAACCTATGGGATGCAGCAAAAGGAGTTCTAAGAGGGAAGTTTATAGCAATACAAGCCTACCTCAAGAAACAAGAAAAATCTCAAATAAACAATCTAACCTTACACCTAGAGGAACTAGAGAAAGAAGAACAAAACCCAAAGTTAGTAGAAGGAAAGAAATCCTAAAGATCAGAGCAGAAATAAATGAAATAGAAACAAAGAAAACGGAAGCAAAGATCATCAAAACTAAAAGCTGGTTCTTTGAGAAGATAAGCAAAAATGATCAACCTTTAGCCACACTCAAGAAAAAGAGGGAGAGGACGCAAATCAACAAAATTAGAAGTGAAAAAGGAGAAGTTACAACAGACACCACAGGAATACAAAGCATCCTAAGAGACTACTACAAGCAACTCTGTGCCAATAAAATGGACAATCTGGAAGAAATGGACAAATTCTTAGAAAGGTATAACCTTCTAAGACTGAACCAGGAAGAAATAGAAAATATGAACAAACCTATCACAAGCAATGAAATTGAAACTGTGATTAAAAATCTTCCAACAAACAAAAGTCCAGAACCAGATGGCATTACAGGTGAATTCTATCAAACATTTAGAGAAGAGCTAACACCCAACCTTCTCAAATTCTTCAAAACAATTGCAGGGGAAGGAACACTCCCAAACTCATTCTATGAGACCACCATCACCCTGATACCAAAATCAGACAGAGATACTACAAGGAAAGAAAATTATAGACCAATATCCCTGATGAATATAGATGCAAAAATCCTCAACAAAATACTAGCAAACAGAATCGAACAACACATTAAAAGGATCATACACCATGATCAAGTGGGGTTTATCCCAGGGATGCAAGGATTCTTCAATATACACAAATCAATGTGATACACCATATTAACAAATTGTAGAATAAAACCATATGGTCATCTCAATAGATGAAGGAAAAGATTTTGAGAAAATTCAACACTCATTTACGATAAAAACTCTGCAGAGTGTGGGCATAGACGGAAACTACCTCAACATAATAAAGGCCATATATGACAAACCCACAGCAAACAGCATTCTCAATGGTGAAAAACTGAAAGCGTTTCCTCTAAGATCAGGAACAAGACGAGGATGTCCACTCTCACCACTGCTATTCAACATAGTTTTGGAAGTCCTAGCCATGGCAATCAGAGAAGAAAAAGAAATAAAAGGAATACAAAACGGAAAAGAAGAAGTAAAATTGTCACTGTTTGCAGATGACATGATATCATAGATAGAGAATCTTAAAGATGCCACCAGAAAACCACTGGAGCTAATCAATGAATTTGGTAAAGTTGCAGGATACAAAATTAATGCACAGAAATTGCTTGCATTCCTATACACTAACAATGAAAGATCAGAAAGAGAAATTAAGGAAACAATCCCATTACCACTGCAACAAAAAGAATAAAATACCTAGGAATAAACCTACCTAAGGAAGTAAAAGACCTATACTCAGAAAACTATAAGACACTGATGAAAGAAATCAAAGATGATATAAACAGATGGAGACATATACCATGTCCTTGGATTAGAAGAATCAATATTGTGAAAATGACTATACTACCCAAAGCAATCTACAGATTCAATGCAATCCCGATCAAAATACCTTTGGCATTTTCTACAGAACAAGAAAAAAAATCTTAAAATTTGTAGGGAGACACAAAAGACCCTGGATAGCCAAAGCAGTCTTGAGGGGGAAAAAAAAGAGCTGGAGGAATCAGACTTCCAGACTTCAGACTATATTACAAAGCTACAGTAATCAAGATAATATGGTACTGACACAAACACAGAAATATAGGTCAATAGAAAAGGATAGAAAGCACAGAGATAAACCCACGTACCTATGGTTAACTAATCTATGACAAAGGAGGCAAGGGTATACAATGGAGAAAAGACAGTGTCTTCAGTAAGTGGTGCTGGGAAAACTGGACAGCTACATGTAAAAGAATGAAATTAGTACACTCCCTAACACCATACACAAAAGTAACTCAAAATGGATTAGAGACCTAAATATAAGACCAGCCACTATAAAACTCTTAGAAGAAAACATAAGCAGAACAGTCTATGACATAAATCACAGCAAGATCCTTTTTGACCCACCTCCTAGAGAAATGGAAATAAAAACAAAAATTAAAAAATGGGACCGAATGAAACATAAATTCTTTTGCACAGCAAAGGAAAACTTAAGCAAGATGAAAAGACAACCATCAGAATGGGAGAAAATATTTTCAAATGAAGCAAATGGCAAAGGATTAATCTACAAAAAGCAGCTCATGTAGCTCAATATCACAAAACCAAACAACCCAATCCAAAAATGGGCAGAAGACCTAAATAGAAATTTCTCCAAAGAAGATATACAGGTTGCCAACAAACACATGAAAGGATGCTGAGCATCACTAATCATTAGAGAAATGCAAATCAAAACTACAGTGAGGTATCACCTCACACCAGTCAGAATGGCCATCATCAAAAAATCTACCAACAGTAAATGCTGGAGAGGCATTTATTGGAGAAAAGGGAACCCTCTTGCACTGTAGGTGGGAATGTAAATTGATATAGCCACTAGGGAGAACGGTATGGGGCTTCCTTAAAAACTAAAAATAGAACTACCATACAACCCAGCAAACCCACTCCTGGACATTTACCCTGAGAAAACCATAATTCAAAAAGAGTCATGTACCACAATGTTCACTGTAGCTCTATTTACAATAGCCAGGACATGGAAGCAACCTAAGTGTCCATCAACAGATAAATGGAAAAAGAAGATGTGGCACATATATACGATGGAACATTATTCAGCCATAAAAAGAAACGAAATTGAGTTATTTTTAGTGAGGTGGATGGATCTAGAGTCTGTCCTACAGAGTGAAGTAAGTCAGAAAGAGAAAAACAAATACCATATGCTAACACATATATATGGAATCTAAAAAAAAAAGTTTATGAAGAACCTAGGGGCAGGAAAGGATTAAGGACACAGACGTAGAGAAAGGACTTGAGGACATGGGGAGAGGGAAGGGTAAGCTGGGACAAAGTGAGAGAGTGGTATGGACATATATACACTACCAAATGTAAAATTGATAGCTACTGGGAAGCAGCCACATAGCACAGGGAGATCAGCTCTGTGCTTTGTGACCACCTAAAAGGGTGGGATAAGGGAGTGAGAGGGAGGTGCAAGAGGGAGGGGATATGGTGTTATATGTATACGCATAGCTGATTCACTTTTTTATACAGCAGAAACTAACACACAATTGTAAAGCAATTATACTCCAATAAAGATGTAAAGAAAAAAAAAAAAAAAAGAAAGAAAGCCCAGAGATAAACCTACACACCTATGGCCCACTAATCTATGACAAAGGAGGCAAGGGTATACAATGGAGAAAAGACAGTCTCTTCAATAAGTGGTGCTGGGAAAAATGGACAGCTACATGTAAAAGAATGAAATTAGAACACTCCCTAACACCATACACAAAAAATAAACTCCAAATGGATTAGAGACCGAAATGTAAGACCGGACACTATAAAACTCTTAGAGGAAAACATAGGAAGAATACTCTTTGACATAAATCACAGCAAGATATTTTTTGATCCACCTCCTAGAGTAATGGAATAAAAAAAAAAAAAAAAAACAAATGGAAGCAAATGAAACCTAAAAGCTTTTGCAAAGCAAAGGAAACTACAAACAAGACGAAAAGACAACCCTCAGAATGGGAGAAAATATTTGCAAACGAATCAATGGACAAAGGATTAATCTCCAATGTATATAAACAGCTCATGCAGCTCAACAGTAAAAAAACAAACAAACCAATCCAAAAATGGGCAGATGACGTAAATAGACATTTGTCCCAAGAAGACATACAGATGACCAAGAAACACATGAAAAGCTACTCAACATCACTAATTATTAGAGAAATATAAACCAAAACTACAATGAGGTATCACCTCACACGAGTTAGAATGGGCATCATCAGAAAATCTACAAACAACAAATGCTGGAGAGGGTGTGGAGAAAAGGGAACCCTCTTACACTATTTGTGGGAATGTAAATTGATACAGTCACTATGGAGAACAGTATGGAGGTTCCTTAAAAAACTAAAAATAGAATAACCATATGACCCAGCAATCCCACTACTGGCCATATACCCAGAGAAAACCATAATTCAAAAAGACATATTCACCACAATATTCATTGCAGCACTATTTACAATAGCCAGGTCATGGAAGCAACCTAAATGCCCATAGACAGACGAACGGAAAAGATGTGCTACATATATAAAATGGAATATTACTCAGCCATAAAAAGGAATGAAATTGGGTCATTTGTAGAGACGTGGATAGATCTAGAGACTGTCATACAGAGTGAAGTAAGTCAGAAAGAGAAAAACAAATATCGTATATTAACGCATACATGTAGAACCTAGAAAAATGGTAAAGATGAACTGGTTTGCAAGGCAGAAATAGAGACACAGATGTAGAGAACAAATGTATGGACACCAAGGGGGGAAAGTGGCAGGGTGGTGGTGGTGGGATGAATTGCAACCCTGGGATTGACACATATACACTTATATGTATAAAATAGATAACCAATAAGAGCCTGCTGTATAAAAAAATGAATAAAATAAATTCAAAAATTAAAAAATAAATAATACTTAAGAAAATAAAACAGAAAAAAAAGTTCTGTCCTTCCCATAGACGTATTTATATGAATGAATGATTTCCATGCTTATATCCATAAATACAAAAAGAGGAATAAAACTTACCTTGAACCAAAAAAGAAAAAAAAAAAAACTGAACCCACTGGTCATACAGAGGAAAACCCTATCAGCGCACTTGCTCCAGTGGTAAACAATTCTTAAGTTGGTCACAGGTGGGGAATCATCTCCCATGCAGCCAGCAGCCCCTACACAAGGAGCGTCCTCATTGCAAAG
Organism: Eschrichtius robustus; assembly: GCF_028021215.1. NCBI lineage: Eukaryota > Metazoa > Chordata > Mammalia > Artiodactyla > Eschrichtiidae > Eschrichtius > Eschrichtius robustus. The sequence goes on from NW_027175228.1 coordinate 205,450, forward strand.
CTGGGGGACCGTGAGGAGGCGTCTCTGACTAAACGTGAGCTGAGCCCCAGGCCAGCTGCTGCTGAACTTTTCCCACCGTTCCCAGGTAAAACACCTGAATGTGTGCAAAGACTAAAAACTAGAGGAAGGGGCTTGGAGTCACACCAGCGACAGCACGCAGGCCGACTTGGTGCCTGCAGGCCAGCCAGGATGGTCCTGGCCCCGGGCGCTCGTCTGGAAACTTTCCATTTCCCTGCCTGAGGTACCCCTCCTGTCCCGGCCCCCACTGCTTTTTTCCTTCCTTACCTCTGCCCGGGGAGAAATTCCAGCAGCAAGTATGGGTGACACATCCTCTTCTTTAGCAGGTGGCAGCCCGGCAACTCCTGCAGAAAGTCCAGTAGAGCCCCAGTCACAACGGGCCACTCATAGAGCCGTGGGCCCTACTGCCTCCCACCAGCCCAACCCCGAGACTGCTGACGGGGCAGAGAATATGGCGTCAGGCACAGCTGCAGAGGCTTTTGCTGCCTGGAGGGGTGTTTATATTGACCTCAACCCAGGCACACCTGGGAAGGGCTGGCCGGCCGGGTCAGGCTGCCCAGGTCAGCCAATCCTCGCCCCTCAGGGGCTCAGATTTGCAGAAAATGGGCCTTGCTGCACCGGCCAGATCCAAGGAACAGGTGTAGGGTCCCGAGAGTCAGGATAGATAAGGGGCGGCAGCCCTGGCTTGTTTTCTAATCATTTTATCTGGTCCAGGAGTGGGAGACAACTTCAAGAAGACCCTCTGCTAATGAGAGGAACCCAGGAGTCAGGGAGAGGAGGGGTGGTGGGTGGAGACAGAGGCCTGGTGCCCCGGCTGCTGTGGAAGCCCCTAGAAGACCAGGCAGAGGGAGGCCGCACAGAGTGAAGCCTAGGGTCACAGACCTGTTGGAGCTGCTGTTTATTAGTTCAAGCTCTGCTCTGAGGTGCTCTGTGTCAGCTCTGAGTGACAGGTGTGCTGGGGGTGCTCTGCAATGAGGGCTATATGCACAGTTCCTGTGTGCCCAGCCCTGTCGGGGTACCTGTCCACGGGAGCTCCATATCCAGGGAGGGGCATGCCCACGAGAGCCCCGTGGGCTGCTGCGTACCTGCCCAGGTGAGCTCCATATCCTGGGAGGGGCCTGACCATGATGGCCCCATGGGCTGCTGGGTACCTGCCCAGGTGAGCTCCATATCCTGGGAGGGGCCTAACCACCACAGCCCCGTGGGCTGCTGGGTACCTGCCCAGGTGAGCTCCATATCCTGGGAGGGACCTGACCACAAGAGCCCCGTGAGCTGCTGGGGACCTGGTAGAGGACGCCAGGACAGTCAGTGAAGCCACAGAGGATATACATCTAGTAGTTCCTAATTCCTACACCCTGCTGGTCATTCTACCATCCACCAGGACATGGTATTCTGTATTAGACTTCAATGATGCCTTCTTCTGTATTCCATTCGTCCCAGAGTCACAAGAAATTTTGGCTGTGAGTGGCAGGACTCAACATACAACAAAAACAATACTGCTGGGCCGTCCTGCCCCAGGGGTTCAAAAATTCCCACACCATCGTTGGGGAAATGTTAGCTAAAGACCTAAAAAATCTACCTCTGGAGAAGGGAACCCTCCTTCAATATGCAGATGACATTCTGATCACCAGCCCGACTAAGGAGGCCTCTGAACTACCTAGCCAATAAAAGATAGAAGGTGTCCAAGAAAAAGGCTCAAATATCACAAACTAAGGTGACCTTCCTGGGCTTCATTCGCTCAGAATGTCGGAGAAGCCCACCCCAGGAAAGGGAAGAAGCCATTTGCAGCCTCACCCTTCCTGAAACTAGAAGACAGCTTAGGGGTTCCTGGGGAGACCGGGGTTTGCTGCATCTGGATCCCTAACTACAGTCTAATAGCTGGGCCTCTATATGAAACACTGAAAGGAAAAGATGATGATCCTTTTGAATAGAATCCAGAAGCGGCCTTTCAAGAATGGAAAGAGCAGTCAGTTCAGATCCTTGCCCTGGACCTCCCTAAGTTAGCTAAACCCTTTGACCTTTACATTCCTGGTCCAAGGCGAATCGCCCTTGGAGTATTAGTGCAAAAACTGGGACCACTTGAAATGGAACAATGCAAGAATGCCCTCCAGGCATTGGCCAGCCACCCCATCCGACCAGGATACTGGGGGTATCTAAAAACCTGGAAATCAGCAGCCCGCAAGGCCAGCTCCCTCCTAAGGGAAAAGGACGCCACTTGGTGATCCTAACCACCCACCATGCCCTGAAGTTGCAGGGATTGCTCCGTGGGCACAATGACCTCGAGTGAGGAGGCCCTCCAACACCAACCTCCAGAGAGAAAACCTGGAGCAATGGGCCCCCATGACGACTCGTTTGACCATCACTTGACCTGGAGCTTCTCTCAGAAAACAACAAGAGTGTGTCCCAAAAGAGCAGACTATTGCTTACAGGACTTACTGCACCCAGAGCGGAGCTAATAAACTTGGCAGGGGAACCGTAAATAACGCTGCCACCATAGAAAAGCCTACAGACACCGCGGTGACGGCGGCCAATGAGACCGGCTGCACTCCTGGCTACTTCAAAAGGCCGTTGACTGAGTGGCCGTGAAGGTCCTGGATCACCACCGGCCCTGGACTGTCTGGGAGTTGAGCAAGCAGGGCTCTGACACCTGGTGTTGTTTGTACGTTAATTCAGTGGCCTAACTGAAGAAAGCGCAGAGTACTGGTCAGAGCATCTAGGCTAGCAGGAACTGTCAGCCTAAGGGGGCCGAACCAATGTGGAGCATGGTAAAACGGCCCACCCCACCCCCAGCGTCTCTGCACATCTCTTTCCTGGACCCTTAAAGGTCATTAGAATCTATAAAACTTCCAATGCTGGTGCTCAGGCAGACGAGCAGTGAGGGAGGAGGCCTGGGGACAATCAACCTCACCTGGAGGCTGCTTGGGAGAAGTCCTCCCCCTCGCCCCGGGTATGAGGACACCCAACTCAGCACGAAGCATTTACAGAAGAGGTGTCTGCACCCTCAGCACCCCAAGAATGAGGAATGGGACAAAAGGCAGAGGAGGGCTTTGTCACTGGCAAAGCCCATGAAAAATTCCTGGGAGATGAAAATAGAATCTGGGCAATAAAATAAAGTCTAACCATTTTTTCCTTTGTGCTTTGTCTAATTTCACTTGCTCCTAGGTTTCCACATGCAGAGGTCCCACACCCGACACTTCAGACCCGATTTCCTAGTGCAAAATGGCTGGGCCGACACCTCAGCTCGTGGGGCCCCGTGCAGACTCTGCGACATAGAGCCTGAGCTCCAGCCAACCCGGCCCTCGAGAGCTCCGCCCCCTCCCTCCCGCTGACGGTGCCAGGATCTCTACACAGCAGCCCGGCCCACAACCCGCAGGGAAGCACACACTCTCACCTCTCCATTCTCTGATCAAAATATAAAGTTTTCCTTTGCTTCTGAACCAAAGTCAGTCTCGATCTGTTGGCTCCAATGACACTAGGCAGGGAGACCCTTGTTGGGGCCCACTCTGCAGGATCAGTAACAGAATTTGAGAACATTGTAACTTCAAAGAACAGATGTGCGAGCCAAACTGTAATTAACATAGAGCAGTGTATAAGGCTCGTGTAAAATAAGATGTTTCTAACACTTCCATTTGATATTTCCATCACTTTATTATAAGCAAGTTCAGTGGAGGGGTTTGTCTTATTTGTCAGGTCAACAGTAGAGAAATGCAGTGATTTCTTTCCAAGGATGTACATCTAATAATCTTGGTTGAAGTTTCAACCTTGTTTTGACTGATTTTCCATTGAAAATGATACCTCTCTTTCAGCTCCTAGATTTCTGAGAAGTATAAAATCTTATATTTTTTATTACCAAAGGGGAAAGGTGGGAGGAGGGATAAATTAACAGTTTCAGATTAACATATACACACTGCTATGTATAAAATATATCATCAACAAGGAACTACTGTATAACACAGGGAACTATACTCAATATTTTGTAATGACCCCTAAGGGGAAATAATCTGAAAAACAATAGATATCTATATCGACATCATCTATCAACTACAGATAAAATGGAAACTAAAGGAGGCCGATGGTGAGCGTTTCTGAACCTGAAGACTTCAATCATCTAAAGTTCGGACTCTGCCTACGGCCCAAGTCCCTTAATGAACACACATGTACCAGTAGCTTAAAAATTCCCCAGATTGGAGTTCGGGGAGACACTGATTTGGAAAAATCCCTGGTGTTCTCCTTACATACACGGGACCTTTCCTACAGCTAAAACATGCCTGTGACACCCAGAAGATGGAACACGGTTGGATCAGGGAGATTTTGGAAAAGGCACCAAAACTCCTAATTTCCTGGTTGTTGGGGTCACACCTCCAGCCTTTTTCCTTAAAATCTCCCCACCTGAGGATGTCAGCACCTTCAACATCCAGTTGCACAAAATTTGGAATTTTTCGAAAGGAAGAAGGGGAAGCAGGAGAAACAAGGAGAGCCAAGCCCTAGATGTTCGGACAGGCACATGTCACTCTAATTTCCAATCAGGAAGAAGAATTAAGCAAAGGCTTAGCCTGCCACCGGGAACCAGAGTAGGGCCAGAAGCAAAGCAGCGGTTCTGCGGACAGCTCCCAAAAAAGCGAGTTGAAAAATGGAGCTCAGGGGCACTGCAATTCACAAACCTGCAAAGTTATAAATTATAACTATCGTCCAAAACTATATTGAGGGAAGGCAACGAACAGGATTGGAAAGCAAGGCAGAATTGCAGGAAACAGATTTCAGGAATTAGATTCGAATAGCCCCTAAAGCACATGAAAAGCGGCCAAAAGTCGACAACGATGCACATGGCCAAAAAGAGCATATGTGTTTTTTTTCTGAATAAATTCAGGAAAAAACGCATAGGCCCTTTTTGGCCAACCAAGCAAGCCGGAAATGCAATGCAGCACTACAAAGAAGTCTCACTTCCCATCGGTCAAAAGGGCCTTCCTAAAAAAGTGTTAAAAAAATACAGGAGAGGCCAGGGAGGAAAGGGAGCATTGTTACACTGATGGTCGGGATGTAAATTGCCAATGGCGACTCTGGAGAACGGTACGGTGTTTCCTAAAACATCTAAAAAACACAGCTAGAGAGAAAGGGGCACATCCATTCATGGGCGTATAAATTGGAAAAATTAAAATCAACAAGACACAGGCACCCCAAAGTTTAGGGCTGCTCTGGTTACAAGAACCTCCACTTGTGTACATCTTAAATATCCCAGGGATGAGAAAAATGGTAAAGAAGTTGTGGTACTTATGTACAATGGAATATCACTCAGCCATGAAATCAATATCATAAGGCTAGTAGCAGCATGATGAGTGGATTTAGGTACGACGATTCTAAGTGAAATAAGTCACACAGAAAAAGACACTTATCATAAGATATCACTTATAGAGGGAATGTAAAAACCGTTAGCCTTAAACTGAATTACAAAACAGAACACAGTCACCCATTTTAAAAACACACTATGGCTGCTTAACGGGAAAGGTGAGGTGGGGTGATGCATAAAACAAGGGTTTCAAATTAGCTCAGATACCGTTCCATAAACCCAATATGTAGTAGACAAGACCTACTCCTTGCTCAGTGAACTAGACTCAACACCCCCTATTCAGCGCACAAGAATATATCTGAGTAGTAAGAATCTGAAAACCTATGTATTGATCTCTCTCTGGAAGAGAGTCAAGTGAGTGTAAAGCGGCATAAACACAGCCGTGAAAAGCAGCTAAAACCCATTTTAAAAATAAATTACTTTTAAAAACCCGTAAAACAAAGACAGTGTAAGAGAGAGTAATTCTTACAAAATTCGTTCAGGGGTTGTGATGCAACCTGGATTGACCATATCTAGACCCACAGCTGGATGAGACATAAGGGTGGACACTCTTGGGGCTGAGAGTTTTGGTGAGGTTGGGTGAGCAAACGCAGACCCTTTAAAGTAATACTGCGTGGTCCCCATCCCATGGGTCCCAAATCTCCAGGTTCAAGGGCATCTTCCTACATCAAAAACATGCATGAGTAACCCAGATCATGGTACACTGTCTGATCGGGAAAGGTTTCTGAAACGCACCTCATTTCTCATCTCCTTGTGCTCGGGTTCGCCATTCCAGCTTCTTAACTAGTAATCTCCCTACATGGAGAAACAGCACCTTTAAGCTCCTGTTCCATACAGGTTGCAATTTGTCCTGAGGATGAACGGGAAGAGGGGCAACCAATGAGAGACTAGATCTAGGTGTTGGGACAGGCACAGGTCACTCTATTTTCCCATCAGGAAGAAGAAATAACCACAGGCTCAGCCTGCCGCCCGGAACCAGAATAGGGCCTGAGGCAATCCCGAACTTCTGCGGCCAGCTCCCAAAAAAGCCAGTTGAAAAATGGAGCACATGGGCACTGCAATTCACAAACCTGCAGAGTTATAAATGATAACTCTCGTCCACAAATATATTGAGGGAAGGCAACGAAGAGGAATTGAAAGCAAGGCAGAACTGCAGGAAACACATTTCAGGAGGTAGATTCGAATCGCCTTTAAAGCACATGAAAAGCGGCAAAACGTCGACAATGATGCCCTTGGCCAAAAAGGGCGTATGCGTTTTTTCCTGAATATATTCAGGAAAAAACGCATACGCCCTTTTTGGCCAACCAAGCAACCTGGAAAGGCAAATCAGCGCTACAAAGAAGTCTCGCTTTCGATCCGTCAAAAGGGCCATGCTGAAAAAAGTGTCAAAACCACAAATGCAGGACAGGCCAAGGAGAAATGGGAGCCTTGCCACGCTGATGGGCGGTATGTAAATTGCCAACAGCCACTCTAGAGAAGTGTACGGTGTGTACTGAAACATCGAAAAAACACAGCTTAGGGAGCATAGGGCACTTCCACTCATGGGCGTATAAATTGGGAAAACTAAAAATCACAAGACACAGGCACCACAAAGTTTAGGGCTGCTCTGTTGACAAGAACCTCCACTTCATGACACCTTAAATATCCCAGGAAAGAGAAAAATGGATAAAGAAGTTGTGGTCCTTATGTACAATGGAATATCACTCAGACATGAAATCAATGTCATAAGGCTAGTAGCAGCATGATGAGTGGATTTAGGTACGACGACTCTAAGTGAAATAAGTCACACAGAAAAAGACACTTATCGTAAGCTATCACTTATAGAGGGAATGTAAAAACCGCTACACTTGAACTGAATTACAAAAGAGAACAGAGTCACACGTTTAGAAAACACGCTATGGCTGCTTAACGGGAAAGGTGAGGTGGGGTGATGCATAAAACAAGGGTTTCAAATTAGCACAGATACCGTTCCATACACCCAATATGTAATAGACAAGACCTACTCCTTGCTCAGTGAACTGGACTCAACATCCCCTATTCACCACACAAGTATATATCTGACTAGTAAGAATCTTCAAACCTATGTATTGATATTTCTCTGAAAGTGTGTCAAGTGGGTGTAAAGCCGCATAAACACAGCCGTGAAAAGCAGCTAAACCCCATTATAAAAATAAATTACTTGTAAAAACCCGTAAAACAAAGACAGTGAAAGAGAGAGAAGTTCTTACACAGTTCGTTCAGGGGCCGTGATGCAACCTGGATTGACCAATTCTAGACCAACAGGTGGATGAGACCTAAGGGTGGACACTCTTGGGGCTGAAAGGTTGGGTGAGGTTGGGTGAGCAAACGCAGACCCTTTAAAGTAATACTGCGTGGTACCCATCCCATGGGTCCCAAATCTCCAGGTTCAAGGGCATCTTCCTGCATCGAAAACATGCATGAGAAACCCAGAAGATGGTACACCGTGTGATCGGGAAAGGTTTCTAAAACGCACCTCATTTCTCACCTCCTTGTGCTCGGGTTCGCCATTCCAGCTACTTTACTAGCAATCTCCCTTTTTGGAGAATCAGCACCTTTAACCTCCTGTTCTGTACAGGTTGCAATTTGTCCTGAGGATGAACGGGAAGAGGAGCAACCAATGAGAGACTAGATCTAGGTGTTGGGACAGGCACAGGTCACTCTATTTTCCCATTAGGAAGAAGAATTAACCACAGGCTCAGTCTGCCGCCCGGAACCAGAATAGGGCCTGAGGCAATCCCGCGCTTTTGCGGCCAGCTACCAAAAAAGCGAGTTGAAAAATGGAGCTCAGGGGCACTGCAATTCACAAACCTGCGGAGTTATAAATGATAACTCTCGTCCACAAATATATTGAGGGAAAGCAACGAAGAGGATTTGAAAGCAAGGCAGTATTGCAGGAAACAGATTTCAGGAGGTAGATTCGAATCGCCTTTAAAGCTCAAGAAAAGCGGCAAAACGTCGACAATGATGCCCTTGGCCAAAAAGGGCGTATGCGTTTTTTCCTGAATATATTCAGGAAAAAACGCATACGCCCTTTTTGGCCAACCAAGCAACCTGGAAAGGCAAATCAGCACTACAAAGAAGTCTCGCTTCCCATCGGTCAAAAGGGCAATGTTGAAAAATGTGTCAAAACCACAAATGCAGGACAGGCCATGGAGAAAAGGGAGCCTTGCTACGCTGATGGGCAGGATGTAAATTGCCAACAGTCACTCTGGAGAAGTGTACGGTGTGTCCTGAAACATCGAAAAAACACAGCTTAGGTAGCATAGGACACTTCCACTCATGGGCGTATAAATTGGGAAAACTAAAAATCAGCAAGTCACAGGCACCCCAAAGTTTAGGGCTACTCTGTTGACAAGAACCTCCACTTCATGACACCTTAAATATCCCAGGAAAGAGAAAAATGGATAAAGAAATTGTGGTTCTTATGTAAAATGGAATATCACTCTGCCATGAAATCAATGTCATAAGGCCAGTAGACGCAAGATGCGTGTACTTAGGTACGACGATTCTAAGGGAAAAAAGTCACACAGAAAAAGACACTTATCAAAAGCTATCACTTATAGAGGGAATGTAAAAACCGCTACACTTGAATTGAATTACAAATTAGAACATAGTCACACATTTAAAACACACTATGGCTGCTTAACGGGAAAGGTGACGTGGGGTGATGCATAAAACAAGGGTTTCAAATTAGCTCAGATAACGTTCCATACACCCAATATGTAATAGGAAAGACCTACTCCTTGCTCAGTGAACTGGACTCAACACCCCCTATTCACCGCACAAGAATATATCTGACTAGTGAGAATCTTAAAACTTATGTATTGATATCTCTCTGGAAGTGAGTCAAGTGGGTGTAAAGCCGCATAAACACAGCTGTGAAAAGCAGCTAAACCCCATTATAAAAATAAATTAGTTTTAAAAACCCATGAAACAAAGACAGTGAAAGACAGAGAAATTCTTACAAAATTCATTCAGGGGTTGTGATGCAACCTGGATTGAAAATATCTAGACCCACAGTTGGATGAGACCTAAGGGTGGACACTCTTGGGGCTGACAGGTTTGGTGAGGTTGGGTGAGCAAACACAGACCCTTTAAGGTAATACTGCGTGGTACCCATCCCATGGGTCACAAATCTCCAGGTTCAAGGGCATCTTCCTACATCGAAAACTTGCATGAGGAACCCAGAAGATGGTACACCGTGTGATTTTGAAAGGTTTCTAAAACGCACCTCATTTCTCATCTCCTTGTGCTCGGGTTCGCCATTCCAGCTACTTTACTAGCAATCTCCCTACTTGGAGAATCAACACCTTTAACCTCCTGTTCTGTACAGGTTGCAATTTGTCCTGAGGATGAACGGGAAGAGGGGCAACCAATGAGAGACTAGATCTAGGTGTTGGGACAGGCACAGGTCACTCTATTTTCCCATCAGGAAGAAGAATTAAGCACAGGCTCAGCCTGCTGCCAGGAACCAGATTAGTGCCTGGGGCAATCCCGCGCTTCTGCGGCCAGCTCCGAAAAAAGCCAGTTGAAAAATGGAGCACATGGGCACTGCAATTCACAAACCTGCAGAGTTATAAATGATAACTCTCGTCCACAAATATATTGAGGGAAGGCAACGAAGAGGATTTGAAAGCAAGGCAGAGTTGCATGAAACAGGTTTCAGGAGGTAGATTCGAATCGCCTTTCAAGCACATGAAAAGCGGCAAAACGTGGAAAATGATGCCCTTGGCCAAAAAGGGCGTATGCGTTTTTTCCTGAATATATTCAGGAAAAAACGCATACGCCCTTTTTGGTCAACCAAGCAACCTGGAAAGGAAAATCAGCGCTACAAAGAAGTCTCGCTTCCCATGGGTCAAAAGGGCCATGCTGAAAAAAGTGTCAAAACCACAAATGCAGGACAGGCCATGGAGAAATGGGAGCCTTGCCACGCTGATGGGCGGGATGTAAATTGCCAACAGCCACTCTGGAGAAGTATACGGTGTGGCCTGAAACATCGAAAAAACAAAGTTTATGGAGCATAGGGCACTTCCACTCATGGGCGTATAAATTGGGAAAACTAAAAATCAGCAAGACTCAGGCACCCCAAAGTTTAGGGCTGCTCTGTTGACAAGAACCTCCACTTCACGAAACCTTAAATATCCCAGGAAGGAGAAAAATGGATAAAGAAGTCGTGGTCCTTATGTACAATGGAATATCACTCAGCCATGAAATCAATGTCATAAGGCTAGTAGCAGCATGATGAGTGGATTTAGGTACGACGACTCTAAGTGAAATAAGTCACACAGAAAAATACACTTATCAAAAGCTATGACTTATAAAGGGAATGTAAAAACCGCTACAATTGAACTGAATTAAAATCACAACAGAGTCACACATTTAGAAAACACACTATGGCTGCTTAACGGGAAAGGTGACGTGGGGTGATGCATAAAACAAGGGTTTCAAATTAGCTCAGATACCGTTCCATACACCCAATATGTAATAGACAAGACCTACTCCTTGCTCAGTGAACTGGACTCAACACCCCCTATTCACCACACAAGAATATATCTGACTAGTGAGAATCGTAAAACTTATGTATTGATATCTCTCTGGAAGTGAGTCAAGTGGGTGTAAAGCCGCATAAACACAGCCGTGAAAAGCAGCTAAACCCCATTATAAAAATAAATTAGTTTTAAAAACCCATGAAACAAACACAGTGAAAGAGAGAGAAATTCTTACAAAATTCATTCAGGGGCTGTGACGCAACCTGGATTGACCATATCTAGACCCACAGCTGGATGAGACATAAGGGTGGACACTCTTGGGGCTGAGAGGTTTGGTGTGGTTGGGTGAGCAAATGCAGACCCTTTAAAGTAATACTGTGTGGTACCCATCCCATGGGTCCCAAATCTCCAGGTTCAAAGGCATCTTCCTACATCGAAAACATGCATGAGAAACCCAGAAGATGGTACACCGTGAGATTGGGAAAGTTTCTAAAACGCACCTCATTTCTCAACTCCGTGTGCTCGGGTTCCCCATTCCAGCTACTTTACTAGCAATCTCCCTACTTGGAGAATCAGCACCTTTAACCTCCTGTTCCATACAGGTTGCAATTTGTCCTAAGGATGAATGGGAAGAGGGGCAACCAATGAGAGACTAGATCTAGGTGTTGGGACAGGCACAGGTCACTCTATTTTCCCATCAGGAAGAAGAATTAACCACAGGCTCAGCCTGCCGCCCGGAACCAGAATAGGGCCTGAGGCAAACCCGCGCTTCTGCGGCCAGCTCCCAAAAAAGCCAGTTGAAAAATGGAGCACATGGGCACTGCAATTCACAAACCTGCAGAGTTATAAATGATAACTCTCGTCCACAAATATATTGAGGGAAGGCAACGAAGAGGATTTGAAAGCAAGGCAGTATTGCAGGAAACAGATTTCAGGAGGTAGATTCGAATCGCCTTTAAAGCTCAAGAAAAGGGGCAAAACGTTGACAGTGATGCCCTTGGCCAAAAAGGCGTATGCGATTTTTCCTGAATATATTCAGGAAAAAACGCATACGCCCTTTTTGGCCAACCAAGCAACCTGGAAAGGCAAATCAGCACTACAAAGAAGTCTCGCTTCCCATCGGTCAAAAGGGCAATGCTGAAAAATGTGTCAAAACCACAAATGCAGGACAGGCCATGGAGAAATGGCAGCCTTGCTACTCTGATGGGCAGGATGTAAATTGCCAACAGCCACTCTGGAGAAGTGTACTGTGTGTCCTGAAACATCGAAAAAACACAGCTTAGGTAGCATAGGACACTTCCACTCATGGGCGTATAAATTGGGAAAACTAAAAATCAGCAAGACACAGGCACCCCAAAGTTTAGGGCTACTCTGTTGACAAGAACCTCCACTTCATGACACCTTAAATATCCCAGGAAAGAGAAAAATGGATAAAGAAGTCGTGGTCCTTATGTACAATGGAATATCACTCAGACATGAAATCAATGTCATAAGGCTAGTAGAAGCAAGATGAGTGGAGTTAGGTACGACGATTCTAAGTGAAATAAGTCACACAGAAAAAGACACTTATCAAAAGCTATCACTTATAGAGGGAATGTAAAAACCGCTACACTTGAATTGAATTACAAATTAGAACATAGTCACACATTTAAAACACACTATGGCGGCTTAACGGGAAAGGTGACGTGGGGTGATGCATAAAACAAGGGTTTCAAATTAGCTCAGATACCGTTCCATACACCCAATATGTAATAGAAAAGACCTACTCCTTGCTCAGTGAACTGGACTCAACACCCACTATTCACCGCACAAGAATATATCTGACTAGTGAGAATCTTAAAACTTATGTATTGATATCTCTCTGGAAGTGAGTCAAGTGGGTGTAAAGCCGCATAAACACAGCTGTGAAAAGCAGCTAAACCCCATTATAAAAATAAATTAGTTTTAAAAACCCATGAAACAAAGACAGTGAAAGACAGAGAAATTCTTACAAAATTCATTCAGGGGCTGTGATGCAACCTGGATTGAAAATATCTAGACACACAGTTGGATGAGACCTAAGGGTGGACACTCTTGGGGCTGACAGGTTTGGTGAGGTTGGGTGAGCAAACACAGACCCTTTAAGGTAATACTGCGTGGTACCCATCCCATGGGTCACAAATCTCCAGTTTTAAGGGCATCTTCCTGCATTGAAAACATGCATGAGAAACCCAGAAGATGGTACATCATGTGATCGGGAAAGGTTTCTAAAACGCACCTCATTTCTCATCTCCTTGTGCTCGGGTTCGCCATTCCAGCTACTTTACTAGCAATCTCCCTACTTGGAGAATCAACACCTTTAACCTCCGGTTCTGTACAGGTTGCAATTTGTCCTGAGGATGAACGGGAAGAGGGGCAACCAATGAGAGACTAGATATAGGTGTTGGGACAGGCACAGGTCACTCTATTTTCCCATCAGGAAGAAGAATTAAGCACAGGCTCAGCCTGCCGCCGGGAACCAGATTAGTGCCTGAGGCAATCCCGCGCTTCTGCGGCCAGCTCCGAAAAAAGCCAGTTGAAAAATGGAGCACATGGGCACTGCAATTCACAAACATGCAGAGTTATAAATGATAACTCTCGTCCACAAATATATTGAGGGAAGGCAACGAAGAGGATTTGAAAGCAAGGCAGAGTTGCAGGAAACAGGTTTCAGGAGGTAGATTCGAATCACCTTTCAAGCACATGAAAAGCGGCAAAACGTGGAAAATGATGCCCTTGGCCAAAAAGGGCGTATGCGTTTTTTCCTGAATATATTCAGCAAAAAACGCATATGCCCTTTTTGGCCAACCAAGCAACCTGGAAAGGCAAATCAGCGCTACAAAGAAGTCTCGCTTCCCATCGGTCAAAAGGGCCATGCTGCAAAAAGTGTCAAAACCAGAAATGCAGGACAGGCCATGGAGAAATGGCAGCCTTGCTACGCTGATGGGCGGGATGTAAATTGCCAACAGCCACTCTGGAGAAGTGTACGGTGTGTCCTGAAACATCGAAAAAACACAGCTTAGGGAGCATAGCGCACCTCCACTCATGGGTGTATAAATTGGGAAAACTAAAAATCAGGAAGACACAGGCACCCAAAAGTTTAGGGCTGCTCTGTTGACAAGAACCTCCACTTCATGACAACTTAAATATCCCAGGAAAGAGAAAAATGGATAAAGAAGTCGTGGTCCTTATGTACAATGGAATATCACTCAGACATGTAATCAATGTCATAAGGCTAGTCGAAGCAAGATGAGTGGAGTTAGGTACGACGATTCTAAGTGAAATAAGTCACACAGAAAAAGACACTTATCATAAGCTATCACTTATAGAGGGAATGTAAAAACCACTACACTTGAACTGAATTACAAAACAGAACAGAGTCACACGTTTAGAAAACACACTATGGCTGCTTAACGGGAAAGGTGAGGTGGGGTGATGCATAAAACAAGGGGTTCAAATTCGCTCAGATACCGTTCCATACACCCAATATGTAATAGACAAGACCTACTCCTTGCTCAGTGAACTGGACTCAACACACCCTATTCACCGCACAAGAATATAGGTGACTAGTAAGAATCTTAAAACCTATGTATTGATATATGTCTGGAAGTGAGTCAAGTGGGTGTAAAGCCGCATAAACACAGCCGTGAAAAGCAGCTAAACCCCATTATAAAAATAAATTACTTTTAAAAACCCGTAAAACAAAGACAGTGAAAGAGAGAGAAATTCTTACAAAATTCGTTCAGAGGCTGTGATGCAACCTGGATTGACCATATCTACACGCACAGCTGGATGAGACATAAGGGTGGACAGTCTTGGGGCTGAAAGGTTGGGTTAGGTTGGGTGAGCAAACGCAGACCCTTTAAAGTAATACTGCGTGGTACCCATCCCATGGGTCCCAAGTCTCCAGGTTCAAGGGCATCTTCCTACATCGAAAACATGCATGAGAAACTCAGAAGATGGTACACCGTGTGATTTTGAAAGGTTTCTAAAACGCACCTCATTTCTCATCTCCTTGTGCTCGGGTTCGCCATTCCAGCTACTTTACTAGCAATCTCCCTACTTGGAGAATCAGCACATTTAACCTCCTGTTCTGTACAGGTTGCAATTTGTCCTGAGGATGAACGGGAAGAGGGGCAACCAATGAGAGACTAGATCTATGTGTTGGGACAGGCACAGGTCACTCTAATTTCCCATCAGGAAGAAGAATTAATCACAGGCTCAGCCTGCCGCCCAGAAGCACAATAGGGCCTGAGGCAATCCGGCGCTTTTGCGGCCAGCTCCCAAAAAAGCGAGTTGAAAAATGGAGCTCAGGGACACTGCAATTCACAAACCCGCAGAGTTATAAATGATAACTCTCATCCACAGATATATTGGGGGAAGGCAACGAAGAGGATTTGAAAGCAAGGCAGAATTGCAGAAAACAGATTTCAGGAGGTAGATTCGAATCGCCTTTAAAGCACATGAAAAGCGGCAAAAGGTCGACAATGATGCCCTTGGCCAAAAAGGGCGTATGCGTTTTTTCCTGAATATATTCAGGAAAAAACGCATACGCCCTTTTTGGCCAACCAAGCAACCTGGAAAGGCAAATCAGCGCTACAAAGAAGTCTCGCTTCCCATCGGTCAAAAGGGCCATGCTGCAAAAAGTGTCAAAACCAGAAATGCAGGACAGGCCATGGAGAAATGGCAGCCTTGCTACGCTGATGAGCGGGATGTAAATTGCCAACAGCCACTCTGGAGAAGTGTACAGTGTGTCCTGAAACATCGAAAAAACACAGCTTAGGGAGCATAGGGCACGTCCACTCATGGGCGTATAAATTGGGAAAACTAAAAATCAGCAAGACACAGGCACCCCAAAGTTTAGGGCTGCTCTGTTGACAAGAACCTCCACTTCATGACACCTTAAATATCCCAGGAAAGAGAAAAATGGATAAAGAAGTTGTGGTCCTTATGTACAATGCAATATCACTCAGACATGAAATCAATGTCATAAGGGTAGTAGAAGCAAGATGAGTGGAGTTAGGTACGATGATTCTCAGTGAAATAAGTCACACAGAAAAAGACACTTATCATAAGCTATCACTTATAGAGGGAATGTAAAAACCGCTACACTTGAACTGAATTACAAAACAGAACAGAGTCACACGTTTAGAAAACACACTATGGCTGCTTAACGGGAAAGGTGAGGTGGGGTGATGCATAAAACAAGGGGTTCAAATTCGCTCAGATACCGTTCCATACACCCAATATTTAATAGACAAGACCTACTCCTTGCTCAGTGAACTGGACTCAACACCCCTTATTCACCGCACAAGAATATATGTGACTAGTAAGAATCTTAAAACCTATGTATTGATATATGTCTGGAAGTGAGTCAAGTGGGTGTAAAGCCGCATAAACACAGCCGTGAAAAGCAGCTAAACCCCATTATAAAAATAAATTACTTTTAAAAACCCGTAAAACAAAGACAGTGAAAGAGAGAGAAATTCTTACAAAATTCGTTCAGAGGCTGTGATGCAACCTGGATTGACCATATCTACACGCACAGCTGGATGAGACATAAGGGTGGACACTCTTGGGGCTGAAAGGTTGGGTTAGGTTGGGTGAGCAAACGCAGACCCTTTAAAGTAATACTGCGTGGTACCCATCCCATGGGTCCCATGTCTCCAGGTTCAAGGGCATCTTCCTCCATCGAAAACATGCATGAGAAACTCAGAAGATGGTACACCGTGTGATTTTGAAAGGTTTCTAAAACGCACCTCATTTCTCATCTCCTTGTGCTCGGGTTCGCCATTCCAGCTACTTTACTAGCAATCTCCCTACTTGGAGAATCAGCACCTTTAACCTCCTGTTCTGTACAGGTTGCAATTTGTCCTGGGGATGAACGGGAAGAGGGGCAACCAATGAGAGACTAGATCTAGGTGTTGGGACAGGCACAGGTCACTCTAACCTCCCATCAGGAAGAAGAATTAATCACAGGCTCAGCCTGCCGCCCAGAAGCACAATAGGGCCTGAGGCAATCCCGCGCTTTTGCGGCCAGCTCCCAAAAAAGCGAGTTGAAAAATGGAGCTCAGGGACACTGCAATTCAGAAACCCGCAGAGTTATAAATGATAACTCTCATCCACAGATATATTGAGGGAAGGCAACGAAGAGGATTTGAAAGCAAGGCAGAATTGCAGAAAACAGATTTCAGGAGGTAGATTCGAATCGCCTTTAAAGCACATGAAAAGCGGCAAAACGTCGACAATGATGCCCTTAGCCAAAAAGGGCGTATGCGTTTTTTCCTGAATATATTCAGGAAAAAACGCATACGCCCTTTTTGGCCAACCAAGCAACCTGAAAAGGCAAATCAGCGCTACAAAGAAGTCTCGCTTCCCATCGGTCAAAAGGGCCATGCTGCAAAAAGTGTCAAAACCAGAAATGCAGGACAGGCCATGGAGAAATGGCAGCCTTGCTACGCTGATGAGAGGGATGTAAATTGCCAACAGCCACTCTGGAGAAGTGTACGGTGTGTCCTGAAACATCGAAAAAACACAGCTTAGGGAGCATAGGGCACGTCCACTCATGGGCGTATAAATTGGGAAAACTAAAAATCAGCAAGACACAGGCACCCCAAAGTTTAGGGCTGCTCTGTTGACAAGAACCTCCACTTCATGACACCTTAAATATCCCAGGAAAGAAAAAAATGGATAAAGAAGTTGTGGTCCTTATGTACAATGCAATATCACTCAGACATGAAATCAATGTCATAAGGCTAGTAGAAGCAAGATGAGTGGACTTAGGTACGACGATTCTAAGTGAAATAAGTCACACAGAAAAAGACACTTATTATAAGCTATCACTTATAGAGGGAATGTAAAAACCTGCTACACTTGAACTGAATTACAGAGCAGAACAGAATCACACGTTTAGATAACACACTATGGCTGCTTAACGGGAAAGGTGAGGTGGGGTGATGCATAAAACAAGGGGTTCAAATTCGCTCAGATACCGTTCCATACACCCAATATGTAATAGACAAGACCTACTCCTTGCTCAGTGAACTGGACTCAACACCCCCTATTCACCGCACAAGAATATATGTGACTAGTAACAATCTTAAAACCTATGTATTGATATCTGTCTGGAAGTGAGTCTAGTGGGTGTAAATCCGCATAAACACAGCCGTGAAAAGCAGCTAAACCCCATTATAAAAATAAATTACTTTTAAAAACCCGTAAAACAAAGACAGTGAAAGAGAGAGAAATTCTTACAAAATTCGTTCAGAGGCTGTGATGCAACCTGGATTGACCATATCTACACGCACAGCTGGATGAGACATAAGGGTGGACACTCTTGGGGCTGAGAGGTTGGGTGAGGTTGGGTGAGCAAACGCAGACCCTTTAAAGTAATACTGTGTGGTACCCATCCCATGGGTCCCAAATCTCCAGGTTCAAGGGCATCTTCCTACATCGAAAACATGCATGAGAAACCCAGAAGATGGTACACCGTGTGATTTTGAAAGGTTTCTAAATCGCACCCCATTTCTCATCTTCTTGTGCTCGGGTTCGCCTTTCCAGCTATTTTACTAGCAATCTCCCTACTTGGAGAATCAGCACCTTTAAGCTCCTGTTCCCTACAGGTTGCAATTTGTCCTGAGGATGAACGGGAAGAGGGGCAAACAATGAGAGACTAGATCTAGGTGTTGGGACAGGCCCAGGTCACTCTATTTTCCCATCAGGAAGAAGAATTAACCACAGGCTCAGCCTGCCGCCAGGAACCAGAATAGGGCCTGAGGCAATCCCGCGCTTTTGCGGCCAGCTACCAAAAAAGCGAGTTGAAAAATGGAGCTCAGGGACACTGCAATTCACAAACCCGCAGAGTTATAAATGATAACTCTCATCCACAGATATATTGAGGGAAGGCAACGAAGAGGATTTGAAAGCAAGGCAGAATTGCAGGAAACAGATTTCAGGAGGTAGATTCGAATCGCCTTTAAAGCACATGAAAAGCGGCAAAACGTCGACAATGATGCCCTTGGCCAAAAAGGGCGTATGCGTTTTTTCCTGAATATATTCAGGAAAAAACGCATACGCCCTTTTTGGCCAACCAAGCAACCTGGAAAGGCAAATCAGCGCTTCAAAGAAGTTTCGCTTCCCATCAGTCAAAAGGGTGATGCTGCAAAAAGTGTCAAAACCAGAAATGCAGGACAGGCCATGGAGAAATGGCAGCCTTGCTACGCTGATGGGCGGGATGTAAATTGCCAACAGCCACTCTGGAGAAGTGTACGGTGTGTCCTGAAACATCGAAAAAACACAGCTTAGGGAGCATAGGGCACGTCCACTCATGGGCGTATAAATTGGGAAAACTAAAAATCAGCAAGACACAGGCACCCCAAAGTTTAGGGCTGCTCTGTTGACAAGAACCTCCACTTCATGACAACTTAAATATCCCAGGAAAGAGAAAAATGGATAAAGATGTTGTGGTCCTTATGTACAATGGAATATCACTCAGACATGAAATCAATGTCATAAGGCTAGTAGAAGCAAGATGAGTGGACTTAGGTACGACGATTCTAAGTGAAATAAGTCACACAGAAAAAGACACTTATCATAAGCTATCACTTATAGAGGGAATGTAAAAACCGCTACACTTGAACTGAATTACAAAACAGAACAGAGTCACACGTTTAGAAAACACACTATGGCTGCTTAACGGGAAAGGTGAGGTGGGGTGATGCATAAAACAAGGGTTTCAAATTCGCTCAGATACTGTTCCATACACCCAATATGTAATAGACAAGACCTACTCCTTGCTCAGTGAACTGGACTCAACACCCCCTATTCACCGCACAAGAATATATGTGACTAGTAAGAATCTTAAAACCTATGTATTGATATCTGTCTGGAAGTGAGTCAAGTGGGTGTAAAGCCGCATAAACACAGCCGTGAAAAGCAGCTAAACCCCATTATAAAAATAAATTACTTTTAAAAACCCGTAAAACAAAGAGTGAAAGAGAGAGAAATTCTTACACAATTCGTTCAGGGGCTGTGATGCAACCTGGATTGACCATATCTAGACCCACACTGGGATGAGACATAAGGGTGGACACTCTTGGGGCTGAGAGGTTGGGTGAGCAAACTCAGACCCTTTAAATTAATACTGCGTGGTACCCATTCCATGGGTCCCAAATCTCCAGGTTCAAAGGCATCTTCCTACATCGAAAACATGCATGAGAAACCCAGAAGATGGTACACCGTGTGATTTTGAAAGGTTTCTAAAACGCACCCAATTTCTCATCTCCTTGTGCTCGGGTTCGCCTTTCCAGCTACTTTACTAGCAATCTCCCTACTTGGAGAATCAGCACCTTTAAGCTCCTGTTCCCTACAGGTTGCAATTTGTCCTGAGAATGAACGGGAAGAGGGGCAAATAATGAGAGACTAGATCTAGGTGTTGGGACAGGCACAGGTCACTCTATTTTCCCATCAGGAAGAAGAATTAAACACAGGCTCAGCCTGCCGCCGGGAACCAGAATAGGGCCTGAGGCAATCCCGCGCTTTTGCGGCCAGCTCCCAAAAAAGACAGTTGAAAAATGGAGATCAGGGGCACTGCAATTCACAAACCTGCTGAGTTATAAATGATAACTCTCGTCCACAGATATATTGAGGGAAGGCAACGAAGAGGATTTGAAAGCAAGGCAGAATTGCAGGAAACAGGTTTCAGGATGTAGATTCGAATCGCCTTTAAAGCACATGAAAAGTGGCAAAACGTCGACAGTGATGCCCTTGGCCAAAAAGGGCGTATGCGTTTTTTCCTGAATATATTCAGGAAAAAACGCATACGCCCTTTTTGGCCAACCAAGCAAACTGGAAATGCAAATCAGCGCTACCAAGAAGTCTCGCTTCCCATCGGTCAAAAGGGCCATGCTGCAAAAAGTGTCAAAACCAGAAATGCAGGACAGGCCATGGAGAAATGGCAGCCTTGCTACGCTGATGGGCGGGATGTAAATTGCCAACAGCCACTCTGGAGGAGTGTACGGTGTGTCCTGAAACATCGAAAAAACACAGCTTAGGGAGCATAGGGCACGTCCACTCATTGGCGTATAAATTGGGAAAACTGAAAATCAGCAAGACACAGGCACCCCAATGTTTAGGGCTGCTATGTTGACAAGAACCTCCACTTCATGACACCTTAAATATCCCAGGAAAGAGAAAAATGGATAAAGAAGTTGTGGTCCTTATGTACAAAGGAATATCACTCAGACATGAAATCAATGTCATAAGGCTAGTAGAAGCAAGATGAGTGGATTTAGGTATGACGATTCTAAGTGAAATAAGTCACACAGAAAAAGACACTTATCATAAGCTATCACTTATAGAGGGAATGTAAAAACCGCTACACTTGAACTGAATTACAAAACAGAACAGAGTCACACGTTTAGAAAACACACTATGGCTGCTTAACGGGAAAGGTGAGGTGGGGTGATGCATAAAACAAGGGTTTCAAATTCGCTCAGATACTGTTCCATACACCCAATATGTAATAGACAAGACCTACACCTTGCTCAGTGAACTGGACTCAACACCCCCTATTCACCGCACAAGAATATATCTGACTAGTAAGAATCGTAAAACCTATGTATTGATATCTCTCTGGAAGTGAGCCAAGTGGGTGTAAAGCCGCATAAACACAGCCGTGAAAAGCAGCTAAACCCCATTATAAAAATAAATTACTTTTAAAAACCCGTAAAACAAAGACAGTGAAAGAGAGAGAAATTCTTACAAAATTCGTTCAGGGGCTGTGATGCAACCTGGATTGACCATATCTAGACCCACAGCTGGATGAGACATAAGGGTGGACAGTCTTGGGGCTGAAAGGTTGGGTTAGGTTGGGTGAGCAAACGCAGACCCTTTAAAGTAATACTGCGTGGTACCCATCCCATGGGTCCCAAGTCTCCAGGTTCAAGGGCATCTTCCTACATCGAAAACATGCATGAGAAACTCAGAAGATGGTACACCGTGTGATTTTGAAAGGTTTCTAAAACGCACCTCATTTCTCATCTCCTTGTGCTCGGGTTCGCCATTCCAGCTACTTTACTAGCAATCTCCCTACTTGGAGAATCAGCACATTTAACCTCCTGTTCTGTACAGGTTGCAATTTGTCCTGAGGATGAACGGGAAGAGGGGCAACCAATGAGAGACTAGATCTATGTGTTGGGACAGGCACAGGTCACTCTAATTTCCCATCAGGAAGAAGAATTAATCACAGGCTCAGCCTGCCGCCCAGAAGCACAATAGGGCCTGAGGCAATCCGGCGCTTTTGCGGCCAGCTCCCAAAAAAGCGAGTTGAAAAATGGAGCTCAGGGACACTGCAATTCACAAACCCGCAGAGTTATAAATGATAACTCTCATCCACAGATATATTGGGGGAAGGCAACGAAGAGGATTTGAAAGCAAGGCAGAATTGCAGAAAACAGATTTCAGGAGGTAGATTCGAATCGCCTTTAAAGCACATGAAAAGCGGCAAAAGGTCGACAATGATGCCCTTGGCCAAAAAGGGCGTATGCGTATTTTCCTGAATATATTCAGGAAAAAACGCATACGCCCTTTTTGGCCAACCAAGCAACCTGGAAAGGCAAATCAGCGCTACAAAGAAGTCTCGCTTCCCATCGGTCAAAAGGGCCATGCTGCAAAAAGTGTCAAAACCAGAAATGCAGGACAGGCCATGGAGAAATGGCAGCCTTGCTACGCTGATGAGCGGGATGTAAATTGCCAACAGCCACTCTGGAGAAGTGTACAGTGTGTCCTGAAACATCGAAAAAACACAGCTTAGGGAGCATAGGGCACGTCCACTCATGGGCGTATAAATTGGGAAAACTAAAAATCAGCAAGACACAGGCACCCCAAAGTTTAGGGCTGCTCTGTTGACAAGAACCTCCACTTCATGACACCTTAAATATCCCAGGAAAGAGAAAAATGGATAAAGAAGTTGTGGTCCTTATGTACAATGCAATATCACTCAGACATGAAATCAATGTCATAAGGCTAGTAGAAGCAAGATGAGTGGAGTTAGGTACGACGATTCTCAGTGAAATAAGTCACACAGAAAAAGACACTTATCATAAGCTATCACTTATAGAGGGAATGTAAAAACCGCTACACTTGAACTGAATTACAAAACAGAACAGAGTCACACGTTTAGAAAACACACTATGGCTGCTTAACGGGAAAGGTGAGGTGGGGTGATGCATAAAACAAGGGGTTCAAATTCGCTCAGATACCGTTCCATACACCCAATATTTAATAGACAAGACCTACTCCTTGCTCAGTGAACTGGACTCAACACCCCTTATTCACCGCACAAGAATATATGTGACTAGTAAGAATCTTAAAACCTATGTATTGATATATGTCTGGAAGTGAGTCAAGTGGGTGTAAAGCCGCATAAACACAGCCGTGAAAAGCAGCTAAACCCCATTATAAAAATAAATTACTTTTAAAAACCCGTAAAACAAAGACAGTGAAAGAGAGAGAAATTCTTACAAAATTCGTTCAGAGGCTGTGATGCAACCTGGATTGACCATATCTACACGCACAGCTGGATGAGACATAAGGGTGGACACTCTTGGGGCTGAAAGGTTGGGTTAGGTTGGGTGAGCAAACGCAGACCCTTTAAAGTAATACTGCGTGGTACCCATCCCATGGGTCCCATGTCTCCAGGTTCAAGGGCATCTTCCTCCATCGAAAACATGCATGAGAAACTCAGAAGATGGTACACCGTGTGATTTTGAAAGGTTTCTAAAACGCACCTCATTTCTCATCTCCTTGTGCTCGGGTTCGCCATTCCAGCTACTTTACTAGCAATCTCCCTACTTGGAGAATCAGCACCTTTAACCTCCTGTTCTGTACAGGTTGCAATTTGTCCTGGGGATGAACGGGAAGAGGGGCAACCAATGAGAGACTAGATCTAGGTGTTGGGACAGGCACAGGTCACTCTAACTTCCCATCAGGAAGAAGAATTAATCACAGGCTCAGCCTGCTGCCCAGAAGCACAATAGGGCCTGAGGCAATCCCGCGCTTTTGCGGCCAGCTCCCAAAAAAGCGAGTTGAAAAATGGAGCTCAGGGACACTGCAATTCAGAAACCCGCAGAGTTATAAATGATAACTCTCATCCACAGATATATTGAGGGAAGGCAACGAAGAGGATTTGAAAGCAAGGCAGAATTGCAGAAAACAGATTTCAGGAGGTAGATTCGAATCGCCTTTAAAGCACATGAAAAGCGGCAAAACGTCGACAATGATGCCCTTGGCCAAAAAGGGCGTATGCGTTTTTTCCTGAATATATTCAGGAAAAAACGCATACGCCCTTTTTGGCCAACCAAGCAACCTGAAAAGGCAAATCAGCGCTACAAAGAAGTCTCGCTTCCCATCGGTCAAAAGGGCCATGCTGCAAAAAGTGTCAAAACCAGAAATGCAGGACAGGCCATGGAGAAATGGCAGCCTTGCTACGCTGATGAGAGGGATGTAAATTGCCAACAGCCACTCTGGAGAAGTGTACGGTGTGTCCTGAAACTTCGAAAAAACACAGCTTAGGGAGCATAGGGCACGTCCACTCATGGGCGTATAAATTGGGAAAACTAAAAATCAGCAAGACACAGGCACCCCAAAGTTTAGGGCTGCTCTGTTGACAAGAACCTCCACTTCATGACACCTTAAATATCCCAGGAAAGAAAAAAATGGATAAAGAAGTTGTGGTCCTTATGTACAATGCAATATCACTCAGACATGAAATCAATGTCATAAGGCTAGTAGAAGCAAGATGAGTGGACTTAGGTACGACGATTCTAAGTGAAATAAGTCACACTGAAAAAGACACTTATTATAAGCTATCACTTATAGAGGGAATGTAAAAACCTGCTACACTTGAACTGAATTACAGAGCAGAACAGAATCACACGTTTAGATAACACACTATGGCTGCTTAACGGGAAAGGTGAGGTGGGGTGATGCATAAAACAAGGGGTTCAAATTCGCTCAGATACCGTTCCATACACCCAATATGTAATAGACAAGACCTACTCCTTGCTCAGTGAACTGGACTCAACACCCCCTATTCACCGCACAAGAATATATGTGACTAGTAACAATCTTAAAACCTATGTATTGATATCTGTCTGGAAGTGAGTCAAGTGGGTGTAAATCCGCATAAACACAGCCGTGAAAAGCAGCTAAACCCCATTATAAAAATAAATTACTTTTAAAAACCCGTAAAACAAAGACAGTGAAAGAGAGAGAAATTCTTACAAAATCCGTTCAGAGGCTGTGATGCAACCTGGATTGACCATATCTACACGCACAGCTGGATGAGACATAAGGGTGGACACTCTTGGGGCTGAGAGGTTGGGTGAGGTTGGGTGAGCAAACGCAGACCCTTTAAAGTAATACTGTGTGGTACCCATCCCATGGGTCCCAAATCTCCAGGTTCAAGGGCATCTTCCTACATCGAAAACATGCATGAGAAACCCAGAAGATGGTACACCGTGTGATTTTGAAAGGTTTCTAAAACGCACCCCATTTCTCATCTTCTTGTGCTCGGGTTCGCCTTTCCAGCTATTTTACTAGCAATCTCCCTACTTGGAGAATCAGCACCTTTAAGCTCCTGTTCCCTACAGGTTGCAATTTGTCCTGAGGATGAACGGGAAGAGGGGCAAACAATGAGAGACTAGATCTAGGTGTTGGGACAGGCCCAGGTCACTCTATTTTCCCATCAGGAAGAAGAATTAACCACAGGCTCAGCCTGCCGCCAGGAACCAGAATAGGGCCTGAGGCAATCCCGCGCTTTTGCGGCCAGCTACCAAAAAAGCGAGTTGAAAAATGGAGCTCAGGGACACTGCAATTCACAAACCCGCAGAGTTATAAATGATAACTCTCATCCACAGATATATTGAGGGAAGGCAACGAAGAGGATTTGAAAGCAAGGCAGAATTGCAGGAAACAGATTTCAGGAGGTAGATTCGAATCGCCTTTAAAGCACATGAAAAGCGGCAAAACGTCGACAATGATGCCCTTGGCCAAAAAGGGCGTATGCGTTTTTTCCTGAATATATTCAGGAAAAAACGCATACGCCCTTTTTGGCCAACCAAGCAACCTGGAAAGGCAAATCAGCGCTTCAAAGAAGTTTCGCTTCCCATCAGTCAAAAGGGTGATGCTGCAAAAAGTGTCAAAACCAGAAATGCAGGACAGGCCATGGAGAAATGGCAGCCTTGCTACGCTGATGGGCGGGATGTAAATTGCCAACAGCCACTCTGGAGAAGTGTACGGTGTGTCCTGAAACATCGAAAAAACACAGCTTAGGGAGCATAGGGCACGTCCACTCATGGGCGTATAAATTGGGAAAACTAAAAATCAGCAAGACACAGGCACCCCAAAGTTTAGGGCTGCTCTGTTGACAAGAACCTCCACTTCATGACAACTTAAATATCCCAGGAAAGAGAAAAATGGATAAAGATGTTGTGGTCCTTATGTACAATGGAATATCACTCAGACATGAAATCAATGTCATAAGGCTAGTAGAAGCAAGATGAGTGGACTTAGGTACGACGATTCTAAGTGAAATAAGTCACACAGAAAAAGACACTTATCATAAGCTATCACTTATAGAGGGAATGTAAAAACCGCTACACTTGAACTGAATTACAAAACAGAACAGAGTCACACGTTTAGAAAACACACTATGGCTGCTTAACGGGAAAGGTGAGGTGGGGTGATGCATAAAACAAGGGTTTCAAATTCGCTCAGATACTGTTCCATACACCCAATATGTAATAGACAAGACCTACTCCTTGCTCAGTGAACTGGACTCAACACCCCCTATTCACCGCACAAGAATATATGTGACTAGTAAGAATCTTAAAACCTATGTATTGATATCTGTCTGGAAGTGAGTCAAGTGGGTGTAAAGCCGCATAAACACAGCCGTGAAAAGCAGCTAAACCCCATTATAAAAATAAATTACTTTTAAAAACCCGTAAAACAAAGAGTGAAAGAGAGAGAAATTCTTACACAATTCGTTCAGGGGCTGTGATGCAACCTGGATTGACCATATCTAGACCCACACTGGGATGAGACATAAGGGTGGACACTCTTGGGGCTGAGAGGTTGGGTGAGCAAACTCAGACCCTTTAAATTAATACTGCGTGGTACCCATTCCATGGGTCCCAAATCTCCAGGTTCAAAGGCATCTTCCTACATCGAAAACATGCATGAGAAACCCAGAAGATGGTACACCGTGTGATTTTGAAAGGTTTCTAAAACGCACCCAATTTCTCATCTCCTTGTGCTCGGGTTCGCCTTTCCAGCTACTTTACTAGCAATCTCCCTACTTGGAGAATCAGCACCTTTAAGCTCCTGTTCCCTACAGGTTGCAATTTGTCCTGAGAATGAACGGGAAGAGGGGCAAATAATGAGAGACTAGATCTAGGTGTTGGGACAGGCACAGGTCACTCTATTTTCCCATCAGGAAGAAGAATTAAACACAGGCTCAGCCTGCCGCCGGGAACCAGAATAGGGCCTGAGGCAATCCCGCGCTTGTGCGGCCAGCTCCCAAAAAAGACAGTTGAAAAATGGAGCTCAGGGGCACTGCAATTCACAAACCTGCTGAGTTATAAATGATAACTCTCGTCCACAGATATATTGAGGGAAGGCAACGAAGAGGATTTGAAAGCAAGGCAGAATTGCAGGAAACAGGTTTCAGGATGTAGATTCGAATCGCCTTTAAAGCACATGAAAAGTGGCAAAACGTCGACAGTGATGCCCTTGGCCAAAAAGGGCGTATGCGTTTTTTCCTGAATATATTCAGGAAAAAACGCATACGCCCTTTTTGGCCAACCAAGCAAACTGGAAATGCAAATCAGCGCTACAAAGAAGTCTCGCTTCCCATCGGTCAAAAGGGCCATGCTGCAAAAAGTGTCAAAACCAGAAATGCAGGACAGGCCATGGAGAAATGGCAGCCTTGCTACGCTGATGGGCGGGATGTAAATTGCCAACAGCCACTCTGGAGGAGTGTACGGTGTGTCCTGAAACATCGAAAAAACACAGCTTAGGGAGCATAGGGCACGTCCACTCATTGGCGTATAAATTGGGAAAACTGAAAATCAGCAAGACACAGGCACCCCAATGTTTAGGGCTGCTATGTTGACAAGAACCTCCACTTCATGACACCTTAAATATCCCAGGAAAGAGAAAAATGGATAAAGAAGTTGTGGTCCTTATGTACAAAGGAATATCACTCAGACATGAAATCAATGTCATAAGGCTAGTAGAAGCAAGATGAGTGGATTTAGGTATGACGATTCTAAGTGAAATAAGTCACACAGAAAAAGACACTTATCATAAGCTATCACTTATAGAGGGAATGTAAAAACCGCTACACTTGAACTGAATTACAAAACAGAACAGAGTCACACGTTTAGAAAACACACTATGGCTGCTTAACGGGAAAGGTGAGGTGGGGTGATGCATAAAACAAGGGTTTCAAATTCGCTCAGATACTGTTCCATACACCCAATATGTAATAGACAAGACCTACTCCTTGCTCAGTGAACTGGACTCAACACCCCCTATTCACCGCACAAGAATATATCTGACTAGTAAGAATCGTAAAACCTATGTATTGATATCTCTCTGGAAGTGAGCCAAGTGGGTGTAAAGCCGCATAAACACAGCCGTGAAAAGCAGCTAAACCCCATTATAAAAATAAATTACTTTTAAAAACCCGTAAAACAAAGACAGTGAAAGAGAGAGAAATTCTTACAAAATTCGTTCAGGGGCTGTGATGCAACCTGGATTGACCATATCTAGACCCACAGCTGGATGAGACATAAGGGTGGACACTCTTGGGGCTGAGAGGTTGGGTGAGGTTGGGTGAGCAAACGCAGACCCTTTAAAGTAATACTGTGTGGTACCCATCCCATGGGTCCCAAATCTCCAGGTTCAAGGGCATCTTCCTACATCGAAAACATGCATGAGAAACCCAGAAGATGGTACACCGTGTGATTTTGAAAGGTTTCTAAAACGCACCCCATTTCTCATCTTCTTGTGCTCGGGTTCGCCTTTCCAGCTATTTTACTAGCAATCTTCCTACTTGGAGAATCAGCACCTTTAAGCTCCTGTTCCCTACAGGTTGCAATTTGTCCTGAGGATGAACGGGAAGAGGGGCAACCAATGAGAGACTAGATCTAGGTGTTGGGACAGGCCCAGGTCACTCTATTTCCCCATCAGAAAGAAGAATTAACCACAGGCTCAGCATGCCGCCAGGAATCAGAATAGGGCCTGAGGCAATCCCGCGCTTTTGCGGCCAGCTACCAAAAAAGCGAGTTGAAAAATGGAGCTCAGGGACACTGCAATTCACAAACCCGCAGAGTTATAAATGATAACTCTCATCCACAGATATATTGAGGGAAGGCAACGAAGAGGATTTGAAAGCAAGGCAGAATTGCAGGAAACAGATTTCAGGAGGTAGATTCGAATCGCCTTTAAAGCACATGAAAAGCGGCAAAACGTCGACAATGATGCCCTTGGCCAAAAAAGGCGTATGCGTTTTTTCCTGAATATATTCAGGAAAAAACGCATACGCCCTTTTTGGCCAACCAAGCAACCTGGAAAGGCAAATCAGCGCTTCAAAGAAGTTTCGCTACCCATCGGTCAAAAGGGTCATGCTGCAAAAAGTGTCAAAACCAGAAATGCAGGACAGGCCATGGAGAAATGGCAGCCTTGCTACGCTGATGGGCGGGATGTAAATTGCCAACAGCCACTCTGGAGAAGTGTACGGTGTGTCCTGAAACATTGAAAAAACACAGCTTAGGGAGCATAGGGCACCTCCACTCATGGGCGTATAAATTGGGAAAACTAAAAATCAGCAAGACACAGGCACCCAAAAGTTTAGGGCTGCTCTGTTGACAAGAACCTCCACTTCATGACACCTTAAATATCCCAGGAAAGAGAAAAATGGATAAAGAAGTTGTAGTTCTTATGTACAATGGAATATCACTCAGACATGAAATCAATGTCATAAGGCTAGTAGAAGCAAGATGAGTGGATTTAGGTATGACGATTCTAAGTGAAATAAGTCACACAGAAAAAGACACTTATCATAAGCTGTCACTTATAGAGGGAATGTAAAAACCGCTACACTTGAACTGAATTACAAAACAGAACAGAGTCACACGTTTAGAAAACACACTATGGCTGCTTAACGGGAAAGGTGAGGTGGGGTGATGCATAAAACAAGGGTTTCAAATTCGCTCAGATACTGTTCCATACACCCAATATGTAATAGACAAGACCTACTCCTTGCTCAGTGAACTGGACTCAACACCCCCTATTCACCGCACAAGAATATATCTGACTAGTAAGAATCGTAAAACCTATGTATTGATATCTCTCTGGAAGTGAGCCAAGTGGGTGTAAAGCCGCATAAACACAGCCGTGAAAAGCAGCTAAACCCCATTATAAAAATAAATTACTTTTAAAAACCCGTAAAACAAAGACAGTGAAAGAGAGAGAAATTCTTACAAAATTCGTTCAGGGGCTGTGATGCAACCTGGATTGACCATATCTAGACCCACAGCTGGATGAGACATAAGGGTGGACACTCTTGGGGCTGAGAGGTTGGGTGAGGTTGGGTGAGCAAACGCAGACCCTTTAAAGTAATACTGTGTGGTACCCATCCCATGGGTCCCAAATCTCCAGGTTCAAGGGCATCTTCCTACATCGAAAACATGCATGAGAAACCCAGAAGATGGTACACCGTGTGATTTTGAAAGGTTTCTAAAACGCACCCCATTTCTCATCTTCTTGTGCTCGGGTTCGCCTTTCCAGCTATTTTACTAGAAATCTCCCTACTTGGAGAATCAGCACCTTTAAGCTCCTGTTCCCTACAGGTTGCAATTTATCCTGAGGATGAACGGGAAGAGGGGCAACCAATGAGAGACTAGATCTAGGTGTTGGGACAGGCCCAGGTCACTCTATTTTCCCATCAGGAAGAAGAATTAACCACAGGCTCAGCCTGCCGCCAGGAACCAGAATAGGGACTGAGGCAATCCCGCGCTTTTGCGGCCAGCTACCAAAAAAGCGAGTTGAAAAATGGAGCTCAGGGACACTGCAATTCACAAACCCGCAGAGTTATAAATGATAACTCTCATCCACAGATATATTGAGGGAAGGCAACGAAGAGGATTTGAAAGCAAGGCAGAATTGCAGGAAACAGATTTCAGGAGGTAGATTCCAATCGCCTTTAAAGCACATGAAAAGCGGCAAAACGTCGACAATGATGCCCTTGGCCAAAAAGGGCGTATGCGTTTTTTCCTGAATATATTCAGGAAAAAACGCATACGCCCTTTTTGGCCAACCAAGCAACCTGGAAAGGCAAATCAGCGCTTCAAAGAAGTTTCGCTTCCCATCAGTCAAAAGGGTGATGCTGCAAAAAGTGTCAAAACCAGAAATGCAGGACAGGCCATGGAGAAATGCCAGCCTTGCTACGCTGATGGGCGGGATGTAAATTGCCAACAGCCACTCTGGAGAAGTGTACGGTGTGTCCTGAAACATCGAAAAAACACAGCTTAGGGAGCATAGGGCACGTCCACTCATGGGCGTATAAATTGGGAAAACTAAAAATCAGCAAGACACAGGCACCCCAAAGTTTAGGGCTGCTCTGTTGACAAGAACCTCCACTTCATGACAACTTAAATATCCCAGGAAAGAGAAAAATGGATAAAGAAGTTGTGGTCCTTATGTACAATGGAATATCACTCAGACATGAAATCAATGTCATAAGGCTAGTAGAAGCAAGATGAGTGGACTTAAGTACGACGATTCTAAGTGAAATAAGTCACACAGAAAAAGACACTTATCATAAGCTATCACTTATAGAGGGAATGTAAAAACCGCTACACTTGAACTGAATTACAAAACAGAACAGAGTCACACGTTTAGAAAACACACTATGGCTGCTTAACGGGAAAGGTGAGGTGGGGTGATGCATAAAACAAGGGTTTCAAATTCGCTCAGATACTGTTCCATACACCCAATATGTAATAGACAAGACCTACTCCTTGCTCAGTGAACTGGACTCAACACCCCCTATTCACCGCACAAGAATATATGTGACTAGTAAGAATCTTAAAACCTATGTATTGATATCTCTCTGGAAGTGAGCCAATTGGGTGTAAAGCCGCATAAACACAGCCGTGAAAAGCAGCTAAACCCCATTATAAAAATAAATTACTTTTAAAAACCCGTAAAACAAAGACAGTGAAAGAGAGAGAAATTCTTACAAAATTCGTTCAGAGGCTGTGATGCAACCTGGATTGACCATATCTAGACCCACAGCTGGATGAGACATAAGGGTGGACACTCTTGGGGCTTAGAGGTTGGGTGAGGTTGGGTGAGCAAACGCACACCCTTTAAAGTAATACTGTGTGGTACCCATCCCATGGGTCCCAAATCTCCAGGTTCAAGGGCATCTTCCTACATCGAAAACATGCATGAGAAACCCAGAAGATGGTACACCGTGTGATTTTGAAAGGTTTCTAAAACGCACCCAATTTCTCATCTCCTTGTACTCCGGTTCGCCTTTCCAGCTACTTTACTAGCAATCTCTCTACTTGGGGAATCAGCACCTTTAAGCTCCTGTTCCCTACAGGTTGCAATTTATCCTGAGGATGAACGGGAAGAGGGGCAACCAATGAGAGACTAGATCTAGGTGTTGGGACAGGCCCAGGTCACTCTATTTTCCCATCAGGAAGAAGAATTAACCACAGGCTCAGCCTGCCGCCAGGAACCAGAATAGGGCCTGAGGCAATCCCGCGCTTTTGCGGCCAGCTCCCAAAAAAGCGAGTTGAAAAATGGAACTCAGGCACACTGCAGTTCACAAACCCGCAGAGTTATAAATGATAACTCTCATCCACAAATGTATTGAGGGAAGGCAACGAAGAGTATTTGAAAGCAAGGCAGAATTGCAGGAAACAGGTTTCAGGAGGTAGATTCGAATCGCCTTTAAAGCACATGAAAAGTGGCAAATCTTCGACAATGATGCCCTTGGCCAAAAAGGGCGTATGTGTTTTTTCCTGAATATATTCAGGAAAAAACGCATACACCCTTTTTTGCCAACCAAGCAACCTGGAAAGGCAAATCAGCGCTACAATGAAGTCTCGCTTCCCATCGGTCAAAAGGGCCATGCTGCATAAAGTGTCAAAACCAGAAATGCAGGACAGGCCATGGAGAAATGGCAGCCTTGCTACGCTGATGGGCGGGATGTAAATTGCCAACAGCCACTCTGAAGAAGTGTACGGTGTGTCCTGAAACATCGAAAAAACACAGCTTAGGGAGCATAGGGCACGTCCACTCATGGGCGTATAAATTGGGAAAACTAAAAATCAGCAAGACACAGGCACCCCAATGTTTAGGGCTGCTCTGTTGACAAGAACCTCCACTTCATGACACCTTAAATATCCCAGGAAAGAGAAAAATGGATAAAGAAGTTGTGTTCCTTATGTACAAAGGAATATCACTCAGACATGAAATCAATGTCATAAGGCTAGTAGAAGCAAGATGAGTGGATTTAGGTATGACAATTCTAAGTGAAATAAGTCACACAGAAAAAGACACTTATCATAAGCTATCACTTATAGAGGGAATGTAAAAACCGCTACACTTGAACTGAATTACAAAACAGAACAGAGTCACACGTTTAGAAAACACACTATGGCTGCTTAACGGGAAAGGTGAGGTGGGGTGATGCATAAAACAAGGGTTTCAAATTCACTCAGATACCGTTCCATACACCCAATATGTAATAGACAAGACCTACTCCTTGCTCAGTGAACTGGACTCAACACCCCCTATTCACCGCACAAGAATATATGTGACTAGTAAGAATCTTAAAACCTATGTATTGATATCTGTCTGGAAGTGAGTCAAGTGGGTGTAAAGCGGCATAAACACAGCAGTGAAAAGTAGCGAATCCCCATTTTAAATTAAATAACTTTAAAAAACCCAAAAAAATAAGACAGTGATAGAGAGAGGAAATTTTACATAATTCGTTCCTGGGCTGTGATGCAACCTTGTTTGATCATATCTAGACCCACAGCTGGATGAGAAATAAAGCTGGACACTCTTGCAGCTGAAGGACTCTTTCCCTAGTTACCAGATTGGGGAACGTAAAAAGGCTGCCGCCCTCTGGCCGTTACCTGCAAATGCAGCTTTAAAATCTGTGTTAATGGTCACTTCATATGAACAAGTACTTCAGGGCTGTAAATGAAACCTGCCCTCAAAATGTCTTGAGGGAGGTAGTGGCCAAAACTTTTCAAAATGTGACACTTACTTTAAGAAAACAATTTGAAGAACTAAGCTGTAATCACAGTTTGATAAATAAAAAGAGCATGCTTTAAAGATCAATTTCAACAGATTTTGGGACACATGCAAATTCAGCCACACAGAGGTATCAGCTCGCACCTGTTAGAATAACCAGCAGCAAGCAAACTACAAACAATAAATATTGAAGGTGTTTTGGAGAAATGCATACCCTCAATTTTAAGTGGGACATAACCTGGAAAGAGCCACTAATGAGAACTGAATGGTGGTGCCTTTAAAACGTACACACTGAGCTACCATATGATACAGCAAGCCCACTCCTTGGCCTATAACATAAGGAGATAGAACTGGAAAGACACAGGCAAGCAAATGTGCATTGCAGCAGTATTACAATAACCAAGACATGGAGGCAACCAAAAAGTCCATCAAGAGGTGCGTGGCCAAAGAATAACTGGTACACGTACAGGTGGAATATTAGCCAGGGAAAAAAACAAAACAATGCCATTTGCAGCACTGTGTATGATTCTTGAGTTAATCAGGCAAATTGTACTAAGTCAGAAAGCAAAAGACACATATCCTATAATATCACTTATAGGTCTTAGCTAAAAATTGATACCAATGAAGATATTTCCACAGAGAAATGCAATCACAGATTCATTAAACAAACTTAGGGTTCACCAAATGGAAAGGTGTGAGGATTGGATACATTAGGATATTGGGGTTAAGATAGATATAGAAACACATGTGAAATATGTAATCACCAAAGACCTACGTAATACCAAGACAAGACTACTCAACATGGTGTCATAACCTACATGGGAAAATGATCCAAAGAAGAATAGATATATGTATATGTTTAAAAGAACCACATCTTGCACACCTAGAAGAAACAAAACATTTTAATCAAATTTGCTCTGACAAAAAATAAAAATTAAATTAAAAAAAGAACAAGAAGTAATGAGACATAAACTTAAGGGGCTTTGTGCTGGCACATTGCATTCTAATTTACAACCAGAACATGACTTCCATTAAGGCTCTGTCATCACTAATAAAGCAGCTTTATAAGCAATGTTGAAGGTAGCTTAAAAGAAGTCTCACTAATTATTGATAGTAACAAGGAAACAAAGAAAAGTAAAAATCTCACTGCAAAAAGTATACATAGGGTAAGGATAGTAGATCAAACACTGATTAAACTTCTGTAAAGAATAAAAGACAACAGTAGTATGTTTTGTTAAAAAAGAGAGGGCCCAAATAAATCTGAAATGAAAGAGATGATGTTACAACAGACACCACAGAAATACAAAGTATCCTAAGATACACACAGGGTAACTCAGGGCTCAGACTGGACAGAGCCCACTCTCCAGTCCCCTGTACATGACTTACAGGAGCCTCAGGAACTGAGGAGGAGGTCCCTGAGGAGAGGCTCAAGATAGAATATGGTAGGCATTAACATGACTGCATTCATCTTAAACATGCCTGAACTACATTCACACGAGATGATTTTGTCCTGTATGTACATCGGCACCTATAGCCGGAACTGCAGATCTTTGGCTTCAACACCTCTACTGACAACATTAGCTTCACCTGCTGTGGACCGTCTCCTATAGGATTTCTAGAATCACAAAACATCGAAGCTTCACAGGACCCAGAGTCTGTGCGACTCCACACAGAGTCTCAGAGTCTCAACTCCACTCAGATACTCCACTCTTGGAGGGCACACACAAAGTAGTGTGCACATCAGGACCCAGGGGAAGGAGCAGTGACCCCGTAGGGGAATGACCAGAACTACCTGCTACTTTTAGAGGGTCTCCTGCAGAGGCAGCTGGTGGCTGTGGCTGTGGCTCACCGTGAGGACAACAACACTGGCAGCAGAAGT
This sequence comes from Eschrichtius robustus, assembly GCF_028021215.1. Lineage (NCBI taxonomy): Eukaryota > Metazoa > Chordata > Mammalia > Artiodactyla > Eschrichtiidae > Eschrichtius > Eschrichtius robustus. The sequence goes on from NW_027175228.1 coordinate 241,565, forward strand.
TCTGGGAAATACTCCTTGGTGTGAGCCCTCCCAGAGTCCGCCATTAGCCCCACCAAGAGCAAGGTAGGCTCCAGTGCTGGGTCGCCTCAGGCCAAACAACCAACAGGGAGGGAACCCAGCCCCATGCATCAGCAGACAAGCAGATTCAACTTTTTATTAAAGTTTTATTTAATCCGTAGACAAGCGGATTAAAGCTCTGCCCACCAAAGCAACACCCAGCTCTACCCACCACCAGTCCCTCCCATCAGGAAGCTTGCACAAGCCTCTAAGATAGACTCATCCACCAGAGAGCAGACAGCAGAAGCAAGAAGAACTACAATTCTGCAGCCTGTGGAAGGAAAACCACATTCACAGAAAGATAGACAAAATGAAAAGGCAGAGGACTTTATACCAGATCAAGGAACAAGATAAAACCCCAGAAAAAAAACGGAATGAGGTGGAGATAGGGAACCTTCCAGAAAAATAATTCAGAATAATGATAGTGAAGTTGAGCCAAGACCTTAGAAAAAGAAAGGAGGCAAAGATCGAGAAGACACAAGAAATGCTTAACAAAGACCTAGAAGAATTAAGGAACAAACACCTAGAAGAGTTAAAGAACAAACAAACAGAGGTGAACAATGTAATAACTGAAATGAAAAATACACTAGAAGGAATCAGTAGCAGAATAACTGTGGCAGAAGAACGGATAAGTGGCCTGGAAGACAGAAAGGTGGAAATCACTGCCATGGAACAGAATAAAGAAAAAGAATGAAAATAAATGAAGACACCCCAAGAGTCCTCTGGGACAACATTAAACGCAACAACATTCGCATTATAGGGGTCCCAGAAGGAGAAGAGAGAGAGAAAGGACCCGAGAATATATTTGAAGAGATTATGGTCAAAAACTTCCCTAGCATGGGAAAAGAAATAGCCACCCAAGTCCAGAAGCACAGAGTGTCCCAGGCAGGAGAAACCAAAGGAGAAAAATGACAAGACACATAGTAATCAAATTGACAAAAATTAACGACAAAGAAAAATTATTGAAAGCAGCAAGGGAAAAATGACAAATAACATACAAGGGAAATCCCATAAGGATAACAGCTGATTTCTCAGCAGAAAATCTACAAGCCAGAAGGAAGTGGCATGATAAATTTAAAGTGATGAAAGGGAAGAACCTACAACCAAGGGTACTGCACCCTGCAAAGAGCTCATTCAGATTTGATGGAGAAATCAAAAGCCTTACAGACAAGCAAAAGCTAAGAGAATTCAGCACCATGCAACCAGCTCTACACCAAATGCTAAAAGAACTTCTCTAAGTGGGAAACACAAGAGAAGAAAAGGACCCACCAAGACAAACCCATAACAATTAAGAAAATAGTAGTAGGAACATACATATCGATAATTACCTTAAACGTGAATGCACTAAATGTTCCAACCAAAAGACATAGACTGGCTGAATGGATACAAAAACAAGACCCATATATATGCTGTCTACAAGAGACCCATTTCAGACCTAGGGACACATACAGACTGAAAGTGAGGCGATGGAAAAATATATTCTATGCTAATGAAAATCAAAAGAAAGCTGGAGTAGCAATACTCATATCAGATAAAATAGACTTTAAAATAAAGAATGTTACAAGAGACAAGGAAAGACACTACATAATGGTCAAGGGATCAATCCAAGAAGAAGATATAACAATTATAAATATATATGTACCCAACATAGGAGCACCTCAATGTATAAGGCAACTGCTAACAGCTATAAAAGAGGAAATCGACAGTAACACAATAATAGCGGGGGACTTTAACAGCTCACTTACACCAGTGGAGATCAGCCAGACAGAAAATTAATAAGGAAACACAAGCTTTAAATGACACAATAGACCAGATAGAGTTCATTGATATTTATAGGACATTCCATCCAAAAACAGCAGATTACACGTTCTTCTCAACTGCACACGGAACATTCTCCAGGATAGATCACATCTTGGGTCACAGATAAAGCCTCAGTAAATTTAAGAAAACTGAAATCATATCAAGCAGCTGTTCCGACCACAATGCTATGAGATTAGAAATCAATTACACGGAAAAAACTGTAAAAAACACAAACACATGGAGGCTAAACAATACGTTACTAAATAACCAAGAGATCACTGAAGAAATCAAAGGGGAAATCAAAAACTACCTAGAGACAAATGACAACCAAAACACGATGATCCAAAACCTATGGGATGCAGCAAAAGGAGTTCTAAGAGGGAAGTTTATAGCAATACAAGCCTACCTCAAGAAACAAGAAAAATCTCAAATAAACAATCTAACCTTACACCTAGAGGAACTAGAGAAAGAAGAACAAAACCCAAAGTTAGTAGAAGGAAAGAAATCCTAAAGATCAGAGCAGAAATAAATGAAATAGAAACAAAGAAAACGGAAGCAAAGATCATCAAAACTAAAAGCTGGTTCTTTGAGAAGATAAGCAAAAATGATCAACCTTTAGCCACACTCAAGAAAAAGAGGGAGAGGACGCAAATCAACAAAATTAGAAGTGAAAAAGGAGAAGTTACAACAGACACCACAGGAATACAAAGCATCCTAAGAGACTACTACAAGCAACTCTGTGCCAATAAAATGGACAATCTGGAAGAAATGGACAAATTCTTAGAAAGGTATAACCTTCTAAGACTGAACCAGGAAGAAATAGAAAATATGAACAAACCTATCACAAGCAATGAAATTGAAACTGTGATTAAAAATCTTCCAACAAACAAAAGTCCAGAACCAGATGGCATTACAGGTGAATTCTATCAAACATTTAGAGAAGAGCTAACACCCAACCTTCTCAAATTCTTCAAAACAATTGCAGGGGAAGGAACACTCCCAAACTCATTCTATGAGACCACCATCACCCTGATACCAAAATCAGACAGAGATACTACAAGGAAAGAAAATTATAGACCAATATCCCTGATGAATATAGATGCAAAAATCCTCAACAAAATACTAGCAAACAGAATCGAACAACACATTAAAAGGATCATACACCATGATCAAGTGGGGTTTATCCCAGGGATGCAAGGATTCTTCAATATACACAAATCAATGTGATACACCATATTAACAAATTGTAGAATAAAACCATATGGTCATCTCAATAGATGAAGGAAAAGATTTTGAGAAAATTCAACACTCATTTACGATAAAAACTCTGCAGAGTGTGGGCATAGACGGAAACTACCTCAACATAATAAAGGCCATATATGACAAACCCACAGCAAACAGCATTCTCAATGGTGAAAAACTGAAAGCGTTTCCTCTAAGATCAGGAACAAGACGAGGATGTCCACTCTCACCACTGCTATTCAACATAGTTTTGGAAGTCCTAGCCATGGCAATCAGAGAAGAAAAAGAAATAAAAGGAATACAAAACGGAAAAGAAGAAGTAAAATTGTCACTGTTTGCAGATGACATGATATCATAGATAGAGAATCTTAAAGATGCCACCAGAAAACCACTGGAGCTAATCAATGACTTTGGTAAAGTTGCAGGATACAAAATTAATGCACAGAAATTGCTTGCATTCCTATACACTAACAATGAAAGATCAGAAAGAGAAATTAAGGAAACAATCCCATTACCACTGCAACAAAAAGAATAAAATACCTAGGAATAAACCTACCTAAGGAAGTAAAAGACCTGTACTCAGAAAACTATAAGACACTGATGAAAGAAATCAAAGATGATATAAACAGATGGAGACATATACCATGTCCTTGGATTAGAAGAATCAATATTGTGAAAATGACTATACTACCCAAAGCAATCTACAGATTCAATGCAATCCCGATCAAAATACCTTTGGCATTTTCTACAGAACAAGAAAAAAAATCTTAAAATTTGTAGGGAGACACAAAAGACCCTGGATAGCCAAAGCAGTCTTGAGGGGGAAAAAAAAGAGCTGGAGGAATCAGACTTCCAGACTTCAGACTATATTACAAAGCTACAGTAATCAAGATAATATGGTACTGACACAAACACAGAAATATAGGTCAATAGAAAAGGATAGAAAGCACAGAGATAAACCCACGTACCTATGGTTAACTAATCTATGACAAAGGAGGCAAGGGTATACAATGGAGAAAAGACAGTGTCTTCAGTAAGTGGTGCTGGGAAAACTGGACAGCTACATGTAAAAGAATGAAATTAGTACACTCCCTAACACCATACACAAAAGTAACTCAAAATGGATTAGAGACCTAAATATAAGACCAGCCACTATAAAACTCTTAGAAGAAAACATAAGCAGAACAGTCTATGACATAAATCACAGCAAGATCCTTTTTGACCCACCTCCTAGAGAAATGGAAATAAAAACAAAAATTAAAAAATGGGACCGAATGAAACATAAATTCTTTTGCACAGCAAAGGAAAACTTAAGCAAGATGAAAAGACAACCATCAGAATGGGAGAAAATATTTTCAAATGAAGCAAATGGCAAAGGATTAATCTACAAAAAGCAGCTCATGTAGCTCAATATCACAAAACCAAACAACCCAATCCAAAAATGGGCAGAAGACCTAAATAGAAATTTCTCCAAAGAAGATATACAGGTTGCCAACAAACACATGAAAGGATGCTGAGCATCACTAATCATTAGAGAAATGCAAATCAAAACTACAGTGAGGTATCACCTCACACCAGTCAGAATGGCCATCATCAAAAAATCTACCAACAGTAAATGCTGGAGAGGCATTTATTGGAGAAAAGGGAACCCTCTTGCACTGTAGGTGGGAATGTAAATTGATATAGCCACTAGGGAGAACGGTATGGGGCTTCCTTAAAAACTAAAAATAGAACTACCATACAACCCAGCAAACCCACTCCTGGACATTTACCCTGAGAAAACCATAATTCAAAAAGAGTCATGTACCACAATGTTCACTGTAGCTCTATTTACAATAGCCAGGACATGGAAGCAACCTAAGTGTCCATCAACAGATAAATGGAAAAAGAAGATGTGGCACATATATACGATGGAACATTATTCAGCCATAAAAAGAAACGAAATTGAGTTATTTTTAGTGAGGTGGATGGATCTAGAGTCTGTCCTACAGAGTGAAGTAAGTCAGAAAGAGAAAAACAAATACCGTATGCTAACACATATATATGGAATCTAAAAAAAAAAAGTTTATGAAGAACCTAGGGGCAGGAAAGGATTAAGGACACAGACGTAGAGAAAGGACTTGAGGACATGGGGAGAGGGAAGGGTAAGCTGGGACAAAGTGAGAGAGTGGTATGGACATATATACACTACCAAATGTAAAATTGATAGCTACTGGGAAGCAGCCACATAGCACAGGGAGATCAGCTCTGTGCTTTGTGACCACCTAAAAGGGTGGGATAAGGGAGTGAGAGGGAGGTGCAAGAGGGAGGGGATATGGTGTTATATGTATACGCATAGCTGATTCACTTTTTTATACAGCAGAAACTAACACACAATTGTAAAGCAATTATACTCCAATAAAGATGTAAAAGAAAAAAAAAAAAAAAAAGAAAGAAAGCCCAGAGATAAACCTACACACCTATGGCCCACTAATCTATGACAAAGGAGGCAAGGGTATACAATGGAGAAAAGACAGTCTCTTCAATAAGTGGTGCTGGGAAAAATGGACAGCTACATGTAAAAGAATGAAATTAGAACACTCCCTAACACCATACACAAAAAATAAACTCCAAATGGATTAGAGACCGAAATGTAAGACCGGACACTATAAAACTCTTAGAGGAAAACATAGGAAGAATACTCTTTGACATAAATCACAGCAAGATATTTTTTGATCCACCTCCTAGAGTAATGGAATAAAAAAAAAAAAAAAAAAAAAAAACACAAATGGGAGCAAATGAAACCTAAAAGCTTTTGCAAAGCAAAGGAAACTACAAACAAGACGAAAAGACAACGCTCAGAATGGGAGAAAATATTTGCAAACGAATCAATGGACAAAGGATTAATCTCCAATGTATATAAACAGCTCATGCAGCTCAACAGTAAAAAAACAAACAAACCAATCCAAAAATGGGCAGATGACGTAAATAGACATTTGTCCCAAGAAGACATACAGATGACCAAGAAACACATGAAAAGCTACTCAACATCACTAATTATTAGAGAAATATAAACCAAAACTACAATGAGGTATCACCTCACACGAGTTAGAATGGGCATCATCAGAAAATCTACAAACAACAAATGCTGGAGAGGGTGTGGAGAAAAGGGAACCCTCTTACACTATTTGTGGGAATGTAAATTGATACAGTCACTATGGAGAACAGTATGGAGGTTCCTTAAAAAACTAAAAATAGAATTACCATATGACCCAGCAATCCCACTACTGGCCATATACCCAGAGAAAACCATAATTCAAAAAGACATATTCACCACAATATTCATTGCAGCACTATTTACAATAGCCAGGTCATGGAAGCAACCTAAATGCCCATAGACAGACGAACGGAAAAGATGTGCTACATATATAAAATGGAATATTACTCAGCCATAAAAAGGAATGAAATTGGGTCATTTGTAGAGACGTGGATAGATCTAGAGACTGTCATACAGAGTGAAGTAAGTCAGAAAGAGAAAAACAAATATCGTATATTAACGCATACATGTAGAACCTAGAAAAATGGTAAAGATGAACTGGTTTGCAAGGCAGAAATAGAGACACAGATGTAGAGAACAAATGTATGGACACCAAGGGGGGAAAGTGGCAGGGTGGTGGTGGTGGGATGAATTGCAACCCTGGGATTGACACATATACACTTATATGTATAAAATAGATAACCAATAAGAGCCTGCTGTATAAAAAAATGAATAAAATAAATTCAAAAATTAAAAAATAAATAATACTTAAGAAAATAAAACAGAAAAAAAAGTTCTGTCCTTCCCATAGACGTATTTATATGAATGAATGATTTCCATGCTTATATCCATAAATACAAAAAGAGGAATAAAACTTACCTTGAACCAAAAAAGAAAAAAAAAAAACTGAACCCACTGGTCATACAGAGGAAAACCCTATCAGCGCACTTGCTCCAGTGGTAAACAATTCTTAAGTTGGTCACAGGTGGGGAATCATCTCCCATGCAGCCAGCAGCCCCCACACAAGGAGCGTCCTCATTGCAAAGCTGGGGGACCGTGAGGAGGCGTCTCTGACTAAACGTGAGCTGAGCCCCAGGCCAGCTGCTGCTGAACTTTTCCCACCGTTCCCAGGTAAAACACCTGAATGTGTGCAAAGACTAAAAACTAGAGGAAGGGGCTTGGAGTCACACCAGCGACAGCACGCAGGCCGACTTGGTGCCTGCAGGCCAGCCAGGATGGTCCTGGCCCCGGGCGCTCGTCTGGAAACTTTCCATTTCCCTGCCTGAGGTACCCCTCCTGTCCCGGCCCCCACTGCTTTTTTCCTTCCTTACCTCTGCCCGGGGAGAAATTCCAGCAGCAAGTATGGGTGACACATCCTCTTCTTTAGCAGGTGGCAGCCCGGCAACTCCTGCAGAAAGTCCAGTAGAGCCCCAGTCACAACGGGCCACTCATAGAGCCGTGGGCCCTACTGCCTCCCACCAGCCCAACCCCGAGACTGCTGACGGGGCAGAGAATATGGCGTCAGGCACAGCTGCAGAGGCTTTTGCTGCCTGGAGGGGTGTTTATATTGACCTCAACCCAGGCACACCTGGGAAGGGCTGGCCGGCCGGGTCAGGCTGCCCAGGTCAGCCAATCCTCGCCCCTCAGGGGCTCAGATTTGCAGAAAATGGGCCTTGCTGCACCGGCCAGATCCAAGGAACAGGTGTAGGGTCCCGAGAGTCAGGATAGATAAGGGGCGGCAGCCCTGGCTTGTTTTCTAATCATTTTATCTGGTCCAGGAGTGGGAGACAACTTCAAGAAGACCCTCTGCTAATGAGAGGAACCCAGGAGTCAGGGAGAGGAGGGGTGGTGGGTGGAGACAGAGGCCTGGTGCCCCGGCTGCTGTGGAAGCCCCTAGAAGACCAGGCAGAGGGAGGCCGCACAGAGTGAAGCCTAGGGTCACAGACCTGTTGGAGCTGCTGTTTATTAGTTCAAGCTCTGCTCTGAGGTGCTCTGTGTCAGCTCTGAGTGACAGGTGTGCTGGGGGTGCTCTGCAATGAGGGCTATATGCACAGTTCCTGTGTGCCCAGCCCTGTCGGGGTACCTGTCCACGGGAGCTCCATATCCAGGGAGGGGCATGCCCACGAGAGCCCCGTGGGCTGCTGCGTACCTGCCCAGGTGAGCTCCATATCCTGGGAGGGGCCTGACCATGATGGCCCCATGGGCTGCTGGGTACCTGCCCAGGTGAGCTCCATATCCTGGGAGGGGCCTAACCACCACAGCCCCGTGGGCTGCTGGGTACCTGCCCAGGTGAGCTCCATATCCTGGGAGGGACCTGACCACAAGAGCCCCGTGAGCTGCTGGGGACCTGGTAGAGGACGCCAGGACAGTCAGTGAAGCCACAGAGGATATACATCTAGTAGTTCCTAATTCCTACACCCTGCTGGTCATTCTACCATCCACCAGGACATGGTATTCTGTATTAGACTTCAATGATGCCTTCTTCTGTATTCCATTCGTCCCAGAGTCACAAGAAATTTTGGCTGTGAGTGGCAGGACTCAACATACAACAAAAACAATACTGCTGGGCCGTCCTGCCCCAGGGGTTCAAAAATTCCCACACCATCTTTGGGGAAATGTTAGCTAAAGACCTAAAAAATCTACCTCTGGAGAAGGGAACCCTCCTTCAATATGCAGATGACATTCTGATCACCAGCCCGACTAAGGAGGCCTCTGAACTACCTAGCCAATAAAAGATAGAAGGTGTCCAAGAAAAAGGCTCAAATATCACAAACTAAGGTGACCTTCCTGGGCTTCATTCGCTCAGAATGTCGGAGAAGCCCACCCCAGGAAAGGGAAGAAGCCATTTGCAGCCTCACCCTTCCTGAAACTAGAAGACAGCTTAGGGGTTCCTGGGGAGACCGGGGTTTGCTGCATCTGGATCCCTAACTACAGTCTAATAGCTGGGCCTCTATATGAAACACTGAAAGGAAAAGATGATGATCCTTTTGAATAGAATCCAGAAGCGGCCTTTCAAGAATGGAAAGAGCAGTCAGTTCAGATCCTTGCCCTGGACCTCCCTAAGTTAGCTAAACCCTTTGACCTTTACATTCCTGGTCCAAGGCGAATCGCCCTTGGAGTATTAGTGCAAAAACTGGGACCACTTGAAATGGAACAATGCAAGAATGCCCTCCAGGCATTGGCCAGCCACCCCATCCGACCAGGATACTGGGGGTATCTAAAAACCTGGAAATCAGCAGCCCGCAAGGCCAGCTCCCTCCTAAGGGAAAAGGACGCCACTTGGTGATCCTAACCACCCACCATGCCCTGAAGTTGCAGGGATTGCTCCGTGGGCACAATGACCTCGAGTGAGGAGGCCCTCCAACACCAACCTCCAGAGAGAAAACCTGGAGCAATGGGCCCCCATGACGACTCGTTTGACCATCACTTGACCTGGAGCTTCTCTCAGAAAACAACAAGAGTGTGTCCCAAAAGAGCAGACTATTGCTTACAGGACTTACTGCACCCAGAGCGGAGCTAATAAACTTGGCAGGGGAACCGTAAATAACGCTGCCACCATAGAAAAGCCTACAGACACCGCGGTGACGGCGGCCAATGAGACCGGCTGCACTCCTGGCTACTTCAAAAGGCCGTTGACTGAGTGGCCGTGAAGGTCCTGGATCACCACCGGCCCTGGACTGTCTGGGAGTTGAGCAAGCAGGGCTCTGACACCTGGTGTTGTTTGTACGTTAATTCAGTGGCCTAACTGAAGAAAGCGCAGAGTACTGGTCAGAGCATCTAGGCTAGCAGGAACTGTCAGCCTAAGGGGGCCGAACCAATGTGGAGCATGGTAAAACGGCCCACCCCACCCCCAGCGTCTCTGCACATCTCTTTCCTGGACCCTTAAAGGTCATTAGAATCTATAAAACTTCCAATGCTGGTGCTCAGGCAGACGAGCAGTGAGGGAGGAGGCCTGGGGACAATCAACCTCACCTGGAGGCTGCTTGGGAGAAGTCCTCCCCCTCGCCCCGGGTATGAGGACACCCAACTCAGCACGAAGCATTTACAGAAGAGGTGTCTGCACCCTCAGCACCCCAAGAATGAGGAATGGGACAAAAGGCAGAGGAGGGCTTTGTCACTGGCAAAGCCCATGAAAAATTCCTGGGAGATGAAAATAGAATCTGGGCAATAAAATAAAGTCTAACCATTTTTTCCTTTGTGCTTTGTCTAATTTCACTTGCTCCTAGGTTTCCACATGCAGAGGTCCCACACCCGACACTTCAGACCCGATTTCCTAGTGCAAAATGGCTGGGCCGACACCTCAGCTCGTGGGGCCCCGTGCAGACTCTGCGACATAGAGCCTGAGCTCCAGCCAACCCGGCCCTCGAGAGCTCCGCCCCCTCCCTCCCGCTGACGGTGCCAGGATCTCTACACAGCAGCCCGGCCCACAACCCGCAGGGAAGCACACACTCTCACCTCTCCATTCTCTGATCAAAATATAAAGTTTTCCTTTGCTTCTGAACCAAAGTCAGTCTCGATCTGTTGGCTCCAATGACACTAGGCAGGGAGACCCTTGTTGGGGCCCACTCTGCAGGATCAGTAACAGAATTTGAGAACATTGTAACTTCAAAGAACAGATGTGCGAGCCAAACTGTAATTAACATAGAGCAGTGTATAAGGCTCGTGTAAAATAAGATGTTTCTAACACTTCCATTTGATATTTCCATCACTTTATTATAAGCAAGTTCAGTGGAGGGGTTTGTCTTATTTGTCAGGTCAACAGTAGAGAAATGCAGTGATTTCTTTCCAAGGATGTACATCTAATAATCTTGGTTGAAGTTTCAACCTTGTTTTGACTGATTTTCCATTGAAAATGATACCTCTCTTTCAGCTCCTAGATTTCTGAGAAGTATAAAATCTTATATTTTTTATTACCAAAGGGGAAAGGTGGGAGGAGGGATAAATTAACAGTTTCAGATTAACATATACACACTGCTATGTATAAAATATATCATCAACAAGGAACTACTGTATAACACAGGGAACTATACTCAATATTTTGTAATGACCCCTAAGGGGAAATAATCTGAAAAACAATAGATATCTATATCGACATCATCTATCAACTACAGATAAAATGGAAACTAAAGGAGGCCGATGGTGAGCGTTTCTGAACCTGAAGACTTCAATCATCTAAAGTTCGGACTCTGCCTACGGCCCAAGTCCCTTAATGAACACACATGTACCAGTAGCTTAAAAATTCCCCAGATTGGAGTTCGGGGAGACACTGATTTGGAAAAATCCCTGGTGTTCTCCTTACATACACGGGACCTTTCCTACAGCTAAAACATGCCTGTGACACCCAGAAGATGGAACACGGTTGGATCAGGGAGATTTTGGAAAAGGCACCAAAACTCCTAATTTCCTGGTTGTTGGGGTCACACCTCCAGCCTTTTTCCTTAAAATCTCCCCACCTGAGGATGTCAGCACCTTCAACATCCAGTTGCACAAAATTTGGAATTTTTCGAAAGGAAGAAGGGGAAGGAGGAGAAACAAGGAGAGCCAAGCCCTAGATGTTCGGACAGGCACATGTCACTCTAATTTCCAATCAGGAAGAAGAATTAAGCAAAGGCTTAGCCTGCCACCGGGAACCAGAGTAGGGCCAGAAGCAAAGCAGCGGTTCTGCGGACAGCTCCCAAAAAAGCGAGTTGAAAAATGGAGCTCAGGGGCACTGCAATTCACAAACCTGCAAAGTTATAAATTATAACTATCGTCCAAAACTATATTGAGGGAAGGCAACGAACAGGATTGGAAAGCAAGGCAGAATAGCAGGAAACAGATTTCAGGAGTTAGATTCGAATAGCCCCTAAAGCACATGAAAAGCGGCCAAAAGTCGACAACGATGCACATGGCCAAAAAGAGCATATGTGTTTTTTTTCTGAATAAATTCAGGAAAAAACGCATAGGCCCTTTTTGGCCAACCAAGCAAGCCGGAAATGCAATGCAGCACTACAAAGAAGTCTCACTTCCCATCGGTCAAAAGGGCCTTCCTAAAAAAGTGTAAAAAAAATACAGGAGAGGCCAGGGAGGAAAGGGAGCATTGTTACACTGATGGTCGGGATGTAAATTGCCAATGGCGACTCTGGAGAACGGTACGGTGTTTCCTAAAACATCTAAAAAACACAGCTAGAGAGAAAGGGGCACATCCATTCATGGGCGTATAAATTGGAAAAATTAAAATCAACAAGACACAGGCACCCCAAAGTTTAGGGCTGCTCTGGTTACAAGAACCTCCACTTGTGTACATCTTAAATATCCCAGGGATGAGAAAAATGGTAAAGAAGTTGTGGTACTTATGTACAATGGAATATCACTCAGCCATGAAATCAATATCATAAGGCTAGTAGCAGCATGATGAGTGGATTTAGGTACGACGATTCTAAGTGAAATAAGTCACACAGAAAAAGACACTTATCATAAGATATCACTTATAGAGGGAATGTAAAAACCGTTAGCCTTAAACTGAATTACAAAACAGAACACAGTCACCCATTTTAAAAACACACTATGGCTGCTTAACGGGAAAGGTGAGGTGGGGTGATGCATAAAACAAGGGTTTCAAATTAGCTCAGATACCGTTCCATAAACCCAATATGTAGTAGACAAGACCTACTCCTTGCTCAGTGAACTAGACTCAACACCCCCTATTCAGCGCACAAGAATATATCTGAGTAGTAAGAATCTGAAAACCTATGTATTGATCTCTCTCTGGAAGAGAGTCAAGTGAGTGTAAAGCGGCATAAACACAGCCGTGAAAAGCAGCTAAAACCCATTTTAAAAATAAATTACTTTTAAAAACCCGTAAAACAAAGACAGTGTAAGAGAGAGTAATTCTTACAAAATTCGTTCAGGGGTTGTGATGCAACCTGGATTGACCATATCTAGACCCACAGCTGGATGAGACATAAGGGTGGACACTCTTGGGGCTGAGAGTTTTGGTGAGGTTGGGTGAGCAAACGCAGACCCTTTAAAGTAATACTGCGTGGTCCCCATCCCATGGGTCCCAAATCTCCAGGTTCAAGGGCATCTTCCTACATCAAAAACATGCATGAGTAACCCAGATCATGGTACACTGTCTGATCGGGAAAGGTTTCTGAAACGCACCTCATTTCTCATCTCCTTGTGCTCGGGTTCGCCATTCCAGCTTCTTAACTAGTAATCTCCCTACATGGAGAAACAGCACCTTTAAGCTCCTGTTCCATACAGGTTGCAATTTGTCCTGAGGATGAACGGGAAGAGGGGCAACCAATGAGAGACTAGATCTAGGTGTTGGGACAGGCACAGGTCACTCTATTTTCCCATCAGGAAGAAGAAATAACCACAGGCTCAGCCTGCCGCCCGGAACCAGAATAGGGCCTGAGGCAATCCCGAACTTCTGCGGCCAGCTCCCAAAAAAGCCAGTTGAAAAATGGAGCACATGGGCACTGCAATTCACAAACCTGCAGAGTTATAAATGATAACTCTCGTCCACAAATATATTGAGGGAAGGCAACGAAGAGGAATTGAAAGCAAGGCAGAACTGCAGGAAACACATTTCAGGAGGTAGATTCGAATCGCCTTTAAAGCACATGAAAAGCGGCAAAACGTCGACAATGATGCCCTTGGCCAAAAAGGGCGTATGCGTTTTTTCCTGAATATATTCAGGAAAAAACGCATACGCCCTTTTTGGCCAACCAAGCAACCTGGAAAGGCAAATCAGCGCTACAAAGAAGTCTCGCTTTCGATCCGTCAAAAGGGCCATGCTGAAAAAAGTGTCAAAACCACAAATGCAGGACAGGCCAAGGAGAAATGGGAGCCTTGCCACGCTGATGGGCGGTATGTAAATTGCCAACAGCCACTCTGGAGAAGTGTACGGTGTGTACTGAAACATCGAAAAAACACAGCTTAGGGAGCATAGGGCACTTCCACTCATGGGCGTATAAATTGGGAAAACTAAAAATCACAAGACACAGGCACCACAAAGTTTAGGGCTGCTCTGTTGACAAGAACCTCCACTTCATGACACCTTAAATATCCCAGGAAAGAGAAAAATGGATAAAGAAGTTGTGGTCCTTATGTACAATGGAATATCACTCAGACATGAAATCAATGTCATAAGGCTAGTAGCAGCATGATGAGTGGATTTAGGTACGACGACTCTAAGTGAAATAAGTCACACAGAAAAAGACACTTATCGTAAGCTATCACTTATAGAGGGAATGTAAAAACCGCTACACTTGAACTGAATTACAAAAGAGAACAGAGTCACACGTTTAGAAAACACGCTATGGCTGCTTAACGGGAAAGGTGAGGTGGGGTGATGCATAAAACAAGGGTTTCAAATTAGCACAGATACCGTTCCATACACCCAATATGTAATAGACAAGACCTACTCCTTGCTCAGTGAACTGGACTCAACATCCCCTATTCACCACACAAGTATATATCTGACTAGTAAGAATCTTCAAACCTATGTATTGATATTTCTCTGGAAGTGTGTCAAGTGGGTGTAAAGCCGCATAAACACAGCCGTGAAAAGCAGCTAAACCCCATTATAAAAATAAATTACTTGTAAAAACCCGTAAAACAAAGACAGTGAAAGAGAGAGAAGTTCTTACACAGTTCGTTCAGGGGCCGTGATGCAACCTGGATTGACCAATTCTAGACCAACAGGTGGATGAGACCTAAGGGTGGACACTCTTGGGGCTGAAAGGTTGGGTGAGGTTGGGTGAGCAAACGCAGACCCTTTAAAGTAATACTGCGTGGTACCCATCCCATGGGTCCCAAATCTCCAGGTTCAAGGGCATCTTCCTGCATCGAAAACATGCATGAGAAACCCAGAAGATGGTACACCGTGTGATCGGGAAAGGTTTCTAAAACGCACCTCATTTCTCACCTCCTTGTGCTCGGGTTCGCCATTCCAGCTACTTTACTAGCAATCTCCCTTTTTGGAGAATCAGCACCTTTAACCTCCTGTTCTGTACAGGTTGCAATTTGTCCTGAGGATGAACGGGAAGAGGAGCAACCAATGAGAGACTAGATCTAGGTGTTGGGACAGGCACAGGTCACTCTATTTTCCCATTAGGAAGAAGAATTAACCACAGGCTCAGTCTGCCGCCCGGAACCAGAATAGGGCCTGAGGCAATCCCGCGCTTTTGCGGCCAGCTACCAAAAAAGCGAGTTGAAAAATGGAGCTCAGGGGCACTGCAATTCACAAACCTGCGGAGTTATAAATGATAACTCTCGTCCACAAATATATTGAGGGAAAGCAACGAAGAGGATTTGAAAGCAAGGCAGTATTGCAGGAAACAGATTTCAGGAGGTAGATTCGAATCGCCTTTAAAGCTCAAGAAAAGCGGCAAAACGTCGACAATGATGCCCTTGGCCAAAAAGGGCGTATGCGTTTTTTCCTGAATATATTCAGGAAAAAACGCATACGCCCTTTTTGGCCAACCAAGCAACCTGGAAAGGCAAATCAGCACTACAAAGAAGTCTCGCTTCCCATCGGTCAAAAGGGCAATGTTGAAAAATGTGTCAAAACCACAAATGCAGGACAGGCCATGGAGAAAAGGGAGCCTTGCTACGCTGATGGGCAGGATGTAAATTGCCAACAGTCACTCTGGAGAAGTGTACGGTGTGTCCTGAAACATCGAAAAAACACAGCTTAGGTAGCATAGGACACTTCCACTCATGGGCGTATAAATTGGGAAAACTAAAAATCAGCAAGTCACAGGCACCCCAAAGTTTAGGGCTACTCTGTTGACAAGAACCTCCACTTCATGACACCTTAAATATCCCAGGAAAGAGAAAAATGGATAAAGAAATTGTGGTTCTTATGTAAAATGGAATATCACTCTGCCATGAAATCAATGTCATAAGGCCAGTAGACGCAAGATGCGTGTACTTAGGTACGACGATTCTAAGGGAAATAAGTCACACAGAAAAAGACACTTATCAAAAGCTATCACTTATAGAGGGAATGTAAAAACCGCTACACTTGAATTGAATTACAAATTAGAACATAGTCACACATTTAAAACACACTATGGCTGCTTAACGGGAAAGGTGACGTGGGGTGATGCATAAAACAAGGGTTTCAAATTAGCTCAGATACCGTTCCATACACCCAATATGTAATAGAAAAGACCTACTCCTTGCTCAGTGAACTGGACTCAACACCCCCTATTCACCGCACAAGAATATATCTGACTAGTGAGAATCTTAAAACTTATGTATTGATATCTCTCTGGAAGTGAGTCAAGTGGGTGTAAAGCCGCATAAACACAGCTGTGAAAAGCAGCTAAACCCCATTATAAAAATAAATTAGTTTTAAAAACCCATGAAACAAAGACAGTGAAAGACAGAGAAATTCTTACAAAATTCATTCAGGGGTTGTGATGCAACCTGGATTGAAAATATCTAGACCCACAGTTGGATGAGACCTAAGGGTGGACACTCTTGGGGCTGACAGGTTTGGTGAGGTTGGGTGAGCAAACACAGACCCTTTAAGGTAATACTGCGTGGTACCCATCCCATGGGTCACAAATCTCCAGGTTCAAGGGCATCTTCCTACATCGAAAACTTGCATGAGGAACCCAGAAGATGGTACACCGTGTGATTTTGAAAGGTTTCTAAAACGCACCTCATTTCTCATCTCCTTGTGCTCGGGTTCGCCATTGCAGCTACTTTACTAGCAATCTCCCTACTTGGAGAATCAACACCTTTAACCTCCTGTTCTGTACAGGTTGCAATTTGTCCTGAGGATGAACGGGAAGAGGGGCAACCAATGAGAGACTAGATCTAGGTGTTGGGACAGGCACAGGTCACTCTATTTTCCCATCAGGAAGAAGAATTAAGCACAGGCTCAGCCTGCCGCCAGGAACCAGATTAGTGCCTGGGGCAATCCCGCGCTTCTCCGGCCAGCTCCGAAAAAAGCCAGTTGAAAAATGGAGCACATGGGCACTGCAATTCACAAACCTGCAGAGTTATAAATGATAACTCTCGTCCACAAATATATTGAGGGAAGGCAACGAAGAGGATTTGAAAGCAAGGCAGAGTTGCATGAAACAGGTTTCAGGAGGTAGATTCGAATCGCCTTTCAAGCACATGAAAAGCGGCAAAACGTGGACAATGATGCCCTTGGCCAAAAAGGGCGTATGCGTTTTTTCCTGAATATATTCAGGAAAAAACGCATACGCCCTTTTTGGTCAACCAAGCAACCTGGAAAGGAAAATCTGCGCTACAAAGAAGTCTCGCTTCCCATGGGTCAAAAGGGCCATGCTGCAAAAAGTGTCAAAACCACAAATGCAGGACAGGCCATGGAGAAATGGGAGCCTTGCCACGCTGATGGGCGGGATGTAAATTGCCAACAGCCACTCTGGAGAAGTGTACGGTGTGTCCTGAAACATCGAAAAAACACAGCTTAGGGAGCATAGGGCACGTCCACTCATGGGCGTATAAATTGGGAAAACTAAAAATCAGCAAGACACAGGCACCCCAAAGTTTAGGGCTGCTCTGTTGACAAGAACCTCCACTTCATGACACCTTAAATATCCCAGGAAAGAAAAAAATGGATAAAGAAGTTGTGGTCCTTATGTACAATGCAATATCACTCAGACATGAAATCAATGTCATAAGGCTAGTAGAAGCAAGATGAGTGGACTTAGGTACGACGATTCTAAGTGAAATAAGTCACACAGAAAAAGACACTTATTATAAGCTATCACTTATAGAGGGAATGTAAAAACCTGCTACACTTGAACTGAATTACAGAGCAGAACAGAATCACACGTTTAGATAACACACTATGGCTGCTTAACGGGAAAGGTGAGGTGGGGTGATGCATAAAACAAGGGGTTCAAATTCGCTCAGATACCGTTCCATACACCCAATATGTAATAGACAAGACCTACTCCTTGCTCAGTGAACTGGACTCAACACCCCCTATTCACCGCACAAGAATATATGTGACTAGTAACCATCTTAAAACCTATGTATTGATATCTGTCTGGAAGTGAGTCAAGTGGGTGTAAATCCGCATAAACACAGCCGTGAAAAGCAGCTAAACCCCATTATAAAAATAAATTACTTTTAAAAACCCGTAAAACAAAGACAGTGAAAGAGAGACAAATTCTTACAAAATTCGTTCAGGGGCTGTGATGCAACCTGGATTGACCATATCTAGACCCACAGCTGGATGAGACATAAGGGTGGACACTCTTGGGGCTGAGAGGTTTGGTGAGGTTGGGTGAGCAAACGCAGACCCTTTAAAGTAATACTGCATGGTACCCATCCCATGGGTCCCAAATCTCCAGGTTCAAGGGCATCTTCCTACATCGAAATCTTGCATGAGGAACCCAGAAGAAGGTACACCGTGTGATTTTGAAAGGTTTCTAAAACGGACCTCATTTCTCATCTCCTTGTGCTCGGGTTCGCCATTCCAGCTACTTTACTAGCAATCTCCCTACTTGGAGGATCAGCACCTTTAACCTCCTGTTCTGTACAGGTTGCAATTTGTCCTGAGGATGAACGGGAAGAGGGGCAACCAATGAGAGACTAGATCTAGGTGTTGGGACAGGCACAGGTCACTCTATTTTCCCATCAGGAAGAAGAATTAACCACAGGCTCAGCCTGCTGCCAGGAACCAGAATAGGGCCTGAGGCAATCCCGTGCTTTTGCGGCCAGCTCTCAAAAAAGACAGTTGAAAAATGGAGCTCAGGGACACTGCAAATCACAAACCCGCAGAGTTATAAGTGATAACTCTCATCCACAGATATATTGAGGGAAGGCAACGAAGAGGATTTGAAAGCAAGGCAGAATTGCAGGAAACAGATTTCAGCAGGTAGATTCGAATCGCCTTTAAGGCACATGAAAAGCGGCAAAACGTCGACAATGATGCCCTTGGCCAAAAAGGGCGTATGCGTTTTTTCCTGAATATATTCAGGAAAAAACGCATACGCCCTTTTTGGCCAACCAAGCAACCTGGAAAGGCAAATCAGCGCTACAAAGAAGTCTCGCTTCCCATCGGTCAAAAGGGTCATGCTGCAAAAAGTGTCAAAACCAGAAATGCAGGACAGGCCATGGAGAAATGGCAGCCTTGCTACGCTGATGGGCGGGATGTTAATTGCCAGCAGCCACTCTGGAGAAGTGTATGGTGTGTCCTGAAACATCGAAAAAACACAGCTTAGGGAGCGTACGGCACGTCCACTCATGGGCGTATAAATTGGGAAAAAGAAAAATCAGCAAGACACAGGCACCCCAAAGTTTAGGGCTGCTCTGTTGACAAGAACCTCCACTTCATGACAACTTAAATATCCCAGGAAAGAGAAAAATGGATAAAGAAGTCGTGGTCCTTATGTAAAATGGAATATCACTCAGACATGAAATCAATGTCATAAGGCTAGTAGAAGCAAGATGAGTGGAGTTAGGTACGACGATTCTAAGTGAAATAAGTCACACAGAAAAAGACACTTATCATAAGCTATCACTTATAGAGGGAATGTAAAAACCGCTACACTTGAACTGAATTACAAAACAGAACAGAGTCACACGTTTAGAAAACACACTATGGCTGCTTAACGGGAAAGGTGAGGTTGGGTGATGCATAAAACAAGGGGTTCAAATTCGCTCAGATACCGTTCCATACACCCAATATGTAATAGACAAGACCTACTCCTTGCTCAGTGAACTGGACTCAACACCCCCTATTCACCGCACAAGAATATATGTGACTAGTAAGAATCTTAAAACCTATGTATTGATATCTGTCTGGAAGTGAGTCAAGTGGGTGTAAAGCCGCATAAACACAGCCGTGAAAAGCAACTAAACCCCATTATAAAAATAAATTACTTTTAAAAACCCATAAAACAAAGACAGTGAAAGAGAGAGAAATTCTTACAAAATTCGTTCAGAGGCTGTGATGCAACCTGGATTGACCATATCTACACGCACAGGTGGATGAGACATAAGGGTGGACACTCTTGGGGCTGAAAGGTTGGGTTAGGTTGGGTGAGCAAACGCAGACCCTTTAAAGTAATACTGCGTGGTACCCATCCCATGGGTCCCAAGTCTCCAGGTTCAAGGGCATCTTCCTACATCGAAAACATGCATGAGAAACTCAGAAGATGGTACACCGTGTGATTTTGAAAGGTTTCTAAAACGCACCTCATTTCTCATCTCCTTGTGCTCGGGTTCGCCATTCCAGCTACTTTACTAGCAATCTCCCATCTTGGAGAATCAGCACCTTTAACCTCCTGTTCTGTACAGGTTGCAATTTGTCCTGGGGATGAACGGGAAGAGGGGCAACCAATGAGAGACTAGATCTAGGTGTTGGGACAGGCACAGGTCACTCTAATTTCCCATCAGGAAGAAGAATTAATCAGAGGCTCAGCCTGCCGCCCAGAAGCACAATAGGGCCTGAGGCAATCCCGCGCTTTTGCGGCCAGCTCCCAAAAAAGCGAGTTGAAAAATGGAGCTCAGGGAAACTGCAATTCACAAACCCGCAGAGTTATAAATGATAACTCTCATCCACAGATATATTGGGGGAAGGCAACGAAGAGGATTTGAAAGCAAGGCAGAATTGCAGAAAACAGATTTCAGGAGGTAGATTCGAATCGCCTTTAAAGCACATGAAAAGCGGCAAAAGGTCGACAATGATGCCCTTGGCCAAAAAGGGCGTATGCGTTTTTTCCTGAATATATTCAGGAAAAAACGCATACGCCCTTTTTGGCCAACC
This sequence comes from Eschrichtius robustus, assembly GCF_028021215.1. Classification (NCBI taxonomy): domain Eukaryota; kingdom Metazoa; phylum Chordata; class Mammalia; order Artiodactyla; family Eschrichtiidae; genus Eschrichtius; species Eschrichtius robustus. Next base: position 262,432 of record NW_027175228.1, read on the forward strand.
AAGCAACCTGGAAAGGCAAATCAGCGCTACAAAGAAGTCTCGCTTCCCATCGGTCAAAAGGGCCATGCTGCAAAAAGTGTCAAAACCAGAAATGCAGGACAGGCCATGGAGAAATGGCAGCCTTGCTACGCTGATGAGCGGGATGTAAATTGCCAACAGCCACTCTGGAGAAGTGTACAGTGTGTCCTGAAACATCGAAAAAACACAGCTTAGGGAGCATAGGGCACGTCCACTCATGGGCGTATAAATTGGGAAAACTAAAAATCAGCAAGACACAGGCACCCCAAAGTTTAGGGCTGCTCTGTTGACAAGAACCTCCACTTCATGACACCTTAAATATCCCAGGAAAGAGAAAAATGGATAAAGAAGTTGTGGTCCTTATGTACAATGCAATATCTTTCAGACATGAAATCAATGTCATAAGGCTAGTAGAAGCAAGATGAGTGGAGTTAGGTACGACGATTCTAAGTGAAATAAGTCACACAGAAAAAGACACTTATCATAAGCTATCACTTATAGAGGGAATGTAAAAACCGCTACACTTGAACTGAATTACAAAACAGAACAGAGTCACACGTTTAGAAAACACACTATGGCTGCTTAACGGGAAAGGTGACGTGGGGTGATGCATAAAACAAGGGGTTCAAATTCGCTCAGATACCGTTCCATACACCCAATATGTAATAGACAAGACCTACTCCTTGCTCAGTGAACTGGACTCAACACCCCCTATTCACCGCACAAGAATATATGTGACTAGTAAGAATCTTAAAACCTATGTATTGATATATGTCTGGAAGTGAGTCAAGTGGGTGTAAAGCCGCATAAACACAGCCGTGAAAAGCAGCTAAACCCCATTATAAAAATAAATTACTTTTAAAAACCCGTAAAACAAAGACAGTGAAAGAGAGAGAAATTCTTACAAAATTCGTTCAGAGGCTGTGATGCAACCTGGATTGACCATATCTACACGCACAGCTGGATGAGACATAAGGGTGGACACTCTTGGGGCTGAAAGGTTGGGTTAGGTTGGGTGAGCAAACGCAGACCCTTTAAAGTAATACTGCGTGGTACCCATCCCATGTGTCCCAAGTCTCCAGGTTCAAGGGCATCTTCCTACATCGAAAACATGCATGAGAAACACAGAAGATGGTACACCGTGTGATTTTGAAAGGTTTCTAAAACGCACCTCATTTCTCATCTCCTTGTGCTCGGGTTCGCCATTCCAGCTACTTTACTAGCAATCTCCCTACTTGGAGAATCAGCACCTTTAACCTCCTGTTCTGTACAGGTTGCAATTTGTCCTGGGGATGAACGGGAAGAGGGGCAACCAATGAGAGACTAGATCTAGGTGTTGGGACAGGCACAGGTCACTCTAATTTCCCATCAGGAAGAAGAATTAATCACAGGCTCAGCCTGCCGCCCAGAAGCACAATAGGGCCTGAGGCAATCCCGTGCTTTTGCGGCCAGCTCCCAAAAAAGCGAGTTGAAAAATGGAGCTCAGGGACACTGCAATTCACAAACCCGCAGAGTTATAAATGATAACTCTCATCCACAGATATATTGAGGGAAGGCAACGAAGAGGATTTGAAAGCAAGGCAGAATTGCAGAAAACAGATTTCAGGAGGTAGATTCGAATCGCCTTTAAAGCACATGAAAAGCGGCAAAAGGTCGACAATGATGCCCTTGGCCAAAAAGGGCGTATGCGTTTTTTCCTGAATATATTCAGGAAAAAACGCATACGCCCTTTTTGGCCAACCAAGCAACCAGAAAACGCAAATCAGCGCTACAAAGAAGTCTCGCTTCCCATCGGTCAAAAGGGCCATGCTGCAAAAAGTGTCAAAACCAGAAATGCAGGACAGGCCATGGAGAAATGGCAGCCTTGCTACGCTGATGGGCAGGATGTAAATTGCCAACAGTCACTCTGGAGAAGTGTACGGTGTGTCTTGAAACATCGAAAAAACACAGCTTAGGGAGCATAGGGCACGTCCACTCATGGGCGTATAAATTGGGAAAACTAAAAATCAGCAAGACACAGGCACCCCAAAGTTTAGGGCTGCTCTGTTGACAAGAACCTCCACTTCATGACACCTTAAATATCCCAGGAAAGAGAAAAATGGATAAAGAAGTTGTGGTCCTTATGTACAATGCAATATCACTCAGACATGAAATCAATGTCATAAGGCTAGTAGAAGCAAGATGAGTGGACTTAGGTACGACGATTCTAAGTGAAATAAGTCACACAGAAAAAGACACTTATCATAAGCTATCACTTATAGAGGGAATGTAAAAACCTGCTACACTTGAACTGAATTACAGAACAGAACAGAATCACACGTTTAGAAAACACACTATGGCTGCTTAACGGGAAAGGTGAGGTGGGGTGATGCATAAAACAAGGGGTTCAAATTCGCTCAGATACCGTTCCTTACACCCAATATGTAATAGACAAGACCTACTCCTTGCTCAGTGAACTGGACTCAACACCCCCTATTCACAGCACAAGAATATATGTGACTAGTAACAATCTTAAAACCTATGTATTGATATCTGTCTGAAAGTGAGTCAAGTGGGTGTAAATCCGCATAAACACAGCCGTGAAAAGCAGCTAAACCCCATTATAAAAATAAATTACTTTTAAAAACCCGTAAAACAAAGACAGTGAAAGAGAGAGAAATTCTTACAAAATTCGTTCAGGGGCTGTGATGCAACCTGGATTGACCATATCTAGACCCACAGCTGGATGAGACATAAGGGTGGACACTCTTGGGGCTGAGAGGTTGGGTGAGGTTGGGTGAGCAAACGCAGACCCTTTAAAGTAATACTGCATGGTACCCATCCCATGGGTCCCAAATCTCCAGGTTCAAGGGCATCTTCCTACATCGAAATCTTGCATGAGGAACCCAGAAGAAGGTACACCGTGTGATTTTGAAAGGTTTCTAAAACGCACCTCATTTCTCATCTCCTTGTGCTCGGGTTCGCCATTCCAGCTACTTCACTAGCAATCTCCCTACTTGGAGAATCAGCACCTTTAACCTCCTGTTCTGTACAGGTTGCAATTTGTCCTGAGGATGAACGGGAAGAGGGGCAACCAATGAGAGACTAGATCTAGGTGTTGGGACAGGCACAGGTCACTCTATTTTCCCATCAGGAAGAAGAATTAACCACAGGCTCAGCCTGCTGCCAGGAACCAGAATAGGGCCTGAGGCAATCCCGTGCTTTTGCGGCCAGCTCTCAAAAAAGACAGTTGAAAAATGGAGCTCAGGGACACTGCAATTCACAAACCCGCAGAGTTATAAGTGATAACTCTCATCCACAGATATATTGAGGGAAGGCAACGAAGAGGATTTGAAAGCAAGGCAGAATTGCAGGAAACAGATTTCAGGAGGTAGATTCGAATCGCCTTTAAGGCACATGAAAAGCGGCAAAACGTCGACAATGATGCCCTTGGCCAAAAAGGGCGTATGCGTTTTTTCCTGAATATATTCAGGAAAAAACGCATACGCCCTTTTTGGCCAACCAAGCAACCTGGAAAGGCAAATCAGCGCTACAAAGAAGTCTCGCTTCCCATCGGCCAAAAGGGCCATGCTGCAAAAAGTGTCAAAACCAGAAATGCAGGACAGGCCATGGAGAAATGGCAGCCTTGCTACGCTGATGGGCGGGATGTTAATTGCCAGCAGCCACTCTGGAGAAGTGTATGGTGTGTCCTGAAACATCGAAAAAACACAGCTTAGGGAGCGTACGGCACGTCCACTCATGGGCGTATAAATTGGGAAAAAGAAAAATCAGCAAGACACAGGCACCCCAAAGTTTAGGGCTGCTCTGTTGACAAGAACCTCCACTTCATGACAACTTAAATATCCCAGGAAAGAGAAAAATGGATAAAGAAGTCGTGGTCCTTATGTACAATGGAATATCACTCAGACATGAAATCAATGTCATAAGGCTAGTAGAAGCAAGATGAGTGGAGTTAGGTACGACGATTCTAAGTGAAATAAGTCACACAGAAAAAGACACTTATCATAAGCTATCACTTATAGAGGGAATGTAAAAACCGCTACACTTGAACTGAATTACAAAACAGAACAGAGTCACACGTTTAGAAAACACACTATGGCTGCTTAACGGGAAAGGTGAGGTGGGGTGATGCATAAAACAAGGGGTTCAAATTCGCTCAGATACCGTTCCATACACCCAATATGTAATAGACAAGACCTACTCCTTGCTCAGTGAACTGGACTCAACACCCCCTATTCACCGCACAAGAATATAGGTGACTAGTAAGAATCTTAAAACCTATGTATTGATATATGTCTGGAAGTGAGTCAAGTGGGTGTAAAGCCGCATAAACACAGCCGTGAAAAGCAACTAAACCCCATTATAAAAATAAATTACTTTTAAAAACCCGTAAAACAAAGACAGTGAAAGAGAGAGAAATTCTTACAAAATTCGTTCAGAGGCTGTGATGCAACCTGGATTGACCATATCTACACGCACAGGTGGATGAGACATAAGGGTGGACACTCTTGGGGCTGAAAGGTTGGGTTAGGTTGGGTGAGCAAACGCAGACCCTTTAAAGTAATACTGCGTGGTACCCATCCCATGGGTCCCAAGTCTCCAGGTTCAAGGGCATCTTCCTACATCGAAAACATGCATGAGAAACTCAGAAGATGGTACACCGTGTGATTTTGAAAGGTTTCTAAAACGCACCTCATTTCTCATCTCCTTGTGCTCGGGTTCGCCATTCCAGCTACTTTACTAGCAATCTCCCTACTTGGAGAATCAGCACCTTTAACCTCCTGTTCTGTAAAGGTTGCAATTTGTCCTGAGGATGAACGGGAAGAGGGGCAACCAATGAGAGACTAGATCTAGGTGTTGGGACAGGCACAGGTCACTCTAATTTCCCATCAGGAAGAAGAATTAATCACAGGCTCAGCCTGCCGCCCAGAAGCACAATAGGGCCTGAGGCAATCCCGTGCTTTTGCGGCCAGCTCCCAAAAAAGCGAGTTGAAAAATGGAGCTCAGGGACACTGCAATTCACAAACCCGCAGAGTTATAAATGATAACTCTCATCCACAGATATATTGAGGGAAGGCAACGAAGAGGATTTGAAAGCAAGGCAGAATTGCAGAAAACAGATTTCAGGAGGTAGATTCGAATCGCCTTTAAAGCACATGAAAAGCGGCAAAACGTCGACAATGATGCCCTTGGCCAAAAAGGGCGTATGCGTTTTTTCCTGAATATATTCAGGAAAAAACGCATACGCCCTTTTTGGCCAACCAAGCAACCTGAAAAGGCAAATCAGCGCTACAAAGAAGTCTCGCTTCCCATCGGTCAAAAGGGCCATGCTGCAAAAAGTGTCAAAACCAGAAATGCAGGACAGGCCATGGAGAAATGGCAGCCTTGCTACGCTGATGAGCGGGATGTAAATTGCCAACAGCCACTCTGGAGAAGTGTACGGTGTGTCCTGAAACATCGAAAAAACACAGCTTAGGGAGCATAGGGCACGTCCACTCATGGGCGTATAAATTGGGAAAACTAAAAATCAGCAAGACACAGGCACCCCAAAGTTTAGGGCTGCTCTGTTGACAAGAACCTCCACTTCATGACACCTTAAATATCCCAGGAAAGAGAAAAATGGATAAAGAAGTTGTGGTCCTTATGTACAATGCAATATCACTCAGACATGAAATCAATGTCATAAGGCTAGTAGAAGCAAGATGAGTGGACTTAGGTACGACGATTCTAAGTGAAATAAGTCACACAGAAAAAGACACTTATCATAAGCTATCACTTATAGAGGGAATGTAAAAACCTGCTACACTTGAACTGAATTACAGAACAGAACAGAATCACACGTTTAGAAAACACACTATGGCTGCTTAACGGGAAAGGTGAGGTGGGGTGATGCATAAAACAAGGGGTTCAAATTCGCTCAGATACCGTTCCATACACCCAATATGTAATAGACAAGACCTACTCCTTGCTCAGTGAACTGGACTCAACACCCCCTATTCACCGCACAAGAATATATGTGACTAGTAACAATCTTAAAACCTATGTATTGATATCTGTCTGGAAGTGAGTCAAGTGGGTGTAAATCCGCATAAACACAGCCGTGAAAAGCAGATAAACCCCATTATAAAAATAAATTACTTTTAAAAACCCGTAAAACAAAGACAGTGAAAGAGAGACAATTTCTTACAAAATTCGTTCAGGGGCTGTGATGCAACCTGGATTGACCATATCTAGACCCACAGCTGGATGAGACATAAGGGTGGACACTCTTGGGGCTGAGAGGTTGGGTGAGGTTGGGTGAGCAAACGCAGACCCTTTAAAGTAATACTGCATGGTACCCATCCCATGGGTCCCAAATCTCCAGGTTCAAGGGCATCTTCCTACATCGAAATCTTGCATGAGGAACCCAGAAGAAGGTACACCGTGTGATTTTGAAAGGTTTCTAAAACGCACCTCATTTCTCATCTCCTTGTGCTCGGGTTCGCCATTCCAGCTACTTTACTAGCAATCTCCCTACTTGGAGGATCAGCACCTTTAACCTCCTGTTCTGTACAGGTTGCAATTTGTCCTGAGGATGAACGGGAAGAGGGGCAACCAATGAGAGACTAGATCTAGGGGTTGGGACAGGCACAGGTCACTCTATTTTCCCATCAGGAAGAAGAATTAACCAAAGGCTCAGCCTGCTGCCAGGAACCAGAATAGGGCCTGAGGCAATCCCGTGCTTTTGCGGCCAGCTCTCAAAAAAGACAGTTGAAAAATGGAGCTCAGGGACACTGCAATTCACAAACCCGCAGAGTTATAAGTGATAACTCTCATCCACAGATATATTGAGGGAAGGCAACGAAGAGGATTTGAAAGCAAGGCAGAATTGCAGGAAACAGATTTCAGGAGGTAGATTCGAATCGCCTTTAAGGCACATGAAAAGCGGCAAAAGGTCGACAATGATGCCCTTGGCTAAAAAGGGCATATGCGTTTTTTCCTGAATATATTCAGGAAAAAACGCATACGCCCTTTTTGGCCAACGAAGCAACCTGGAAAGGCAAATCAGCGCTACAAAGAAGTCTCGCTTCCCATCGGCCAAAAGGGCCATGCTGCAAAAAGTGTGAAAACCAGAAATGCAGGACAGGCCATGGAGAAATGGCAGCCTTGCTACGCTGATGGGCGGGATGTTAATTGCCAGCAGCCACTCTGGAGAAGTGTATGGTGTGTCCTGAAACATCGAAAAAACACAGCTTAGGGAGCGTACGGCACGTCCACTCATGGGCGTATAAATTGGGAAAAAGAAAAATCAGCAAGACACAGGCACCCCAAAGTTTAGGGCTGCTCTGTTGACAAGAACCTCCACTTCATGACAACTTAAATATCCCAGGAAAGAGAAAAATGGATAAAGAAGTCGTGGTCCTTATGTACAATGGAATATCACTCAGACATGAAATCAATGTCATAAGGCTAGTAGAAGCAAGATGAGTGGAGTTAGGTACGATGATTCTAAGTGAAATAAGTCACACAGAAAAAGACACTTATCATAAGCTATCACTTATAGAGGGAATGTAAAAACCGCTACACTTGAACTGAATTACAAAACAGAACAGAGTCACACGTTTAGAAAACACACTATGGCTGCTTAACGGGAAAGGTGAGGTGGGGTGATGCATAAAACAAGGGCTTCAAATTCGCTCAGATACCGTTCCATACACCCAATATGTAATAGACAAGACCTATTCCTTGCTCAGTGAACTGGACTCAACACCCCCTATTCACCGCACAAGAATATAGGTGACTAGTAAGAATCTTAAAACCTATGTATTGATATATGTCTGGAAGTGAGTCAAGTGGGTGTAAAGCCGCATAAACACAGCCGTGAAAAGCAACTAAACCCCATTATAAAAATAAATTACTTTTAAAAACCCATAAAACAAAGACAGTGAAAGAGAGAGAAATTCTTACAAAATTCGTTCAGAGGCTGTGATGCAACCTGGATTGACCATATCTACATGCACAGGTGGATGAGACATAAGGGTGGACACTCTTGGGGCTGAAAGGTTGGGTTAGGTTGGGTGAGCAAACGCAGACCCTTTAAAGTAATACTGCGTGGTACCCATCCCATGGGTCCCAAGTCTCCAGGTTCAAGGGCATCTTCCTACATCGAAAACATGCATGAGAAACTCAGAAGATGGTACACCGTGTGATTTTGAAAGGTTTCTAAAACGCACCTCATTTCTCATCTCCTTGTGCTCGGGTTCGCCATTCCAGCTACTTTACTAGCAATCTCCCTACTTGGAGAATCAGCACCTTTAACCTCCTGTTCTATACAGGTTGCAATTTGTCCTGGGGATGAACGGGAAGAGGGGCAACCAATGAGAGACTAGATCTAGGTGTTGGGACAGGCACAGGTCACTCTAATTTCCCATCAGGAAGAAGAATTAATCACAGGCTCAGCCTGCCGCCCAGAAGCACAATAGGGCCTGAGGCAATCCCGCGCTTTTGCGGCCAGCTCCCAAAAAAGCGAGTTGAAAAATGGAGCTCAGGGACACTGCAATTCACAAAACCGCAGAGTTATAAATGATAACTCTCATCCACAGATATATTGAGGGAAGGCAACGAAGAGGATTTGAAAGCAAGGCAGAATTGCAGAAAACAGATTTCAGGAGGTAGATTCGAATCGCCTTTAAAGCACATGAAAAGCGGCAAAAGGTCGACAATGATGCCCTTGGCCAAAAAGGGCGTATGCGTTTTTTCCTGAATATATTCAGGAAAAAACGCATACGCCCTTTTTGGCCAAGCAAGCAACCTGGAAAGTCAAATCAGCGCTACAAAGAAGTCTCGCTTCCCATCGGTCAAAAGGGCCATGCTGCAAAAAGTGTCAAAACCAGAAATGCAGGACAGGCCATGGAGAAATGGCAGCCTTGCTACGCTGATGAGCGGGATGTAAATTGCCAACAGCCACTCTGGAGAAGTGTACAGTGTGTCCTGAAACATCGAAAAAACACAGCTTAGGGAGCATAGGGCACGTCCACTCATGGGCGTATAAATTGGGAAAACTAAAAATCAGCAAGACACAGGCACCCCAAAGTTTAGGGCTGCTCTGTTGACAAGAACCTCCACTTCATGACACCTTAAATATCCCAGGAAAGAGAAAAATGGATAAAGAAGTTGTGGTCCTTATGTACAATGCAATATCACTCAGACATGAAATCAATGTCATAAGGCTAGTAGAAGCAAGATGAGTGGAGTTAGGTACGACGATTCTAAGTGAAATAAGTCACACAGAAAAAGACACTTATCATAAGCTATCACTTATAGAGGGAATGTAAAAACCGCTACACTTGAACTGAATTACAAAACAGAACAGAGTCACACGTTTAGAAAACACACTATGGCTGCTTAACGGGAAAGGTGACGTGGGGTGATGCATAAAACAAGGGGTTCAAATTCGCTCAGATACCGTTCCATACACCCAATATGTAATAGACAAGACCTACTCCTTGCTCAGTGAACTGGACTCAACACCCCCTATTCACCGCACAAGAATATATGTGACTAGTAAGAATCTTAAAACCTATGTATTGATATATGTCTGGAAGTGAGTCAAGTGGGTGTAAAGCCGCATAAACACAGCCGTGAAAAGCAGCTAATCCCCATTATAAAAATAAATTACTTTTAAAAAACCGTAAAACAAAGACAGTGAAAGAGAGAGAAATTCTTACAAAATTCGTTCAGAGGCTGTGATGCAACCTGGATTGACCATATCTACACGCACAGCTGGATGAGACATAAGGGTGGACACTCTTGGGGCTGAAAGGTTGGGTTAGGTTGGGTGAGCAAACGCAGACCCTTTAAAGTAATACTGCGTGGTACCCATCCCATGTGTCCCAAGTCTCCAGGTTCAAGGGCATCTTCCTACATCGAAAACATGCATGAGAAACACAGAAGATGGTACACCGTGTGATTTTGAAAGGTTTCTAAAACGCACCTCATTTCTCATCTCCTTGTGCTCGGGTTCGCCATTCCAGCTACTTTACTAGCAATCTCCCTACTTGGAGAATCAGCACCTTTAACCTCCTGTTCTGTACAGGTTGCAATTTGTCCTGGGGATGAACGGGAAGAGGGGCAACCAATGAGAGACTAGATCTAGGTGTTGGGACAGGCACAGGTCACTCTAATTTCCCATCAGGAAGAAGAATTAATCACAGGCTCAGCCTGCCGCCCAGAAGCACAATAGGGCCTGAGGCAATCCCGTGCTTTTGCGGCCAGCTCCCAAAAAAGCGAGTTGAAAAATGGAGCTCAGGGACACTGCAATTCACAAACCCGCAGAGTTATAAATGATAACTCTCATCCACAGATATATTGAGGGAAGGCAACGAAGAGGATTTGAAAGCAAGGCAGAATTGCAGAAAACAGATTTCAGGAGGTAGATTCGAATCGCCTTTAAAGCACATGAAAAGCGGCAAAACGTCGACAATGATGCCCTTGGCCAAAAAGGGCGTATGCGTTTTTTCCTGAATATATTCAGGAAAAAACGCATACGCCCTTTTTGGCCAACCAAGCAACCAGAAAACGCAAATCAGCGCTACAAAGAAGTCTCGCTTCCCATCGGTCAACAGGGCCATGCTGCAAAAAGTGTCAAAACCAGAAATGCAGGACAGGCCATGGAGAAATGGCAGCCTTGCTACGCTGATGGGCAGGATGTAAATTGCCAACAGTCACTCTGGAGAAGTGTAAGGTGTGTCCTGAAACATCGAAAAAACACAGCTTAGGGAGCATAGGGCACATCCACTCATGGGCGTATAAATTGGGAAAACTAAAAATCAGCAAGACACAGGCACCCCAAAGTTTAGGGCTGCTCTGTTGACAAGAACCTCCACTTCATGACACCTTAAATATCCCAGGAAAGAGAAAAATGGATAAAGAAGTTGTGGTCCTTATGTACAATGCAATATCACTCAGACATGAAATCAATGTCATAAGGCTAGTAGAAGCAAGATGAGTGGACTTAGGTACGACGATTCTAAGTGAAATAAGTCACACAGAAAAAGACACTTATCATAAGCTATCACTTATAGAGGGAATGTAAAAACCTGCTACACTTGAAATGAATTACAGAACAGAACAGAATCACACGTTTAGAAAACACACTATGGCTGCTTAACGGGAAAGGTGAGGTGGGGTGATGCATAAAACAAGGGGTTCAAATTCGCTCAGATACCGTTCCATACACCCAATATGTAATAGACAAGACCTACTCCTTGCTCAGTGAACTGGACTCAACACCCCCTATTCACAGCACAAGAATATATGTGACTAGTAACAATCTTAAAACCTATGTATTGATATCTGTCTGAAAGTGAGTCAAGTGGGTGTAAATCCGCATAAACACAGCCGTGAAAAGCAGCTAAACCCCATTATAAAAATAAATTACTTTTAAAAACCCGTAAAACAAAGACAGTGAAAGAGAGAGAAATTCTTACAAAATTCGTTCAGGGGCTGTGATGCCACCTGGATTGACCATATCTAGACCCACAGCTGGATGAGACATAAGGGTGGACACTCTTGGGGCTGAGAGGTTGGGTGAGGTTGGGTGAGCAAACGCAGACCCTTTAAAGTAATACTGCATGGTACCCATCCCATGGGTCCCAAATCTCCAGGTTCAAGGGCATCTTCCTACATCGAAATCTTGCATGAGGAACCCAGAAGAAGTTACACCATGTGATTTTGAAAGGTTTCTAAAACGCACCTCATTTCTCATCTCCTTGTGCTCGGGTTCGCCATTCCAGCTACTTCACTAGCAATCTCCCTACTTGGAGAATCAGCACCTTTAACCTCCTGTTCTGTACAGGTTGCAATTTGTCCTGAGGATGAACGGGAAGAGGGGCAACCAATGAGAGACTAGATCTAGGTGTTGGGACAGGCACAGGTCACTCTATTTTCCCATCAGGAAGAAGAATTAACCACAGGCTCAGCCTGCTGCCAGGAACCAGAATAGGGCCTGAGGCAATCCCGTGCTTTTGCGGCCAGCTCTCAAAAAAGACAGTTGAAAAATGGAGCTCAGGGACACTGCAATTCACAAACCCGCAGAGTTATAAGTGATAACTCTCATCCACAGATATATTGAGGGAAGGCAACGAAGAGGATTTGAAAGCAAGGCAGAATTGCAGGAAACAGATTTCAGGAGGTAGATTCGAATCGCCTTTAAGGCACATGAAAAGCGGCAAAACGTCGACAATGATGCCCTTGGCCAAAAAGGGCGTATGCGTTTTTTCCTGAATATATTCAGGAAAAAACGCATACGCCCTTTTTGGCCAACCAAGCAACCTGGAAAGGCAAATCAGCGCTACAAAGAAGTCTCGCTTCCCATCGGCCAAAAGGGCCATGCTGCAAAAAGTGTCAAAACCAGAAATGCAGGACAGGCCATGGAGAAATGGCAGCCTTGCTACGCTGATGGGCGGGATGTTAATTGCCAGCAGCCACTCTGGAGAAGTGTATGGTGTGTCCTGAAACATCGAAAAAACACAGCTTAGGGAGCGTACGGCACGTCCACTCATGGGCGTATAAATTGGGAAAAAGAAAAATCAGCAAGACACAGGCACCCCAAAGTTTAGGGCTGCTCTGTTGACAAGAACCTCCACTTCATGACAACTTAAATATCCCAGGAAAGAGAAAAATGGATAAAGAAGTCGTGGTCCTTATGTACAATGGAATATCACTCAGACATGAAATCAATGTCATAAGGCTAGTAGAAGCAAGATGAGTGGACTTAGGTACGACGATTCTAAGTGAAATAAGTCACACAGAAAAAGACACTTATCATAAGCTATCACTTATAGAGGGAATGTAAAAACCGCTACACTTGAACTGAATTACAAAACAGAACAGAGTCACACGTTTAGAAAACACACTATGGCTGCTTAACGGGAAAGGTGAGGTGGGGTGATGCATAAACAAGGGGTTCAAATTCGCTCAGATACCGTTCCATACACCCAATATGTAATAGACAAGACCTACTCCTTGCTCAGTGAACTGGACTCAACACCCCCTATTCACCGCACAAGAATATAGGTGACTAGTAAGAATCTTAAAACCTATGTATTGATATATGTCTGGAAGTGAGTCAAGTGGGTGTAAAGCCGCATAAACACAGCCGTGAAAAGCAACTAAACCCCATTATAAAAATAAATTACTTTTAAAAACCCGTAAAACAAAGACAGTGAAAGAGAGAGAAATTCTTACAAAATTCGTTCAGAGGCTGTGATGCAACCTGGATTGACCATATCTACACGCACAGGTGGATGAGACATAAGGGTGGACACTCTTGGGGCTGAAAGGTTGGGTTAGGTTGGGTGAGCAAACGCAGACCCTTTAAAGTAATACTGCGTGGTACCCATCCCATGGGTCCCAAGTCTCCAGGTTCAAGGGCATCTTCCTACATCGAAAACATGCATGAGAAACTCAGAAGATGGTACACCGTGTGATTTTGAAAGGTTTCTAAAACGCACCTCATTTCTCATCTCCTTGTGCTCGGGTTCGCCATTCCAGCTACTTTACTAGCAATCTCCCTACTTGGAGAATCAGCACCTTTAACCTCCTGTTCTGTAAAGGTTGCAATTTGTCCTGAGGATGAACGGGAAGAGGGGCAACCAATGAGAGACTAGATCTAGGTGTTGGGACAGGCACAGGTCACTCTAATTTCCCATCAGGAAGAAGAATTAATCACAGGCTCAGCCTGCCGCCCAGAAGCACAATAGGGCCTGAGGCAATCCCGTGCTTTTGCGGCCAGCTCCCAAAAAAGCGAGTTGAAAAATGGAGCTCAGGGACACTGCAATTCACAAACCCGCAGAGTTATAAATGATAACTCTCATCCACAGATATATTGAGGGAAGGCAACGAAGAGGATTTGAAAGCAAGGCAGAATTGCAGAAAACAGATTTCAGGAGGTAGATTCGAATCGCCTTTAATGCACATGAAAAGCGGCAAAACGTCGACAATGATGCCCTTGGCCAAAAAGGGCGTATGCGTTTTTTCCTGAATATATTCAGGAAAAAACGCATACGCCCTTTTTGGCCAACCAAGCAACCTGAAAAGGCAAATCAGCGCTACAAAGAAGTCTCGCTTCCCATCGGTCAAAAGGGCCATGCTGCAAAAAGTGTCAAAACCAGAAATGCAGGACAGGCCATGGAGAAATGGCAGCCTTGCTACGCTGATGGGCGGGATGTAAATTGCCAACAGCCACTCTGGAGAAGTGTACGGTGTGTCCTGAAACATCGAAAAAACACAGCTTAGGGAGCATAGGGCACGTCCACTCATGGGCGTATAAATTGGGAAAACTAAAAATCAGCAAGACACAGGCACCCCAAAGTTTAGGGCTGCTCTGTTGACAAGAACCTCCACTTCATGACACCTTAAATATCCCAGGAAAGAGAAAAATGGATAAAGAAGTTGTGGTCCTTATGTACAATGCAATATCACTCAGACATGAAATCAATGTCATAAGGCTAGTAGAAGCAAGATGAGTGGACTTAGGTACGACGATTCTAAGTGAAATAAGTCACACAGAAAAAGACACTTATCATAAGCTATCACTTATAGAGGGAATGTAAAAACCTGCTACACTTGAACTGAATTACAGAACAGAACAGAATCACACGTTTAGAAAACACACTATGGCTGCTTAACGGGAAAGGTGAGGTGGGGTGATGCATAAAACAAGGGGTTCAAATTCGCTCAGATACCGTTCCATACACCCAATATGTAATAGACAAGACCTACTCCTTGCTCAGTGAACTGGACTCAACACCCCCTATTCACCGCACAAGAATATATGTGACTAGTAACAATCTTAAAACCTATGTATTGATATCTGTCTGGAAGTGAGTCAAGTGGGTGTAAATCCGCATAAACACAGCCGTGAAAAGCAGATAAACCCCATTATAAAAATAAATTACTTTTAAAAACCCGTAAAACAAAGACAGTGAAAGAGAGACAAATTCTTACAAAATTCGTTCAGGGGCTGTGATGCAACCTGGATTGACCATACCTAGACCCACAGCTGGATGAGACATAAGGGTGGACACTCTTGGGGCTGAGAGGTTGGGTGAGGTTGGGTGAGCAAACGCAGACCCTTTAAAGTAATACTGCATGGTACCCATCCCATGGGTCCCAAATCTCCAGGTTCAAGGGCATCTTCCTACATCGAAATCTTGCATGAGGAACCCAGAAGAAGGTACACCGTGTGATTTTGAAAGTTTCTAAAACGCACCTCATTTCTCATCTCCTTGTGCTCGGGTTCGCCATTCCAGCTACTTTACTAGCAATCTCCCTACTTGGAGGATCAGCACCTTTAACCTCCTGTTCTGTACAGGTTGCAATTTGTCCTGAGGATGAACGGGAAGAGGGGCAACCAATGAGAGACTAGATCTAGGGTTTGGGACAGGCAAAGGTCACTCTATTTTCCCATCAGGAAGAAGAATTAACCACAGGCTCAGCCTGTTGCCAGGAACCAGAATAGGGCCTGAGGCAATCCCGTGCTTTTGCGGCCTGCTCTCAAAAAAGACAGTTGAAAAATGGAGCTCAGGGACACTGCAATTCACAAACCCGCAGAGTTATAAGTGATAACTCTCATCCACAGATATATTGAGGGAAGGCAACGAAGAGGATTTGAAAGCAAGGCAGAATTGCAGGAAACAGATTTCAGGAGGTAGATTCGAATCGCCTTTAAGGCACATGAAAAGCGGCAAAAGGTCGACAATGATGCCCTTGGCTAAAAAGGGCATATGCGTTTTTTCCTGAATATATTCAGGAAAAAACGCATACGCCCTTTTTGGCCAACCAAGCAACCTGGAAAGGCAAATCAGCGCTACAAAGAAGTCTCGCTTCCCATCGGCCAAAAGGGCCATGCTGCAAAAAGTGTCAAAACCAGAAATGCAGGACAGGCCATGGAGAAATGGCAGCCTTGCTACGCTGATGGGCGGGATGTTAATTGCCAGCAGCCACTCTGGAGAAGTGTATGGTGTGTCCTGAAACATCGAAAAAACACAGCTTAGGGAGCGTACGGCACGTCCACTCATGGGCGTATAAATTGGGAAAAAGAAAAATCAGCAAGACACAGGCACCCCAAAGTTTAGGGCTGCTCTGTTGACAAGAACCTCCACTTCATGACAACTTAAATATCCCAGGAAAGAGAAAAATGGATAAAGAAGTCGTGGTCCTTATGTACAATGGAATATCACTCAGACATGAAATCAATGTCATAAGGCTAGTAGAAGCAAGATGAGTGGAGTTAGGTACGACGATTCTAAGTGAAATAAGTCACACAGAAAAAGACACTTATCATAAGCTATCACTTATAGAGGGAATGTAAAAACCGCTACACTTGAACTGAATTACAAAACAGAACAGAGTCACACGTTTAGAAAACACACTATGGCTGCTTAACGGGAAAGGTGAGGTGGGGTGATGCATAAAACAAGGGCTTCAAATTCGCTCAGATACCGTTCCATACACCCAATATGTAATAGACAAGACCTACTCCTTGCTCAGTGAACTGGACTCAACACCCCCTATTCACCGCACAAGAATATATGTGACTAGTAACAATCTTAAAACCTATGTATTGATATCTGTCTGGAAGTGAGTCAAGTGGGTGTAAATCCGCATAAACACAGCCGTGAAAAGCAGATAAACCCCATTATAAAAATAAATTACTTTTAAAAACCCGTAAAACAAAGACAGTGAAAGAGAGACAAATTCTTACAAAATTCGTTCAGGGGCTGTGATGCAACCTGGATTGACCATACCTAGACCCACAGCTGGATGAGACATAAGGGTGGACACTCTTGGGGCTGAGAGGTTGGGTGAGGTTGGGTGAGCAAACGCAGACCCTTTAAAGTAATACTGCATGGTACCCATCCCATGGGTCCCAAATCTCCAGGTTCAAGGGCATCTTCCTACATCGAAATCTTGCATGAGGAACCCAGAAGAAGGTACACCGTGTGATTTTGAAAGTTTCTAAAACGCACCTCATTTCTCATCTCCTTGTGCTCGGGTTCGCCATTCCAGCTACTTTACTAGCAATCTCCCTACTTGGAGGATCAGCACCTTTAACCTCCTGTTCTGTACAGGTTGCAATTTGTCCTGAGGATGAACGGGAAGAGGGGCAACCAATGAGAGACTAGATCTAGGGGTTGGGACAGGCACAGGTCACTCTATTTTCCCATCAGGAAGAAGAATTAACCACAGGCTCAGCCTGTTGCCAGGAACCAGAATAGGGCCTGAGGCAATCCCGTGCTTTTGCGGCCTGCTCTCAAAAAAGACAGTTGAAAAATGGAGCTCAGGGACACTGCAATTCACAAACCCGCAGAGTTATAAGTGATAACTCTCATCCACAGATATATTGAGGGAAGGCAACGAAGAGGATTTGAAAGCAAGGCAGAATTGCAGGAAACAGATTTCAGGAGGTAGATTCGAATCGCCTTTAAGGCACATGAAAAGCGGCAAAAGGTCGACAATGATGCCCTTGGCTAAAAAGGGCATATGCGTTTTTTCCTGAATATATTCAGGAAAAAACGCATACGCCCTTTTTGGCCAACCAAGCAACCTGGAAAGGCAAATCAGCGCTACAAAGAAGTCTCGCTTCCCATCGGCCAAAAGGGCCATGCTGCAAAAAGTGTCAAAACCAGAAATGCAGGACAGGCCATGGAGAAATGGCAGCCTTGCTACGCTGATGGGCGGGATGTTAATTGCCAGCAGCCACTCTGGAGAAGTGTATGGTGTGTCCTGAAACATCGAAAAAACACAGCTTAGGGAGCGTACGGCACGTCCACTCATGGGCGTATAAATTGGGAAAAAGAAAAATCAGCAAGACACAGGCACCCCAAAGTTTAGGGCTGCTCTGTTGACAAGAACCTCCACTTCATGACAACTTAAATATCCCAGGAAAGAGAAAAATGGATAAAGAAGTCGTGGTCCTTATGTACAATGGAATATCACTCAGACATGAAATCAATGTCATAAGGCTAGTAGAAGCAAGATGAGTGGAGTTAGGTACGACGATTCTAAGTGAAATAAGTCACACAGAAAAAGACACTTATCATAAGCTATCACTTATAGAGGGAATGTAAAAACCGCTACACTTGAACTGAATTACAAAACAGAACAGAGTCACACGTTTAGAAAACACACTATGGCTGCTTAACGGGAAAGGTGAGGTGGGGTGATGCATAAAACAAGGGGTTCAAATTCGCTCAGATACCGTTCCATACACCCAATATGTAATAGACAAGACCTACTCCTTGCTCAGTGAACTGGACTCAACACCCCCTATTCACAGCACAAGAATATATGTGACTAGTAACAATCTTAAAACCTATGTATTGATATCTGTCTGGAAGTGAGTCAAGTGGGGGTAAATCCGCATAAACACAGCCGTGAAAAGCAGCTAAACCCCATTATAAAAATAAATTACGTTTAAAAACCCGTAAAACAAAGACAGTGAAAGAGAGAGAAATTCTTACAAAATTCGTTCAGGGGCTGTGATGCCACCTGGATTGACCATATCTAGACCCACAGCTGGATGAGACATAAGGGTGGACACTCTTGGTGCTGAGAGGTGGGGTGAGCAAACGCAGACCCTTTAAAGTAATACTGCGTGATACCCATCCCATGGGTCCCAAATCTCCAGGTTCAAGGGCATCTTCCTACATCGAAATCTTGCATGAGGAACCCAGAAGAAGGTACACCGTGTGATTTTGAAAGGTTTCTAAAAGGCACCTCATTTCTCATCTCCTTGTGCTCGGGTTCGCCATTCCAGCTACTTCACTAGCAATCTCCCTACTTGGAGAATCAGCACCTTTAACCTCCTGTTCTGTACAGGTTGCAATTTGTCCTGAGGATGAACGGGAAGAGGGGCAACCAATGAGAGACTAGATCTAGGTGTTGGGACAGGCACAGTTCACTCTATTTTCCCATCAGGAAGAAGAATTAACCACAGGCTCAGCCTGCTGCCAGGAACCAGAATAGGGCCTGAGGCAATCCCGTGCTTTTGCGGCCAGCTCTCAAAAAAGACAGTTGAAACATGGAGCTCAGGGACACTGCAATTCACAAACCCGCAGAGTTATAAGTGATAACTCTCATCCACAGATATATTGAGGGAAGGCAACGAAGAGGATTTGAAAGCAAGGCAGAATTGCAGGAAACAGATTTCAGGAGGTAGATTCGAATCGCCTTTAAGGCACATGAAAAGCGGCAAAACGTCGACAATGATGCCCTTGGCCAAAAAGGGCGTATGCGTTTTTTCCTGAATATATTCAGGAAAAAACGCATACGCCCTTTTTGGCCAACCAAGCAACCTGGAAAGGCAAATCAGCGCTACAAAGAAGTCTCGCTTCCCATCGGCCAAAAGGGCCATGCTGCAAAAAGTGTCAAAACCAGAAATGCAGGACAGGCCATGGAGAAATGGCAGCCTTGCTACGCTGATGGGCGGGATGTTAATTGCCAGCAGCCACTCTGGAGAAGTGTATGGTGTGTCCTGAAACATCGAAAAAACACAGCTTAGGGAGCGTATGGCACGTCCACTCATGGGCGTATAAATTGGGAAAAAGAAAAATCAGCAAGACACAGGCACCCCAAAGTTTAGGGCTGCTCTGTTGACAAGAACCTCCACTTCATGACAACTTAAATATCCCAGGAAAGAGAAAAATGGATAAAGAAGTCGTGGTCCTTATGTAAAATGGAATATCACTCAGACATGAAATCAATGTCATAAGGCTAGTAGAAGCAAGATGAGTGGAGTTAGGTACGACGATTCTAAGTGAATTAAGTCACACAGAAAAAGACACTTATCATAAGCTATCACTTATAGAGGGAATGTAAAAACCGCTACACTTGAACTGAATTACAAAACAGAACAGAGTCACACGTTTAGAAAACACACTATGGCTGCTTAACGGGAAAGGTGAGGTGGGGTGATGCATAAAACAAGGGGTTCAAATTCGCTCAGATACCGTTCCATACACCCAATATGTAATAGACAAGACCTACTCCTTGCTCAGTGAACTGGACTCAACACCCCCTATTCACCGCACAAGAATATAGGTGACTAGTAAGAATCTTAAAACCTATGTATTGATATATGTCTGGAAGTGAGTCAAGTGGGTGTAAAGCCGCATAAACACAGCCGTGAAAAGCAACTAAACCCCATTATAAAAATAAATTACTTTTAAAAACCCGTAAAACAAAGACAGTGAAAGAGAGAGAAATTCTTACAAAATTCGTTCAGAGGCTGTGATGCAACCTGGATTGACCATATCTACACGCACAGGTGGATGAGACATAAGGGTGGACACTCTTGGGGCTGAAAGTTTGGGTTAGGTTGGGTGAGCAAACGCAGACCCTTTAAAGTAATACTGCGTGGTACCCATCCCATGGGTCCCAAGTCTCCAGGTTCAAGGGCATCTTCCTACATCGAAAACATGCATGAGAAACTCAGAAGATGGTACACCGTGTGATTTTGAAAGGTTTCTAAAACGCACCTCATTTCTCATCTCCTTGTGCTCGGGTTCGCCATTCCAGCTACTTTACTAGCAATCTCCCTACTTGGAGAATCAGCACCTTTAACCTCCTTTTCTGTAAAGGTTGCAATTTGTCCTGAGGATGAACGGGAAGAGGGGCAACCAATGAGAGACTAGATCTAGGTGTTGGGACAGGCACAGGTCACTCTAATTTCCCATCAGGAAGAAGAATTAATCACAGGCTCAGCCTGCCGCCCAGAAGCACAATAGGGCCTGAGGCAATCCCGTGCTTTTGCGGCCAGCTCCCAAAAAAGCGAGTTGAAAAATGGAGCTCAGGGACACTGCAATTCACAAACCCGCAGAGTTATAAATGATAACTCTCATCCACAGATATATTGAGGGAAGGCAACGAAGAGGATTTGAAAGCAAGGCAGAATTGCAGAAAACAGATTTCAGGAGGTAGATTCGAATCGCCTTTAAAGCACATGAAAAGCGGCAAAACGTCGACAATGATGCCCTTGGCCAAAAAGGGCGTATGCGTTTTTTCCTGAATATATTCAGGAAAAAACGCATACGCCCTTTTTGGCCAACCAAGCAACCTGAAAAGGCAAATCAGCGCTACAAAGAAGTCTCGCTTCCCATCGGTCAAAAGGGCCATGCTGCAAAAAGTGTCAAAACCAGAAATGCAGGACAGGCCATGGAGAAATGGCAGCCTTGCTACGCTGATGAGCGGGATGTAAATTCCCAACAGCCACTCTGGAGAAGTGTACGGTGTGTCCTGAAACATCGAAAAAACACAGCTTAGGGAGCATAGGGCACGTCCACTCATGGGCGTATAAATTGGGAAAACTAAAAATCAGCAAGACACAGGCACCCCAAAGTTTAGGGCTGCTCTGTTGACAAGAACCTCCACTTCATGACACCTTAAATATCCCAGGAAAGAGAAAAATGGATAAAGAAGTTGTGGTCCTTATGTACAATGGAATATCACTCAGACATGAAATCAATGTCATAAGGCTAGTAGAAGCAAGATGAGTGGACTTAGGTACGACGATTCTAAGTGAAATAAGTCACACAGAAAAAGACACTTATCATAAGCTATCACTTATAGAGGGAATGTAAAAACCGCTACACTTGAACTGAATTACAAAACAGAACAGAGTCACACGTTTAGAAAACACACTATGGCTGCTTAACGGGAAAGGTGAGGTGGGGTGATGCATAAAACAAGGGGTTCAAATTCGCTCAGATACCGTTCCATACACCCAATATGTATTAGACAAGACCTACTCCTTGCTCAGTGAACTGGACTCAACACCCCCTATTCACTGCACAAGAATATAGGTGACTAGTAAGAATCTTAAAACCTATGTATTGATATATGTCTGGAAGTGAGTCAAGTGGGTGTAAAGCCGCATAAACACAGCCGTGAAAAGCAACTAAACCCCATTATAAAAATAAATTACTTTTAACAACCCGTAAAACAAAGACAGTGAAAGAGAGAGAATTTCTTACAAAATTCGTTCAGAGGCTGTGATGCAACTTGGATTGACCATATCTACACGCACAGGTGGATGAGACATAAGGGTGGACACTCTTGGGGCTGAAAGGTTGGGTTAGGTTGGGTGAGCAAATGCAGACCCTTTAAAGTAATACTGCGTGGTACCCATCCCATGGGTCCCAAGTCTCCAGGTTCAAGGGCATCTTCCTACATCGAAAACATGCATGAGAAACTCAGAAGATGTTACACCATGTGATTTTGAAAGGTTTCTAAAACGCACCTCATTTCTCATCTCCTTGTGCTCGGGTTCGCCATTCCAGCTACTTTACTAGAAATCTCCCTACTTGGAGAATCAGCACCTTTAACCTCCTGTTCTGTACAGGTTGCAATTTGTCCTGGGGATGAACGGGAAGAGGGGCAACCAATGAGAGACTAGATCTAGGTGTTGGGACAGGCACAAGTCACTCTAATTTCCCATCAGGAAGAAGAATTAATCACAGGCTCAGCCTGCCGCCCAGAAGCACAATAGGGCCTGAGGCAATCCCGTGTTTTGCGGCCAGCTCCCAAAAAAGCGAGTTGAAAAATGGAGCTCAGGGACACTGCAATTCACACACCCGCAGAGTTATAAATGATAACTCTCATCCACAGATATATTGAGGGAAGGCAACGAAGAGGATTTGAAAGCAAGGCAGAATTGCAGAAAACAGATTTCAGGAGGTAGATTCGAATCGCCTTTAAAGCACATGAAAAGCGGCAAAACGTCGACAATGATGCCCTTGGCCAAAAAGGGCGTATGCGTTTTTTCCTGAATATATTCAGGAAAAAACGCATACGCCCTTTTTGGCCAACCAAGCAACCTGAAAAGGCAAATCAGCGCTACAAAGAAGTCTCGCTTCCCATCGGTCAAAAGGGCCATGCTGCAAAAAGTGTCAAAACCAGAAATGCAGGACAGGCCATGGAGAAATGGCAGCCTTGCTACGCTGATGAGCGGGATGTAAATTGCCAACAGCCACTCTGGAGAAGTGTACGGTGTGTCCTGAAACATCGAAAAAACACAGCTTAGGGAGCATAGGGCACGTCCACTCATGGGCGTATAAATTGGGAAAACTAAAAATCAGCAAGACACAGGCACCCCAAAGTTTAGGGCTGCTCTGTTGACAAGAACCTCCACTTCATGACACCTTAAATATCCCAGGAAAGAGAAAAATGGATAAAGAAGTTGTGGTCCTTATGTACAATGGAATATCACTCAGACATGAAATCAATGTCATAAGGCTAGTAGAAGCAAGATGAGTGGACTTAGGTACGACGATTCTAAGTGAAATAAGTCACACAGAAAAAGACACTTATCATAAGCTATCACTTAGAGAGGGAATGTAAAAACCTGCTACACTTGAACTGAATTACAGAACAGAACAGAATCACACGTTTAAAAAACACACTATGGCTGCTTAACGGGAAAGGTGAGGTGGGGTGATGCATAAAACAAGGGGTTCAAATTCGCTCAGATACCGTTCCATACACCCAATATGTAATAGACAAGACCTACTCCTTGCTCAGTGAACTGGACTCAACACCCCCTATTCACCGCACAAGAATATATGTGACTAGTAACAATCTTAAAACCTATGTATTGATATCTGTCTGGAAGTGAGTCAAGTGGGTGTAAATCCGCATAAACACAGCCGTGAAAAGCAGCTAAACCCCATTAAAAAAATAAATTACTTATAAAAACCCGTAAAACAAAGACAGTGAAAGAGAGACAAATTCTTACAAAATTCGTTCAGGGGCTGTGATGCAACCTGGATTGACCATATCTAGACCCACAGCTGGATGAGACATAAGGGTGGACACTCTTGGGGCTGAGAGGTTGGGTGAGGTTGGGTGAGCAAACGCAGACCCTTTAAAGTAATACTGCATGGTACCCATCCCATGGGTCCCAAATCTCCAGGTTCAAGGGCATCTTCCTACATCGAAATCTTGCATGAGGAACCCAGAAGAAGGTACACCGTGTGATTTTGAAAGGTTTCTAAAACGCACCTCATTTCTCATCTCCTTGTGCTCGGGTTCGCCATTCCAGCTACTTCACTAGCAATCTCCCTACTTGGAGAAACAGCACCTTTAACCTCCTGTTCTGTACAGGTTGCAATTTGTCCTGAGGATGAACGGGAAGAGGGGCAACCAATGAGAGACTAGATCTAGGTGTTGGGACAGGCACAGGTCACTCTATTTTCCCATCAGGAAGAAGAATTAACCACAGGCTCAGCCTGCTGCCGGGAACCAGAATAGGGCCTGAGGCAATCCCGTGCTTTTGCGGCCAGCTCCCAAACAAGACAGTTGAAAAATGGAGCTCAGGGGCACTGCCATTCACAAACCTGCTGAGTTATAAATGATAACTCTCGTCCACAAATATATTGAGGGAAGGCAACGAAGAGGATTTGAAAGCAAGGCAGAATTGCAGGAAACAGGTTTCAGGAGGTAGATTCGAATCGCCTTTAAAGCACATGAAAAGCGGCAAAACGTCGACAATGATGCCCTTGGCCAAAAAGGGCGTATGCGTTTTTTCCTGAATATATTCAGGAAAAAACGCATACGCCCTTTTTGGCCAACCAAGCAACCTGGAAAGGCAAATCAGCGCTACAAAGAAGTCTCGCTTCCCATCGGTCAAAAGGGTCATGCTGCAAAAAGTGTCAAAACCAGAAATGCAGGACAGGCCATGGAGAAATGGCAGCCTTGCTACGCTGATGGGCGGGATGTTAATTGCCAGCAGCCACTCTGGAGAAGTGTATGGTGTGTCCTGAAACATCGAAAAAACACAGCTTAGGGAGCGTACGGCACGTCCACTCATGGGCGTATAAATTGGGAAAAAGAAAAATCAGCAAGACACAGGCACCCCAAAGTTTAGGGCTGCTCTGTTGACAAGAACCTCCACTTCATGACAACTTAAATATCCCAGGAAAGAGAAAAATGGATAAAGAAGTCGTGGTCCTTATGTACAATGGAATATCACTCAGACATGAAATCAATGTCATAAGGCTAGTAGAAGCAAGATGAGTGGAGTTAGGTACGACGATTCTAAGTGAAATAAGTCACACAGAAAAAGACACTTATCATAAGCTATCACTTATAGAGGGAATGTAAAAACCGCTACACTTGAACTGAATTACAAAACAGAACAGAGTCACACGTTTAGAAAACAAACTATGGCTGCTTAACGGGAAAGGTGAGG
The DNA here is from genome assembly GCF_028021215.1 of Eschrichtius robustus. Classification (NCBI taxonomy): domain Eukaryota; kingdom Metazoa; phylum Chordata; class Mammalia; order Artiodactyla; family Eschrichtiidae; genus Eschrichtius; species Eschrichtius robustus. Next base: position 287,681 of record NW_027175228.1, read on the forward strand.
TGGGGTGATGCATAAAACAAGGGCTTCAAATTCGCTCAGATACCGTTCCATACACCCAATATGTAATAGACAAGACCTACTCCTTGCTCAGTGAACTGGACTCAACACCCCCTATTCACCGCACAAGAATATAGGTGACTAGTAAGAATCTTAAAACCTATGTATTGATATATGTCTGGAAGTGAGTCAAGTGGGTGTAAAGCCGCATAAACACAGCCGTGAAAAGCAACTAAACCCCATTATAAAAATAAATTACTTTTAAAAACCCGTAAAACAAAGACAGTGAAAGAGAGAGAAATTCTTACAAAATTCGTTCAGAGGCTGTGATGCAACCTGGATTGACCATATCTACACGCACAGGTGGATGAGACATAAGGGTGGACACTCTTGGTGCTGAAAGGTTGGGTTAGGTTGGGTGAGCAAACGCAGACCCTTTAAAGTAATACTGTGTGGTACCCATCCCATGGGTCCCTAGTCTCCAGGTTCAAGGGCATCTTCCTACATCGAAAATATGCATGAGAAACTCAGAAGATGGTACACCGTGTGATTTTGAAAGGTTTCTAAAACGCACCTCATTTCTCATCTCCTTGTGCTCGGGTTCGCCATTCCAGCTACTTTACTAGCAATCTCCCTACTTGGAGAATCAGCACCTTTAACCTCCTGTTCTGTACAGGTTGCAATTTGTCCTGAGGATGAACGGGAAGAGGGGCAACCAATGAGAGACTAGATCTAGGTGTTGGGACAGGCACAGGTCACTCTAATTTCCCATCAGGAAGAAGAATTAATCACAGGCTCAGCCTGCCGCCCAGAAGCACAATAGGGTCTGAGGCAATCCCGTGCTTTTGCGGCCAGCTCCCAAAAAAGCGAGTTGAAAAATGGAGCTCAGGGACACTGCAATTCACAAACCCGCAGAGTTATAAATGATAACTCTCATCCACAGATATATTGAGGGAAGGCAACGAAGAGGATTTGAAAGCAAGGCAGAATTGCAGAAAACAGATTTCAGGAGGTAGATTCTAATCGCCTTTAAAGCACATAAAAAGCGGCAAAAGGTCGACAATGATGCCCTTGGCCAAAAAGGGGGTATGCGTTTTTTCCTGAATATATTCAGGAAAAAACGCATACGCCCTTTTTGGCCAACCAAGCAACCTGGAAAGGCAAATCAGCGCTACAAAGAAGTCTCGCTTCCCATCGGTCAAAAGGGCCATGCTGCAAAAAGTGTCAAAACCAGAAATGCAGGACAGGCCATGGAGAAATGGCAGCCTTGCTACGCTGATGAGCGGGATGTAAATTGCCAACAGCCACTCTGGAGAAGTGTACGGTGTGTCCTGAAACATCGAAAAAACACAGCTTAGGGAGCATAGGGCACGTCCACTCATGGGCGTATAAATTGGGAAAACTAAAAATCAGCAAGACACAGGCACCCCAAAGTTTAGGGCTGCTCTGTTGACAAGAACCTCCACTTCATGACACCTTAAATATCCCAGGAAAGAGAAAAATGGATAAAGAAGTTGTGGTCCTTATGTACAATGCAATATCACTCAGACATGAAATCAATGTCATAAGGCTAGTAGAAGCAAGATGAGTGGACTTAGGTACGACGATTCTAAGTGAAATAAGTCACACAGAAAAAGACACTTATCATAAGCTATCACTTATAGAGGGAATGTAAAAACCGCTACACTTGAACTGAATTACAGAAAAGAACAGAATCACACGTTTAAAAAACACACTATGGCTGCTTAACGGGAAAGGTGAGGTGGGGTGATGCATAAAACAAGGGGTTCAAATTCGCTCAGATACCGTTCCATACACCCAATATGTAATAGACAAGACCTACTCCTTGCTCAGTGAACTGGACTCAACACCCCCTATTCACCGCACAAGAATATATCTGACTAGTAACAATCTTAAAACCTATGTATTGATATCTGTCTGGAAGTGAGTCAAGTGGGTGTAAATCCGCATAAACACAGCCGTGAAAAGCAGCTAAACCCCATTAAAAAAATAAATTACTTATAAAAACCCGTAAAACAAAGACAGTGAAAGAGAGACAAATTCTTACAAAATTCGTTCAGGGGCTGTGATGCAACCTGGATTGACCATATCTAGACCCACAGCTGGATGAGACATAAGGGTGGACACTCTTGGGGCTGAGAGGTTGGGTGAGGTTGGGTGAGCAAACGCAGACCCTTTAAAGTAATACTGCATGGTACCCATCCCATGGGTCCCAAATCTCCAGGTTCAAGGGCATCTTCCTACATCGAAATCTTGCATGAGGAACCCAGAAGAAGGTACACCGTGTGATTTTGAAAGGTTTCTAAAACGCACCTCATTTCTCATCTCCTTGTGCTCGGGTTCGCCATTCCAGCTACTTCACTAGCAATCTCCCTACTTGGAGAAACAGCACCTTTAACCTCCTGTTCTGTACAGGTTGCAATTTGTCCTGAGGATGAACGGGAAGAGGGGCAACCAATGAGAGACTAGATCTAGGTGTTGGGACAGGCACAGGTCACTCTATTTTCCCATCAGGAAGAAGAATTAACCACAGGCTCAGCCTGCTGCCGGGAACCAGAATAGGGCCTGAGGCAATCCCGTGCTTTTGCGGCCAGCTCCCAAACAAGACAGTTGAAAAATGGAGCTCAGGGGCACTGCCATTCACAAACCTGCTGAGTTATAAATGATAACTCTCGTCCACAAATATATTGAGGGAAGGCAACGAAGAGGATTTGAAAGCAAGGCAGAATTGCAGGAAACAGGTTTCAGGAGGTAGATTCGAATCGCCTTTAAAGCACATGAAAAGCGGCAAAACGTCGACAATGATGCCCTTGGCCAAAAAGGGCGTATGCGTTTTTTCCTGAATATATTCAGGAAAAAACGCATACGCCCTTTTTGGCCAACCAAGCAACCTGGAAAGGCAAATCAGCGCTACAAAGAAGTCTCGCTTCCCATCGGTCAAAAGGGTCATGCTGCAAAAAGTGTCAAAACCAGAAATGCAGGACAGGCCATGGAGAAATGGCAGCCTTGCTACGCTGATGGGCGGGATGTTAATTGCCAGCAGCCACTCTGGAGAAGTGTATGGTGTGTCCTGAAACATCGAAAAAACACAGCTTAGGGAGCGTACGGCACGTCCACTCATGGGCGTATAAATTGGGAAAAAGAAAAATCAGCAAGACACAGGCACCCCAAAGTTTAGGGCTGCTCTGTTGACAAGAACCTCCACTTCATGACAACTTAAATATCCCAGGAAAGAGAAAAATGGATAAAGAAGTCGTGGTCCTTATGTACAATGGAATATCACTCAGACATGAAATCAATGTCATAAGGCTAGTAGAAGCAAGATGAGTGGAGTTAGGTACGACGATTCTAAGTGAAATAAGTCACACAGAAAAAGACACTTATCATAAGCTATCACTTATAGAGGGAATGTAAAAACCGCTACACTTGAACTGAATTACAAAACAGAACAGAGTCACACGTTTAGAAAACAAACTATGGCTGCTTAACGGGAAAGGTGAGGTGGGGTGATGCATAAAACAAGGGCTTCAAATTCGCTCAGATACCGTTCCATACACCCAATATGTAATAGACAAGACCTACTCCTTGCTCAGTGAACTGGACTCAACACCCCCTATTCACCGCACAAGAATATAGGTGACTAGTAAGAATCTTAAAACCTATGTATTGATATATGTCTGGAAGTGAGTCAAGTGGGTGTAAAGCCGCATAAACACAGCCGTGAAAAGCAACTAAACCCCATTATAAAAATAAATTACTTTTAAAAACCCGTAAAACAAAGACAGTGAAAGAGAGAGAAATTCTTACAAAATTCGTTCAGAGGCTGTGATGCAACCTGGATTGACCATATCTACACGCACAGGTGGATGAGACATAAGGGTGGACACTCTTGGGGCTGAAAGTTTGGGTTAGGTTGGGTGAGCAAACGCAGACCCTTTAAAGTAATACTGCGTGGTACCCATCCCATGGGTCCCTAGTCTCCAGGTTCAAGGGCATCTTCCTACATCGAAAACATGCATGAGAAACTCAGAAGATGGTACACCGTGTGATTTTGAAAGGTTTCTAAAACGCACCTCATTTCTCATCTCCTTGTGCTCGGGTTCGCCATTCCAGCTACTTTACTAGCAATCTCCCTACTTGGAGAATCAGCACCTTTAACCTCCTGTTCTGTACAGGTTGCAATTTGTCCTGAGGATGAACGGGAAGAGGGGCAACCAATGAGAGACTAGATCTAGGTGTTGGGACAGGCACAGGTCACTCTAATTTCCCATCAGGAAGAAGAATTAATCACAGGCTCAGCCTGCCGCCCAGAAGCACAATAGGGTCTGAGGCAATCCCGTGCTTTTGCGGCCAGCTCCCAAAAAAGCGAGTTGAAAAATGGAGCTCAGGGACACTGCAATTCACAAACCCGCAGAGTTATAAATGATATCTCTCATCCACAGATATATTGAGGGAAGGCAACGAAGAGGATTTGAAAGCAAGGCAGAATTGCAGAAAACAGATTTCAGGAGGTAGATTCGAATCGCCTTTAAAGCACATAAAAAGCGGCAAAAGGTCGAAAATGATGCCCTTGGCCAAAAAGGGCGTATGCGTTTTTTCCTGAATATATTCAGGAAAAAACGCATACGCCCTTTTTGGCCAACCAAGCAACCTGGAAAGGCAAATCAGCGCTACAAAGAAGTCTCGCTTCCCATCGGTCAAAAGGGCCATGCTGCAAAAAGTGTCAAAACCAGAAATGCAGGACAGGCCATGGAGAAATGGCAGCCTTGCTACGCTGATGAGCGGGATGTAAATTGCCAACAGCCACTCTGGAGAAGTGTACGGTGTGTCCTGAAACATCGAAAAAACACAGCTTAGGGAGCATAGGGCACGTCCACTCATGGGCGTATAAATTGGGAAAACTAAAAATCAGCAAGACACAGGCACCCCAAAGTTTAGGGCTGCTCTGTTGACAAGAACCTCCACTTCATGACACCTTAAATATCCCAGGAAAGAGAAAAATGGATAAAGAAGTTGTGGTCCTTATGTACAATGCAATATCACTCAGACATGAAATCAATGTCATAAGGCTAGTAGAAGCAAGATGAGTGGACTTAGGTACGACGATTCTAAGTGAAATAAGTCACACAGAAAAAGACACTTATCATAAGCTATCACTTATAGAGGGAATGTAAAAACCGCTACACTTGAACTGAATTACAGAACAGAACAGAATCACACGTTTAGAAAACACACTATGGCGGCTTAACGGGAAAGGTGAGGTGGGGTGATGCATAAAACAAGGGTTTCAAATTCGCTCAGATACCGTTCCATACACCCAATATGTAATAGACAAGACCTACTCTTTGCTCAGTGAACTGGACTCAACACCCCCTATTCACCGCACAAGAATATAGGTGACTAGTAACAATCTTAAAACCTATGTATTGATATCTGTCTGGAAGTGAGTCAAGTGGGTGTAAAGCCGCATAAACACAGCCGTGAAAAGCAGCTAAACCCCATTATAAAAATAAATTACTTTTAAAAACCCGTAAAACAAAGACAGTGAAAGAGAGAGAAATTCTTACAAAATTCGTTCAGAGGCTGTGATGCAACCTGGATTGACCATATCCAGACCCACAGGTGGATGAGACATAAGGGTGGACACTCTTGGGGCTGAAAGGTTGGGTTAGGTTGGGTGAGCAAACGCAGACCCTTTAAAGTAATACTGCGTGGTACCCATCCCATGGGTCCCAAGTCTCCAGGTTCAAGGGCATCTTCCTACATCGAAAACATGCATGAGGAATCCAGAAGATGGTACACCGTGTGATTTTGAAAGGTTTCTAAAACGCACCTCATTTCTCATCTCCTTGTGCTCGGGTTCGCCATTCCAGCTACTTTACTAGCAATCTCCCTACTTGGAGAATCAGCACCTTTAACCTCCTGTTCTGTACAGGTTGCAATTTGTCCTGAGGATGAACGGGAAGAGGGGCAACCAATGAGAGACTAGATCTAGGTGTTGGGACAGGCACAGGTCACTCTAATTTCCCATCAGGAAGAAGAATTAATCACAGGCTCAGCCTGCCGCCCAGAAGAACAATAGGGTCTGAGGCAATCCCGTGCTTTTGCGGCAGGCTCCCAAAAAAGCGAGTTGAAAAATGGAGCTCAGGGACACTGCAATTCACAAACCCGCAGAGTTATAAATGATAACTCTCATCCACAGATATATTGAGGGAAGGCAACGAAGAGGATTTGAAAGCAAGGCAGAATTGCAGAAAACAGATTTCAGGAGGTAGATTCGAATCGCCTTTAAAGCACATGAAAAGCGGCAAATGGTCGACAATGATGCCCTTGGCCAAAAAGGGCGTATGCGTTTTTTCCTGAATATATTCAGGAAAAAACGCATACGCCCTTTTTGGCCAACCAAGCAACCTGGAAAGGCAAATCAGCGCTACAAAGAAGTCTCGCTTCCCATCGGTCAAAAGGGCCATGCTGCAAAAAGTGTCAAAACCAGAAATGCAGGACAGGCCATGGAGAAATGGCAGCCTTGCTACGCTGATGAGCGGGATGTAAATTGCCAACAGCCACTCTGGAGAAGTGAACGGTGTGTCCTGAAACATCGAAAAAACACAGCTTAGGGAGCATAGGGCACGTCCACTCATGGGCGTATAAATTGGGAAAACTAAAAATCAGCAAGACACAGGCACCCCAAAGTTTAGGGCTGCTCTGTTGACAAGAACCTCCACTTCATGACACCTTAAATATCCCAGGAAAGAGAAAAATGGATAAAGAAGTTGTGGTCCTTATGTACAATGCAATATCACTCAGACATGAAATCAATGTCATAAGGCTAGTAGAAGCAAGATGAGTGGACTTAGGTACGACGATTCTAAGTGAAATAAGTCACACAGAAAAAGACACTTATCATAAGCTATCACTTATAGAGGGAATGTAAAAACCGCTACACTTGAACTGAATTACAGAACAGAACAGAATCACACGTTTAGAAAACACACTATGGCTGCTTAACGGGAAAGGTGAGGTGGGGTGATGCATAAAACAAGGGTTTCAAATTCGCTCAGATACCGTTCCATACACCCAATATGTAATAGACAAGACCTACTCTTTGCTCAGTGAACTGGACTCAACACCCCCTATTCACCGCACAAGAATATAGGTGACTAGTAACAATCTTAAAACCTATGTATTGATATCTGTCTGGAAGTGAGTCAAGTGGGTGTAAAGCCGCATAAAAACAGCCGTGAAAAGCAGCTAAACCCCATTATAAAAATAAATTACTTTTAAAAACCCGTAAAACAAAGACAGTGAAAGAGAGAGAAATTCTTACAAAATTCGTTCAGAGGCTGTGATGCAACCTGGATTGACCATATCTAGACCCACAGCTGGATGAGACATAAGGGTGGACACTCTTGGGGCTGAGAGGTTGGGTGAGGTTGGGTGAGAAAACGCAGACCCTTTAAAGTAATACTGCATGGTACCCATCCCATGGGTCCCAAATCTCCAGGTTCAAGGGCATCTTCTTACATCGAAATCTTGCATGAGGAACCCAGAAGAAGGTACACCGTGTGATTTTGAAAGGTTTCTAAAACGCACCTCATTTCTCATCTCCTTGTGCTCGGGTTCGCCATTCCAGCTACTTCACTAGCAATCTCCCTACTTGGAGAATCAGCACCTTTAACCTCCTGTTCTGTACAGGTTGCAATTTGTCCTGAGGATGAACGGGAAGAGGGGCAACCAATGAGAGACTAGATCTAGGTGTTGGGACAGGCACAGGTCACTCTATTTTCCCATCAGGAAGAAGAATTAACCACAGGCTCAGCCTGCCGCCGGGAACCAGAATAGGGCCTGAGGCAATCCCGTGCTTTTGCGGCCAGCTCCCAAACAAGACAGTTGAAAAATGGAGCTCACGGGCACTGCCATTCACAAACCTGCTGAGTTATAAACGATAACTCTCGTCCACAAATATATTGAGGGAAGGCAACGAAGAGGATTTGAAAGCAAGGCAGAATTGCAGGAAACAGGTTTCAGGAGGTAGATTCGAATCGCCTTTAAAGCACATGAAAAGCGGCAAAACGTCGACAATGATGCCCTTGGCCAAAAAGGGCGTATGCGTTTTTTCCTGAATATATTCAGGAAAAAACGCATACGCCCTTTTTGGCCAACCAAGCAACCTGGAAAGGCAAATCAGCGCTACAAAGAAGTCTCGCTTCCCATCGGTCAAAAGGGTCATGCTGCAAAAAGTGTCAAAACCAGAAATGCAGGACAGGCCATGGAGAAATGGCAGCCTTGCTACGCTGATGGGCGGGATGTTAATTGCCAGCAGCCACTCTGGAGAAGTGTATGGTGTGTCCTGAAACATCGAAAAAACACAGCTTAGGGAGCGTACGGCACGTCCACTCATGGGCGTATAAATTGGGAAAAAGAAAAATCAGCAAGACACAGGCACCCCAAAGTTTAGGGCTGCTCTGTTGACAAGAACCTCCACTTCATGACAACTTAAATATCCCAGGAAAGAGAAAAATGGATAAAGAAGTCGTGGTCCTTATGTACAATGGAATATCACTCAGACATGAAATCAATGTCATAAGGCTAGTAGAAGCAAGATGAGTGGAGTTAGGTACGACGGTTCTAAGTGAAATAAGTCACACAGAAAAAGACACTTATCATAAGCTATCACTTATAGAGGGAATGTAAAAACCGCTACACTTGAACTGAATTACAAAACAGAACAGAGTCACACGTTTAGAAAACACACTATGGCTGCTTAACGGGAAAGGTGAGGTGGGGTGATGCATAAAACAAGGGGTTCAAATTCGCTCAGATACCGTTCCATACACCCAATATGTAATAGACAAGACCTACTCCTTGCTCAGTGAACAGGACTCAACACCCCCTATTCACCGCACAAGAATATAGGTGACTAGTAAGAATCTTAAAACCTATGTATTGATATATGTCTGGAAGTGAGTCAAGTGGGTGTAAAGCCGCATAAACACAGCCGTGAAAAGCAACTAAACCCCATTATAAAAATAAATTACTTTTAAAAACCCGTAAAACAAAGACAGTGAAAGAGAGAGAAATTCTTACAAAATTCGTTCAGAGGCTGTGATGCAACCTGGATTGACCATATCTACACGCACAGGTGGATGAGACATAAGGGTGGACACTCTTGGGGCTGAAAGGTTGGGTTAGGTTAGGTGAGCAATCGCAGACCCTTTAAAGTAATACTGCGTGGTACCCATCCCATGGTTCCCAAGTCTCCAGGTTCAAGGGCATCTTCCTACATCGAAAACATGCATGAGAGACTCAGAAGATGGTACACCGTGTGATTTTGAAAGGTTTCTAAAACGCACCTCATTTCTCATCTCCTTGTGCTCGGGTTTGCCATTCCAGCTACTTTACTAGCAATCTCCCTACTTGGAGAATCAGCACCTTTAACCTCCTGTTCTGTACAGGTTGCAATTTGTCCTGAGGATGAACGGGAAGGGGGGCAACCAATGAGAGACTAGATCTAGGTGTTGGGACAGGCACAGGTCACTCTAATTTCCCATCAGGAAGAAGAATTAATCACAGGCTCAGCCTGCCGCCCAGAAGCACAATAGGGCCTGAGGCAATCCGGCGCTTTTGCGGCCAGCTCCCAAAAAAGCGAGTTGAAAAATGGAGCTCAGGGACACTGCAATTCACAAACCCACAGAGTTATAAATGATAACTCTCATCTACAGATATATTGAGGGAAGGCAACGAAGAGGATTTGAAAGCAAGGCAGAATTGCAGAAAACAGATTTCAGGAGGTAGATTTGAATCGCCTTTAAAGCACATGAAAAGCGGCAAAAGGTCGACAATGATGCCCTTGGCCAAAAAGGGCGTATGCGTTTTTTCCTGAATATATTCAGGAAAAAACGCATACGCCCTTTTTGGCCAACCAAGCAACCTGGAAAGGCAAATCAGCGCTACAAAGAAGTCTCGCTTCCCATCGGTCAAAAGGGTCATGCTGCAAAATGTGTCAAAACCAGAAATGCAGGACAGGCCATGGAGAAATGGCAGCCTTGCTACGCTGATGGGCGGGATGTTAATTGCCAACAGCCACTCTGGAGAAGTGTACAGTGTGTCCTGAAACATCGAAAATACACAGCTTAGGGAGCATAGGGCACGTCCACTCATGGGCGTATAAATTGGGAAAACTAAAAATCAGCAAGACACAGGCACCCCAAAGTTTAGGGCTGCTCTGTTGACAAGAACCTCCACTTCATGACACCTTAAATATCCCAGGAAAGAGAAAAATGGATAAAGAAGTTGTGGTCCTTATGTACAATGCAATATCACTCAGACATGAAATCAATGTCATAAGGCTAGTAGAAGCAAGATGAGTGGACTTAGGTACGACGATTCTAAGTGAAATAAGTCACACAGAAAAAGACACTTATCATAAGCTATCACTTATAGAGGGAATGTAAAAACCGCTACACTTGAACTGAATTACAGAACAGAACAGAATCACACGTTTAGAAAACACACTATGGCGGCTTAACGGGAAAGGTGAGGTGGGGTGATGCATAAAACAAGGGGTTCAAATTCGCTCAGATACCGTTCCATACACCCAATATGTAATAGACAAGACCTACTCCTTGCTCAGTGAACTGGACTCAACACCCCCTATTCACCGCACAAGAATATATGTGACTAGTAACAATCTTAAAACCTATGTATTGATATCTGTCTGGAAGTGAGTCAAGTGGGTGTAAAGCCGCATAAACACAGCCGTGAAAAGCAGCTAAACCCCATTATAAAAATAAATTACTTTTAAAAACCCGTAAAACAAAGACAGTGAAAGAGAGAGAAATTCTTACAAAATTCGTTCAGGGGCTGTGATGCAACCTGGATTGACCATATCTAGAGCCACAGCTGGATGAGACATAAGGGTGGACACTCTTGGGGCTGAGAGGTTGGGTGAGGTTGGGTGAGCAAACGCAGACCCTTTAAAGTAATACTGTGTGGTACCCATCCCATGGGTCCCAAATCTCCAGGTTCAAGGGCATCTTCCTACATCGAAAACATGCATGAGAAACCCAGAAGATGGTACACCGTGTGATTTTGAAAGGTTTCTAAAACGCACCCAATTTCTCATCTCCTTGTGCTCGGGTTCGCCTTTCCAGCTACTTTACTAGCAATCTCCCTACTTGGAGAATCAGCACCTTTAACCTCCTGTTCTGTACAGGTTGCAATTTGTCCTGAGGATGAACGGGAAGAGGGGCAACCAATGAGAGACTAGATCTAGGTGTTGGGACAGGCACAGGTCACTCTAATTTCCCATCAGGAAGAAGAATTAATCACAGGCTCAGCCTGCCGCCCAGAAGCACAATAGGGCCTGAGGCAATCCCGCGCTTTTGCGGCCAGCTCCCAAAAAAGCGAGTTGAAAAATGGAGCTCAGGGACACTGCAATTCACAAACCCGCAGAGTTATAAATGATAACTCTCATCCACAGATATATTGAGGGAAGGCAACGAAGAGGATTTGAAAGCAAGGCAGAATTGCAGAAAACAGATTTCAGGAGGTAGATTCGAATCGCCTTTAAAGCACATGAAAAGCGGCAAAAGGTCGACAATGATGCCCTTGGCCAAAAAGGGCGTATGCGTTTTTTCCTGAATATATTCAGGAAAAAACGCATACGCCCTTTTTGGCCAACCAAGCAACCTGGAAAGGCAAATCAGCGCTACAAAGAAGTCTCGCTTCCCATCGGTCAAAAGGGTCATGCTGCAAAAAGTGTCAAAACCAGAAATGCAGGACAGGCCATGGAGAAATGGCAGCCTTGCTACGCTGATGGGCGGGATGTTAATTGCCAGCAGCCACTCTGGAGAAGTGTATGGTGTGTCCTGAAACATCGAAAAAACACAGCTTAGGGAGCGTACGGCACGTCCACTCATGGGCGTATAAATTGGGAAAAAGAAAAATCAGCAAGACACAGGCACCCCAAAGTTTAGGGCTGCTCTGTTGACAAGAACTTCCACTTCATGACAACTTAAATATCCCAGGAAAGAGAAAAATGGATAAAGAAGTCGTGGTCCTTATGTACAATGGAATATCACTCAGACATGAAATCAATGTCATAAGGCTAGTAGAAGCAAGATGAGTGGAGTTAGGTACGACGATTCTAAGTGAAATAAGTCACACAGAAAAAGACACTTATCATAAGCTATCACTTATAGAGGGAATGTAAAAACCGCTACACTTGAACTGAATTACAAAACAGAACAGAGTCACACGTTTAGAAAACACACTATGGCTGCTTAACGGGAAAGGTGAGGTGGGGTGATGCATAAAACAAGGGGTTCAAATTCGCTCAGATACCGTTCCATACACCCAATATGTAATAGACAAGACCTACTCCTTGCTCAGTGAACTGGACTCAACACCCCCTATTCACCGCACAAGAATATAGGTGACTAGTAAGAATCTTAAAACCTATGTATTGATATATGTCTGGAAGTGAGTCAAGTGGGTGTAAAGCCGCATAAACACAGCCGTGAAAAGCAACTAAACCCCATTATAAAAATAAATTACTTTTAAAAACCCTTAAAACAAAGACAGTGAAAGAGAGAGAAATTCTTACAAAATTCGTTCAGGGGCTGTGATGCAACCTGGATTGACCATATCTACACGCACAGGTGGATGAGACATAAGGGTGGACACTCTTGGGGCTGAAAGTTTGGGTTAGGTTGGGTGAGCAAACACAGACCCTTTAAAGTAATACTGCGTGGTACCCATCCCATGGGTCCCAAGTCTCCAGGTTCAAGGGCATTTTCCTACATCGAAAACATGCATGAGAAACTCAGAAGGTGGTACACCGTGTGATTTTGAAAGGTTTCTAAAACGCACCTCATTTCTCATCTCCTTGTGCTCGGGTTCGCCATTCCAGCTACTTTACTAGCAATCTCCCTACTTGGAGAATCAGCACCTTTAACCTCCTGTTCTGTACAGGTTGCAATTTGTCCTGAGGATGAACGGGAAGAGGGGCAACCAATGAGAGACTAGATCTAGGTGTTGGGACAGGCACAGGTCACTCTAATTTCCCATCAGGAAGAAGAATTAATCACAGGCTCAGCCTGCCGCCCAGAAGCACAATAGGGCCTGAGGCAATCCCGCGCTTTTGCGGCCAGCTCCCAAAAAAGCGAGTTGAAAAATGGAGCTCAGGGACACTGCAATTCACAAACCCGCAGAGTTATAAATGATAACTCTCATCCACAGATATATTGAGGGAAGGCAACGAAGAGGATTTGAAAGCAAGGCAGAATTGCAGAAAACAGATTTCAGGAGGTAGATTCGAATCGCCTTTAAAGCACATGAAAAGCGGCAAAACGTCGACAATGATGCCCTTGGCCAAAAAGGGCGTATGCGTTTTTTCCTGAATATATTCAGGAAAAAACGCATACGCCCTTTTTGGCCAACCAAGCAACCTGGAAAGGCAAATCAGCGCTACAAAGAAGTCTCGCTTCCCATCGGTCAAAAGGGCCATGCTGCAAAAAGTGTCAAAACCAGAAATGCAGGACAGGCCATGGAGAAATGGCAGCCTTGCTACGCTGATGAGCGGGATGTAAATTGCCAACAGCCACTCTGGAGAAGTGTACAGTGTGTACTGAAACATCGAAAAAACACAGCTTAGGGAGCATAGGGCACGTCCACTCATGGGCGTATAAATTGGGAAAACTAAAAATCAGCAAGACACAGGCACCCCAAAGTTTAGGGCTGCTCTGTTGACAAGAACCTCCACTTCATGACAACTTAAATATCCCAGGAAAGAGAAAAATGGATAAAGAAGTCGTGGTCCTTATGTACAATGGAATATCACTCAGACATGAAATCAATGTCATAAGGCTAGTAGAAGCAAGATGAGTGGTGTTAGGTACGACGATTCTAAGTGAAATAAGTCACACAGAAAAAGACACTTATCATAAGCTATCACTTATAGAGGGAATGTAAAAACCGCTACACTTGAACTGAATTACAAAACAGAACAGAGTCACACGTTTAGAAAACACACTATGGCTGCTTAACGGGAAAGGTGAGGTGGGGTGATGCATAAAACAAGGGTTTCAAATTCGCTCAGATACCGTTCCATACACCCAATATGTAATAGACAAGACCTACTCTTTGCTCAGTGAACTGGACTCAACACCCCCTATTCACCGAACAAGAATATATGTGACTAGTAACAATCTTAAAACCTATGTATTTATATCTGTCTGAAAGTGAGTCAAGTGGGTGTAAATCCGCATAAACACAGCCGTGAAAAGCAGCTAAACCCCATTATAAAAATAAATTACTTTTAAAAACCCGTAAAACAAAGACAGTGAAAGAGAGAGAAATTCTTACAAAATTCGTTCAGGGGCTGTGATGCAACCTGGATTGACCATATCTAGACCCACAGCTGGATGAGACATAAGGGTGGACACTCTTGGGGCTGAGAGGTTGGGTGAGGTTGGGTGAGAAAACGCAGACCCTTTAAAGTAATACTGCATGGTACCCATCCCATGGGTCCCCAATCTCCAGGTTCAAGGGCATCTTCCTACATCGAAATCTTGCATGAGGAACCCAGAAGAAGGTACACCGTGTGATTTTGAAAGGTTTCTAAAACGCACCTCATTTCTCATTTCCTTGTGCTCGGGTTCGCCATTCCAGCTACTTCACTAGCAATCTCCCTACTTGGAGAATCAGCACCTTTAACCTCCTGTTCCCTACAGGTTGCAATTTGTCCTGAGGATGAACGGGAAGAGGGGCAACCAATGAGAGACTAGATCTAGGTTTTGGGACAGGCACAGGTCACTCTATTTTCCCATCAGGAAGAAGAATTAACCACAGGCTCAGCCTGCTGCCAGGAACCAGAATAGGGCCTGAGGCAATCCCGTGCTTTTGCGGCCAGCTCCCAAAAAAGACAGTTGAAAAATGGAGTTCAGGGGCACTGCCATTCACAAACATGCTGAGTTATAAACGATAACTCTCGTCCACAAATATATTGAGGGAAGGCAATGAAGAGGATTTGAAAGCAAGGCAGAATTGCAGGAAACAGGTTTCAGGAGGTAGATTCGAATCGCCTTTAAAGCACATGAAAAGCGGCAAAACGTCGACAATGATGCCCTTGGCCAAAAAGGGCGTATGCGTTTTTTCCTGAATATATTCAGGAAAAAACGCATACGCCCTTTTTGGCCAACCAAGCAACCTGGAAAGGCAAATCAGCGCTACAAAGAAGTCTCGCTTCCCATCGGTCAAAAGGGTCATGCTGCAAAAAGTGTCAAAACCAGAAATGCAGGACAGGCCATGGAGAAATGGCAGCCTTGCTACGCTGATGGGCGGGATGTTAATTGCCAGCAGCCACTCTGGAGAAGTGTATGGTGTGTCCGGAAACATCGAAAAAACACAGCTTAGGGAGCGTAGGGCACGTCCACTCATGGGCGTATAAATTGGGAAAAAGAAAAATCAGCAAGACACAGGCACCCCAAAGTTTAGGGCTGCTCTGTTGACAAGAACCTCCACTTCATGACAACTTAAATATCCCAGGAAAGAGAAAAATGGATAAAGAAGTCGTGGTCCTTATGTACAATGGAATATCACTCAGACATGAAATCAATGTCATAAGGCTAGTAGAAGCAAGATGAGTGGAGTTAGGTACGACGATTCTAAGTGAATTAAGTCACACAGAAAAAGACACTTATCATAAGCTATCACTTATAGAGGGAATGTAAAAACCGCTACACTTGAACTGAATTACAAAACAGAACAGAGTCACACGTTTAGAAAACACACTATGGCTGCTTAACGGGAAAGGTGAGGTGGGGTGATGCATAAAACAAGGGGTTCAAATTCGCTCAGATACCGTTCCATACACCCAATATGTAATAGACAAGACCTACTCCTTGCTCAGTGAACTGGACTCAACACCCCCTATTCACCGCACAAGAATATAGGTGACTAGTAAGAATCTTAAAACCTATGTATTGATATATGTCTGGAAGTGAGTCAAGTGGGTGTAAAGCCGCATAAACACAGCCGTGAAAAGCAACTAAACCCCATTATAAAAATAAATTACTTTTAAAAACCCGTAAAACAAAGACAGTGAAAGAGAGAGAAATTCTTACAAAATTCGTTCAGAGGCTGTGATGCAACCTGGATTGACCATATCTACACGCTCAGGTGGATGAGACATAAGGGTGGACACTCTTGGGGCTGAAAGGTTGGGTTAGGTTGGGTGAGCAAACGCAGACCCTTTAAAGTAATACTGCGTGGTACCCATCCCATGGGTCCCAAGTCTCCAGGTTCAAGGGCATCTTCCTACATCGAAAACATGCATGAGAAACTCAGAAGGTGGTACACCGTGTGATTTTGAAAGGTTTCTAAAACGCACCTCATTTCTCATCTCCTTGTGCTCGGGTTTGCCATTCCAGCTACTTTACAAGCAATCTCCCTACTTGGAGAATCAACACCTTTAACCTCCTGTTCTGTACAGGTTGCAATTTGTCCTGAGGATGAACGGGAAGAGGGGCAACCAATGAGAGAATACATCTAGGTGTTGGGACAGGCACAGGTCACTCTATTTTCCCATCAGGAAGAAGAATTAAGCACAGGCTCAGCCTGCTGCCGGGAACCAGATTAGTGCCTGAGGCAATCCCGCGCTTCTGCGGCCAGCTCCGAAAAAAGCCAGTTGAAAAATGGAGCACATGGGCACTGCAATTCACAAACCTGCAGAGTTATAAATGATAACTCTCGTCCACAAATATATTGAGGGAAGGCAACGAAGAGGATTTGAAAGCAAGGCAGAGTTGCATGAAACAGGTTTCAGGAGGTAGATTCGAATCGCCTTTCAAGCACATGAAAAGCGGCAAAACGTGGAAAATGATGCCCTTGGCCAAAAAGGGCATATGCGTTTTTTCCTGAATATATTCAGAAAAAAACGCATACGCCCTTTTTGGCCAACCAAGCAACCTGGAAAGGCAAATCAGCGCTACAAAGAAGTCTCGCTTCCCATGGGTCAAAAGGGCCATGCTGAAAAAAGTGTCAAAACCACAAATGCAGGACAGGCCATGGAGAAATGGGAGCCTTGCCACGCTGATGGGCGGGATGTAAATTGCCAACAGCCACTCTGGAGAAGTGTACGGTGTGGCCTGAAACATCGAAAAAACAAAGTTTATGGAGCATAGGGCACTTCCACTCATGGGCGTATAAATTGGGAAAACTAAAAATCAGCAAGACTCAGGCACCCCAAAGTTTAGGGCTGCTCTGTTGACAAGAACCTCCACTTCACGAAACCTTAAAAATCCCAGGAAGGAGAAAAATGGATAAAGAAGTCGTGGTCCTTATGTACAATGGAATATCACTCAGCCATGAAATCAATGTCATAAGGCTAGTTGCAGCATGATGAGTGGATTTAGGTACGACGACTCTAAGTGAAATAAGTCACACAGAAAAATACACTTATCAAAAGCTATCACTTATAAAGGGAATGTAAAAACCGCTACAATTGAACTGAATTACAAATCAAAACAGAGTCACACATTTAGAAAACACACTATGGCTGCTTAACGGGAAAGGTGACGTGGGGTGATGCATAAAACAAGGGTTTCAAATTAGCTCAGATACCGTTCCATACACCCAATATGTAATAGACAAGACCTACTCCTTGCTCAGTGAACTGGACTCAACACCCCCTATTCACCACACAAGAATATATCTGACTAGTGAGAATCGTAAAACTTATGTATTGATATCTCTCTGGAAGTGAGTCAAGTGGGTGTAAAGCCGCATAAACACAGCCGTGAAAAGCAGCTAAACCCCATTATAAAAATAAATTAGTTTTAAAAACCCATGAAACAAAGACAGTGAAAGAGAGAGAAATTCTTACAAAATTCATTCAGGGGCTGTGACGCAACCTGGATTGACCATATCTAGACCCACAGCTGGATGAGACATAAGGGTGGACACTCTTGGGGCTGAGAGGTTTGGTGTGGTTGGGTGAGCAAATGCAGACGCTTTAAAGTAATACTGCGTGGTACCCATCCCATGGGTCCCAAATCTCCAGGTTCAAAGGCATCTTCCTACATCGAAAACATGCATGAGAAACCCAGAAGATGGTACACCGTGAGATTGGGAAAGTTTCTAAAACGCACCTCATTTCTCAAATCCGTGTGCTCGGGTTCCCCATTCCAGCTACTTTACTAGCAATCTCCCTACTTGGAGAATCAGCACCTTTAACCTCCTGTTCCATACAGGTTGCAATTTGTCCTAAGGATGAATGGGAAGAGGGGCAACCAATGAGAGACTAGATCTAGGTGTTGGGACAGGCAGAGGTCACTCTATTTTCCCATCAGGAAGAAGAATTAACCACAGGCTCAGCCTGCCGCCCGGAACCAGAATAGGGCCTGAGGCAATCCCGCGCTTCTGCGGCCAGCTCCCAAAAAAGCCAGTTGATAAATCCAGCACATGGGCACTGCAATTCAGAAACCTGAAGAGTTATAAATGATAACTCTCGTCCACAAATATATTGAGGGAAGGCAACGAAGAGGATTTGAAAGCAAGGCAGAGTTGCAGGAAACAGGTTTCAGGAGGTAGATTCGAATCGCCTTTAAAGCACATGAAAAGCGGCAAAACGTCGACAATGATGCCCTTGGCCAAAAAGGGCGTATGCGTTTTTTCCTGAATATATTCAGGAAAAAACGCATACGCCCTTTTTGGCCAACCAAGCAACCTGGAAAGGCAAATCAGCGCTACAAAGAAGTCTCGCTTCCCATCGGTCCAAAAGGCCATGCTGAAAAATGTGTCAAAACCACAAATGCAGGACAGGCCATGGAGAAATAGGAGCCTTGCTACGCTGATGAGCGGGATGTAAATTGCCAACAGCCACTCTGGAGAAGTGTACGGTGTGTCCTGAAACATCGAAAAAACAAAGCTTAGGGAGCATAGGGCACTTCCACTCATGGGCGTATAAATTGGGAAAACTAAAATCAGCAAGACACAGGCACCCCAAAGTTTAGGGCTGCTCTGTTGACAAGAACCTCCACTTCATGACACCTTAAATATCCCAGGAAAGAGAAAAATGGATAAAGAAGTTGTGGTCCTTATGTACAATGGAATATCACTCAGCCATGAAATCAATATCATAAGGCTAGTAGCAGCATGATGATTGGTTTTAGGTACGACGACTCTAAGTGAAATAATTCACACAGAAAAAGACACATATCAAAAGCTATCACTTATAGAGGGAATGTAAAAACCGCTACACTTGAACTGAATTACAAATCAGAACAGTGTCACCCATTTTGAAAACACACTATGGCTGCTTAACGGGAAAGGTGAGGTGGGGTGATGCATAAAACAAGGGTTTCAAATTCGCTCAGATACCGTTCCATACACCCAATATGTAATAGACAAGACCTACTCCTTGCTCAGTGAACTGGACTCAACACCCTCTATTCACCGCACAAGAATATATCTGACTAGTGAGAATCTTAAAACCTATGTATTGATATCTCTCTGGAAGTGAGTCAAGTGGGTGTAAATCCGCATAAACACAGCCGTGAAAAGCAGCTAAACCCCATTATAAAAATAAATTAGTTTTAAAAACGCATGAAACAAAGACAGTGAAAGAGAGAGAAATTCTTACAAAATTCATTCAGGGGCTGTGACGCAACCTGGATTGACCATATCTAGACCCACAGCTGGATGAGACATAATGGTGGACACTCTTGGGGCTGAGAGGTTTGGTGAGGTTGGGTGAGCCAACGCAGACCCTTTAAAGTAATAATGCATGGTACCCATCCCATGGGTCCCAAATCTCCAGGTTCAAGGGCATCTTCCTACATTGAAAACTTGCATGAGGAACCTAGAAGATGTTACAGCATGTGATTTTGAAAGGTTTCTAAAACGCACCTCATTTCTCATCTCCTTGTGCTCGGGTACGCCATTC
Source organism: Eschrichtius robustus (assembly GCF_028021215.1). NCBI lineage: Eukaryota > Metazoa > Chordata > Mammalia > Artiodactyla > Eschrichtiidae > Eschrichtius > Eschrichtius robustus. The sequence continues at coordinate 307,647 of NW_027175228.1, forward strand.
TAGCTAATTTACTAGCAATCTCCCTACTTGGAGAATCAGCACCTTTAACCTCCAGTTCCGTATAGGTTGCAATTTGTCCTGAGGATGAACGGGAAGAGGGGCAACCAATGAGAGACTAGATCTAGGTGTTGGGACAGGCACAGGTCACTCTATTTTCCCATCAGGAAGAAGAAATAACCACAGGCTCAGCCTGCCACCCGGAACCAGAAAAGGGCCTGAGGCAATCCCGCGCTTTTGCGGCCAGATCCCAAAAAAGCGAGTTGAAAAATGGAGCTCAGTGGCACTGCAATTCACAAGCCTGCAGAGTTATAAATGATAACTCTCGTCCACAAATATATTGAGGGAAGGCAACGAAGAGGATTTGAAAGCAAGGCAGAACTGCAAAACACAGATTTCAGGAGGTAGATTCGAATCGCCTTTCAAGCACATGAAAAGCGGCAAAACGTGGAAAATGATGCCCTTGGAAAAAAAGGGCGTATGCCTTTTTTCCTGAATATATTCAGGAAAAAACGCATACGCCCTTTTTGGCCAACCAAGCAACCTGGAAAGGCAAATCAGCGCTACAAAGAAGTCTCGCTTCCCATCGGTCAAAAGGGTCATGCTGAAAAAAGTGTCAAAACCAGAAATGCAGGACAGGCCATGGAGAAATGGGAGCCTTGCTACGCTAATGGGCGGAATGTAAATTGCCAACAGCCACTCTGGAGAAGTGTACGGTGTGGCCTGAAACATCGAAAAAACAAAGTTTATGGAGCATAGGGCACTTCCACTCATGGGCGTATAAATTGGGAAAACTAAAAATCAGCAAGACTTAGGCAACGAAAGGTTAGGGCTGCTCTGTTGACAAGAACCTCCACTTCAGGAAACCTTAAATATCCCAGGAAAGAGAAAAATGGATAAAGAAATTGTGGTCCTTATGTACAATGGAATATCACTCAGCCATGAAATCAATGTCATAAGGCTAGTAGCAGCATGATGAGTGGATTTAGGTACGATGACTCTAAGTGAAATAAGTCACACAGAAAAAGACACTTATCAAAAGCTATCACTTATAAAGGGAATGTAAAAACCGCTACACTTGAATTGAATTACAAATCAGAACAGAGTCACACATTTAGAAAACACACTATGGCTGCTTAACGGGAAAGGTGATGTGCGGTGATGCATAAAACAAGGGTTTCAAATTAGCTCAGATACCGTTCCATACACCCAATAAGTAATAGAAAAGACCTACTCCTTGCTCAGTGAACTGGACTCAACACCCCCTATTCACCGCACAAGAATATATCTGACTAGTGAGAATCTTAAAACCTATGTATTGATATCTCTCTGGAAGTGAGTCAAGTGTGTGTAAAGCCGCATAAACACAGCCGTGAAAAGCAGCTAAACTCCATTATAAAAATAAATTACTTCTAAAAACCCGTAAAACAAAGACAGTGAAAGAGAGAGAAATTCTTACAAAATTCCTTCAGGGGCTGTGACGCAACCTGGGTTGAACATATCTAGACCCACAGTTGGATGAGACCTAAGGGTGGACACTCTTGGGGCTGAGAGGTTTAGTGAGGTTGGGAGAGCAAACGTAGACCGTTTAAAGTAATACTGCGTGGTACCCATCCCATGGGTCCGAAATCTCCAGGTTCAAGGGCATCTTCCTACATCGAAAACTTGCATTAGGAACCCAGAAGATGGTACACCATGTGATTTTGAAAGGTTTCTAAAACGCACCTCATTTCTCATCTCCTTGTGCTCGGGTTCGCCATTCCAGCTACTTCACTAGCAATCTCCCTACTTAGAGAATCAGCACCTTTAACCGCCTGTTCCGTACAGGTTGCAATTTGTCCTGAGGATGAACGGGAAGAGGGGCAGCCAATGAGAGACTAGATCTAGGTGTTGGGACAGGCACAGGTCACTCTATTTTCTCATCAGGAAGAAGAAATAACCAGAGGCTCAGCCTGCCACCTGGAACCAGAATAGGGCCTGAGGCAATCCCGCGCTTCTGCGGCCAGCTCTCAAAAAAGCCAGTTGAAAAATGGAGCACATGGGCACTGCAATTCACAACTCTGCAGAGTTATAAATGATAACTCTCGTCCACAAATATATTGAGGGAAGGCAACGAAGAGGATTTGAAAGCAAGGCAGAATTGCAGGAAACAGGTTTCAGGAGGTAGATTCGAATCGCCTTTAAAGCACATGAAAAGCGGCAAAACGTGGACAATGATGCCCTTGGCCAAAAAGGGCGTATGCGTTTTTTCCTGAATATATTCAGGAAAAAACGCATACGCCCTTTTTGGCCAACCAAGCAACATGGACATGCAAATCTGCACTACAAAGGAGTCTCGCTTCGAATCGGTCAAAAGGGCCATGCTGAAAAAAGTGTCAAAACCAGAAATGCAGGACAGGCCATGGAGAAATGGGAGCCTTGCTACACTGATGGGCGGGATGTAAATTGCCAACAGCCACTCTGGAGAAGTGTACGGTGTGGCCTTAAACATCGAAAAAACACAGCTTAGGGAGCATAGGGCACTTCCACTCATGGGCGTATAAATTGGGAAAACTAAAAATCAGCAAGACACAGGCACCCCAAAGTTTAGGGCTGCTCTGTTGACAAGAACCTCCACTTCATGACACCTTAAATATCCCAGGAAAGAGAAAAATGGATAAAGAAGTTGTGGTCCTTATGTACAATGGAATTTCACTCAGCCATGAAATCAATGTCATAAGGCTAGTAGCAGCATGATGAGTGGATTTAGGTACGACGACTCTAAGTGAAATTAGTCACACAGAAAAAGACACTTATCATAAGCTATCACGTATAGAGGGAATGTAAAAACTTCTACACTTGAACTGAATTACAAAAGAGAACAGAGTCAGACGTTTAGAAAACACACTATGGCTGCTTAAAGTGAAAGGTGAGGTGGTGTGATGCATAAAACAAGGGTTTCAAATTAGCTCAGATACCGTTCCATACACCCAATATGTAATAGACAAGACCTACTCCTTGCTCAGTGAACTGGACTCAACACCCCCTATTCACCGCACAAGTATATATCTGACTAGTAAGAATCTTAAAACCTATGTATTGATATCTCTCTGGAAGTGTGTCAAGTGGGTGTAAAGCCGCATAAACACAGCCGTGAAAAGCATCTAAACCCCATTATAAAAATAAATTCCTTGTAAAAACCCGTAAAACAAAGACAGTGAAAGAGAGAGAAATTCTTACAAAATTCGTTCAGAGGCTGTGATGCAACCTGGATTGAACATATCTAGACCCACAGCTGGATGAGACATAAGGGTGGACATTCTTGGGGCTGAGAGGTTTGGTGAGGTTGGGTGAGCCAACGCAGACACTTTAAGGTAATACTGCGTGGTACCCATCCCATGGGTCCCAAATCTCCAGGTTCAAGGGCATCTTCCTACATCGAAAACTTGCATGAGGAACCCAGAAGATGGTACACCGTGTGATTTTGAAAGGTTTCTAAAACGCACCTCATTTCTCATCTCCTTGTGCTCGGGTTCGCCATTCCAGCTACTTCACTAGCAATCTCCCTACTTGGAGAATCAGCACCTTTAACCTCCTGTTCCGTACAGGTTGCAATTTGTCCTGAGGATGAACGGGAAGAGGGGCAGCCAATGAGAGACTAGATCTAGGTGTTGGGACAGGCACAGGTCACTCTATTTTCTCATCAGAAAGAAGAAATAACCACAGGCTCAGCCTGCCACCCGGAACCAGAATAGGGCCTGAGGCAATCCCGCGCTTCTGCGGCCAGCTCCCAAAAAAGCCAGTTGAAAAATGGAGCACATGGGCACTGCAATTCACAACCCTGCAGAGTTATAAATGATAACTCTCGTCCACAAATATACTGAGGGAAGGCAACGAAGAGGATTTGAAAGCAAGGCAGAATTGCAGGAAACAGGTTTCAGGAGGTAGATTCGAATCGCCTTTAAAGCACATGAAAAGCGGCAAAACGTGGACAATGATGCCCTTGGCCAAAAAGGGCGTATGCGTTTTTTCCTGAATATATTCAGGAAAAAACGCATACGCCCTTTTTGGCCAACCAAGCAACCTGGAAAGTCAAATCAGCTCTACAAAGAAGTCTCGCTTCCCATCCGTCAAAAGGGCCATGCTGATAAAAGTGTCAAAACCACAAATGCAGGACAGGCCATGGAGAAATTGGAGCCTTGCTACGCTGACGGCCGGGATGTAAATTGCCAACAGCCACTCTGGAGAAGTGTACGGTGAGGCCTGAAACATCGAAAAAACACAGCTTAGGGAGCATAGGGCACGTCCACTCATGGGCGTATAAATTTTGAAAACTAAAAATCAGCAAGACACAGGCAACCCAAAGTTTAGGGCTGCTCTGTTGACAAGAACCTCCACTTCATGACACCTTAAATATCCCAGGAAAGAGAAAAATGGATAAAGAAGTTGTGGTCCTTATGTACAATGGAATATCACTCAGCCATGAAATCAATGTCATAAGGCTAGTAGAAGCAAGATGGGTGGACTTAGGTACGACGATTCTAAGTGAAATAAATCACACAGAAAAAGACACTTATCAAAAGCTATATCTTATACAGGGAATGTAAAAACCGCTACATTTGAACTGAATTAGAAAACAGAACAAAGTCACACATTTAGAAAAAAAACTATGGTTGCTTAACGGGAAAGGTGAGGTGGGGTGATGCATAAAACAAGGGGTTCAAATTCGCTCAGATACCGTTCCATACACCCAATATGTAATAGACAAGACCTACTCCTTGCTCAGTGAACTGGACTCAACACCCCCTATTCACCGCACAAGAATATAGGTGACTAGTAAGAATCTTAAAACCTATGTATTGATATATGTCTGGAAGTGAGTCAAGTGGGTGTAAAGCCGCATAAACACAGCCGTGAAAAGCAACTAAACCCCATTATAAAAATAAATTACTTTTAAAAACCCGTAAAACAAAGACAGTGAAAGAGAGAGAAATTCTTACAAAATTCGTTCAGAGGCTGTGATGCAACCTGGATTGACCATATCTACACGCACAGGTGGATGAGACATAAGGGTGGACACTCTTGGGGCTGAAAGGTTGGGTTAGGTTGGGTGAGCAAACGCAGACCCTTTAAAGTAATACTGCGTGGTACCCATCCCATGGGTCCCAAGTCTCCAGGTTCAAGGGCATCTTCCTACATCGAAAACATGCATGAGAAACTCAGAAGATGGTACACCGTGTGATTTTGAAAGGTTTCTAAAACGCACCTCATTTCTCATCTCCTTGTGCTCGGGTTCGCCATTCCAGCTACTTTACTAGCAATCTCCCTACTTGGAGAATCAGCACCTTTAACCTCCTGTTCTGTACAGGTTGCAATTTGTCCTGAGGATGAACGGGAAGAGGGGCAACCAATGAGAGACTAGATCTAGGTGTTGGGATAGGCACAGGTCACTCTAATTTCCCATCAGGAAGAAGAATTAATCACAGGGTCAGCCTGCCGCCCAGAAGCACAATAGGGCCTGAGGCAATCCCGCGCTTTTGCGGCCAGCTCCCAAAAAAGCGAGTTGAAAAATGGAGCTCAGGGACACTGCAATTCACAAACCCGCAGAGTTATAAATGATAACTCTCATCCACAGATATATTGAGGGAAGGCAACGAAGAGGATTTGAAAGCAAGGCAGAATTGCAGAAAACAGATTTCAGGAGGTAGATTCGAATCGCCTTTAAAGCACATGAAAAGCGGCAAAAGGTCGACAATGATGCCCTTGGCCAAAAAGGGCGTATGCGTTTTTTCCTGAATATATTCAGGAAAAAACGCATACGCCCTTTTTGGCCAACCAAGCAACCTGGAAAGGCAAATCAGCGCTACAAAGAAGTCTCGCTTCCCATCGGTCAAAAGGGCCATGCTGCAAAAAGTGTCAAAACCAGAAATGCAGGACAGGCCATGGAGAAATGGCAGCCTTGCTACGCTGATGAGCGGGATGTAAATTGCCAACAGCCACTCTGGAGAAGTGTACAGTGTGTCCTGAAACATCGAAAAAACACAGCTTATGGAGCATAGGGCACGTCCACTCATGGGAGTATAAATTGGGAAAACTAAAAATCAGCAAGACACAGGCACCCCAAAGTTTAGGGCTGCTCTGTTGACAAGAACCTCCACTTCATGACACCTTAAACATCCCAGGAAAGAGAAAAATGGATAAAGAAGTTGTGGTCCTTATGTACAATGCAATATCACTCAGACATGAAATCAATGTCATAAGGCTAGTAGAAGCAAGATGAGTGGACTTAGGTACGACGATTCTAAGTGAAATAAGTCACACAGAAAAAGACACTTATCATAAGCTATCACTTATAGAGGGAATAGTAAAAACCGCTACACTTGAACTGAATTACAGAACAGAACAGAATCACACGTTTAGAAAACACACTATGGCTGCTTAACGGGAAAGGTGAGGTGGGGTGATGCATAAAACAAGGGTTTCAAATTCGCTCAGATACCGTTACATACACCCAATATGTAATAGACAAGACCTACTCTTTGCTCAGTGAACTGGACTCAACACCCCCTATTCACCGCACAAGAATATATGTGACTAGTAACAATCTTAATACCTATGTATTGATATCTGTCTGGAAGTGAGTCAAGTGGGTGTAAATCCGCATAAACACAGCCGTGAAAAGCAGCTAAACCCCATTATAAAAATAAATTACTTTTAAAAACCCGTAAAACAAAGACAGTGAAAGAGAGAGAAATTCTTACAAAATTCGTTCAGGGGCTGTGACGCAACCTGGATTGACCATATCTAGACCCACAGCTGGATGAGACATAAGGGTGGACACTCTTGGGGCTGAGAGGTTGGGTGAGGTTGGGTGAGAAAACGCAGACCCTTTAAAGTAATACTGCATGATACCCATCCCATGGGTCCCAAATCTCCAGGTTCAAGGGCATCTTCCTACATCGAAATCTTGCATGAGGAACCCAGAAGAAGGTACACCGTGTGATTTTGAAAGGTTTCTAAAACGCACCTCATTTCTCATCTCCTTGTGCTCGGGTTCGCCATTCCAGCTACTTCACTAGCAATCTCCCTACTTGGAGAATCAGCACCTTTAACCTCCTGTTCTGTACAGGTTGCAATTTGTCCTGAGGATGAACGGGAAGAGGGGCAACCAATGAGAGACTAGATCTAGGTGTTGGGACAGGCACAGGTCACTCTATTTTCCCATCAGGAAGAAAAATTAACCACAGGCTCAGCCTGCCGCCGGGAACCAGAATAGGGCCTGAGGCAATCCCGTGCTTTTGCGGCCAGCTCCCAAACAAGACAGTTGAAAAATGGAGCTCAGGGGCACTGCCATTCACAAACCTGCTGAGTTATAAACGATAACTCTCGTCCACAAATATATTGAGGGAAGGCAACGAAGAGGATTTGAAAGCAAGGCAGAATTGCAGGAAACAGGTTTCAGGAGGTAGATTCGAATCGCCTTTAAAGCACATGAAAAGCGGCAAAACGTCGACAATGATGCCCTTGGCCAAAAAGGGCGTATGCGTTTTTTCCTGAATATATTCTGGAAAAAACGCATACGCCCTTTTTGGCCAACCAAGCAACCTGGAAAGGCAAATCAGCGCTACAAAGAAGTCTCGCTTCCCATCGGTCAAAAGGGTCATGCTGCAAAACGTGTCAAAACCAGAAATGCAGGACAGGCCATGGAGAAATGGCAGCCTTGCTACGCTGATGGGCGGGATGTTAATTGCCAGCAGCCACTCTGGAGAAGTGTATGGTGTGTCCTGAAACATCGAAAAAACACAGCTTAGGGAGCGTACGGCACGTCCACTCATGGGCGTATAAATTGGGAAAAAGAAAAATCAGCAAGACACAGGCACCCCAAAGTTTAGGGCTGCTCTGTTGACAAGAACCTCCACTTCATGACAACTTAAATATCCCAGGAAAGAGAAAAATGGATAAAGAAGTCGTGGTCCTTATGTACAATGGAATATCACTCAGACATGAAATCAATGTCATAAGGCTAGTAGAAGCAAGATGAGTGGAGTTAGGTACGACGATTCTAAGTGAAATAAGTCACACAGAAAAAGACACTTATCATAAGCTATCACTTATAGAGGGAATGTAAAAACCGCTACACTTGAACTGAATTACAAAACAGAACAGAGTCACACGTTTAGAAAACACACTATGGCTGCTTAACGGGAAAGGTGAGGTGGGGTGATGCATAAAACAAGGGGTTCAAATTCGCTCAGATACCGTTCCATACACCCAATATGTAATAGACAAGACCTACTCCTTGCTCAGTGAACTGGACTCAACACCCCCTATTCACCGCACAAGAATATAGGTGACTAGTAAGAATCTTAAAACCTATGTATTGATATATGTCTGGAAGTGAGTCAAGTGGGTGTAAAGCCGCATAAACACAGCCGTGAAAAGCAACTAAACCCCATTATAAAAATAAATTACTTTTAAAAACCCGTAAAACAAAGACAGTGAAAGAGAGAGAAATTCTTACAAAATTCGTTCAGAGGCTGTGATGCAACCTGGATTGACCATATCTACACGCACAGGTGGATGAGACATAAGGGTGGACACTCTTGGGGCTGAAAGGTTGGGTTAGGTTGGGTGAGCAAACGCAGACCCTTTAAAGTAATACTGCGTGGTACCCATCCCATGGGTCCCAAGTCTCCAGGTTCAAGGGCATCTTCCTACATCGAAAACATGCATGAGAAACTCAGAAGATGGTACACCGTGTGATTTTGAAAGGTTTCTAAAACGCACCTCATTTCTCATCTCCTTGTGCTCGGGTTCGCCATTCCAGCTACTTTACTAGCAATCTCCCTACTTGGAGAATCAGCACCTTTAACCTCCTGTTCTGTACAGGTTGCAATTTGTCCTGAGGATGAACGGGAAGAGGGGCAACCAGTGAGAGACTAGATCTAGGTGTTGGGATAGGCACAGGTCACTCTAATTTCCCATCAGGAAGAAGAATTAATCACAGGGTCAGCCTGCCGCCCAGAAGCACAATAGGGCCTGAGGCAATCCCGCGTTTTTGCGGCCAGCTCCCAAAAAAGCGAGTTGAAAAATGGAGCTCAGGGACACTGCAATTCACAAACCCGCAGAGTTATAAATGATAACTCTCATCCACAGATATATTGAGGGAAGGCAACGAAGAGGATTTGAAAGCAAGGCAGAATTGCAGAAAACAGATTTCAGGAGGTAGATTCGAATCGCCTTTAAAGCACATGAAAAGCGGCAAAAGGTCGACAATGATGCCCTTGGCCAAAAAGGGCGTATGCGTTTTTTCCTGAATATATTCAGGAAAAAACGCATACGCACTTTTTGGCCAACCAAGCAACCTGGAAAGGCAAATCAGCGCTACAAAGAAGTCTCGCTTCCCATCGGTCAAAAGGGCCATGCTGCAAAAAGTGTCAAAACCAGAAATGCAGGACAGGCCATGGAGAAATGGCAGCCTTGCTACGCTGATGAGCGGGATGTAAATTGCCAACAGCCACTCTGGAGAAGTGTACAGTGTGTCCTGAAACATCGAAAAAACACAGCTTATGGAGCATAGGGCACGTCCACTCATGGGAGTATAAATTGGGAAAACTAAAAATCAGCAAGACACAGGCACCCCAAAGTTTAGGGCTGCTCTGTTGACAAGAACCTCCACTTCATGACACCTTAAACATCCCAGGAAAGAGAAAAATGGATAAAGAAGTTGTGGTCCTTATGTACAATGCAATATCACTCAGACATGAAATCAATGTCATAAGGCTAGTAGAAGCAAGATGAGTGGAGTTAGGTACGACGATTCTAAGTGAAATAAGTCACACAGAAAAAGACACTTATCATAAGCTATCACTTATAGAGGGAATGTAAAAACCGCTACACTTGAACTGAATTACAGAACAGAACAGAATCACACGTTTAGAAAACACACTATGGCTGCTTAACGGGAAAGGTGAGGTGGGGTGATGCATAAAACAAGGGGTTCAAATTCGCTCAGATACCGTTCCATACACCCAATATGTAATAGACAAGAACTACTCTTTGCTCAGTGAACTGGACTCAACACCCCCTATTCACCGCACAAGAATATATGTGACTAGTAACAATCTTAATACCTATGTATTGATATCTGTCTGGAAGTGAGTCAAGTGGGTGTAAATCCGCATAAACACAGCCGTGAAAAGCAGCTAAACCCCATTATAAAAATAAATTACTTTTAAAAACCCGTAAAACAAAGACAGTGAAAGAGAGAGAAATTCTTACAAAATTCGTTCAGGGGCTGTGATGCAACCTGGATTGACCATATCTACATCCACAGCTGGATGAGACATAAGGGTGGACACTCTTGGGGCTGAAAGGTTGGGTTAGGTTGGGTGAGCAAACGCAGACCCTTTAAAGTAATACTGCGTGGTACCCATCCCATGGGTCCCAAGTCTCCAGGTTCAAGGGCATCTTCCTACATCGAAATCATGCATGAGAAACTCAGAAGATGGTACACCGTGTGATTTTGAAAGGTTTCTAAAACGCACCTCATTTCTCATCTCCTTGTGCTCGGGTTCGCCATTCCAGCTACTTTACTAGCAATCTCCCTACTTGGAGAATCAGCACCTTTAACCTCCTGTTCTGTACAGGTTGCAATTTGTCCTGCGGATGAACGGGAAGAGGGGCAACCAATGAGAGACTAGATCTAGGTGTTGGGACAGGCACAGGTCACTCTATTTTCCCATCAGGAAGAAGAAATAATCACAGGCTCAGCCTGCTGCCAGGAACCAGAATAGGGCCTGAGGCAATCCCGTGCTTTTGCGGCCAGCTCTCAAAAAAGACAGTTGAAAAATGGAGCTCAGGGACACTGCAATTCACAAACCCGCAGAGTTATAAGTGATAACTCTCATCCACAGATATATTGAGGGAAGGCAACGAAGGGGATTTGAAAGCAAGGCAGAATTGCAGGAAACAGATTTCAGGAGGTAGATTCGAATCGCCTTTAAGGCACATGAAAAGCGGCAAAACGTCGACAATGATGCCCTTGGCCAAAAAGGGCGTATGCGTTTTTTCCTGAATATATTCAGGAAAAAACGCATACGCCCTTTTTGGCCAACCAAGCAACCTGGAAAGGCAAATCAGCGCTACAAAGAAGTCTCGCTTCCCATCGGCCAAAAGGGCCATGCTGCAAAAAGTGTCAAAACCAGAAATGCAGGACAGGCCATGGAGAAATGGCAGCCTTGCTACGCTGATGGGCGGGATGTTAATTGCCAGCAGCCACTCTGGAGAAGTGTATGGTGTGTCCTGAAACATCGAAAAAACACAGCTTAGGGAGCGTACGGCACGTCCACTCATGGGCGTATAAATTGGGAAAAAGAAAAATCAGCAAGACAGAGGCACCCCAAAGTTTAGGGCTGCTCTGTTGACAAGAACCTCCACTTCATGACAACTTAAATATCCCAGGAAAGAGAAAAATGGATAAAGAAGTCGTGGTCCTTATGTACAATGGAATATCACTCAGACATGAAATCAATGTCATAAGGCTAGTAGAAGCAAGATGAGTGGAGTTAGGTACGACGATTCTAAGTGAAATAAGTCACACAGAAAAAGACACTTATCATAAGCTATCACTTATAGAGGGAATGTAAAAACCGCTACACTTGAACTGAATTACAAAACAGAACAGAGTCACACGTTTAGAAAACACACTATGGCTGCTTAACGGGAAAGGTGAGGTGGGGTGATGCATAAAACAAGGGGTTCAAATTCGCTCAGATACCGTTCCATACACCCAATATGTAATAGACAAGACCTATTCCTTGCTCAGTGAACTGGACTCAACACCCCCTATTCACCGCACAAGAATATAGGTGACTAGTAAGAATCTTAAAACCTATGTATTGATATATGTCTGGAAGTGAGTCAAGTGGGTGTAAAGCCGCATAAACACAGCCGTGAAAAGCAAATAAACCCCATTATAAAAATAAATTACTGTTAAAAACCCGTAAAACAAAGACAGTGAAAGAGAGAGAAATTCTTACAAAATTCGTTCAGAGGCTGTGATGCAACCTGGATTGACCATATCTACACGCACAGGTGGATGAGACATAAGGGTGGACACTCTTGGGGCTGAAAGGTTGGGTTAGGTTGGGTGAGCAAACGCAGACCCTTTAAAGTAATACTGCGTGGTACCCATCCCATGGGTCCCAAGTCTCCAGGTTCAAGGGCATCTTCCTACATCGAAAACATGCATGAGAAACTCAGAAGATGGTACACCGTGTGATTTTGAAAGGTTTCTAAAACGCACCTCATTTCTCATCTCCTTGTGCTCGGGTTCGCCATTCCAGCTACTTTACTAGCAATCTCCCTACTTGGAGAATCAGCACCTTTAACCTCCTGTTCTGTACAGGTTGCAATTTGTCCTGAGGATGAACGGGAAGAGGGGCAACCAATGAGAGACTAGATCTAGGTGTTGGGACAGGCACAGGTCACTCTAATTTCCCATCAGGAAGAAGAATTAATCACAGGCTCAGCCTGCCGCCCAGAAGCACAATAGGGCCTGAGGCTATCCCGCGCTTTTGCGGCCAGCTCCCAAAAAAGCGAGTTGAAAAATGGAGCTCAGGGACACTGCAATTCACAAACCCGCAGAGTTATAAATGATAACTCTCATCCACAGATATATTGAGGGAAGGCAACGAAGAGGATTTGAAAGCAAGGCAGAATTGCAGAAAACAGATTTCAGGAGGTAGATTCGAATCGCCTTTAAAGCACATGAAAAGCGGCAAAAGGTCGACAATGATGCCCTTGGCCAAAAAGGGCGTATGCGTTTTTTCCTGAATATATTCAGGAAAAAACGCATACGCCCTTTTTGGCCAACCAAGCAACCTGGAAAGGCAAATCAGCGCTACAAAGAAGTCTCGCTTCCCATCGGTCAAAAGGGCCATGCTGCAAAAAGTGTCAAAACCAGAAATGCAGGACAGGCCATGGAGAAATGGCAGCCTTGCTACGCTGATGAGCGGGATGTAAATTGCCAACAGCCACTCTGGAGAAGTGTACAGTGTGTCCTGAAACATCGAAAAAACACAGCTTAGGGAGCATAGGGCACGTCCACTCATGGGCGTATAAATTGGGAAAACTAAAAATCAGCAAGACACAGGCACCCCAAAGTTTAGGGCTGCTCTGTTGACAAGAACCTCCACTTCATGACACCTTAAATATCCCAGGAAAGAGAAAAATGGATAAAGAAGTTGTGGTCTTTATGTACAATGCAATATCACTCAGACATGAAATCAATGTCATAAGGCTAGTAGAAGCAAGATGAGTGGACTTAGGTACGACGATTCTAAGTGAAATAAGTGACACAGAAAAAGACACTTATCATAAGCTATCACTTATAGAGGGAATGTAAAAACCGCTACACTTGAACTGAATTACAGAACAGAACAGAATCACACGTTTAGAAAACACACTATGGCTGCTTAACGGGAAAGGTGAGGTGGGGTGATGCATAAAACAAGGGTTTCAAATTCGCTCAGATACCGTTCCATACACCCAATATGTAATAGACAAGACCTACTCTTTGCTCAGTGAACTGGACTCAACACCCCCTATTCACCGCACAAGAATATATGTGACTAGTAAGAATCTTAAAACCTATGTATTGATATCTGTCTGGAAGTGAGTCAAGTGGGTGTAAATCCGCATAAACACAGCCGTGAAAAGCAGCTAAACCCCATTATAAAAATAAATTACTTTTAAAAACCCGTAAAACAAAGACAGTGAAAGAGAGAGAAATTCTTACAAAATTCGTTCAGGGGCTGTGATGCAACCTGGATTGACCATATCTAGACCCACAGCTGGATGAGACATAAGGGTGGACACTCTTGGGGCTGAGAGGTTGGGTGAGGTTGGGTGAGCAAACGCAGACCCTTTAAAGTAATACTGCATGGTACCCATCCCATGGGTCCCAAATCTCCAGGTTCAAGGGCATCTTCCTACATCGAAATCTTGCATGAGGAACCCAGAAGAAGGTACACCATGTGATTTTGAAAGGTTTCTAAAACGCACCTCATTTCTCATCTCCTTGTGCTCGGGTTCGCCATTCCAGCTACTTTACTAGCAATCTCCCTACTTGGAGGATCAGCACCTTTAACCTCCTGTTCTGTACAGGTTGCAATTTGTCCTGAGGATGAACGGGAAGAGGGGCAACCAATGAGAGACTAGATCTAGGTGTTGGGACAGGCACAGGTCACTCTATTTTCCCATCAGGAAGAAGAATTAACCACAGGCTCAGCCTGCTGCCAGGAACCAGAATAGGGCCTGAGGCAAACCCGTGCTTTTGCGGCCAGCTCTCAAAAAAGACAGTTGAAAAATGGAGCTCAGGGACACTGCAATTCACAAACCCGCAGAGTTATAAGTGATAACTCTCATCCACAGATATATTGAGGGAAGGCAACGAAGAGGATTTGAAAGCAAGGCAGAATTGCAGGAAACAGATTTCAGGAGGTAGATCCGAATCGCCTTTAAGGCACATGAAAAGCGGCAAAACGTCGACAATGATGCCCTTGGCCAAAAAGGGCGTATGCGTTTTTTCCTGAATATATTCAGGAAAAAACGCATACGCCCTTTTTGGCCAACCAAGCAACCTGGAAAGGCAAATCAGCGCTACAAAGAAGTCTCGCTTCCCATCGGCCAAAAGGGCCATGCTGCAAAAAGTGTCAAAACCAGAAATGCAGGACAGGCCATGGAGAAATGGCAGCCTTGCTACGCTGATGGGCGGGATGTTAATTGCCAGCAGCCACTCTGGAGAAGTGTATGGTGTGTCCTGAAACATCGAAAAAACACAGCTTAGGGAGCGTACGGCACGTCCACTCATGGGCGTATAAATTGGGAAAAAGAAAAATCAGCAAGACACAGGCACCCCAAAGTTTAGGGCTGCTCTGTTGACAAGAACCTCCACTTCATGACAACTTAAATATCCCAGGAAAGAGAAAAATGGATAAAGAAGTCGTGGTCCTTATGTACAATGGAATATCACTCAGACATGAAATCAATGTCATAAGGCTAGTAGAAGCAAGATGAGTGGAGTTAGGTACGACGATTCTAAGTGAAATAAGTCACACAGAAAAAGACACTTATCATAAGCTATCACTTATAGAGGGAATGTAAAAACCGCTACACTTGAACTGAATTACAAAACAGAACAGAGTCACACGTTTAGAAAACACACTATGGCTGCTTAACGCGAAAGGTGAGGTGGGGTGATGCATAAAACAAGGGGTTCAAATTTGCTCAGATACCGTTCCATACACCCAATATGTAATAGACAAGACCTACTCCTTGCTCAGTGAACTGGACTCAACACCCCCTATTCACCGCACAAGAATATAGGTGACTAGTAAGAATCTTAAAACCTATGTATTGATATATGTCTGGAAGTGAGTCAAGTGGGTGTAAAGCCGCATAAACACAGCCGTGAAAAGCAACTAAACCCCATTATAAAAATAAATTACTGTTAAAAACCCGTAAAACAAAGACAGTGAAAGAGAGAGAAATTCTTACAAAATTCGTTCAGAGGCTGTGATGCAACCTGGATTGACCATATCTACACGCACAGGTGGATGAGACATAAGGGTGGACACTCTTGGGGCTGAAAGGGTGGGTTAGGTTGGGTGAGCAAATGCAGACCCTTTAAAGTAATACTGCGTGGTACCCATCCCATGGGTCCCAAATCTCCAGGTTCAAGGGCATCTTCCTACATCGAAAACATGCATGAGAAACTCAGAAGATGGTACACCGTGTGATTTTGAAAGGTTTCTAAAACGCACCTCATTTCTCATCTCCTTGTGCTCGGGTTCGCCATTCCAGCTACTTTACTAGCAATCTCCCTACTTGGAGAATCAGCACCTTTAACCTCCTGTTCTGTACAGGTTGCAATTTGTCCTGAGGATGAACGGGAAGAGGGGCAACCAATGAGAGACTAGATCTAGGTGTTGGGACAGGCACAGGTCACTCTAATTTCCCATCAGGAAGAAGAATTAATCACAGGCTCAGCCTGCCGCCCAGAAGCACAATAGGGCCTGAGGCAATCCCGTGCTTTTGCGGCCAGCTCCCAAACAAGACAGTTGAAAAATGGAGCTCAGGGGCACTGCCATTCACAAACCTGCTGAGTTATAAATGATAACTCTCGTCCACAAATATATTGAGGGAAGGCAACGAAGAGGATTTGAAAGCAAGGCAGAATTGCAGGAAACAGGTTTCAGGAGGTAGATTCGAATCGCCTTTAAAGCACATGAAAAGCGGCAAAACGTCGACAATGATGCCCTTGGCCAAAAAGGGCGTATGCGTTTTTTCCTGAATATATTCAGGAAAAAACGCATACGCCCTTTTTGGCCAACCAAGCAACCTGGAAAGGCAAATCAGCGCTACAAAGAAGTCTCGCTTCCCATCGGTCAAAAGGGTCATGCTGCAAAAAGTGTCAAAACCAGAAATGCAGGACAGGCCATGGAGAAATGGCAGCCTTGCTACGCTGATGGGCGGGATGTTAATTGCCAGCAGCCACTCTGGAGAAGTGTATGGTGTGTCCTGAAACATCGAAAAAACACAGCTTAGGGAGCGTACGGCACGTCCACTCATGGGCGTATAAATTGGGAAAAACAAAAATCAGCAAGACACAGGCACCCCAAAGTTTAGGGCTGCTCTGTTGACAAGAACCTCCACTTCATGACAACTTAAATATCCCAGGAAAGAGAAAAATGGATAAAGAAGTCGTGGTCCTTATGTACAATGGAATATCACTCAGACATGAAATCAATGTCATAAGGCTAGTAGAAGCAAGATGAGTGGAGTTAGGTACGACGGTTCTAAGTGAAATAAGTGACACAGAAAAAGACACTTATCATAAGCTATCACTTATAGAGGGAATGTAAAAACCGCTACACTTGAACTGAATTACAGAACAGAACAGAATCACACGTTTAGAAAACACACTATGGCTGCTTAACGGGAAAGGTGAGGTGGGGTGATGCATAAAACAAGGGTTTCAAATTCGCTCAGATACCGTTCCATACACCCAATATGTAATAGACAAGACCTACTCTTTGCTCAGTGAACTGGACTCAACACCCCCTATTCACCGCACAAGAATATATGTGACTAGTAAGAATCTTAAAACCTATGTATTGATATCTGTCCGGAAGTGAGTCAAGTGGGTGTAAATCCGCATAAACACAGCCGTGAAAAGCAGCTAAACCCCATTATAAAAATAAATTACTTTTAAAAACCCGTAAAACAAAGACAGTGAAAGAGAGAGAAATTCTTACAAAATTCGTTCAGGGGCTGTGATGCAACCTGGATTGACCATATCTAGACCCACAGCTGGATGAGACATAAGGGTGGACACTCTTGGGGCTGAGAGGTTGGGTGAGGTTGGGTGAGCAAACGCAGACCCTTTAAAGTAATACTGCATGGTACCCATCCCATGGGTCCCAAATCTCCAGGTTCAAGGGCATCTTCCTACATCGAAATCTTGCATGAGGAACCCAGAAGAAGGTACACCATGTGATTTTGAAAGGTTTCTAAAACGCACCTCATTTCTCATCTCCTTGTGCTCGGGTTCGCCATTCCAGCTACTTTACTAGCAATCTCCCTACTTGGAGGATCAGCACCTTTAACCTCCTGTTCTGTACAGGTTGCAATTTGTCCTGAGGATGAACGGGAAGAGGGGCAACCAATGAGAGACTAGATCTAGGTGTTGGGACAGGCACAGGTCACTCTATTTTCCCATCAGGAAGAAGAATTAACCACAGGCTCAGCCTGCTGCCAGGAACCAGAATAGGGCCTGAGGCAAACCCGTGCTTTTGCGGCCAGCTCTCAAAAAAGACAGTTGAAAAATGGAGCTCAGGGACACTGCAATTCACAAACCCGCAGAGTTATAAGTGATAACTCTCATCCACAGATATATTGAGGGAAGGCAACGAAGAGGATTTGAAAGCAAGGCAGAATTGCAGGAAACAGATTTCAGGAGGTAGATCCGAATCGCCTTTAAGGCACATGAAAAGCGGCAAAACGTCGACAATGATGCCCTTGGCCAAAAAGGGCGTATGCGTTTTTTCCTGAATATATTCAGGAAAAAACGCATACGCCCTTTTTGGCCAACCAAGCAACCTGGAAAGGCAAATCAGCGCTACAAAGAAGTCTCGCTTCCCATCGGCCAAAAGGGCCATGCTGCAAAAAGTGTCAAAACCAGAAATGCAGGACAGGCCATGGAGAAATGGCAGCCTTGCTACGCTGATGGGCGGGATGTTAATTGCCAGCAGCCACTCTGGAGAAGTGTATGGTGTGTCCTGAAACATCGAAAAAACACAGCTTAGGGAGCGTACGGCACGTCCACTCATGGGCGTATAAATTGGGAAAAAGAAAAATCAGCAAGACACAGGCACCCCAAAGTTTAGGGCTGCTCTGTTGACAAGAACCTCCACTTCATGACAACTTAAATATCCCAGGAAAGAGAAAAATGGATAAAGAAGTCGTGGTCCTTATGTACAATGGAATATCACTCAGACATGAAATCAATGTCATAAGGCTAGTAGAAGCAAGATGAGTGGAGTTAGGTACGACGATTCTAAGTGAAATAAGTCACACAGAAAAAGACACTTATCATAAGCTATCACTTATAGAGGGAATGTAAAAACCGCTACACTTGAACTGAATTACAAAACAGAACAGAGTCACACGTTTAGAAAACACACTATGGCTGCTTAACGCGAAAGGTGAGGTGGGGTGATGCATAAAACAAGGGGTTCAAATTTGCTCAGATACCGTTCCATACACCCAATATGTAATAGACAAGACCTACTCCTTGCTCAGTGAACTGGACTCAACACCCCCTATTCACCGCACAAGAATATAGGTGACTAGTAAGAATCTTAAAACCTATGTATTGATATATGTCTGGAAGTGAGTCAAGTGGGTGTAAAGCCGCATAAACACAGCCGTGAAAAGCAACTAAACCCCATTATAAAAATAAATTACTGTTAAAAACCCGTAAAACAAAGACAGTGAAAGAGAGAGAAATTCTTACAAAATTCGTTCAGAGGCTGTGATGCAACCTGGATTGACCATATCTACACGCACAGGTGGATGAGACATAAGGGTGGACACTCTTGGGGCTGAAAGGGTGGGTTAGGTTGGGTGAGCAAATGCAGACCCTTTAAAGTAATACTGCGTGGTACCCATCCCATGGGTCCCAAATCTCCAGGTTCAAGGGCATCTTCCTACATCGAAAACATGCATGAGAAACTCAGAAGATGGTACACCGTGTGATTTTGAAAGGTTTCTAAAACGCACCTCATTTCTCATCTCCTTGTGCTCGGGTTCGCCATTCCAGCTACTTTACTAGCAATCTCCCTACTTGGAGAATCAGCACCTTTAACCTCCTGTTCTGTACAGGTTGCAATTTGTCCTGAGGATGAACGGGAAGAGGGGCAACCAATGAGAGACTAGATCTAGGTGTTGGGACAGGCACAGGTCACTCTAATTTCCCATCAGGAAGAAGAATTAATCACAGGCTCAGCCTGCCGCCCAGAAGCACAATAGGGCCTGAGGCAATCCCGTGCTTTTGCGGCCAGCTCCCAAACAAGACAGTTGAAAAATGGAGCTCAGGGGCACTGCCATTCACAAACCTGCTGAGTTATAAATGATAACTCTCGTCCACAAATATATTGAGGGAAGGCAACGAAGAGGATTTGAAAGCAAGGCAGAATTGCAGGAAACAGGTTTCAGGAGGTAGATTCGAATCGCCTTTAAAGCACATGAAAAGCGGCAAAACGTCGACAATGATGCCCTTGGCCAAAAAGGGCGTATGCGTTTTTTCCTGAATATATTCAGGAAAAAACGCATACGCCCTTTTTGGCCAACCAAGCAACCTGGAAAGGCAAATCAGCGCTACAAAGAAGTCTCGCTTCCCATCGGTCAAAAGGGTCATGCTGCAAAAAGTGTCAAAACCAGAAATGCAGGACAGGCCATGGAGAAATGGCAGCCTTGCTACGCTGATGGGCGGGATGTTAATTGCCAGCAGCCACTCTGGAGAAGTGTATGGTGTGTCCTGAAACATCGAAAAAACACAGCTTAGGGAGCGTACGGCACGTCCACTCATGGGCGTATAAATTGGGAAAAACAAAAATCAGCAAGACACAGGCACCCCAAAGTTTAGGGCTGCTCTGTTGACAAGAACCTCCACTTCATGACAACTTAAATATCCCAGGAAAGAGAAAAATGGATAAAGAAGTCGTGGTCCTTATGTACAATGGAATATCACTCAGACATGAAATCAATGTCATAAGGCTAGTAGAAGCAAGATGAGTGGAGTTAGGTACGACGATTCTAAGTGAAATAAGTCACACAGAAAAAGACACTTATCATAAGCTATCACTTATAGAGGGAATGTAAAAACCGCTACACTTGAACTGAATTACAAAACAGAACAGAGTCACACGTTTAGAAAACACACTATGGCTGCTTAACGGGAAAGGTGAGGTGGGGTGATGCATAAAACAAGGGGTTCAAATTCGCTCAGATACCGTTCCATACACCCAATATGTAATAGACAAGACCTACTCCTTGCTCAGTGAACTGGACTCAACACCCACTATTCACCGCACAAGAATATAGGTGACTAGTAAGAATCTTAAAACCTATGTATTGATATATGTCTGGAAGTGAGTCAAGTGGGTGTAAAGCCGCATAAACACAGCCGTGAAAAGCAACTAAACCCCATTATAAAAATAAATTACTTTTAAAAACCCGTAAAACAAAGACAGTGAAAGAGAGAGAAATTCTTACAAAATTCGTTCAGAGGCTGTGATGCAACCTGGATTGACCATATCTACACGCACAGGTGGATGAGACATAAGGGTGGACACTCTTGGGGCTGAAAGGTTGGGTTAGGTTGGGTGAGCAAACACAGACCCTTTAAAGTAATACTGCGTGGTACCCATCCCATGGGTCCCAAGTCTCCAGGTTCAAGGGCATCTTCCTACATCGAAAACATGCATGAGAAACTCAGAAGATGGTACACCGTGTGATTTTGAAAGGTTTCTAAAACGCACCTCATTTCTCATCTCCTTGTGCTCGGGTTCGCCATTGCAGCTACTTTACTAGCAATCTCCCTACTTGGAGAATCAGCACCTTTAACCTCCTGTTCTGTACAGGTTGCAATTTGTCCTGAGGATGAACGGGAAGAGGGGCAACCAATGAGAGACTAGATCTAGGTGTTGGGACAGGCACAGGTCACTCTAATTTCCCATCAGGAAGAAGAATTAATCACAGGCTCAGCCTGCCGCCCAGAAGCACAATAGGGCCTGAGGCTATCCCGCGCTTTTGCGGCCAGCTCCCAAAAAAGCGAGTTGAAAAATGGAGCTCAGGGACACTGCAATTCACAAACCCGCAGAGTTATAAATGATAACTCTCATCCACAGATATATTGAGGGAAGGCAACGAAGAGGATTTGAAAGCAAGGCAGAATTGCAGAAAACAGATTTCAGGAGGTAGATTCGAATCGCCTTTAAAGCACATGAAAAGCGGCAAAAGGTCGACAATGATGCCCTTGGCCAAAAAGGGCGTATGCGTTTTTTCCTGAATATATTCAGGAAAAAACGCATACGCCCTTTTTGGCCAACCAAGCAACCTGGAAAGGCAAATCAGCGCTACAAAGAAGTCTCGCTTCCCATCGGTCAAAAGGGCCATGCTGCAAAAAGTGTCAAAACCAGAAATGCAGGACAGGCCATGGAGAAATGGCAGCCTTGCTACGCTGATGAGCGGGATGTAAATTGCCAACAGCCACTCTGGAGAAGTGTACAGTGTGTCCTGAAACATCGAAAAAACACAGCTTAGGGAGCATAGGGCACGTCCACTCATGGGCGTATAAATTGGGAAAATTAAAAATCAGCAAGACACAGGCACCCCAAAGTTTAGGGCTGCTCTGTTGACAAGAACCTCCACTTCATGACACCTTAAATATCCCAGGAAAGAGAAAAATGGATAAAGAAGTTGTGGTCTTTATGTACAATGCAATATCACTCAGACATGAAATCAATGTCATAAGGCTAGTAGAAGCAAGATGAGTGGACTTAGGTACGACGATTCTAAGTGAAATAAGTCACACAGAAAAAGACACTTATCATAAGCTATCACTTATAGAGGGAATGTAAAAACCGCTACACTTGAACTGAATTACAGAACAGAACAGAATCACACGTTTAGAAAACACACTATGGCTGCTTAACGGGAAAGGTGAGGTGGGGTGATGCATAAAACAAGGGTTTCAAATTCGCTCAGATACCGTTCCATACACCCAATATGTAATAGACAAGACCTACTCTTTGCTCAGTGAACTGGACTCAACACCCCCTATTCACCGCACAAGAATATATGTGACTAGTAACAATCTTAAAACCTATGTATTGATATCTGTCTGGAAGTGAGTCAAGTGGGTGTAAATCCGCATAAACACAGCCGTGAAAAGCAGCTAAACCCCATTATAAAAATAAATTACTTTTAAAAACCCGTAAAACAAAGACAGTGAAAGAGAGACAAATTCTTACAAAATTCGTTCAGGGGCTGTGACGCAACCTGGATTGACCATATCTAGACCCACAGCTGGATGAGACATAAGGGTGGACACTCTTGGGGCTGAGAGGTTGGGTGAGGTTGGGTGAGCAAACGCAGACCCTTTAAAGTAATACTGCATGGTACCCATCCCATGGGTCCCAAATCTCCAGGTTCAAGGGCATCTTCCTACATCGAAATCTTGCATGAGGAACCCAGAAGAAGGTACACCATGTGATTTTGAAAGGTTTCTAAAACGCACCTCATTTCTCATCTCCTTGTGCTCGGGTTCACCATTCCAGCTACTTTACTAGCAATCTCCCTACTTGGAGGATCAGCACCTTTAACCTCCTGTTCTGTACAGGTTGCAATTTGTCCTGAGGATGAACGGGAAGAGGGGCAACCAATGAGAGACTAGATCTAGGTGTTGGGACAGGCACAGGTCACTCTATTTTCCCATCAGGAAGAAGAATTAACCACAGGCTCAGCCTGCTGCCAGGAACCAGAATAGGGCCTGAGGCAAACCCGTGCTTTTGCGGCCAGCTCTCAAAAAAGACAGTTGAAAAATGGAGCTCAGGGACACTGCAATTCACAAACCCGCAGAGTTATAAGTGATAACTCTCATCCACAGATATATTGAGGGAAGGCAACGAAGAGGATTTGAAAGCAAGGCAGAATTGCAGGAAACAGATTTCAGGAGGTAGAACCGAATCGCCTTTAAGGCACATGAAAAGCGGCAAAACGTCGACAATGATGCCCTTGGCCAAAAAGGGCGTATGCGTTTTTTCCTGAATATATTCAGGAAAAAACGCATACGCCCTTTTTGGCCAACCAAGCAACCTGGAAAGGCAAATCAGCGCTACAAAGAAGTCTCGCTTCCCATCGGCCAAAAGGGCCATGCTGCAAAAAGTGTCAAAACCAGAAATGCAGGACAGGCCATGGAGAAATGGCAGCCTTGCTACGCTGATGGGCGGGATGTTAATTGCCAGCAGCCACTCTGGAGAAGTGTACGGTGTGTCCTGAAACATCGAAAAAACACAGCTTAGGGAGCATAGGGCACGTCCACTCATTGGCGTATAAATTGGGAAAACTAAAAATCAGCAAGACACAGGCACCCCAAAGATTAGGGCTGCTATGTTGACAAGAACCTCCACTTCATGACACCTTAAATATCCCAGGAAAGAGAAAAATGGATAAAGAAGTCGTGGTCCTTATGTACAATGGAATATCACTCAGACATGAAATCAATGTCATAAGGCTAGTAGAAGCAAGATGAGTGGAGTTAGGTACGACGATTCTAAGTGAAATAAGTCACACAGAAAAAGACACTTATCATAAGCTATCACTTATAGAGGGAATGTAAAAACCGCTACACTTGAACTGAATTACAAAACAGAACAGAGTCACACGTTTAGAAAACACAGTATGGCTGCTTAACGCGAAAGGTGAGGTGGGGTGATGCATAAAACAAGGGGTTCAAATTCGCTCAGATACGGTTCCATACACCCAATATGTAATAGACAAGACCTACTCCTTGCTCAGTGAACTGGACTCAACACCCCCTATTCACCGCACAAGAATATAGGTGACTAGTAAGAATCTTAAAACCTATGTATTGATATATGTCTGGAAGTGAGTCAAGTGGGTGTAAAGCCGCATAAACACAGCCGTGAAAAGCAACTAAACCCCATTATAAAAATAAATTACTGTTAAAAACCCGTAAAACAAAGACAGTGAAAGAGAGAAAAATTCTTACAAAATTCGTTCAGAGGCTGTGATGCAACCTGGATTGACCATATCTACACGCACAGGTGGATGAGACATAAGGGTGGACACTCTTGGGGCTGAAAGGTTGGGTTAGGTTGGGTGAGCAAATGCAGACCCTTTAAAGTAATACTGCGTGGTACCCATCCCATGGGTCCCAAGTCTCCAGGTTCAAGGGCATCTTCCTACATCGAAAACATGCATGAGAAACTCAGAAGATGGTACACCGTGTGATTTTGAAAGGTTTCTAAAACGCACCTCATTTCTCATCTCCTTGTGCTCGGGTTCGCCATTCCAGCTACTTTACTAGCAATCTCCCTACTTGGAGAATCAGCACCTTTAACCTCCTGTTCTGTACAGGTTGCAATTTGTCCTGAGGATGAACGGGAAGAGGGGCAACCAATGAGAGACTAGATCTAGGTGTTGGGACAGGCACAGGTCACTCTAATTTCCCATCAGGAAGAAGAATTAATCACAGGCTCAGCCTGCCGCCCAGAAGCACAATAGGGCCTGAGGCAATCCCGTGCTTTTGCGGCCAGCTCCCAAACAAGACAGTTGAAAAATGGAGCTCAGGGGCACTGCCATTCACAAACCTGCTGAGTTATAAATGATAACTCTCGTCCACAAATATATTGAGGGAAGGCAACGAAGAGGATTTGAAAGCAAGGCAGAATTGCAGGAAACAGGTTTCAGGAGGTAGATTCGAATCGCCTTTAAAGCACATGAAAAGCGGCAAAACGTCGACAATGATGCCCTTGGCCAAAAAGGGCGTATGCGTTTTTTCCTGAATATATTCAGGAAAAAACGCATACGCCCTTTTTGGCCAACCAAGCAACCTGGAAAGGCAAATCAGCGCTACAAAGAAGTCTCGCTTCCCATCGGTCAAAAGGGTCATGCTGCAAAAAGTGTCAAAACCAGAAATGCAGGACAGGCCATGGAGAAATGGCAGCCTTGCTACGCTGATGGGCGGGATGTTAATTGCCAGCAGCCACTCTGGAGAAGTGTATGGTGTGTCCTGAAACATCGAAAAAACACAGCTTAGGGAGCGTACGGCACGTCCACTCATGGGCGTATAAATTGGGAAAAAGAAAAATCAGCAAGACACAGGCACCCCAAAGTTTAGGGCTGCTCTGTTGACAAGAACCTCCACTTCATGACAACTTAAATATCCCAGGAAAGAGAAAAATGGATAAAGAAGTCGTGGTCCTTATGTACAATGGAATATCACTCAGACATGAAATCAATGTCATAAGGCTAGTAGAAGCAAGATGAGTGGAGTTAGGTACGACGATTCTAAGTGAAATAAGTCACACAGAAAAAGACACTTATCATAAGCTATCACTTATAGAGGGAATGTAAAAACCGCTACACTTGAACTGAATTACAAAACAGAACAGAGTCACACGTTTAGAAAACACACTATGGCTGCTTAACGGGAAAGGTGAGGTGGGGTGATGCATAAAACAAGGGGTTCAAATTCGCTCAGATACCGTTCCATACACCCAATATGTAATAGACAAGACCTACTCCTTGCTCAGTGAACTGGACTCAACACCCCCTATTCACCGCACAAGAATATAGGTGACTAGTAAGAATCTTAAAACCTATGTATTGATATATGTCTGGAAGTGAGTCAAGTGGGTGTAAAGCCGCATAAACACAGCCGTGAAAAGCAACTAAACCCCATTATAAAAATAAATTACTTTTAAAAACCCGTAAAACAAAGACAGTGAAAGAGAGAGAAATTCTTACAAAATTCGTTCAGAGGCTGTGATGCAACCTGGATTGACCATATCTACACGCACAGGTGGATGAGACATAAGGGTGGACACTCTTGGGGCTGAAAGGTTGGGTTAGGTTGGGTGAGCAAACACAGACCCTTTAAAGTAATACTGCGTGGTACCCATCCCATGGGTCCCAAGTCTCCAGGTTCAAGGGCATCTTCCTACATCGAAAACATGCATGAGAAACTCAGAAGATGGTACACCGTGTGATTTTGAAAGGTTTCTAAAACGCACCTCATTTCTCATCTCCTTGTGGTCGGGTTCGCCATTCCAGCTACTTTACTAGCAATCTCCCTACTTGGAGAATCAGCACCTTTAACCTCCTGTTCTGTACAGGTTGCAATTTGTCCTGAGGATGAACGGGAAGAGGGGCAACCAATGAGAGACTAGATCTAGGTGTTGGGACAGGCACAGGTCAGTCTAATTTCCCATCAGGAAGAAGAATTAATCACAGGCTCAGCCTGCCGCCCAGAAGCACAATAGGGCCTGAGGCAATCCCGTGCTTTTGCGGCCAGCTCCCAAAAAAGCGAGTTGAAAAATGGAGCTCAGGGACACTGCAATTCACAAACCCGCAGAGTTATAAATGATAACTCTCATCCACAGATATATTGAGGGAAGGCAACGAAGAGGATTTGAAAGCAAGGCAGAATTGCAGAAAACAGATTTCAGGAGGTAGATTCGAATCGCCTTTAAAGCACATGAAAAGCGGCAAAAGGTCGACAATGATGCCCTTGGCCAAAAAGGGCGTATGCGTTTTTTCCTGAATATATTCAGGAAAAAACGCATACGCCCTTTTTGGCCAACCAAGCAACCTGGAAAGGCAAATCAGCGCTACAAAGAAGTCTCGCTTCCCATCGGTGAAAAGGGCCATGCTGCAAAAAGTGTCAAAACCAGAAATGCAGGACAGGCCATGGAGAAATGGCAGCCTTGCTACGCTGATGAGCGGGATGTAAATTGCCAACAGCCACTCTGGAGAAGTGTACAGTGTGTCCTGAAACATCGGAAAAACACAGCTTAGGGAGCATAGGGCACGTCCACTCATGGGCGTATAAATTGGGGAAACTAAAAATCAGCAAGACACAGGCACCCCAAAGTTTAGGGCTGCTCTGTTGACAAGAACCTCCACTTCATGACACCTTAAATATCCCAGGAAAGAGAAAAATGGATAAAGAAGTTGTGGTCCTTATGTACAATGCAATATCACTCAGACATGAAATCAATGTCATAAGGCTAGTAGAAGCAAGATGAGTGGACTTAGGTACGACAATTCTAAGTGAAATAAGTCACACAGAAAAAGACACTTATCATAAGCTATCACTTATAGAGGGAATGTAAAAACCGCTACACTTGAACTGAATTACAGAACAGAACAGAATCACACGTTTAGAAAACACACTATGGCTGCTTAACGGGAAAGGTGAGGTGGGGTGATGCATAAAACAAGGGTTTCAAATTCGCTCAGATACCGTTCCATACACCCAATATGTAATAGACAAGACCTACTCTTTGCTCAGTGAACTGGACTCAACACCCCCTATTCACCGCACAAGAATATATGTGACTAGTAACAATCTTAATACCTATGTATTGATATCTGTCTGGAAGTGAGTCAAGTGGGTGTAAATCCGCATAAACACAGCCGTGAAAAGCAGCTAAACCCCATTATAAAAATAAATTACTTTTAAAATCCCGTAAAAGAAAGACAGTGAAAGAGAGAGAAATTCTTACATAATTCGTTCAGGGGCTGTGATGCAACCTTGATTGACCATATCTAGACCCACAGCTGGATGAGACATAAGGGTGGACACTCTTGGGGCTGAGAGGTTGGGTGAGGTTGGGTGAGAAAACGCAGACCCTTTAAAATAATACTGCATGGTACCCATCCCATGGGTCCCAAATCTCCAGGTTCAAGGGCATCTTCCTACATCGAAATCTTGCATGAGGAACCCAGAAGAAGGTACACCGTGTGACTTTGAAAGGTTTCTAAAACGCACCTCATTTCTCATCTCCTTGTGCTCGGGTTCGCCATTCCAGCTACTTCATTAGCAATCTCCCTACTTGGAGAATCAGCACCTTTAACCTCCTGTTCTGTACAGGTTGCAATTTGTCCTGAGGATGAACGGGAAGAGGGGCAACCAATGAGAGACTAGATCTAGGTGTTGGGACAGGCACAGGTCACTCTATTTTCCCATCAGGAAGAAGAATTAACTACAGGCTCAGCCTGCCGCAGGGAACAAGAATAGGGCCTGAGGCAATCCCGTGCTTTTGCGGCCAGCTCCCAAAAAAGACAGTTGAAAAATGGAGCTCAGGGGCACTGCCATTCACAAACCTGCTGAGTTATAAATGATAACTCTCGTCCACAAATATATTGAGGGAAGGCAACGAAGAGGATTTGAAAGCAAGGCAGAATTGCAGGAAACAGGTTTCAGGCGGTAGATTCGAATCGCCTTTAAAGCACATGAAAAGCGGCAAAACGTCGACAATGATGCCCTTGGCCAAAAAGGGCGTATGCGTTTTTTCCTGAATATATTCAGGAAAAAACGCATACGCCCTTTTTGGCCAATCAAGCAACGTGGAAAAGCAAATCAGCGCTACAAAGAAGTCTCGCTTCCCATCGGTCAAAAGGGTCATGCTGCAAAAAGTGTCAAAACCAGAAATGCAGGACAGGCCATGGAGAAATGGCAGCCTTGCTACGCTGATGGGCGGGATGTTAATTGCCAGCAGCCACTCTGGAGAAGTGTATGGTGTGTCCTGAAACATCAAAAAAACACAGCTTAGGGAGCGTACGGCACGTCCACTCATGGGCGTATAAATTGGGAAAAAGAAAAATCAGCAAGACACAGGCACCCCAAAGTTTAGGGCTGCTCTGTTGACAAGAACCTCCACTTCATGACACCTTAAATATCCCAGGAAAGAGAAAAATGGATAAAGAAGTTGTGGTCCTTATGTACAATGCAATATCACTCAGACATGAAATCAATGTCATAAGGCTAGTAGAAGCAAGATGAGTGGACTTAGGTACGACGATTCTAAGTGAAATAAGTGACACAGAAAAAGACACTTATCATAAGCTATCACTTATAGAGGGAATGTAAAAACCGCTACACTTGAACTGAATTACAGAACAGAACAGAATCACACGTTTAGAAAACACACTATGGCTGCTTAACGGGAAAGGTGAGGTGGGGTGATGCATAAAACAAGGGTTTCAAATTCGCTCAGATACCGTTCCATACACCCAATATGTAATAGACAAGACCTACTCTTTGCTCAGTGAACTGGACTCAACACCCCCTATTCACCGCACAAGAATATATCTGACTAGTAACAATCTTAAAACCTATGTATTGATATCTGTCTGGAAGTGAGTCAAGTGGGTGTAAATCCGCATAAACACAGCCGTGAAAAGCAGCTAAACCCCATTATAAAAATAAATTACTTTTAAAAACCCGTAAAACAAAGACAGTGAAAGAGAGAGAAATTCTTACAAAATTCGTTCAGGGGCTGTGATGCAACCTGGATTGACCATATCTAGACCCACAGCTGGATGAGACATAAGGGTGGACAGTCTTGGGGCTGAGAGGTTGGGTGAGGTTGGGTGAGAAAACGCAGACCCTTTAAAGTAATACTGCATGGTACCCATCCCATGGGTACCAAATCTCCAGGTTCAAGGGCATCTTCCTACATCGAAATCTTGCATGAGGAACCCAGAAGAAGGTACACCGTGTAATTTTGAAAGGTTTCTAAAACGCACCTCATTTCTCATCTCCTTGTGATCGGGTTCGCCATTCCAGCTACTTCACTAGCAATCTCCCTACTTGGAGAATCAGCACCTTTAACCTCCTGTTCTGTACAGGTTGCAATTTGTCCTGAGGATGAACGGGAAGAGGGGCAACCAATGAGAGACTAGATCTAGGTGTTGGGACAGGCACAGGTCACTCTATTTTCCCATCAGGAAGAAGAATTAACCACAGGCTCAGCCTGCCGCCGGGAACCAGAATAGGGCCTGAGGCAATCCCGTGCTTTTGCGGCCAGCTCCCAAACAAGACAGGTGAAAAATGGAGCTCAGGGGCACTGCCATTCACAAACCTGCTGAGTTATAAATGATAACTCTCGTCCACAAATATATTGAGGGAAGGCAACGAAGAGGATTTGAAAGCAAGGCAGAATTGCAGGAAACAGGTTTCAGGAGGTAGATTCGAATCGACTTTAAAGCACATGAAAAGCGGCAAAACGTCGACAATGATGCCCTTGGCCAAAAAGGGCGTATGCGTTTTTTCCTGAATATATTCAGGAAAAAACGCATACGCCCTTTTTGGCCAACCAAGCAACGTGGAAAGGCAAATCAGCGCTACAAAGAAGTCTCGCTTCCCATCGGTCAAAAGGGTCATGCTGCAAAAAGTGTCAAAACCAGAAATGCAGGACAGGCCATGGAGAAATGGCAGCCTTGCTACGCTGATGGGCGGGATGTTAATTGCCAGCAGCCACTCTGGAGAAGTGTATGGTGTGTCCTGAAACATCGAAAAAACACAGCTTAGGGAGCGTATGGCACGTCCACTCATGGGCGTATAAATTGGGAAAAAGAAAAATCAGCAAGACACAGGCACCCCAAAGTTTAGGGCTGCTCTGTTGACAAGAACCTCCACTTCATGACAACTTAAATATCCCAGGAAAGAGAAAAACGGATAAAGAAGTCGTGGTCCTTATGTACAATGGAATATCACTCAGACATGAAATCAATGTCATAAGGCTAGTAGAAGCAAGATGAGTGGAGTTAGGTACGACGATTCTAAGTGAAATAAGTCACACAGAAAAAGACACTTATCATAAGCTATCACTTATAGAGGGAATGTAAAAACCGCTACACTTGAACTGAATTACAAAACAGAACAGAGTCACACGTTTAGAAAACACACTATGGCTGCTTAACGGGAAAGGTGAGGTGGGGTGATGCATAAAACAAGGGTTTCAAATTCGCTCAGATACCGTTCCATACACCCAATATGTAATAGACAAGACCTACTCTTTGCTCAGTGAACTGGCCTCAACACCCCCTATTCACCAAACAAGAATATATGTGACTAGTAACAATCTTAAAACCTATGTATTGATATCTGTCTGAAAGTGAGTCAAGTGGGTGTAAATCCGCATAAACACAGCCGTGAAAAGCAGCTAAACCCCATTATAAAAATAAATTACTTTTAAAAACCCGTAAAACAAAGACAGTGAAAGAGAGAGAAATTCTTACAAAATTCGTTCAGGGGCTGTGATGCAACCTGGATTGACCATATCTAGACCCACAGCTGGATGAGACATAAGGGTGGACACTCTTGGGGCTGAGAGGTTGGGTGAGGTTGGGTGAGAAAACTCAGACCCTTTAAAGTAATACTGCATGGTACCCATCCCATGGGTCCCATATCTCCAGGTTCAAGGGCATCTTCCTACATCGAAATCTTGCATGAGGAACCCAGAAGAAGGTACATCATGCGATTTTGAAAGGTTTCTAAAACGCACCTCATTTCTCATCTCCTTGTGCTCGGGTTCACCATTCCAGCTACTTCACTAGCAATCTCCCTACTTGGAGAATCAGCACCTTTAACCTCCTGTTCTGTACAGGTTGCAATTTGTCCTGAGGATGAACGGGAAGAGGGGCAACCAATGAGAGACTAGATCTAGGTGTTGGGACAGGCACAGGTCACTCTATTTTCCCATCAGGAAGAAGAATTAACCACAGGCTCAGCCTGCCGCCGGGAACCAGAATAGGGCCTGAGGCAATCCCGTGCTTTTGCGGCCAGCTCCCAAACAAGACAGTTGAAAAATGGAGCTCAGGGGCACTGCCATTCACAAACCTGCTGAGTTATAAATGATAACTCTCGTCCACAAATATATTGAGGGAAAGCAACGAAGAGGATTTGAAAGCAAGGCAGAATTGCAGGAAACAGGTTTCAGGAGGTAGATTCGAATCGCCTTTAAAGCACATGAAAAGCGGCAAAACGTCGACAATGATGCCCTTGGCCAAAAAGGGCGTATGCGTTTTTTCCTGAATATATTCAGGAAAAAACGCATACGCCCTTTTTGGCCAACCAAGCAACCTGGAAAGGCAAATCAGCGCTACAAAGAAGTCTCGCTTCCCATCGGTCAAAAGGGTCATGCTGCAAAAAGTGTCAAAACCAGAAATGCAGGACAGGCCATGGAGAAATGGCAGCCTTGCTACGCTGATGGGCGGGATGTTAATTGCCAGCAGCCACTCTGGAGAAGTGTACAGGGTGTACTGAAACATCGAAAAAACACAGCTTAGGGAGCATAGGGCACGTCCACTCATGGGCGTATAAATTGGGAAAAAGAAAAATCAGCAAGACACAGGCACCCCAAAGTTTAGGGCTGCTCTGTTGACAAGAACCTCCACTTCATGACACCTTAAATATCCCAGGAAAGAGAAAAATGGATAAAGAAGTTGTGGTCCTTATGTACAATGCAATATCACTCAGACATGAAATCAATGTCATAAGGCTAGTAGAAGCAAGATGAGTGGACTTAGGTACGACGATTCTAAGTGAAATAAGTCACACAGAAAAACACACTTATCATAAGCTATCACTTATAGAGGGAATGTAAAAACCGCTACACTTGAACTGAATTACAGAACAGAACAGAATCACACGTTTAGAAAACACACTATGGCTGCTTAACGGGAAAGGTGAGGTGGGGTGATGCATAAAACAAGGGTTTCAAATTCGCTCAGATACCGTTCCATACACCCAATATGTAATAGACAAGACCTACTCCTTGCTCAGTGAACTGGACTGAAGACCCCCTATTCACCGCACAAGAATATATGTGACTAGTAACAATCTTAAAACCTATGTATTGATATCTGTCTGAAAGTGAGTCAAGTGGGTGTAAATCCGCATAAACACAGCCGTGAAAAGCAGCTAAACCCCATTATAAAAATAAATTACTTTTAAAAACCCGTAAAACAAAGACAGTGAAAGAGAGAGAAATTCTTACAAAATTCGTTCAGAGGCTGTGATGCAACCTGGATTGACCATATCTACACGCACAGCTGGATGAGACATAAGGGTGGACAGTCTTGGGGCTGAAAGGTTGGGTTAGGTTGGGTGAGCAAACGCAGACCCTTTAAAGTAATACTGCGTGGTACCCATCCCATGGGTCCCAAGTCTCCAGGGTTGAGGGCATCTTCCTACATCGAAAACATGCATGAGAAACTCAGAAGATGGTACACCGTGTGATTTTGAAAGGTTTCTAAAACGCACCTCATTTCTCATCTCCTTGTGCTCGGGTTCGCCATTCCAGCTACTTTACTAGCAATCTCCCTACTTGGAGAATCAGCACCTTTAACCTCCTGTTCCCTACAGGTTGCAATTTGTCCTGAGGATGAACGGGAAGAGGGGCAACCAATGAGAGACTAGATCTAGGTGTTGGGACAGGCACAGGTCACTCTAATTTCCCATCAGGAAGAAGAATTAATCACAGGCTCAGCCTGCCGCCCAGAAGCACAATAGGGCCTGAAGTTATCCCGTGCTTTTGCGGTCAGCTCCCAAAAAAGCGAGTTGAAAAATTGAGCTCAGGGACACTGCAATTCACAAACCCGCAGAGTTATAAATGATAACTCTCATCCACAGATATATTGAGGGAAGGCAACGTAGAGGATTTGAAAGCAAGGCAGAATTGCAGGAAAGAGATTTCAAGAGGTAGATTCGAATCGCCTGTAAAGCACATGAAAAGCGGCAAAACGTCGACAATGATGCCCTTGGCCAAAAAGGGCGTATGCGTTTTTTCCTGAATATATTCAGGAAAAAACGCATACGCCCTTTTTGGCCAACCAAGCAACCTGGAAAGGCAAATCAGCGCTACACAGAAGTCTCGCTTCCCATCGGTCAAAAGGGCCATGCTGCAAAAAGTGTCAAAACCAGAAATGCAGGACAGGCCATGGAGAAATGGCAGCCTTGCTACGCTGATGAGCGGGATGTAAATTGCCAACAGCCACTCTGGAGAAGTGTACAGTGTGTCCTGAAACATCGAAAAAACACAGCTTAGGGAGCATAGGGCACGTCCACTCATGGGCGTATAAATTGGGAAAAAGAAAAATCAGCAAGACACAGGCACCCCAAAGTTTAGGGCTGCTCTGTTGACAAGAACCTCCACTTCATGACAACTTAAATATCCCAGGAAAGAGAAAAATGGATAAAGAAGTTGTGGTCCTTATGTACAATGGAATATCACTCAGACATGAAATCAATGTCATAAGGCTAGTAGAAGCAAGATGAGTGGAGTTAGGTACGACGATTCTAAGTGAAATAAGTCACACAGAAAAAGACACTTATCATAAGCTATCACTTATAGAGGGAATGTAAAAACCGCTACACTTGAACTGAATTACAAAACAGAACACAGTCACACGTTTAGAAAACACACTATGGCTGCTTAACGGGAAAGGTGAGGTGGGGTGATGCATAAAACAAAGGGTTCAAATTCGCTCAGATACCGTTCCATACACCCAATATGTAATAGACAAGACCTACTCCTTGCTCAGTGAACTGGACTCAACACCCCCTATTCACCGCACAAGAATATAGGTGACTAGTAAGAATCTTAAAACCTATGTATTGATATATGTCTGGAAGTGAGTCAAGTGGGTGTAAAGCCGCATAAACACAGCCGTGAAAAGCAAATAAACCCCATTATAAAAATAAATTACTTTTAAAAACCCGTAAAACAAAGACAGTGAAAGAGAGAGAAATTCTTACAAAATTCGTTCAGAGGCTGTGATGCAACCTGGATTGACCATATCTACACGCACAGGTGGATGAGACATAAGGGTGGACACTCTTGGGGCTGAAAGGTTGGGTTAGGTTGGGTGAGCAAACGCAGACCCTTTAAAGTAATACTGCGTGGTACCCATCCCATGGGTCCCAAGTCTCCATGTTCAAGGGCATCTTCCTACATCGAAAACATGCATGAGAAACTCAGAAGATGGTACACCGTGTGATTTTGAAAGGTTTCTAAAACGCACCTCATTTCTCATCTCCTTGTGCTCGGGTTCGCCATTCCAGCTACTTCACTAGCAATCTCCCTACTTGGAGAATCAGCACCTTTAACCTCCTGTTCTGTACAGGTTGCAATTTGTCCTGAGGATGAACGGGAAGAGGGGCAACCAATGAGAGACTAGATCTAGGTGTTGGGACAGGCACAGGTCACTCTATTTTCCCATCAGGAAGAAGAATTAACCACAGGCTCAGCCTGCCGCCGGGAACCAGAATAGGGCCTGAGGCAATCCCGTGCTTTTGCGGCCAGCTCCCAAACAAGACAGGTGAAAAATGGAGCTCAGGGGCACTGCCATTCACAAACCTGCTGAGTTATAAATGATAACTCTCGTCCACAAATATATTGAGGGAAGGCAACGAAGAGGATTTGAAAGCAAGGCAGAATTGCAGGAAACAGGTTTCAGGAGGTAGATTCGAATCGCCTTTAAAGCACATGAAAAGCGGCAAAACGTCGACAATGATGCCCTTGGCCAAAAAGGGCGTATGCGTTTTTTCCTGAATATATTCAGGAAAAAACGCATACGCCCTTTTTGGCCAACCAAGCAACCTGGAAAGACAAATCAGCGCTACAAAGAAGTCTCGCTTCCCATCGGTCAAAAGGGTCATGCTGCAAAAAGTGTCAAAACCAGAAATGCAGGACAGGCCATGGAGAAATGGCAGCCTTGCTACGCTGATGGGCGGGATGTTAATTGCCAGCAGCCACTCTGGAGAAGTGTATGGTGTGTCCTGAAACATCGAAAAAACACAGCTTAGGGAGCGTAGGGCACGTCCACTCATGGGCGTATAAATTGGGAAAAAGAAAAATCAGCAAGACACAGGCACCCCAAAGTTTAGGGCTGCTCTGTTGACAAGAACCTCCACTTCATGACAACTTAAATATCCCAGGAAAGAGAAAAATGGATAAAGAAGTCGTGGTCCTTATGTACAATGGAATATCACTCAGACATGAAATCAATGTCATAAGGCTAGAAGAAGCAAGATGAGTGGAGTTAGGTACGACGATTCTAAGTGAAATAAGTCACACAGAAAAAGACACTTATCATAAGCTATCACTTATAGAGGGAATGTAAAAACCGCTACACTTGAACTGAATTACAAAACAGAACAGAGTCACACGTTTAGAAAACACACTATGGCTGCTTAACGGGAAAGGTGAGGTGGGGTGATGCATAAAACAAAGGGTTCAAATTCGCTCAGATACCGTTCCATACACCCAATATGTAATAGACAAGACCTACTCCTTGCTCAGTGAACTGGACTCAACACCCCCTATTCACCGCACAAGAATATAGGTGACTAGTAAGAATCTTAAAACCTATGTATTGATATATGTCTGGAAGTGAGTCAAGTGGGTGTAAAGCCGCATAAACACAGCCGTGAAAAGCAACTAAACCCCATTATAAAAATAAATTACTTTTAAAAACCCGTAAAACAAAGACAGTGAAAGAGAGAGAAATTCTTACAAAATTCGTTCAGAGGCTGTGATGCAACCTGGATTGACCATATCTACACGCACAGGTGGATGAGACATAAGGGTGGACACTCTTGGGGCTGAAAGGTTGGGTTAGGTTGGGTGAGCAAACGCAGACCCTTTAAAGTAATACTGCGTGGTACCCATCCCATGGGTCCCAAGTCTCCAGGTTCAAGGGCATCTTCCTACATCGAAAACATGCATGAGAAACTCAGAAGATGGTACACCGTGTGATTTTGAAAGGTTTCTAAAACGCACCTCATTTCTCATCTCCTTGTGCTCGGGTTTGCCATTCCAGCTACTTTACTAGCAATCTCCCTACTTGGAGAATCAGCACCTTTAACCTCCTGTTCTGTACAGGTTGCAATTTGTCCTGAGGATGAACGGGAAGAGGGGCAACCAATGAGAGAGTAGATCTAGGTGTTGGGACAGGCACAGGTCACTCTAATTTCCCATCAGGAAGAAGAATTAATCACAGGCTCAGCCTGCCGCCCAGAAGCACAATAGGGCCTGAGGCAATCCCGCGCTTTTGAGGCCAGCTCCCAAAAAAGCGAGTTGAAAAATGGAGCTCAGGGACACTGCAATTCACAAACCCGCAGAGTTATAAATGATAACTCTCATCCACAGATATATTGAGGGAAGGCAACGAAGAGGATTTGAAAGCAAGGCAGAATTGCAGAAAACAGTTTTCAGGAGGTAGATTCGAATCGCCTTTAAAGCACATGAAAAGCGGCAAAAGGTCGACAATGATGCCCTTGGCCAAAAAGGGCGTATGCGTTTTTTCCTGAATATATTCAGGAAAAAACGCATACGCCCTTTTTGGCCAACCAAGCAACCTGGAAAGGCAAATCAGCGCTACAAAGAAGTCTCGCTTCCCATCGGTCAAAAGGGTCATGCTGCAAAAAGTGTCAAAACCAGAAATGCAGGACAGGCCATGGAGAAATGGCAGCCTTGCTACGCTGATGGGCGGGATGTTAATTGCCAGCAGCCACTCTGGAGAAGTGTATGGTGTGTCCTGAAACATCGAAAAAACACAGCTTAGGGAGCGTACGGCACGTCCACTCATGGGCGTATAAATTGGGAAAAAGAAAAATCAGCAAGACACAGGCACCCCAAAGTTTAGGGCTGCTCTGTTGACAAGAACCTCCACTTCATGACAACTTAAATATCCCAGGAAAGAGAAAAATGGATAAAGAAGTCGTGGTCCTTATGTACAATGGAATATCACTCAGACATGAAATCAATGTCATAAGGCTAGTAGAAGCAAGATGAGTGGAGTTAGGTACGACGATTCTAAGTGAAATAAGTCACACAGAAAAAGACACTTATCATAAGCTATCACTTATAGAGGGAATGTAAAAACCGCTACACTTGAACTGAATTACAAAACAGAACAGAGTCACACGTTTAGAAAACACACTATGGCTGCTTAACGGGAAAGGTGAGGTGGGGTGATGCATAAAACAAGGGTTTCAAATTCGCTCAGATACCGTTCCATACACCCAATATGTAATAGACAAGACCTACTCTTTGCTCAGTGAACTGGCCTCAACACCCCCTATTCACCGAACAAGAATATATGTGACTAGTAACAATCTTAAAACCTATGTATTGATATCTGTCTGAAAGTGAGTCAAGTGGGTGTAAATCCGCATAAACACAGCCGTGAAAAGCAGCTAAACCCCATTATAAAAATAAATTACTTTTAAAAACCCGTAAAACAAAGACAGTGAAAGAGAGAGAAATTCTTACAAAATTCGTTCAGGGGCTGTGATGCAACCTGGATTGACCATATCTAGACCCACAGCTGGATGAGACATAAGGGTGGACACTCTTGGTGCTGAGAGGTTGGGTGAGGTTGGGTGAGAAAACGCAGACCCTTTAAAGTAATACTGCATGGTACCCATCCCATGGGTCCCATATCTCCAGGTTCAAGGGCATCTTCCTACATCGAAATCTTGCATGAGGAACCCAGAAGAAGGTACACCATGTGATTTTGAAAGGTTTCTAAAACGCACCTCATTTCTCATCTCCTTGTGCTCGGGTTCGCCATTCCAGCTACTTCACTAGCAATCTCCCTACTTGGAGAATCAGAACCTTTAACCTCCTGTTCTGTACAGGTTGCAATTTGTCCTGAGGATGAACGGGCAGAGGGGCAACCAATGAGAGACTAGATCTAGGTGTTGGGACAGGCACAGGTCACTCTATTTTCCCATCAGGAAGAAGAATTAACCACAGGCTCAGCCTGCCGCTGGGAACCAGAATAGGGCCTGAGGCAATCCCGTGCTTTTGCGGCCAGCTCCCAAACAAGACAGTTGAAAAATGGAGCTCAGGGGCACTGCCATTCACAAACCTGCTGAGTTATAAATGATAACTCTCGTCCACAAATATATTGAGGGAAAGCAACGAAGAGGATTTGAAAGCAAGGCAGAAATGCAGGAAACAGGTTTCAGGAGGTAGATTCGAATCGCCTTTAAAGCACATGAAAAGCGGCAAAACGTCGACAATGATGCCCTTGGCCAAAAAGGGCGTATGCGTTTTTTCCTGAATATATTCAGGAAAAAACGCATACGCCCTTTTTGGCCAACCAAGCAACCTGGAAAGGCAAATCAGCGCTACAAAGAAGTCTCGCTTCCCATCGGTCAAAAGGGTCATGCTGCAAAACGTGTCAAAACCAGAAATGCAGGACAGGCCATGGAGAAATGGCAGCCTTGCTACGCTGATGGGCGGGATGTTAATTGCCAGCAGCCACTCTGGAGAAGTGTATGGTGTGTCCTGAAACATCGAAAAAACACAGCTTAGGGAGCGTACGGCACGTCCACTCATGGGCGTATAAATTGGGAAAAAGAAAAATCAGCAAGACACAGGCACCCCAAAGTTTAGGGCTGCTCTGTTGACAAGAACCTCCACTTCATGACAACTTAAATATCCCAGGAAAGAGAAAAATGGATAAAGAAGTCGTGGTCCTTATGTACAATGGAATATCACTCAGACATGAAATCAATGTCATAAGGCTAGTAGAAGCAAGATGAGTGGAGTTAGGTACGACGATTCTAAGTGAAATAAGTCACACAGAAAAAGACACTTATCATAAGCTATCACTTATAGAGGGAATGTAAAAACCGCTACACTTGAACTGAATTACAAAACAGAACAGAGTCACACGTTTAGAAAACACACTATGGCTGCTTAAAAGGAAAGGTGAGGTGGGGTGATGCATAAAACAAGGGGTTCAAATTCGCTCAGATACCGTTCCATACACCCAATATGTAATAGACAAGACCTACTCCTTGCTCAGTGAACTGGACTCAACACCCCCTATTCACCGCACAAGAATATAGGTGACTAGTAAGAATCTTAAAACCTATGTATTGATATATGTCTGGAAGTGAGTCAAGTGGGTGTAAAGCCGCATAAACACAGCCGTGAAAAGCAACTAAACCCCATTATAAAAATAAATTACTTTTAAAAACCCGTAAAACAAAGACAGTGAAAGAGAGAGAAATTCTTACAAAATTCGTTCAGAGGCTGTGATGCAACCTGGATTGACCATATCTACACGCACAGGTGGATGAGACATAAGGGTGGACACTCTTGGGGCTGAAAGGTTGGGTTAGGTTGGGTGAGCAAACACAGACCCTTTAAAGTAATACTGCGTGGTACCCATCCCATGGGTCCCAAGTCTCCAGGTTCAAGGGCATCTTCCTACATCGAAAACATGCATGAGAAACTCAGAAGATGGTACACCGTGTGATTTTGAAAGGTTTCTAAAACGCACCTCATTTCTCATCTCCTTGTGGTCGGGTTCGCCATTCCAGCTACTTTACTAGCAATCTCCCTACTTGGAGAATCAGCACCTTTAACCTCCTGTTCTGTACAGGTTGCAATTTGTCCTGAGGATGAACGGGAAGAGGGGCAACCAATGAGAGACTAGATCTAGGTGTTGGGACAGGCACAGGTCAGTCTAATTTCCCATCAGGAAGAAGAATTAATCACAGGCTCAGCCTGCCGCCCAGAAGCACAATAGGGCCTGAGGCAATCCCGTGCTTTTGCGGCCAGCTCCCAAAAAAGCGAGTTGAAAAATGGAGCTCAGGGACACTGCAATTCACAAACCCGCAGAGTTATAAATGATAACTCTCATCCACAGATATATTGAGGGAAGGCAACAAAGAGGATTTGAAAGCAAGGCAGAATTGCAGAAAACAGATTTCAG
Source organism: Eschrichtius robustus (assembly GCF_028021215.1). Classification (NCBI taxonomy): domain Eukaryota; kingdom Metazoa; phylum Chordata; class Mammalia; order Artiodactyla; family Eschrichtiidae; genus Eschrichtius; species Eschrichtius robustus. The sequence goes on from NW_027175228.1 coordinate 348,525, forward strand.
GAGGTAGATTCGAATCGCCTTTAAAGCACATGAAAAGCGGCAAAAGGTCGACAATGATGCCCTTGGCCAAAAAGGGCGTATGCGTTTTTTCCTGAATATATTCAGGAAAAAACGCATACGCCCTTTTTGGCCAACCAAGCAACCTGGAAAGGCAAATCAGCGCTACAAAGAAGTCTCGCTTCCCATCGGTCAAAAGGGCCATGCTGCAAAAAGTGTCAAAACCAGAAATGCAGGACAGGCCATGGAGAAATGGCAGCCTTGCTACGCTGATGAGCGGGATGTAAATTGCCAACAGCCACTCTGGAGAAGTGTACAGTGTGTCCTGAAACATCGGAAAAACACAGCTTAGGGAGCATAGGGCACGTCCACTCATGGGCGTATAAATTGGGGAAACTAAAAATCAGCAAGACAGAGGCACCCCAAAGTTTAGGGCTGCTCTGTTGACAAGAACCTCCACTTCATGACACCTTAAATATCCCAGGAAAGAGAAAAATGGATAAAGAAGTTGTGGTCCTTATGTACAATGCAATATCACTCAGACATGAAATCAATGTCATAAGGCTAGTAGAAGCAAGATGAGTGGACTTAGGTACGACAATTCTAAGTGAAATAAGTCACACAGAAAAAGACACTTATCATAAGCTATCACTTATAGAGGGAATGTAAAAACCGCTACACTTGAACTGAATTACAGAACAGAACAGAATCACACGTTTAGAAAACACACTATGGCTGCTTAACGGGAAAGGTGAGGTGGGGTGATGCATAAAACAAGGGTTTCAAATTCGCTCAGATACCGTTCCATACACCCAATATGTAATAGACAAGACCTACTCTTTGCTCAGTGAACTGGACTCAACACCCCCTATTCACCGCACAAGAATATATGTGACTAGTAACAATCTTAATACCTATGTATTGATATCTGTCTGGAAGTGAGTCAAGTGGGTGTAAATCCGCATAAACACAGCCGTGAAAAGCAGCTAAACCCCATTATAAAAATAAATTACTTTTAAAATCCCGTAAAAGAAAGACAGTGAAAGAGAGAGAAATTCTTACATAATTCGTTCAGGGGCTGTGATGCAACCTTGATTGACCATATCTAGACCCACAGCTGGATGAGACATAAGGGTGGACACTCTTGGGGCTGAGAGGTTGGGTGAGGTTGGGTGAGAAAACGCAGACCCTTTAAAATAATACTGCATGGTACCCATCCCATGGGTCCCAAATCTCCAGGTTCAAGGGCATCTTCCTACATCGAAATCTTGCATGAGGAACCCAGAAGAAGGTACACCGTGTGACTTTGAAAGGTTTCTAAAACGCACCTCATTTCTCATCTCCTTGTGCTCGGGTTCGCCATTCCAGCTACTTCACTAGCAATCTCCCTACTTGGAGAATCAGCACCTTTAACCTCCTGTTCTGTACAGGTTGCAATTTGTCCTGAGGATGAACGGGAAGAGGGGCAACCAATGAGAGACTAGATCTAGGTGTTGGGACAGGCACAGGTCACTCTATTTTCCCATCAGGAAGAAGAATTAACTACAGGCTCAGCCTGCCGCAGGGAACAAGAATAGGGCCTGAGGCAATCCCGTGCTTTTGCGGCCAGCTCCCAAAAAAGACAGTTGAAAAATGGAGCTCAGGGGCACTGCCATTCACAAACCTGCTGAGTTATAAATGATAACTCTCGTCCACAAATATATTGAGGGAAGGCAACGAAGAGGATTTGAAAGCAAGGCAGAATTGCAGGAAACAGGTTTCAGGCGGTAGATTCGAATCGCCTTTAAAGCACATGAAAAGCGGCAAAACGTCGACAATGATGCCCTTGGCCAAAAAGGGCGTATGCGTTTTTTCCTGAATATATTCAGGAAAAAACGCATACGCCCTTTTTGGCCAACCAAGCAACGTGGAAAGGCAAATCAGCGCTACAAAGAAGTCTCGCTTCCCATCGGTCAAAAGGGTCATGCTGCAAAAAGTGTCAAAACCAGAAATGCAGGACAGGCCATGGAGAAATGGCAGCCTTGCTACGCTGATGGGCGGGATGTTAATTGCCAGCAGCCACTCTGGAGAAGTGTATGGTGTGTCCTGAAACATCAAAAAAACACAGCTTAGGGAGCGTACGGCACGTCCACTCATGGGCGTATAAATTGGGAAAAAGAAAAATCAGCAAGACACAGGCACCCCAAAGTTTAGGGCTGCTCTGTTGACAAGAACCTCCACTTCATGACACCTTAAATATCCCAGGAAAGAGAAAAATGGATAAAGAAGTTGTGGTCCTTATGTATAATGCAATATCACTCAGACATGAAATCAACGTCATAAGGCTAGTAGAAGCAAGATGAGTGGACTTAGGTACGACGATTCTAAGTGAAATAAGTGACACAGAAAAAGACACTTATCATAAGCTATCACTTATAGAGGGAATGTAAAAACCGCTACACTTGAACTGAATTACAGAACAGAACAGAATCACACGTTTAGAAAACACACTATGGCTGCTTAACGGGAAAGGTGAGGTGGGGTGATGCATAAAACAAGGGTTTCAAATTCGCTCAGATACCGTTCCATACACCCAATATGTAATAGACAAGACCTACTCTTTGCTCAGTGAACTGGACTCAACACCCCCTATTCACCGCACAAGAATATATGTGACTAGTAACAATCTTAAAACCTATGTATTGATATCTGTCTGGAAGTGAGTCAAGTGGGTGTAAAGCCGCATAAACACAGCCGTGAAAAGCAGCTAAACCCCATTATAAAAATAAATTACTTTTAAAAACCCGTAAAACAAAGACAGTGAAAGAGAGAGAAATTCTTACAAAATTCGTTCAGGGGCTGTGATGCAACCTGGATTGACCATATCTAGACCCACAGCTGGATGAGACATAAGGGTGGACAGTCTTGGGGCTGAGAGGTTGGGTGAGGTTGGGTGAGAAAACGCAGACCCTTTAAAGTAATACTGCATGGTACCCATCCCATGGGTCCCAAATCTCCAGGTTCAAGGGCATCTTCCTACATCGAAATCTTGCATGAGGAACCCAGAAGAAGGTACACCGTGTAATTTTGAAAGGTTTCTAAAACGCACCTCATTTCTCATCTCCTTGTGATCGGGTTCGCCATTCCAGCTACTTCACTAGCAATCTCCCTACTTGGAGAATCAGCACCTTTAACCTCCTGTTCTGTACAGGTTGCAATTTGTCCTGAGGATGAACGGGAAGAGGGGCAACCAATGAGAGACTAGATCTAGGTGTTGGGACAGGCACAGGTCACTCTATTTTCCCATCAGGAAGAAGAATTAACCACAGGCTCAGCCTGCCGCCGGGAACCAGAATAGGGCCTGAGGCAATCCCGTGCTTTTGCGGCCAGCTCCCAAACAAGACAGGTGAAAAATGGAGCTCAGGGGCACTGCCATTCACAAACCTGCTGAGTTATAAATGATAACTCTCGTCCACAAATATATTGAGGGAAGGCAACGAAGAGGATTTGAAAGCAAGGCAGAATTGCAGGAAACAGGTTTCAGGAGGTAGATTCGAATCGACTTTAAAGCACATGAAAAGCGGCAAAACGTCGACAATGATGCCCTTGGCCAAAAAGGGCGTATGCGTTTTTTCCTGAATATATTCAGGAAAAAACGCATACGCCCTTTTTGGCCAACCAAGCAACGTGGAAAGGCAAATCAGCGCTACAAAGAAGTCTCGCTTCCCATCGGTCAAAAGGGTCATGCTGCAAAAAGTGTCAAAACCAGAAATGCAGGACAGGCCATGGAGAAATGGCAGCCTTGCTACGCTGATGGGCGGGATGTTAATTGCCAGCAGCCACTCTGGAGAAGTGTATGGTGTGTCCTGAAACATCGAAAAAACACAGCTTAGGGAGCGTATGGCACGTCCACTCATGGGCGTATAAATTGGGAAAAAGAAAAATCAGCAAGACACAGGCACCCCAAAGTTTAGGGCTGCTCTGTTGACAAGAACCTCCACTTCATGACAACTTAAATATCCCAGGAAAGAGAAAAACGGATAAAGAAGTCGTGGTCCTTATGTACAATGGAATATCACTCAGACATGAAATCAATGTCATAAGGCTAGTAGAAGCAAGATGAGTGGATTTAGGTACGACGATTCTAAGTGAAATAAGTCACACAGAAAAAGACACTTATCATAAGCTATCACTTATAGAGGGAATGTAAAAACCGCTACACTTGAACTGAATTACAAAACAGAACAGAGTCACACGTTTAGAAAACACACTATGGCTGCTTAACGGGAAAGGTGAGGTGGGGTGATGCATAAAACAAGGGTTTCAAATTCGCTCAGATACCGTTCCATACACCCAATATGTAATAGACAAGACCTACTCTTTGCTCAGTGAACTGGCCTCAACACCCCCTATTCACCGAACAAGAATATATGTGACTAGTAACAATCTTAAAACCTATGTATTGATATCTGTCTGAAAGTGAGTCAAGTGGGTGTAAATCCGCATAAACACAGCCGTGAAAAGCAGCTAAACCCCATTATAAAAATAAATTACTTTTAAAAACCCGTAAAACAAAGACAGTGAAAGAGAGAGAAATTCTTACAAAATTCGTTCAGGGGCTGTGATGCAACCTGGATTGACCATATCTAGACCCACAGCTGGATGAGACATAAGGGTGGACACTCTTGGGGCTGAGAGGTTGGGTGAGGTTGGGTGAGAAAACTCAGACCCTTTAAAGTAATACTGCATGGTACCCATCCCATGGGTCCCATATCTCCAGGTTCAAGGGCATCTTCCTACATCGAAATCTTGCATGAGGAACCCAGAAGAAGGTACATCATGCGATTTTGAAAGGTTTCTAAAACGCACCTCATTTCTCATCTCCTTGTGCTCGGGTTCACCATTCCAGCTACTTCACTAGCAATCTCCCTACTTGGAGAATCAGCACCTTTAACCTCCTGATCTGTACAGGTTGCAATTTGTCCTGAGGATGAACGGGAAGAGGGGCAACCAATGAGAGACTAGATCTAGGTGTTGGGACAGGCACAGGTCACTCTATTTTCCCATCAGGAAGAAGAATTAACCACAGGCTCAGCCTGCCGCTGGGAACCAGAATAGGGCCTGAGGCAATCCCGTGCTTTTGCGGCCAGCTCCCAAACAAGACAGTTGAAAAATGGAGCTCAGGGGCACTGCCATTCACAAACCTGCTGAGTTATAAATGATAACTCTCGTCCACAAATATATTGAGGGAAAGCAACGAAGAGGATTTGAAAGCAAGGCAGAATTGCAGGAAACAGGTTTCAGGAGGTAGATTCGAATCGCCTTTAAAGCACATGAAAAGCGGCAAAACGTCGACAATGATGCCCTTGGCCAAAAAGGGCGTATGCGTTTTTTCCTGAATATATTCAGGAAAAAACGCATACGCCCTTTTTGGCCAACCAAGCAACCTGGAAAGGCAAATCAGCGCTACAAAGAAGTCTCGCTTCCCATCGGTCAAAAGGGTCATGCTGCAAAAAGTGTCAAAACCAGAAATGCAGGACAGGCCATGGAGAAATGGCAGCCTTGCTACGCTGATGGGCGGGATGTTAATTGCCAGCAGCCACTCTGGAGAAGTGTACAGGGTGTACTGAAACATCGAAAAAACACAGCTTAGGGAGCATAGGGCACGTCCACTCATGGGCGTATAAATTGGGAAAAAGAAAAATCAGCAAGACACAGGCACCCCAAAGTTTAGGGCTGCTCTGTTGACAAGAACCTCCACTTCATGACACCTTAAATATCCCAGGAAAGAGAAAAATGGATAAAGAAGTTGTGGTCCTTATGTACAATGCAATATCACTCAGACATGAAATCAATGTCATAAGGCTAGTAGAAGCAAGATGAGTGGACTTAGGTACGACGATTCTAAGTGAAATAAGTCACACAGAAAAAGACACTTATCATAAGCTATCACTTATAGAGGGAATGTAAAAACCGCTACACTTGAACTGAATTACAGAACAGAACAGAATCACACGTTTAGAAAACACACTATGGCTGCTTAACGGGAAAGGTGAGGTGGGGTGATGCATAAAACAAGGGGTTCAAATTCGCTCAGATACCGTTCCATACACCCAATATGTAATAGACAAGACCTACTCCTTGCTCAGTGAACTGGACTCAACACCCCCTATTCACCGCACAAGAATATATGTGACTAGTAACAATCTTAAAACCTATGTATTGATATCTGTCTGAAAGTGAGTCAAGTGGGTGTAAATCCGCATAAACACAGCCGTGAAAAGCAGCTAAACCCCATTATAAAAATAAATTACTTTTAAAAACCCGTAAAACAAAGACAGTGAAAGAGAGACAAATTCTTACAAAATTCGTTCAGAGGCTGTGATGCAACCTGGATTGACCATATCTACACGCACAGCTGGATGAGACATAAGGGTGGACAGTCTTGGGGCTGAAAGGTTGGGTTAGGTTGGGTGAGCAAACGCAGACCCTTTAAAGTAATACTGCGTGGTACCCATCCCATGGGTCCCAAGCCTCCAGGGTTGAGGGCATCTTCCTACATCGAAAACATGCATGAGAAACTCAGAAGATGGTACACCGTGTGATTTTGAAAGATTTCTAAAACGCACCTCATTTCTCATCTCCTTGTGCTCGGGTTCGCCATTCCAGCTACTTTACTAGCAATCTCCCTACTTGGAGAATCAGCACCTTTAACCTCCTGTTCCCTACAGGTTGCAATTTGTCCTGAGGATGAACGGGAAGAGGGGCAACCAATGAGAGACTAGATCTAGGTGTTGGGACAGGCACAGGTCACTCTAATTTCCCATCAGGAAGAAGAATTAATCACAGGCTCAGCCTGCCGCCCAGAAGCACAATAGGGCCTGAGGCAATCCCGTGCTTTTGCGGCCAGCTCCCAAAAAAGCGAGTTGAAAAATGGAGCTCAGGGACACTGCAATTCACAAACCCGCAGAGTTATAAATGATAACTCTCATCCACAGATATATTGAGGGAAGGCAACGAAGAGGATTTGAAAGCAAGGCAGAATTGCAGGAAAGAGATTTCAGGAGGTAGATTCGAATCGCCTGTAAAGCACATGAAAAGCCGCAAAACGTCGACAATGATGCCCTTGGCCAAAAAGGGCGTATGCGTTTTTTCCTGAATATATTCAGGAAAAAACGCATACGCCCTTTTTGGCCAACCAAGCAACCTGGAAAGGCAAATCAGCGCTACACAGAAGTCTCGCTTCCCATCGGTCAAAAGGGCCATGCTGCAAAAAGTGTCAAAACCAGAAATGCAGGACAGGCCATGGAGAAATGGCAGCCTTGCTACGCTGATGAGCGGGATGTAAATTGCCAACAGCCACTCTGGAGAAGTGTACAGTGTGTCCTGAAACATCGAAAAAACACAGCTTAGGGAGCATAGGGCACGTCCACTCATGGGCGTATAAATTGGGAAAAAGAAAAATCAGCAAGACACAGGCACCCCAAAGTTTAGGGCTGCTCTGTTGACAAGAACCTCCACTTCATGACAACTTAAATATCCCAGGAAAGAGAAAAATGGATAAAGAAGTCGTGGTCCTTATGTACAATGGAATATCACTCAGACATGAAATCAATGTCATAAGGCTAGTAGAAGCAAGATGAGTGGAGTTAGGTACGACGATTCTAAGTGAAATAAGTCACACAGAAAAAGACACTTATCATAAGCTATCACTTATAGAGGGAATGTAAAAACCGCTACACTTGAACTGAATTACAAAACAGAACAGAGTCACACGTTTAGAAAACACACTATGGCTGCTTAACGGGAAAGGTGAGGTGGGGTGATGCATAAAACAAGGGGTTCAAATTCGCTCAGATACCGTTCCATACACCCAATATGTAATAGACAAGACCTACTCCTTGCTCAGTGAACTGGACTCAACACCCCCTATTCATCGCACAAGAATATAGGTGACTAGTAAGAATCTTAAAACCTATGTATTGATATATGTCTGGAAGTGAGTCAAGTGGGTGTAAAGCCGCATAAACACAGCCGTGAAAAGCAACTAAACCCCATTATAAAAATAAATTACTTTTAAAAACCCGTAAAACAAAGACAGTGAAAGAGAGAGAAATTCTTACAAAATTCGTTCAGAGGCTGTGATGCAACCTGGATTGACCATATCTACACGCACAGGTGGATGAGACATAAGGGTGGACACTCTTGGGGCTGAAAGGTTGGGTTAGGTTGGGTGAGCAAACGCAGACCCTTTAAAGTAATACTGCGTGGTACCCATCCCATGGGTCCCAAGTCTCCAGGTTCAAGGGCATCTTCCTACATCGAAAACATGCATGAGAAACTCAGAAGATGGTACACCGTGTGATTTTGAAAGGTTTCTAAAACGCACCTCATTTCTCATCTCCTTGTGCTCGGGTTCGCCATTCCAGCTACTTTACTAGCAATCTCCCTACTTGGAGAATCAGCACCTTTAACCTCCTGTTCCCTACAGGTTGCAATTTGTCCTGAGGATGAACGGGAAGAGGGGCAACCAATGAGAGACTAGATCTAGGTGTTGGGACAGGCACAGGTCACTCTAATTTTCCATCAGGAAGAAGAATTAATCACAGGCTCAGCCTGCCGCCCAGAAGCACAATAGGGCCTGAGGCAATCCCGCGCTTTTGCGGCCAGCTCCCAAAAAAGCGAGTTGAAAAATGGAGCTCAGGGACACTGCAATTCACAAACCCGCAGAGTTATAAATGATAACTCTCATCCACAGATATATTGAGGGAAGGCAACGAAGAGGATTTGAAAGCAAGGCAGAATTGCAGAAAACAGATTTCAGGAGGTAGATTCGAATCGCCTTTAAAGCACATGAAAAGCAGCAAAACGTCGACAATGATGCCCTTGGCCAAAAAGGGCGTATGCGTTTTTTCCTGAATATATTCAGGAAAAAACGCATACGCCCTTTTTGGCCAACCAAGCAACCTGGAAAGGCAAATCAGCGCTACAAAGAAGTCTCGCTTCCCATCGGTCAAAAGGGTCATGCTGCAAAAAGTGTCAAAAACAGAAATGCAGGACAGGCCATGGAGAAATGGCAGCCTTGCTACGCTGATGAGCGGGATGTAAATTGCCAACAGCCACTCTGGAGAAGTGTACAGTGTGTCCTGAAACATCGAAAAAACACAGCTTAGGGAGCATAGGGCACGTCCACTCATGGGCGTATAAATTGGGAAAACTAAATATCAGCAAGACACAGGCACCCCAAAGTTTAGGGCTGCTCTGTTGACAAGAACCTCCACTTCATGACACCTTAAATATCCCAGGAAAGAGAAAAATGGATAAAGAAGTTGTGGTCCTTATGTACAATGCAATATCACTCAGACATGAAATCAATGTCATAAGGCTAGTAGAAGCAAGATGAGTGGAGTTAGGTACGACGATTCTAAGTGAAATAAGTCACACAGAAAAAGACACTTATCATAAGCTATCACTTATAGAGGGAATGTAAAAACCGCTACACTTGAACTGAATTACAAAACAGAACAGAGTCACACGTTTAGAAAACACACTATGGCTGCTTAACGGGAAAAGTGAGGTGGGGTGATGCATAAAACAAGGGTTTCAAATTCGCTCAGATACCGTTCCATACACCCAATATGTAATAGACAAGACCTACTCCTTGCTCAGTGAACTGGACTCAACACCCCCTATTCACCGCACAAGAATATAGGTGACTAGTAAGAATCTTAAAACCTATGTATTGATATCTGTCTGGAAGTGAGTCAAGTGGGTGTAAAGCCGCATAAACACAGCCGTGAAAAGCAACTAAACCCCATTATAAAAATAAATTACTTTTAAAAACCCGTAAAACAAAGACAGTGAAAGAGAGAGAAATTCTTACAAAATTCGTTCAGAGGCTGTGATGCAACCTGGATTGACCATATCTACACGCACAGGTGGATGAGACATAAGGGTGGACACTCTTGGGGCTGAGAGGTTGGGTTAGGTTGGGTGAGCAAACGCAGACCCTTTAAAGTAATACTGCGTGGTACCCATCCCATGGGTCCCAAGTCTCCAGGTTCAAGGGCATCTTCCTACATCGAAAACATGCATGAGAAACTCAGAAGATGGTACACCGTGTGATTTTGAAAGGTTTCTAAAACGCACCTCATTTCTCATCTCCTTGTGCTCGGGTTCGCCATTCCAGCTCCTTTACTTGCAATCTCCCTACTTGGAGAATCAGCACCTTTAACCTCCTGTTCCGTACAGGTTGCAATTTGTCCTGAGGATGAACGGGAAGAGGGGCAACCGATGAGAGACTAGATCTAGGTGTTGGGACAGGCACAGGTCACTCTAATTTCCCATCAGGAAGAAGAATTAATCACAGGCTCAGCCTGCCGCCCAGAAGCACAATAGGGCCTGAGGCAATCCCGTGCTTTTGCGGCCAGCTCCCAAAAAAGCGAGTTGAAAAATGGAGCTCAGGGACACTGCAATTCAAAAACCCGCAGAGTTATAAATGATAACTCTCATCCACAGATATATTGAGGGAAGGCAACGAAGAGGATTTGAAAGCAAGGCAGAATTGCAGAAAACAGATTTCAGGAGGTAGATTCGAATCGCCTTTAAAGCACATGAAAAGCGGCAAAAGGTCGACAATGATGCCCTTGGCCAAAAAGGGCGTATGCGTTTTTTCCTGAATATATTCAGGAAAAAACGCATACGCCCTTTTTGGCCAACCAAGCAACCTGGAAAGGCAAATCAGCGCTACAAAGAAGTCTCGCTTCCCATCGGTCCAAAGGGCCATGCTGCAAAAAGTGTCAAAACCAGAAATGCAGGACAGGCCATGGAGAAATGGCAGCCTTGCTACCCTGATGAGCGGGATGTAAATTGCCAACAGCCACTCTGGAGAAGTGTACAGTGTGTCCTGAAACATCGAAAAAACACAGCTTAGGGAGCATAGGGCACGTCCACTCATGGGCGTATAAATTGGGAAAACTAAAAATCAGCAAGACACAGGCACCCCAAAGTTTAGGGCTGCTCTGTTGACAAGAACCTCCACTTCATGACACCTTAAATATCCCAGGAAAGAGAAAAATGGATAAAGAAGTTGTGGTCCTTATGTACAATGCAATATCACTCAGACATGAAATCAATGTCATAAGGCTAGTAGAAGCAAGATGAGTGGACTTAGGTACGACGATTCTAAGGGAAATAAGTCACACAGAAAAAGACACTTATCATAAGCTATCACTTATAGAGGGAATGTAAAAACCGCTACACTTGAACTGAATTACAGAACAGAACAGAATCACACGTTTAGAAAACACACTATGGCTGCTTAACGGGAAAGGTGAGGTGGGGTGATGCATAAAACAAGGGTTTCAAATTCGCTCAGATACCGTTCCATACACCCAATATGTAATAGACAAGACCTACTCTTTGCTCAGTGAACTGGACTCAACACCCCCTATTCACCGCACAAGAATATATGTGACTAGTAACAATCTTAAAACCTATGTATTGATATCTGTCTGAAAGTGAGTCAAGTGGGTGTAAATCCGCATAAACACAGCCGTGAAAAGCAGCTAAACCCCATTATAAAAATAAATTACTTTTAAAAACCCGTAAAACAAAGACAGTGAAAGAGAGAGAAATTCTTACAAAATTCGTTCAGGGGCTGTGATGCAACCTGGATTGACCATATCTAGACCCACAGCTGGATGAGACATAAAGGTGGACAGTCTTGGGGCTGAGAGGTTGGGTGAGCTTGGGTGAGAAAACGCAGACCCTTTAAAGTAATACTGCATGGTACCCATCCCATGGGTCCCAAATCTCCAGGTTCAAGGGCATCTTCCTACATCGAAATCTTGCATGAGGAACCCAGAAGAAGGTACACCGTGTGATTTTGAAAGGTTTCTAAAACGCACCTCATTTCTCATCTCCTTGTGCTCGGGTTCGCCATTCCAGCTACTTCACTAGCAATCTCCCTACTTGGAGAATCAGCACCTTTAACCTCCTGTTCTGTACAGGTTGCAATTTGTCCTGAGGATGAACGGGAAGAGGGGCAACCAATGAGAGACTAGATCTAGGTGTTGGGACAGGCACAGGTCACTCTATTTTCCCATCAGGAAGAAGAATTAATCACAGGCTCAGCCTGCCGCCCAGAAGCACAATAGGGCCTGAGGCAATCCCGCGCTTTTGCGGCCAGCTCCCAAAAAAGCGAGTTGAAAAATGGAGCTCAGGGACACTGCAATTCACAAACCCGCAGAGTTATAAATGATAACTCTCATCCACAGATATATTGAGGGAAGGCAACGAAGAGGATTTGAAAGCAAGGCAGAATTGCAGAAAACAGATTTCAGGAGGTAGATTCGAATCGCCTTTAAAGCACATGAAAAGCGGCAAAAGGTCGACAATGATGCCCTTGGCCAAAAAGGGCGTATGCGTTTTTTCCTGAATATATTCAGGAAAAAACGCATACGCCCTTTTTGGCCAACCAAGCAACCTGGAAAGGCAAATCAGCGCTACAAAGAAGTCTCGCTTCCCATCGGTCCAAAGGGCCATGCTGCAAAAAGTGTCAAAACCAGAAATGCAGGACAGGCCATGGAGAAATGGCAGCCTTGCTACGCTGATGAGCGGGATGTAAATTGCCAACAGCCACTCTGGAGAAGTGTACAGTGTGTCCTGAAACATCGAAAAAACACAGCTTAGGGAGCATAGGGCACGTCCACTCATGGGCGTATAAATTGGGAAAACTAAAAATCAGCAAGACACAGGCACCCCAAAGTTTAGGGCTGCTCTGTTGACAAGAACCTCCACTTCATGACACCTTAAATATCCCAGGAAAGAGAAAAATGGATAAAGAAGTTGTGGTCCTTATGTACAATGCAATATCACTCAGACATGAAATCAATGTCATAAGGCTAGTAGAAGCAAGATGAGTGGACTTAGGTACGACGATTCTAAGGGAAATAAGTCACACAGAAAAAGACACTTATCATAAGCTATCACTTATAGAGGGAATGTAAAAACCGCTACACTTGAACTGAATTACAGAACAGAACAGAATCACACGTTTAGAAAACACACTATGGCTGCTTAACGGGAAAGGTGAGGTGGGGTGATGCATAAAACAAGGGTTTCAAATTCGCTCAGATACCGTTCCATACACCCAATATGTAATAGACAAGACCTACTCTTTGCTCAGTGAACTGGACTCAACACCCCCTATTCACCGCACAAGAATATATGTGACTAGTAACAATCTTAAAACCTATGTATTGATATCTGTCTGAAAGTGAGTCAAGTGGGTGTAAATCCGCATAAACACAGCCGTGAAAAGCAGCTAAACCCCATTATAAAAATAAATTACTTTTAAAAACCCGTAAAACAAAGACAGTGAAAGAGAGAGAAATTCTTACAAAATTCGTTCAGGGGCTGTGATGCAACCTGGATTGACCATATCTAGACCCACAGCTGGATGAGACATAAAGGTGGACAGTCTTGGGGCTGAGAGGTTGGGTGAGCTTGGGTGAGAAAACGCAGACCCTTTAAAGTAATACTGCATGGTACCCATCCCATGGGTCCCAAATCTCCAGGTTCAAGGGCATATTCCTACATCGAAATCTTGCATGAGGAACCCAGAAGAAGGTACACCGTGTGATTTTGAAAGGTTTCTAAAACGCACCTCATTTCTCATCTCCTTGTGCTCGGGTTCGCCATTCCAGCTACTTCACTAGCAATCTCCCTACTTGGAGAATCAGCACCTTTAACCTCCTGTTCTGTACAGGTTGCAATTTGTCCTGAGGATGAACGGGAAGAGGGGCAACCAATGAGAGACTAGATCTAGGTGTTGGGACAGGCACAGGTCACTCTATTTTCCCATCAGGAAGAAGAATTAACCACAGGCTCAGCCTGCCGCCGGGAACCAGAATAGGGCCTGAGGCAATCCCGTGCTTTTGCGGCCAGCTCCCAAACAAGACAGTTGAAAAATGGAGCTCAGGGGCACTGCCATTCACAAACCTGCTGAGTTATAAACGATAACTCTCGTCCACAAATATATTGAGGGAAGGCAACGAAGAGGATTTGAAAGCAAGGCAGAATTGCAGGAAACAGGTTTCAGGAGGTAGATTCGAATCGCCTTTAAAGCACATGAAAAGCGGCAAAACGTCGACAATGATGCCCTTGGCCAAAAAGGGCGTATGCGTTTTTCCTGAATATATTCAGGAAAAAACGCATACGCCCTTTTTGGCCAACCAAGCAACCTGGAAAGGCAAATCAGCGCTACAAAGAAGTCTCGCTTCCCATCGGTCAAAAGGGTCATGCTGCAAAAAGTGTCAAAACCAGAAATGCAGGACAGGCCATGGAGAAATGGCAGCCTTGCTACGCTGATGGGCGGGATGTTAATTGCCAGCAGCCACTCTGGAGAAGTGTATGGTGTGTCCTGAAACATCGAAAAAACACAGCTTAGGGAGCGTAGGGCACATCCACTCATGGGCGTATAAATTGGGAGAAAGAAAAATCAGCAAGACACAGGCACCCCAAAGTTTAGGGCTGCTCTGTTGACAAGAACCTCCACTTCATGACAACTTAAATATCCCAGGAAAGAGAAAAATGGATAAAGAAGTCGTGGTCCTTATGTACAATGGAATATCACTCAGACATGAAATCAATGTCATAAGGCTAGTAGAAGCAAGATGAGTGGAGTTAGGTACGACGATTCTAAGTGAAATAAGTCACACAGAAAAAGACACTTATCATAAGCTATCACTTATAGAGGGAATGTAAAAACCGCTACACTTGAACTGAATTACAAAACAGAACAGAGTCACACGTTTAGAAAACACACTATGGCTGCTTAACGGGAAAGGTGAGGTGGGGTGATGCATAAAACAAGGGGTTCAAATTCGCTCAGATACCGTTCCATACACCCAATATGTAATAGACAAGACCTACTCCTTGCTCAGTGAACTGGACTCAACACCCCCTATTCACCGCACAAGAATATAGGTGACTAGTAAGAATCTTAAAACCTATGTATTGATATATGTCTGGAAGTGAGTCAAGTGGGTGTAAAGCCGCATAAACACAGCCGTGAAAAGCAGCTAAACCCCATTATAAAAATAAATTACTTTTAAAAACCCGTAAAACAAAGACAGTGAAAGAGAGAGAAATTCTTACAAAATTCGTTCAGAGGCTGTGATGCAACCTGGATTGACCATATCTACACGCACAGTTGGATGAGACATAAGGGTGGACACTCTTGGGGCTGAAAGGTTGGGTGAGGTTGGGTGAGCAAACGCAGACCCTTTAAAGTAATACTGCGTGGTACCCATCCCATGGGTCCCAAGTCTCCAGGTTCAAGGGCATCTTCCTACATCGAAAACATGCATGAGAAACTCAGAAGATGGTACACCGTGTGATTTTGAAAGGTTTCTAAAACGCACCTCATTTCTCATCTCCTTGTGCTCGGGTTCGCCATTCCAGCTCCTTTACTTGCAATCTCCCTAATTGGAGAATCAGCACCTTTAACCTCCTGTTCCGTACAGGTTGCAATTTGTCCTGAGGATGAACGGGAAGAGGGGCAACCGATGAGAGACTAGATCTAGGTGTTGGGACAGGCACAGGTCACTCTAATTTCCCATCAGGAAGAAGAATTAATCACAGGCTCAGCCTGCCGCCCAGAAGCACAATAGGGCCTGAGGCAATCCCGTGCTTTTGCGGCCAGCTCCCAAAAAAGCGAGTTGAAAAATGGAGCTCAGGGACACTGCAATTCACAAACCCGCAGAGTTATAAATGATAACTCTCATCCACAGATATATTGAGGGAAGGCAACGAAGAGGATTTGAAAGCAAGGCAGAATTGCAGGAAACAGATTTCAGGAGGTAGATTCGAATCGCCTTTAAGGCACATGAAAAGCTGCAAAACGTCGACAATGATGCCCTTGGCCAAAAAGGGCGTATGCGTTTTTTCCTGAATATATTCAGGAAAAAACGCATACGCCCTTTTTGGCCAACCAAGCAACCTGGAAAGGCAAATCAGCGCTACAAAGAAGTCTCGCTTCCCATCGGCCAAAAGGGCCATGCTCCAAAAAGTGTCAAAACCAGAAATGCAGGACAGGCCATGGAGAAATGGCAGCCTTGCTACGCTGATGGGCGGGATGTAAATTGCCAACAGCCACTCTGGAGAAGTATACGGTGTGTCCTGAAACATCGAAAAAACACAGCTTAGTGAGCATAGGACACGTCCACTCATGGGCGTATAAATTGGGAAAACTAAAAATCAGCAAGACACAGGCACCCCAAAGTTTGGGGCTACTCTGTTGACAAGAACCTCCACTTCATGAAACCTTAAATATCCCAGGAAAGAGAAAAATGGATAAAAAAGTTGTGGTCCTTATGTACAATGGAATATCACTCAGACATGAAATCAATGTCATAAGGCTAGTAGAAGCAAGATGAGTGGACTTAGGTACGACGATTCTAAGTGAAATAAGTCACACAGAAAAAGACACTTATCATAAGCTATCACTTATAGAGGGAATGTAAAAACCGCTACACTTGAACTGAATTACAAAACAGAACAGAGTCACACGTTTAGAAAACACACTATGGCTGCTTAACGGGAAAGGTGAAGTGGGGTGATGCATAAAACAAGGGGTTCAAATTCGCTCAGATACCGTTCCATACACCCAATATGTAATAGACAAGACCTACTCCTTGCTCAGTGAACTGGACACAACACCCCCTATTCACCGCACAAGAATATATGTGACTAGTAACAATCTTAAAACCTATGTACTGATATCTGTCTGGAAGTGAGTCAAGTGGGTGTAAATCCGCATAAACACAGCCGTGAAAAGCAGCTAAACCCCATTATAAAAATAAATTACTTTTAATAACCCATAAAACAAAGACAGTGAAACAGAGAGAAATTCTTACAAAATTCGTTCAGGGGCTGTGATGCAACCTGGATTGACCATATCTAGACCCACAGCTGGATGAGACATAAGGGTGGACACTCTTGGGGCTGAGAGGTTGGGTGAGCAAACGCAGACCCTTTGAAGTAATACTGCGTGGTACCCATCCCATGGGTCCCAAATCTCCAGGTTCAAGGGCATCTTCCTACATCGAAAACATGCATGAGAAACCCAGAAGATGGTACACCGTGTGATTTTGAAAGGTTTCTAAAACGCACCCCATTTCTCATCTCCTTGTGCTCGGGTTCGCCTTTCGAGCTACTTTACTAGCAATCTCCCTACTTGGAGAATCAGCACTTTTAAGCTCCTGTTCCCTACAGGTTGCAATTTGTCCTGAGGATGAACGGGAAGAGGGGAAACCAATGAGAGACTAGATCTAGGTGTTGGGACAGGCACAGGTCTCTCTATTTTCCCATCAGGAAGAAGAATTAACCACAGGCTCCGCCTGCCGCCAGGAACCAGAATAGGGCCTGAGGCAATCCCGCGCTTTTGCGGCCAGCTCCCAAAAAAGCGAGTTGAAAAATGGAGCTCAGGGACACTGCAATTCACAAACCCGCAGAGTTATAAATGATAACTGTCATCCACAGATATATTGAGGGAAGGCAACGAAGAGGAATTCAAAGCAAGGCAGAATTGCAGGAAACAGATTTCCGGAGGTAGATCCGAATCGCCTTTAAAGCACATGAAAAGCGGCAAAACGTCGACAATGATGCCCTTGGCCAAAAAGGGCGTATGCGTTTTTTCCTGAATATATTCAGGAAAAAACGCATACGCCCTTTTTGGCCAACCAAGCAACCTGGAAAGGCAAATCAGCGCTACAAAGAAGTCTCGCTTCCCATCGGTCAAAAGGGTCATGCTGCAAAAAGTGTCAAAACCAGAAATGCAGGACAGGCCATGGAGAAATGGCAGCCTTGCTACGCTGATGGGCGGGATGTAAATTGCCAACAGCCACACTGGAGAAGTGTACGGTGTGTCCTGAAACATCGAAAAAACACAGCTTAGGGAGCATAGGGCACCTTCACTCATGGGCGTAGAAATTGGGAAAACTAAAAATCAGCAAGACACAGGCACCCCAAAGTTTAGGGCTGCTCTGTTTACAAGAACCTCCACTTCATGACACCTTAAATATCCCAGGAAAGAGAAAAATGGATAAAGAAGTTGTGGTCCTTATGTACAATGGAATATCACTCAGACATGAAATCAATGTCATAAGGCTTGTAGAAGCAAGATGAGTGGATTTAGGTATGACGATTCTAAGTGAAATAAGTGACACAGAAAAAGACACTAATCATAAGCTATCACTTATAGAGGGAATGTAAAAACCGCTACACTTGAACTGAATTACAAAACAGAACAGAGTCACACGTTTAGAAAACACACTATGGCTGCTTAACGGGAAAGGTGAGGTGGGGTGATGCATAAAACAAGGGTTTCAAATTCGCTCAGATACCGTTCAATACACCCAATATGTAATAGACAAGACCTACTCCTTGCTCAGTGAAGTGGACTCAACACCCCCTATTCACCGCACAAGAATATTTCTGACTAGTAAGAATCGTAAAACCTATGTATTGATATCTCTCTGGAAGTGAGCCAAGTGGGTGTAAAGCCGCATAAACACAGCCGTGAAAAGCAGCTAAACCCCATTATAAAATAAATTACTTTTAAAAACCCGTAAAACAAAGACAGTGAAAGAGAGAGAAATTCCTACAAAATTCGTTCAGGGGCTGTGATGCAACCTGGATGGACCATATCTAGACCCACACCTGGATGAGACATAAGGGTGGACACTCTTGGGGCTTAGAGGTTGGGTGAGGTTGGGTGAGCAAACTCAGACCCTTTAAAGTAATACTGCGTGGTACCCATCCCATGGGTGCCAAATCTCCAGGTTCAAGGGCATCTTCCTACATCGAAAACATGCATGAGAAACACAGAAGATGGTACACCGTGTGATTTTGAAAGGTTTCTAAAACGCACCCCATTTCTCATCTCCTTGTGCTAGGGTTCGCCTTTCCAGCTACTTTACTAGCAATCTCTCTACTTGGAGAATCAGCACCTTTAAGCTCCTGTTCCCTACAGGTTGCAATTTGTCCTGAAGATGAACGGGAAGAGGGGCAACCAATGAGAGACTAGATCTAGGTGTTGGGACAGGCACAGGTCACTCTATTTTCCCATCAGGAAGAAGAATTAACCACAGGCTCAGCCTGCCTCCAGGAACCAGAATAGGGCCTGAGGCAATCTCGCGCTTTTGTGGCCAGCTCCCAAAAAAGCGAGTTGAAAAATGGAACTCAGGGACACTGCAATTCACAAACCCGCAGAGTTATAAATGATAACTCTCATCCACAGATATATTGAGGGAAGGCAACGAAGAGGATTTGAAAGCAAGGCAGAATTGCAGGAAAGAGATTTCAGGAGGTAGATTCGAATCGCCTTTAAAGCACATGAAAAGCGGCAAAACGTCGACAATTATGCCCTTGGCCAAAAAGGGCGTATGCGTTTTTTCTTGAATATATTCAGGAAAAAACGAATACGCCCTTTTTGGCCAACCAAGCAACCTGGAAAGGCAAATCAGCGCTACAAAGAGGTCTCGCTTCCCATCGGTCAAAAGGGCCATGCTGCAAAAAGTGTCAAAACCAGAAATGCAGGACAGGCCATGGAGAAATGGCAGCCTTGCTACGCTGATGGGCGGGTTGTACATTGCCAAAAGCCACTCTGGAGAAGTGTACGGTGTGTCCTGAAACATCGAAAAAACACAGCTTAGGGAGCATAGGGCACGTCCACTCACGGGCGTATAAATTGGGAAAACTAAAAATCAGCAAGACACAGGCACCCCAATGTTTAGGGCTGCTATGTTGACAAGAACCTCCACTTCATGACACCTTAAATATCCCAGGAAAGAGAAAAATGGATAAAGAAGTTGTGGTCCTTATGTACAAAGGAATATCACTCAGACATGAAATCAATATCATAAGGCTAGTAGAAGCAAGATGAGTGGATTTAGGTATGACGATTCTAAGTGAAATAAGTGACACAGAAAAAGACACTTATCATAAGCTATCACTTATAGAGGGAATGTAAAAACCGCTACACCTGAACTGAATTACAAAACAGAACAGAGTCACACGTTTAGAAAACACACTATGGCTGCTTAACGGGAAAGGTGAGGTGGGGTGATGCATAAAACAAGGGCTTCAAATTCGCTCAGATACCGTTCCATACACCCAATATGTAATAGACAAGACCTACTCCTTGCTCAGTGAACTGGACTCAACACCCCCTATTCACCGCACAAGAATATATGTGACTAGTAAGAATCTTAAAACCTATGTATTGATATCTGTCTGGAAGTGAGTCAAGTGGGTGTAAAGCCGCATAAACACAGCCGTGAAAAGCAGCTAAACCCCATTATAAAATAAATTACTTTTAAAAACCCGTAAAACAAAGACAGTGAAAGAGAGAGAAATTCTTACAAAATTCGTTCAGAGGCTGTGATGCAACCTGGATTGACCATATCTAGACCCACAGCTGGATGAGACATAAGGGTGGACACTCTTGGGGCTTAGAGGTTGGGTGAGGTTGGGTGAGCAAACGCAGACCCTTTAAAGTAATACTGTGTGTTACCCATCCCATGGTTCCTAAATCTCCAGGTTCAAAGGCATCTTCCTACATCGAAAACATGCATGAGAAACCCAGAAGATGGTACACCGTGTGATTTTGAAAGGTTTCTAAAACGCACCCAATTTCTCATCTCCTTGTGCTCGGGTTCGCCTTTCCAGCTACTTTACTAGCAATCTCCCTACTTGGAGAATCAGCACCTTTAAGCTCCTGTTCCCTACAGGTTGCAATTTGTCCTGAGGATGAACGGGAAGAGGGGCAACCAATGAGAGACTAGATCTAGGTGTTGGGACAGGCACAGGTCACTCTATTTTCCCATCAGGAAGAAGAATTAACCACAGGCTCAGCCTGCCGCCAGGAACCAGAATAGGGCCTGAGGCAATCCCGCGCTTTTGCGGCCAGCTCCCAAAAAAGCGAGTTGAAAAATGGAGCTCAGGGACACTGCAATTCACAAACCCGCAGAGTTATAAATGATAACTCTCATCCACAGATATATTGAGGGAAGGCAACGAAGAGGATTTGAAAGCAAGGCAGAATTGCAGGAAACAGATTTCAGGAGGTAGATTCGAATCGCCTTTAAAGCACATGAAAAGCGGCAAAACGTCGACAATGATGCCCTTGGCCAAAAAGGGCGTATGCGTTTTTTCCTGAATATATTCAGGAAAAAACGCATACGCCCTTTTTGGCCAACCAAGCAACCTGGAAAGGCAAATCAGCGCTACAAAGAGGTCTCGCTTCCCATCGGTCAAAAGGGCCATGCTGCAAAAAGTTCCAAAACCAGAAATGCAGGACAGGCCATGGAGAAATGGCAGCCTTGCTACGCTGATGGGTGGGATGTAAATTGCCAACAGCCACTCTGGAGAAGTGTACGGTGTGTCCTGAAACATCGAAAAAACACAGCATAGGGAGCATAGGGCACGTCCACTCATGAGCGTATAAATTGGAAAAACTAAAAATCAGCAAGACACAGGCACCCCAATGTTTAGGGCTGCTATGTTGACAAGAACCTCCACTTCATGACACCTTAAATATCCCAGGAAAGAGATAAATGGATAAAGAAGTTGTGGTCCTTATGTACAAAGGAATATCTCTCAGACATGAAATCAATGTCATAAGGCTAGTAGAAGCAAGATGAGTGGATTTAGGTATGACGATTCTAAGTGAAATAAGTCACACAGAAAAAGACACTTATCATAAGCTATCACTTATAGAGAGAATGTAAAAACCGCTACAATTGAACTGAATTACAAAACAGAACAGAGTCACACGTTTAGAAAACACACTATGGCTGCTTAACGGGAAAGGTGAGGTGGGGTGATGCATAAAACAAGGGTTTCAAATTCGCTCAGATACTGTTCCATACACCCAATATGTAATAGACAAGACCTACTCCTTTCTCAGTGAACTGGACTCAACACCCCCTATTCACCGCACAAGAATATATCTGACTAGTAAGAATCGTAAAACCTATGTATTGATATCTCTCTGGAAGTGAGCCAAGTGTGTGTAAAGCCGCATAAACACAGCCGTGAAAAGCAGCTAAACCCCATTATAAAAATAAATTACTTTTAAAAACCCGTAAAACAAAGACAGTGAAAGAGAGAGAAATTCTTACAAAATTCGTTCAGGGGCTGTGATGCAACCTGGATTGACCATATCTAGACCCACACCTGGATGAGACATAAGGGTGGACACTCTTGGGGCTGAGAGGTTGGGTGAGGTTGGGTGAGCAAACTCAGACCCTTTAAAGTAATACTGCGTGGTACCCATCCCATGGGTCCCAAATCTCCAGGTTCAAGGGCATCTTCCTACATCGAAAACATGCATGAGAAACCCAGAAGATGGTACACCGTGTGATTTTGAAAGGTTTCTAAAACGCACCCCATTTCTCATCTCCTTGTGCTAGGGTTCGCCTTTCCAGCTACTTTATTGCAATCTCTCTACTTGGAGAATCAGCACCTTTAAGCTCCTGTTCCCTACAGGTTGCAATTTGTCCTGAAGATGAACGGGAAGAGGGGCAACCAATGAGAGACTAGATCTAGGTGTTGGGACAGGCACAGGTCACTCTATTTTCCCATCAGGAAGAAGAATTAACCACAGGCTCAGCCTGCCTCCAGGAACCAGAATACGGCCTGAGGCAATCTCGCGCTTTTGTGGCCAGCTCCCAAAAAAGCGAGTTGAAAAATGGAGCTCAGGGACACTGCAATTCACAAACCCGCAGAGTTATAAATGATAACTCTCATCCACAGATATATTGAGGGAAGGCAACGAAGAGGATTTGAAAGCAAGGCAGAATTGCAGGAAACAGATTTCAGGAGGTAGATTCGAATCGCCTTTAAAGCACATGAAAAGCGGCAAAACGTCGACAATGATGCCCTTGGCCAAAAAGGGCGTATGCGTTTTTTCCTGAATATATTCAGGAAAAAACGCATACGCCCTTTTTGGCCAACCAAGCAACCTGGAAAGGCAAATCGGCGCTACAAAGAGGTCTCGCTTCCCATCGGTCAAAAGGGCCATGCTGCAAAAAGTGTCAAAACCAGAAATGCAGGACAGGCCATGGAGAAATGGCAGCCTTGCTACGCTGATGGGCGGGATGTACATTGCCAAAAGCCACTCTGGAGAAGTGTACGGTGTGTCCTGAAACATCGAAAAAACACAGCTTAGGGAGCATAGGGCACGTCCACTCACGGGCGTATAAATTGGGAAAACTAAAAATCAGCAAGACACAGGCACCCCAATGTTTAGGGCTGCTATGTTGACAAGAACCTCCACTTCATGACACCTTAAATATCCCAGGAAAGAGAAAAATGGATAAAGAAGTTGTGGTCCTTATGTACAAAGGAATATCACTCAGACATGAAATCAATATCATAAGGCTAGTAGAAGCAAGATGAGTGGATTTAGGTATGACGATTCTAAGTGAAATAAGTGACACAGAAAAATACACTTATCATAAGCTATCACTTATAGAGGGAATGTAAAAACCGCTACACCTGAACTGAATTACAAAACAGAACAGAGTCACACGTTTAGAAAACACACTATGGCTGCTTAACGGGAAAGGTGAGGTGGGGTGATGCATAAAACAAGGGCTTCAAATTCGCTCAGATACCGTTCCATACACCCAATATGTAATAGACAAGACCTACTCCTTGCTCAGTGAACTGGACTCAACACCCCCTATTCACCGCACAAGAATATATGTGACTAGTAAGAATCTTAAAACCTATGTATTGATATCTGTCTGGAAGTGAGTCAAGTGGGTGTAAAGCCGCATAAACACAGCCGTGAAAAGCAGCTAAACCCCATTATAAAATAAATTACTTTTAAAAACCCGTAAAACAAAGACAGTGAAAGAGAGAGAAATTCTTACAAAATTCGTTCAGAGGCTGTGATGCAACCTGGATTGACCATATCTAGACCCACAGCTGGATGAGACATAAGGGTGGACACTCTTGGGGCTTAGAGGTTGGGTGAGGTTGGGTGAGCAAACGCAGACCCTTTAAAGTAATACTGTGTGTTACCCATCCCATGGTTCCTAAATCTCCAGGTTCAAAGGCATCTTCCTACATCGAAAACATGCATGAGAAACCCAGAAGATGGTACACCGTGTGATTTTGAAAGGTTTCTAAAACGCACCCAATTTCTCATCTCCTTGTGCTCGGGTTCGCCTTTCCAGCTACTTTACTAGCAATCTCCCTACTTGGAGAATCAGCACCTTTAAGCTCCTGTTCCCTACAGGTTGCAATTTGTCCTGAGGATGAACGGGAAGAGGGGCAACCAATGAGAGACTAGATCTAGGTGTTGGGACAGGCCCAGGTCACTCTATTTTCCCATCAGGAAGAAGAATTAACCACAGGCTCAGCCTGCCGCCAGGAACCAGAATAGGGCCTGAGGCAATCCCGCGCTTTTGCGGCCAGCTCCCAAAAAAGCGAGTTGAAAAATGGAGCTCAGGGACACTGCAATTCACAAACCCGCAGAGTTATAAGTGATAACTCTCATCCACAGATATATTGAGGGAAGGCAACGAAGAGGATTTGAGAGCAAGGCAGAATTGCAGGAAACAGATTTCAGGAGGTAGATTCGAATCGCCTTTAAAGCACATGAAAAGCGGCAAAACGTCGACAATGATGCCCTTGGCCAAAAAGGGCGTATGCGTTTTTTCCTGAATATATTCAGGAAAAAACGCATACGCCCTTTTTGGCCAACCAAGCAACCTGGAAAGGCAAATCAGCGCTACAAAGAGGTCTCGCTTCCCATCGGTCAAAAGGGCCATGCTGCAAAAAGTTTCAAAACCAGAAATGCAGGACAGGCCATGGAGAAATGGCAGCCTTGCTACGCTGATGGGTGGGATGTAAATTGCCAACAGCCACTCTGGAGAAGTGTACGGTGTGTCCTGAAACATCGAAAAAACACAGCATAGGGAGCATAGGGCACGTCCACTCATGAGCGTATAAATTGGAAAAACTAAAAATCAGCAAGACACAGGCACCCCAATGTTTAGGGCTGCTATGTTGACAAGAACCTCCACTTCATGACACCTTAAATATCCCAGGAAAGAGATAAATGGATAAAGAAGTTGTGGTCCTTATGTACAAAGGAATATCTCTCAGACATGAAATCAATGTCATAAGGCTAGTAGAAGCAAGATGAGTGGATTTAGGTATGACGATTCTAAGTGAAATAAGTCACACAGAAAAAGACACTTATCATAAGCTATCACTTATAGAGAGAATGTAAAAACCGCTACAATTGAACTGAATTACAAAACAGAACAGAGTCACACGTTTAGAAAACACACTATGGCTGCTTAACGGGAAAGGTGAGGTGGGGTGATGCATAAAACAAGGGTTTCAAATTCGCTCAGATACTGTTCCATACACCCAATATGTAATAGACAAGACCTACTCCTTGCTCAGTGAACTGGACTCAACACCCCCTATTCACCGCACAAGAATATATCTGACTAGTAAGAATCGTAAAACCTATGTATTGATATCTCTCTGGAAGTGAGCCAAGTGTGTGTAAAGCCGCATAAACACAGCCGTGAAAAGCAGCTAAACCCCATTATAAAAATAAATTACTTTTAAAAACCCGTAAAACAAAGACAGTGAAAGAGAGAGAAATTCTTACAAAATTCGTTCAGGGGCTGTGATGCAACCTGGATTGACCATATCTAGACCCACACCTGGATGAGACATAAGGGTGGACACTCTTGGGGCTGAGAGGTTGGGTGAGGTTGGGTGAGCAAACTCAGACCCTTTAAAGTAATACTGCGTGGTACCCATCCCATGGGTCCCAAATCTCCAGGTTCAAGGGCATCTTCCTACATCGAAAACATGCATGAGAAACCCAGAAGATGGTACACCGTGTGATTTTGAAAGGTTTCTAAAACGCACCCCATTTCTCATCTCCTTGTGCTAGGGTTCGCCTTTCCAGCTACTTTATTGCAATCTCCCTACTTGGAGAATCAGCACCTTTAAGCTCCTGTTCCCTACAGGTTGCAATTTGTCCTGAAGATGAACGGGAAGAGGGGCAACCAATGAGAGACTAGATCTAGGTGTTGGGACAGGCACAGGTCACTCTATTTTCCCATCAGGAAGAAGAATTAACCACAGGCTCAGCCTGCCTCCAGGAACCAGAATACGGCCTGAGGCAATCTCGCGCTTTTGTGGCCAGCTCCCAAAAAAGCGAGTTGAAAAATGGAGCTCAGGGACACTGCAATTCACAAACCCGCAGAGTTATAAATGATAACTCTCATCCACAGATATATTGAGGGAAGGCAACGAAGAGGATTTGAAAGCAAGGCAGAATTGCAGGAAACAGATTTCAGGAGGTAGATTCGAATCGCCTTTAAAGCACATGAAAAGCGGCAAAACGTCGACAATGATGCCCTTGGCCAAAAAGGGCGTATGCGTTTTTTCCTGAATATATTCAGGAAAAAACGCATACGCCCTTTTTGGCCAACCAAGCAACCTGGAAAGGCAAATCGGCGCTACAAAGAGGTCTCGCTTCCCATCGGTCAAAAGGGCCATGCTGCAAAAAGTGTCAAAACCAGAAATGCAGGACAGGCCATGGAGAAATGGCAGCCTTGCTACGCTGATGGGCGGGATGTAAATTGCCAACAGCCACTCTGGAGAAGTGTACGGTGTGTCCTGAAACATCGAAAAAACACAGCTTAGGGAGCATAGGGCACGTCCACTAATGGGCGTATAAATTGGGAAAACTAAAAATCAGCAAGACACAGGCACCCTAATGTTTAGGGCTGCTATGTTGACAAGAACCTCCACTTCATGACACCTTAAATATCAGAGGAAAGAGAAAAATGGATAAAGAAGTTGTGGTCCTTATGTACAAAGGAATATCACTCAGACATGAAATCAATGTCATAAGGCTAGTAGAAGCAAGATGAGTGGATTTAGGTATGACGATTCTAAGTGAAATCAGTCACACAGAAAAAGACACTTATCATAAGCTATCTCTTATAGAGAGAATGTAAAAACCGCTACAATTGAACTGAATTAAAAAATAGAACAGAGTCACACGTTTAGAAAACACACTATGGCTGCTTAACGGGAAAGGTGAGTTGGGGTGATGCATAAAACAAGGGTTTCAAATTCGCTCAGATACTTTTCCATACACCCAATATGTAATAGACAAGACCTACTCCTTGCTCAGTGAACTGGACTCAACACCCCCTATTCACCGCACAAGAATATATCTGACTAGTAAGAATCGTAAAACCTATGTATTGATATCTCTCTGGAAGTGAGCCAAGTGGGTGTAAAGCCGCATAAACACAGCCGTGAAAAGCAGCTAAACCCCATTATAAAAATAAATTACTTTTAAAAACCCGTAAAACAAAGACAGTGAAAGAGAGAGAAATTCTTACAAAATTCGTTCAGGGGCTGTGATGCAACCTGCATTGACCATATCTAGACCCACACCTGGATGAGACATAAGGGTGGACACTCTTGGGGCTGAGAGGTTGGGTGAGGTTGGGTGAGCAAACTCAGACCCTTTAAAGTAATACTGCGTGGTACCCATCCCATGGGTCCCAAATCTCCAGGTTCAAGGGCATCTTCCTACATCGAAAACATGCATGAGAAACCCAGAAGATGGTACACCGTGTGATTTTGAAAGGTTTCTAAAACGCACCCCATTTCTCATCTCCTTGTGCTAGGGTTCGCCTTTCCAGCTACTTTACTAGCAATCTCCCTACTTGGAGAATCAGCACCTTTAAGCTCCTGTTCCCTACAGGTTGCAATTTGTCCTGAAGATGAACGGGAAGAGGGGCAACCAATGAGAGACTAGATCTAGGTGTTGGGACAGGCACAGGTCACTCTATTTTCCCATCAGGAAGAAGAATTAACCACAGGCTCAGCCTGCCTCCAGGAACCAGAATAGGGCCTGAGGCAATCTCGCGCTTTTGTGGCCAGCTCCCAAAAAAGCGAGTTTGAAAATGGAGCTCAGGGACACTGCAATTCACAAACCCGCAGAGTTATAAATGATAACTCTCATCCACAGATATATTGAGGGAAGGCAACGAAGAGGATTTGAAAGCAAGGCAGAATTGCAGGAAAGAGATTTCAGGAGGTAGATTCGAATCGCCTTTAAAGCACATGAAAAGCGGCAAAACGTCGACAATTATGCCCTTGGCCAAAAAGGGCGTATGCGTTTTTTCCTGAATATATTCAGGAAAAAACGCATACGCCCTTTTTGGCCAACCAAGCAACCTGGAAAGGCAAATCAGCGCTACAAAGAGGTCTCGCTTCCCATCGGTCAAAAGGGCCATGCTGCAAAAAGTGTCAAAACCAGAAATGCAGTACAGGCCATGGAGAAATGGCAGCCTTGCTACGCTGATGGGCGGGATGTACATTGCCAAAAGCCACTCTGGAGAAGTGTACGGTGTGTCCTGAAACATCGAAAAAACACAGCTTAGGGAGCATAGGGCAAGTCCACTCATGGGCGTATAAATTGGGAAAACTAAAAATCAGCAAGACACAGGCACCCCAATGTTTAGGGCTGCTATGTTGACAAGAACCTCCACTTCATGACACCTTAAATATCCCAGGAAAGAGAAAAATGGATAAAGAATTTGTGGTCCTTATGTACAAAGGAATATCACTCAGACATGAAATCAATGTCATAAGGCTAGTAGAAGCAAGATGAGTGGATTTAGGTATGACGATTCTAAGTGAAATAAGTGACACAGAAAAAGACACTTATCATAAGCTATCACTTATAGAGGGAATGTAAAAACCGCTACACCTGAACTGAATTACAAAACAGAACAGAGTCACACGTTTAGAAAACACACTATGGCTGCTTAACGGGAAAGGTGAGGTGGGTTGATGCATAAAACAAGGGTTTCAAATTCGCTCAGATACCGTTCCATACACCCAATATGTAATAGACAAGACCTACCCCTTGCTCAGTGAACTGGACTCAACACCCCCTATTCACCGCACAAGAATATATGTGACTAGTAAGAATCTTAAAACCTATGTATTGATATCTGTCTGGAAGTGAGTCAAGTGGGTGTAAAGCCGCATAAACACAGCCGTGAAAAGCAGCTAAACCCCATTATAAAAATAAATTACTTTTAAAAACCCGTAAAACAAAGACAGTGAAAGAGAGAGAAATTCTTACAAAATTCGTTCAGAGGCTGTGATGCAACCTGGATTGACCATATCTAGACCCACAGCTGGATGAGACATAAGGGTGGACACTCTTGGGGCTTAGAGTTTGGGTGAGGTTGGGTGAGCAAACGCAGACCCTTTAAAGTAATACTGTGTGGTACCCATCCCATGGGTCCCAAATCTCCAGGTTCAAGGGCATCTTCCTACATCGAAAACATGCATGAGAAACCCAGAAGATGGTACACCGTGTGATTTTGAAAGGTTTCTAAAACGCACCCAATTTCTCATCTCCTTGTGCTCGGGTTCGCCTTTCCAGCTACTTTACTAGCAATCTCCCTACTTGGAGAATCAGCACCTTTAAGCTCCTGTTCCCTACAGGTTGCAATTTGTCCTGAGGATGAACGGGAAGAGGGGCAACCAATGAGAGACTAGATCTAGGTGTTGGGACAGGCCCAGGTCACTCTATTTTCCCATCAGGAAGAAGAATTAACCACAGGCTCAGCCTGCCGCCAGGAACCAGAATAGGGCCTGAGGCAATCCCGCGCTTTTGCGGCCAGCTCCCAAAAAAGCGAGTTGAAAAATGGAGCTCAGGGACACTGCAATTCACAAACCCGCAGAGTTATAAGTGATAACTCTCATCCACAGATATATTGAGGGAAGGCAACGAAGAGGATTTGAAAGCAAGGCAGAATTGCAGGAAACAGATTTCAGGAGGTAGATTCGAATCGCCTTTAAAGCACATGAAAAGCGGCAAAACGTCGACAATGATGCCCTTGGCCAAAAAGGGCGTATGCGTTTTTTCCTGAATATATTCAGGAAATAACGCATACGCCCTTTTTGGCCAACCAAGCAACCTGGAAAGGCAAATCAGCGCTACAAAGAAGTCTCGCTTCCCATCGGTCAAAAGGGCCATGCTGCAAAAAGTGTCAAAACCAGAAATGCAGTACAGGCCATGGAGAAATGGCAGCCTTGCTACGCTGATGGGCGGGATGTACATTGCCAAAAGCCACTCTGGAGAAGTGTACGGTGTGTCCTGAAACATCGAAAAAACACAGCTTAGGGAGCATAGGGCACGTCCACTCATGGGCGTATAAATTGGGAAAACTAAAAATCAGCAAGACACAGGCACCCCAATGTTTAGGGCTGCTATGTTGACAAGAACCTCCACTTCATGACACCTTAAATATCCCAGGAAAGAGAAAAATGGATAAAGAAGTTGTGGTCCTTATGTACAAAGGAATATCACTCAGACATGAAATCAATATCATAAGGCTAGTAGAAGCAAGATGAGTGGATTTAGGTATGACGATTCTAAGTGAAATAACTGACACAGAAAAAGACACTTATCATAAGCTATCACTTATAGAGGGAATGTAAAAACCGCTACACCTGAACTGAATTACAAAACAGAACAGAGTCACACGTTTAGAAAACACACTATGGCTGCTTAACGGGAAAGGTGAGGTGGGGTGATGCATAAAACAAGGGTTTCAAATTCGCTCAGATACCGTTCCATACACCCAATATGTAATAGACAAGACCTACTCCTTGCTCAGTGAACTGGACTCAACACCCCCTATTCACCGCACAAGAATATATGTGACTAGTAAGAATCTTAAAACCTATGTATTGATATCTCTCTGGAAGTGTGTCAAGTGGGTGTAAAGCTGCAAAAACACAGCCGTGAAAAGCAGCTAAACCCCATTATAAAAATAAATTACTTTTAAAAACCCGTAAAACAAAGACAGTGAAAGAGAGAGAAATTCTTACAAAATTCGTTCAGAGGCTGTGATGCAACCTGGATTGACCATATCTAGACCCACAGCTGGATGAGACATAAGGGTGGACACTCTTGGGGCTTAGAGGTTGGGTTAGGTTGGGTGAGCAAACGCAGACCCTTTAAAGTAATACTGTGTGGTACCCATCCCATGGGTCCCAAATCTCCAGGTTCAAGGGCATCTTCCTACATCGAAAACATGCATGAGAAACCCAGAAGATGGTGCACCGTGTGATTTTGAAAGGTTTCTAAAACGCACCCAATTTCTCATCTCCTTGTGCTCGGGTTCGCCTTTCCAGCTACTTTACTAGCAATCTCCCTACTTGGAGAATCAGCACCTTTAAGCTCCTGTTCCCTACAGGTTGCAATTTGTCCTGAGGATGAACGGGAAGAGGGGCAACCAATGAGAGACTAGATCTAGGTGTTGGGACAGGCCCAGGTCACTCTATTTTCCCATCAGGAAGAAGAATTAACCACAGGCTCAGCCTGCCGCCAGGAACCAGAATAGGGCCTGAGGCAATCCCGCGCTTTTGCGGCCAGCTCCCAAAAAAGCGAGTTGAAAAATGGGGCTCAGGGACACTGCAATTCACAAACCCGCAGAGTTATAAGTGATAACTCTCATCCACAGATATATTGAGGGAAGGCAACGAAGAGGATTTGAAAGCAAGGCAGAATTGCAGGAAACAGATTTCAGGAGGTAGATTCGAATCGCCTTTAAAGCACATGAAAAGCGGCAAAACGTCGACAATGATGCCCTTGGCCAAAAAGGGCGTATGCGTTTTTTCCTGAATATATTCAGGAAATAACGCATACGCCCTTTTTGGCCAACCAAGCAACCTGGAAAGGCAAATCAGCGCTACAAAGAAGTCTCGCTTCCCATCGGTCAAAAGGGCCATGCTGCAAAAAGTGTCAAAACCAGAAATGCAGTACAGGCCATGGAGAAATGGCAGCCTTGCTACGCTGATGGGCGGGATGTACATTGCCAAAAGCCACTCTGGAGAAGTGTACGGTGTGTCCTGAAACATCGAAAAAACACAGCTTAGGGAGCATAGGGCACGTCCACTCATGGGCGTATAAATTGGGAAAACTAAAAATCAGCAAGACACAGGCACCCCAATGTTTAGGGCTGCTATGTTGACAAGAACCTCCACTTCACGACACCTTAAATATCCCAGGAAAGAGAAAAATGGATAAAGAAGTTGTGGTCATTAGGTACAAAGGAATATCACTCAGACATGAAATCAATATCATAAGGCTAGTAGAAGCAAGATGAGTGGATTTAGGTATGACGATTCTAAGTGAAATAACTGACACAGAAAAAGACACTTATCATAAGCTATCACTTATAGAGGGAATGTAAAATCCGCTACACCTGAACTGAATTACAAAACAGAACAGAGTCACACGTTTAGAAAACACACTATGGCTGCTTAACGGGAAAGGTGAGGTGGGTTGATGCATAAAACAAGGGTTTCAAATTCGCTCAGATACCGTTCCATACACCCAATATGTAATAGACAAGACCTACCCCTTGCTCAGTGAACTGGACTCAACACCCCCTATTCACCGCACAAGAATATATGTGACTAGTAAGAATCTTAAAACCTATGTATTGATATCTGTCTGGAAGTGAGTCAAGTGGGTGTAAAGCCGCATAAACACAGCCGTGAAAAGCAGCTAAACCCCATTATAAAAATAAATTACTTTTAAAAACCCGTAAAACAAAGACAGTGAAAGAGAGAGAAATTCTTACAAAATTCGTTCAGAGGCTGTGATGCAACCTGGATTGACCATATCTAGACCCACAGCTGGATGAGACATAAGGGTGGACACTCTTGGGGCTTAGAGTTTGGGTGAGGTTGGGTGAGCAAACGCAGACCCTTTAAAGTAATACTGTGTGGTACCCATCCCATGGGTCCCAAATCTCCAGGTTCAAGGGCATCTTCCTACATCGAAAACATGCATGAGAAACCCAGAAGATGGTACACCGTGTGATTTTGAAAGGTTTCTAAAACGCACCCAATTTCTCATCTCCTTGTGCTCGGGTTCGCCTTTCCAGCTACTTTACTAGCAATCTCCCTACTTGGAGAATCAGCACCTTTAAGCTCCTGTTCCCTACAGGTTGCAATTTGTCCTGAGGATGAACGGGAAGAGGGGCAACCAATGAGAGACTAGATCTAGGTGTTGGGACAGGCCCAGGTCACTCTATTTTCCCATCAGGAAGAAGAATTAACCACAGGCTCAGCCTGCCGCCAGGAACCAGAATAGGGCCTGAGGCAATCCCGCGCTTTTGCGGCCAGCTCCCAAAAAAGCGAGTTGAAAAATGGAGCTCAGGGACACTGCAATTCACAAACCCGCAGAGTTATAAGTGATAACTCTCATCCACAGATATATTGAGGGAAGGCAACGAAGAGGATTTGAAAGCAAGGCAGAATTGCAGGAAACAGATTTCAGGAGGTAGATTCGAATCGCCTTTAAAGCACATGAAAAGCCGCAAAACGTCGACAATGATGCCCTTGGCCAAAAAGGGCGTATGCGTTTTTTCCTGAATATATTCAGGAAATAACGCATACGCCCTTTTTGGCCAACCAAGCAACCTGGAAAGGCAAATCAGCGCTACAAAGAAGTCTCGCTTCCCATCGGTCAAAAGGGCCATGCTGCAAAAAGTGTCAAAACCAGAAATGCAGTACAGGCCATGGAGAAATGGCAGCCTTGCTACGCTGATGGGCGGGATGTACATTGCCAAAAGCCACTCTGGAGAAGTGTACGGTGTGTCCTGAAACATCGAAAAAACACAGCTTAGGGAGCATAGGGCACGTCCACTCATGGGCGTATAAATTGGGAAAACTAAAAATCAGCAAGACACAGGCACCCCAAAGTTTGGGGCTGCTCTGTTGACAAGAACCTCCACTTCATGACACCTTAAATATCCCAGGAAAGAGAAAAATGGATAAAGAAGTTGTGGTCCTTATGTACAAAGGAATATCACTCAGACATGAAATCAATATCATAAGGCTAGTAGAAGCAAGATGAGTGGATTTAGGTATGACGATTCTAAGTGAAATAACTGACACAGAAAAAGACACTTATCATAAGCTATCACTTATAGAGGGAATGTAAAAACCGCTACACCTGAACTGAATTACAAAACAGAACAGAGTCACACGTTTAGAAAACACACTATGGCTGCTTAACGGGAAAGGTGAGGTGGGGTGATGCATAAAACAAGGGTTTCAAATTCGCTCAGATACCGTTCCATACACCCAATATGTAATAGACAAGACCTACTCCTTGCTCAGTGAACTGGACTCAATACCCCCTATTCACCGCACAAGAATATATGTGACTAGTAAGAATCTTAAAACCTATGTATTGATATCTCTCTGGAAGTGAGTCAAGTGGGTGTAAAGCCGCATAAACACAGCCGTGAAAAGCAGCTAAACCCCATTATAAAAATAAATTACTTTTAAAAACCCGTAAAACAAAGACAGTGAAAGAGAGAGAAATTCTTACAAAATTCGTTCAGGGGCTGTGATGCAACCTGCATTGACCATATCTAGACCCACACCTGGATGAGACATAAGGGTGGACACTCTTGGGGCTGAGAGGTTGGGTGAGGTTGGGTGAGCAAACTCAGACCCTTTAAAGTAATACTGCGTGGTACCCATCCCATGGGTCCCAAATCTCCAGGTTCAAGGGCATCTTCCTACATCGAAAACATGCATGAGAAACCCAGAAGATGGTACACCGTGTGATTTTGAAAGGTTTCTAAAACGCACCCCATTTCTCATCTCCTTGTGCTAGGGTTCGCCTTTCCAGCTACTTTACTAGCAATCTCCCTACTTGGAGAATCAGCACCTTTAAGCTCCTGTTCCCTACAGGTTGCAATTTGTCCTGAAGATGAACGGGAAGAGGGGCAACCAATGAGAGACTAGATCTAGGTGTTGGGACAGGCACAGGTCACTCTATTTTCCCATCAGGAAGAAGAATTAACCACAGGCTCTGCCTGCCTCCAGGAACCAGAATAGGGCCTGAGGCAATCTCGCGCTTTTGTGGCCAGCTCCCAAAAAAGCGAGTTTGAAAATGGAGCTCAGGGACACTGCAATTCACAAACCCGCAGAGTTATAAATGATAACTCTCATCCACAGATATATTGAGGGAAGGCAACGAAGAGGATTTGAAAGCAAGGCAGAATTGCAGGAAAGAGATTTCAGGAGGTAGATTCGAATCGCCTTTAAAGCACATGAAAAGCGGCAAAACGTCGACAATTATGCCCTTGGCCAAAAAGGGCGTATGCGTTTTTTCCTGAATATATTCAGGAAAAAACGCATACGCCCTTTTTGGCCAACCAAGCAACCTGGAAAGGCAAATCAGCGCTACAAAGAGGTCTCGCTTCCCATCGGTCAAAAGGGCCATGCTGCAAAAAGTGTCAAAACCAGAAATGCAGTACAGGCCATGGAGAAATGGCAGCCTTGCTACGCTGATGGGCGGGATGTAAATTGCCAAAAGCCACTCTGGAGAAGTGTACGGTGTGTCCTGAAACATCGAAAAAACACAGCTTAGGGAGCATAGGGCAAGTCCACTCATGGGCGTATAAATTGGGAAATCTAAAAATCAGCAAGACACAGGCACCCCAATGTTTAGGGCTGCTATGTTGACAAGAACCTCCACTTCATGACACCTTAAATATCCCAGGAAAGAGAAAAATGGATAAAGAAGTTGTGGTCCTTATGTACAAAGGAATATCACTCAGACATGAAATCAATGTCATAAGGCTAGTAGAAGCAAGATGAGTGGATTTAGGTATGACGATTCTAAGTGAAATAAGTGACACAGAAAAAGACACTTATCATAAGCTATCACTTATAGAGGGAATGTAAAAACCGCTACACCTGAACTGAATTACAAAACAGAACAGAGTCACACGTTTAGAAAACACACTATGGCTGCTTAAAGGGAAAGGTGAGGTGGGGTGATGCATAAAACAAGGGTTTCAAATTCCCTCAGATACCGTTCCATACACCCAATATGTAATAGACAAGACCTACCCCTTGCTCAGTGAACTGGACTCAACACCCCCTATTCACCGCACAAGAATATATGTGACTAGTAAGAATCTTAAAACCTATGTATTGATATCTGTCTGGAAGTGAGTCAAGTGGGTGTAAAGCCGCATAAACACAGCCGTGAAAAGCAGCTAAACCCCATTATAAAAATAAATTACTTTTAAAAACCCGTAAAACAAAGACAGTGAAAGAGAGAGAAATTCTTACAAAATTCGTTCAGAGGCTGTGATGCAACCTGGATTGACCATATCTAGACCCACAGCTGGATGAGACATAAGGGTGGACACTCTTGGGGCTTAGAGTTTGGGTGAGGTTGGGTGAGCAAACGCAGACCCTTTAAAGTAATACTGTGTGGTACCCATCCCATGGGTCCCAAATCTCCAGGTTCAAGGGCATCTTCCTACATCGAAAACATGCATGAGAAACCCAGAAGATGGTACACCGTGTGATTTTGAAAGGTTTCTAAAACGCACCCAATTTCTCATCTCCTTGTGCTCGGGTTCGCCTTTCCAGCTACTTTACTAGCAATCTCCCTACTTGGAGAATCAGCACCTTTAAGCTCCTGTTCCCTACAGGTTGCAATTTGTCCTGAGGATGAACGGGAAGAGGGGCAACCAATGAGAGACTAGATCTAGGTGTTGGGACAGGCCCAGGTCACTCTATTTTCCCATCAGGAAGAAGAATTAACCACAGGCTCAGCCTGCCGCCAGGAACCAGAATAGGGCCTGAGGCAATCCCGCGCTTTTGCGGCCAGCTCCCAAAAAAGCGAGTTGAAAAATGGAGCTCAGGGACACTGCAATTCACAAACCCGCAGAGTTATAAGTGATAACTCTCATCCACAGATATATTGAGGGAAGGCAACGAAGAGGATTTGAAAGCAAGGCAGAATTGCAGGAAACAGATTTCAGGAGGTAGATTCGAATCGCCTTTAAAGCACATGAAAAGCGGCAAAACGTCGACAATGATGCCCTTGGCCAAAAAGGGCGTATGCGTTTTTTCCTGAATATATTCAGGAAATAACGCATACGCCCTTTTTGGCCAACCAAGCAACCTGGAAAGGCAAATCAGCGCTACAAAGAAGTCTCGCTTCCCATCGGTCAAAAGGGCCATGCTGCAAAAAGTGTCAAAACCAGAAATGCAGTACAGGCCATGGAGAAATGGCAGCCTTGCTACGCTGATGGGCGGGATGTACATTGCCAAAAGCCACTCTGGAGAAGTGTACGGTGTGTCCTGAAACATCGAAAAAACACAGCTTAGGGAGCATAGGGCACGTCAACTCATGGGCGTATAAATTGGGAAAACTAAAAATCAGCAAGACACAGGCACCCCAATGTTTAGGGCTGCTATGTTGACAAGAACCTCCACTTCATGACACCTTAAATATCCCAGGAAAGAGAAAAATGGATAAAGAAGTTGTGGTCCTTATGTACAAAGGAATATCACTCAGACATGAAATCAATATCATAAGGCTAGTAGAAGCAAGATGAGTGGATTTAGGTATGACGATTCTAAGTGAAATAACTGACACAGAAAAAGACACTTATCATAAGCTATCACTTATAGAGGGAATGTAAAAACCGCTACACCTGAACTGAATTACAAAACAGAACAGAGTCACACGTTTAGAAAACACACTATGGCTGCTTAACGGGAAAGGTGAGGTGGGGTGATGCATAAAACAAGGGTTTCAAATTCGCTCAGATACCGTTCCATACACCCAATATGTAATAGACAAGACCTACTCCTTGCTCAGTGAACTGGACTCAACACCCCCTATTCACCGCACAAGAATATATGTGACTAGTAAGAATCTTAAAACCTATGTATTGATATCTCTCTGGAAGTGTGTCAAGTGGGTGTAAAGCCGCAAAAACACAGCCGTGAAAAGCAGCTAAACCCCATTATAAAAATAAATTACTTTTAAAAACCCGTAAAACAAAGACAGTGAAAGAGAGAGAAATTCTTACAAAATTCGTTCAGAGGCTGTGATGCAACCTGGATTGACCATATCTAGACCCACAGCTGGATGAGACATAAGGGTGGACACTCTTGGGGCTTAGAGGTTGGGTGAGGTTGGGTGAGCAAACGCAGACCCTTTAAAGTAATACTGTGTGGTACCCATCCCATGGGTCCCAAATCTCCAGGTTCAAGGGCATCTTCCTACATCGAAAACATGCATGAGAAACCCAGAAGATGGTGCACCGTGTGATTTTGAAAGGTTTCTAAAACGCACCCAATTTCTCATCTCCTTGTGCTCGGGTTCGCCTTTCCAGCTACTTTACTAGCAATCTCCCTACTTGGAGAATCAGCACCTTTAAGCTCCTGTTCCCTACAGGTTGCAATTTGTCCTGAGGATG
This sequence comes from Eschrichtius robustus, assembly GCF_028021215.1. Classification (NCBI taxonomy): domain Eukaryota; kingdom Metazoa; phylum Chordata; class Mammalia; order Artiodactyla; family Eschrichtiidae; genus Eschrichtius; species Eschrichtius robustus. The sequence continues at coordinate 386,918 of NW_027175228.1, forward strand.
AACGGGAAGAGGGGCAACCAATGAGAGACTAGATCTAGGTGTTGGGACAGGCCCAGGTCACTCTATTTTCCCATCAGGAAGAAGAATTAACCACAGGCTCAGCCTGCCGCCAGGAACCAGAATAGGGCCTGAGGCAATCCCGCGCTTTTGCGGCCAGCTCCCAAAAAAGCGAGTTGAAAAATGGAGCTCAGGGACACTGCAATTCACAAACCCGCAGAGTTATAAGTGATAACTCTCATCCACAGATATATTGAGGGAAGGCAACGAAGAGGATTTGAAAGCAAGGCAGAATTGCAGGAAACAGATATCAGGAGGTAGATTCGAATCGCCTTTAAAGCACATGAAAAGCGGCAAAACTTCGACAATGATGCCCTTGGCCAAAAAGGGCGTATGCGTTTTTTCCTGAATATATTCAGGAAATAACGCATACGCCCTTTTTGGCCAACCAAGCAACCTGGAAAGGCAAATCAGCGCTACAAAGAAGTCTCGCTTCCCATCGGTCAAAAGGGCCATGCTGCAAAAAGTGTCAAAACCAGAAATGCAGTACAGGCCATGGAGAAATGGCAGCCTTGCTACGCTGATGGGCGGGATGTAAATTGCCAAAAGCCACTCTGGAGAAGTGTACGGTGTGTCCTGAAACATCGAAAAAACACAGCTTAGGGAGCATAGGGCAAGTCCACTCATGGGCGTATAAATTGGGAAAACTAAAAATCAGCAAGACACAGGCACCCCAATGTTTAGGGCTGCTATGTTGACAAGAACCTCCACTTCATGACACCTTAAATATCCCAGGAAAGAGAAAAATGGATAAAGAAGTTGTGGTCCTTATGTACAAAGGTATATCACTCAGACATGAAATCAATGTCATAAGGCTAGTAGAAGCAAGATGAGTGGATTTAGGTACGACGATTCTAAGTGAAATAAGTGACACAGAAAAAGACACTTATCATAAGCTATCACTTATAGAGGGAATGTAAAAACCGCTACACCTGAACTGAATTACAAAACAGAACAGAGTCACACGTTTAGAAAACACACTATGGCTGCTTAACGGGAAAGGTGAGGTGGGGTGATGCATAAAACAAGGGTTTCAAATTCCCTCAGATACCGTTCCATACACCCAATATGTAATAGACAAGACCTACCCCTCGCTCAGTGAACTGGACTCAACACCCCCTATTCACCGCACAAGAATATATGTGACTAGTAAGAATCTTAAAACCTATGTATTGATATCTCTCTGGAAGTGTGTCAAGTGGGTGTAAAGCCGCAAAAACACAGCCGTGAAAAGCAGCTAAACCCCATTATAAAAATAAATTACTTTTAAAAACCCGTAAAACAAAGACAGTGAAAGAGAGAGAAATTCTTACAAAATTCGTTCAGAGGCTGTGATGCAACCTGGATTGACCATATCTAGACCCACAGCTGGATGAGACATAAGGGTGGACACTCTTGGGGCTTAGAGGTTGGGTGAGGTTGGGTGAGCAAACGCAGACCCTTTAAAGTAATACTGTGTGGTACCCATCCCATGGGTCCCAAATCTCCAGGTTCAAGGGCATCTTCCTACATCGAAAACATGCATGAGAAACCCAGAAGATGGTGCACCGTGTGATTTTGAAAGGTTTCTAAAACGCACCCAATTTCTCATCTCCTTGTGCTCGGGTTCGCCTTTCCAGCTACTTTACTAGCAATCTCCCTACTTGGAGAATCAGCACCTTTAAGCTCCTGTTCCCTACAGGTTGCAATTTGTCCTGAGGATGAACGGGAAGAGGGGCAACCAATGAGAGACTAGATCTAGGTGTTGGGACAGGCCCAGGTCACTCTATTTTCCCATCAGGAAGAAGAATTAACCACAGGCTCAGCCTGCCGCCAGGAACCAGAATAGGGCCTGAGGCAATCCCGCGCTTTTGCGGCCAGCTCCCAAAAAAGCGAGTTGAAAAATGGAGCTCAGGGACACTGCAATTCACAAACCCGCAGAGTTATAAGTGATAACTCTCATCCACAGATATATTGAGGGAAGGCAACGAAGAGGATTTGAAAGCAAGGCAGAATTGCAGGAAACAGATTTCAGGAGGTAGATTCGAATCGCCTTTAAAGCACATGAAAAGCGGCAAAACGTCGACAATGATGCCCTTGGCCAAAAAGGGCGTATGCGTTTTTTCCTGAATATATTCAGGAAATAACGCATACGCCCTTTTTGGCCAACCAAGCAACCTGGAAAGGCAAATCAGCGCTACAAAGAAGTCTCGCTTCCCATCGGTCAAAAGGGCCATGCTGCAAAAAGTGTCAAAACCAGAAATGCAGTACAGGCCATGGAGAAATGGCAGCCTTGCTACGCTGATGGGCGGGATGTACATTGCCAAAAGCCACTCTGGAGAAGTGTACGGTGTGTCCTGAAACATCGAAAAAACACAGCTTAGGGAGCATAGGGCACATCCACTCATGGGCGTATAAATTGGGAAAACTAAAAATCAGCAAGACACAGGCACCCCAATGTTTAGGGCTGCTATGTTGACAAGAACCTCCACTTCATGACACCTTAAATATCCCAGGAAAGAGAAAAATGGATAAAGAAGTTGTGGTCATTAGGTACAAAGGAATATCACTCAGACATGAAATCAATATCATAAGGCTAGTAGAAGCAAGATGAGTGGATTTAGGTATGACGATTCTAAGTGAAATAACTGACACAGAAAAAGACACTTATCATAAGCTATCACTTATAGAGGGAATGTAAAAACCGCTACACCTGAACTGAATTACAAAACAGAACAGAGTCACACGTTTAGAAAACACACTATGGCTGCTTAACGGGAAAGGTGAGGTGGGTTGATGCATAAAACAAGGGTTTCAAATTCGCTCAGATACCGTTCCATACACCCAATATGTAATAGAAAAGACCTACCCCTTGCTCAGTGAACTGGACTCAACACCCCCTATTCACCGCACAAGAATATATGTGACTAGTAAGAATCTTAAAACCTATGTATTGATATCTGTCTGGAAGTGAGTCAAGTGGGTGTAAAGCCGCATAAACACAGCCGTGAAAAGCAGCTAAACCCCATTATAAAAATAAATTACTTTTAAAAACCCGTAAAACAAAGACAGTGAAAGAGAGAGAAATTCTTACAAAATTCGTTCAGAGGCTGTGATGCAACCTGGATTGACCATATCTAGACCCACAGCTGGATGAGACATAAGGGTGGACACTCTTGGGGCTTAGAGTTTGGGTGAGGTTGGGTGAGCAAACGCAGACCCTTTAAAGTAATACTGTGTGGTACCCATCCCATGGGTCCCAAATCTCCAGGTTCAAGGGCATCTTCCTACATCGAAAACATGCATGAGAAACCCAGAAGATGGTACACCGTGTGATTTTGAAAGGTTTCTAAAACGCACCCAATTTCTCATCTCCTTGTGCTCGGGTTCGCCTTTCCAGCTACTTTACTAGCAATCTCCCTACTTGGAGAATCAGCACCTTTAAGCTCCTTTTCCCTACAGGTTGCAATTTGTCCTGAGGATGAACGGGAAGAGGGGCAACCAATGAGAGACTAGATCTAGGTGTTGGGACAGGCCCAGGTCACTCTATTTTCCCATCAGGAAGAAGAATTAACCACAGGCTCAGCCTGCCGCCAGGAACCAGAATAGGGCCTGAGGCAATCCCGCGCTTTTGCGGCCAGCTCCCAAAAAAGCGAGTTGAAAAATGGAGCTCAGGGACACTGCAATTCACAAACCCGCAGAGTTATAAGTGATAACTCTCATCCACAGATATATTGAGGGAAGGCAACGAAGAGGATTTGAAGCAAGGCAGAATTGCAGGAAACAGATTTCAGGAGGTAGATTCGAATCGCCTTTAAAGCACATGAAAAGCGGCAAAACGTCGACAATGATGCCCTTGGCCAAAAAGGGCGTATGCGTTTTTTCCTGAATATATTCAGGAAATAACGCATACGCCCTTTTTGGCCAACCAAGCAACCTGGAAAGGCAAATCAGCGCTACAAAGAAGTCTCGCTTCCCATCGGTCAAAAGGGCCATGCTGCAAAAAGTGTCAAAACCAGAAATGCAGTACAGGCCATGGAGAAATGGCAGCCTTGCTACGCTGATGGGCGGGATGTACATTGCCAAAAGCCACTCTGGAGAAGTGTACGGTGTGTCCTGAAACATCGAAAAAACACAGGTTAGGGAGCATAGGGCACGTCCACTCATGGGCGTATAAATTGGGAAAACTAAAAATCAGCAAGACACAGGCACCCCAATGTTTAGGGCTGCTATGTTGACAAGAACCTCCACTTCATGACACCTTAAATATCCCAGGAAAGAGAAAAATGGATAAAGAAGTTGTGGTCATTAGGTACAAAGGAATATCACTCAGACATGAAATCAATATCATAAGGCTAGTAGAAGCAAGATGAGTGGATTTAGGTATGACGATTCTAAGTGAAATAACTGACACAGAAAAAGACACTTATCATAAGCTATCACTTATAGAGGGAATGTAAAAACCGCTACACCTGAACTGAATTACAAAACAGAACAGAGTCACACGTTTAGAAAACACACTATGGCTGCTTAACGGGAAAGGTGAGGTGGGGTGATGCATAAAACAAGGGTTTCAAATTCGCTCAGATACCGTTCCATACACCCAATATGTAATAGACAAGACCTACCCCTTGCTCAGTGAACTGGACACAACACCCCCTATTCACCGCACAAGAATATATGTGACTAGTAAGAATCTTAAAACCTATGTATTGATATCTGTCTGGAAGTGAGTCAAGTGGGTGTAAAGCCGCATAAACACAGCCGTGAAAAGCAGCTAAACCCCATTATAAAAATAAATTACTTTTAAAAACCCGTAAAACAAAGACAGTGAAAGAGAGAGAAATTCTTACAAAATTCGTTCAGAGGCTGTGATGCAACCTGGATTGACCATATCTAGACCCACAGCTGGATGAGACATAAGGGTGGACACTCTTGGGGCTTAGAGTTTGGGTGAGGTTGGGTGAGCAAACGCAGACCCTTTAAAGTAATACTGTGTGGTACCCATCCCATGGGTCCCAAATCTCCAGGTTCAAGGGCATCTTCCTACATCGAAAACATGCATGAGAAACCCAGAAGATGGTACACCGTGTGATTTTGAAAGGTTTCTAAAACGCACCCAATTTCTCATCTCCTTCTGCTCGGGTTCGCCTTTCCAGCTACTTTACTAGCAATCTCCCTACTTGGAGAATCAGCACCTTTAAGCTCCTGTTCCCTACAGGTTGCAATTTGTCCTGAGGATGAACGGGAAGAGGGGCAACCAATGAGAGACTAGATCTAGGTGTTGGGACAGGCCCAGGTCACTCTATTTTCCCATCAGGAAGAAGATTTAACCACAGGCTCAGCCTGCCGCCAGGAACCAGAATAGGGCCTGAGGCAATCCCGCGCTTTTGCGGCCAGCTCCCAAAAAAGCGAGTTGATAAATGGAGCTCAGGGACACTGCAATTCACAAACCCGCAGAGTTATAAGTGATAACTCTCATCCACAGATATATTGAGGGAAGGCAACGAAGAGGATTTGAAAGCAAGGCAGAATTGCAGGAAACAGATTTAAGGAGGTAGATTCGAATTGCCTTTAAAGCACATGAAAAGCGGCAAAACGTCGACAATGATGCCCTTGGCCAAAAAGGGCGTATGCGTTTTTTCCTGAATATATTCAGGAAATAACGCATACGCCCTTTTTGGCCAACCAAGCAACCTGGAAAGGCAAATCAGCGCTACAAAGAAGTCTCGCTTCCCATCGGTCAAAAGGGCCATGCTGCAAAAAGTGTCAAAATCAGAAATGCAGTACAGGCCATGGAGAAATGGCAGCCTTGCTACGCTGATGGGCGGGATGTACATTGCCAAAAGCCACTCTGGAGAAGTGTACGGTGTGTCCTGAAACATCGAAAAAACACAGCTTAGGGAGCATAGGGCACGTCCACTCATGGGCGTATAAATTGGGAAAACTAAAAATCAGCAAGACACAGGCACCCCAAAGTTTGGGGCTGCTCTGTTGACAAGAACCTCCACTTCATGACACCTTAAATATCCCAGGAAAGAGAAAAATGGATAAAGAAGTTGTGGTCCTTATGTACAAAGGAATATCACTCAGACATGAAATCAATATCATAAGGCTAGTAGAAGCAAGATGAGTGGATTTAGGTATGACGATTCTAAGTGAAATAACTGACACAGAAAAAGACACTTATCATAAGCTATCACTTATAGAGGGAATGTAAAAACCGCTACACCTGAACTGAATTACAAAACAGAACAGAGTCACACGTTTAGAAAACACACTATGGCTGCTTAACGGGAAAGGTGAGGTGGGGTGATGCATAAAACAAGGGTTTCAAATTCGCTCAGATACCGTTCCATACACCCAATATGTAATAGACAAGACCTACTCCTTGCTCAGTGAACTGGACTCAACACCCCCTATTCACCGCACAAGAATATATGTGACTAGTAAGAATCTTAAAACCTATGTATTGATATCTCTCTGGAAGTGTGTCAAGTGGGTGTAAAGCTGCAAAAACACAGCCGTGAAAAGCAGCTAAACCCCATTATAAAAATAAATTACTTTTAAAAACCCGTAAAACAAAGACAGTGAAAGAGAGAGAAATTCTTACAAAATTCGTTCAGAGGCTGTGATGCAACCTGGATTGACCATATCTAGACCCACAGCTGGATGAGACATAAGGGTGGACACTCTTGGGGCTTAGAGGTTGGGTGAGGTTGGGTGAGCAAACGCAGACCCTTTAAAGTAATACTGTGTGGTACCCATCCCATGGGTCCCAAATCTCCAGGTTCAAGGGCATCTTCCTACATCGAAAACATGCATGAGAAACCCAGAAGATGGTGCACCGTGTGATTTTGAAAGGTTTCTAAAACGCACCCAATTTCTCATCTCCTTGTGCTCGGGTTCGCCTTTCCAGCTACTTTACTAGCAATCTCCCTACTTGGAGAATCAGCACCTTTAAGCTCCTGTTCCCTACAGGTTGCAATTTGTCCTGAGGATGAACGGGAAGAGGGGCAACCAATGAGAGACTAGATCTAGGTGTTGGGACAGGCACAGGTCACTCTATTTTCCCATCAGGAAGAAGCATTAACCACAGGCTCAGCCTGCCGCCAGGAACCAGAATAAGGCCTGAGGCAATCTCGCGCTTTTGTGGCCAGCTCCCAAAAAAGCGAGTTGAAAAATGGAGCTCAGGGACACTGCAATTCACAAACCCGCAGAGTTATAAATGATAACTCTCATCCACAGATATATTGAGGGAAGGCAACGAAGAGGATTTGAAAGCAAGGCAGAATTGCAGGAAGCAGATTTCAGGAGGTAGATTCGAATCGCCTTTAAAGCACATGAAAAGCGGCAAAACGTCGACAATGATGCCCTTGGCCAAAAAGGGCGTATGCGTTTTTTCCTGAATATATTCAGGAAAAAACGCATACGCCCTTTTTGGCCAACCAAGCAACCTGGAAAGGCAAATCAGCGCTACAAAGAGGTCTCGCTTCCCATCGGTCAAAAGGGCCATGCTGCAAAAAGTGTCAAAACCAGAAATGCAGGACAGGCCATGGAGAAATGGCAGCCTTGCTACGCTGATGGGCGGGATGTAAATTGCCAACAGCCACTCTAGAGAAGTGTACGGTGTGTCCTGAAACATCGAAAAAACACAGCTTAGGGAGCATAGGGCACGTCCACTCATGGGCGTATAAATTGGGAAAACTAAAAATCAGCAAGACACAGGCACCCCAATGTTTAGGGCTGCTATGTTGACAAGAACCTCCACTTCATGACACCTTAAATATCCCAGGAAAGAGAAAAATGGATAAAGAAGTTGTGGTCCTTATGTACAAAGGAATATCACTCAGACATGAAATCAATGTCATAAGGCTAGTAGAAGCAAGATGAGTGGATTTAGGTATGACGATTCTAAGTGAAATAAGTCACACAGAAAAAGACACTTATCATAAGATATCACTTATAGAGGGAATGTAAAAACCGCTACACTTGAACTGAATTACAAAACAGAACAGAGTCACACGTTTAGAAAACACACTATGGCTGCTTAACGGGAAAGGTGAGGTGGGGTGATGCATAAAACAAGGGTTTCAAATTCGCTCAGATACCGTTCCATACACCCAATATGTAATAGACAAGACCTACCCCTTGCTCAGTGAACTGGACTCAACACCCCCTATTCACCGCACAAGAATATATGTGACTAGTAAGAATCTTAAAACCTATGTATTGATATCTGTCTGGAAGTGAGTCAAGTGGGTGTAAAGCCGCATAAACACAGCCGTGAAAAGCAGCTAAACCCCATTATAAAAATAAATTACTTTTAAAAACCCGTAAAACAAAGACAGTGAAAGAGAGAGAAATTCTTACAAAATTCGTTCAGAGGCTGTGATGCAACCTGGATTGACCATATCTAGACCCACAGCTGGATGAGACATAAGGGTGGACACTCTTGGGGCTTAGAGTTTGGGTGAGGTTGGGTGAGCAAACGCAGACCCTTTAAAGTAATACTGTGTGGTACCCATCCCATGGGTCCCAAATCTCCAGGTTCAAGGGCATCTTCCTACATCGAAAACATGCATGAGAAACCCAGAAGATGGTACACCGTGTGATTTTGAAAGGTTTCTAAAACGCACCCAATTTCTCATCTCCTTCTGCTCGGGTTCGCCTTTCCAGCTACTTTACTAGCAATCTCCCTACTTGGAGAATCAGCACCTTTAAGCTCCTGTTCCCTACAGGTTGCAATTTGTCCTGAGGATGAACGGGAAGAAGGGCAACCAATGACAGACTAGATCTAGGTGTTGGGACAGGCACAGGTCACTCTATTTTCCCATCAGGAAGAAGAATTAACCACAGGCTCAGCATGCCGCCAGGAACCAGAATAGGGCCTGAGGCAATCCCGCGCTTTTGCGGCCAGCTCCAAAAAAAGCGAGTTGAAAAATGGAGCTCAGGGACACTGCAATTCACAAACCCGCAGAGTTATAAGTGATAACTCTCATCCACAGATATATTGAGGGAAGGCAACGAAGAGGATTTGAAAGCAAGGCAGAATTGCAGGAAACAGATTTCAGGAGGTAGATTCGAATCGCCTTTAAAGCACATGAAAAGCGGCAAAACGTCGACAATGATGCCCTTGGCCAAAAAGGGCGTATGCGTTTTTTCCTGAATATATTCAGGAAATAACGCATACGCCCTTTTTGGCCAACCAAGCAACCTGGAAAGGCAAATCTGCGCTACAAAGAAGTCTCGCTTCCCATCGGTCAAAAGGGCCATGCTGCAAAAAGTGTCAAAACCAGAAATGCAGGACAGGCCATGGAGAAATGGCAGCCTTGCTACGCTGATGGGCGGGATGTACATTGCCAAAAGCCACTCTGGAGAAGTGTACGGTGTGTCCTGAAACATCGAAAAAACACAGCTTAGGGAGCATAGGGCACGTCCACTCATGGGCGTATAAATTGGGAAAACTAAAAATCAGCAAGACACAGGCACCCCAATGTTTAGGGCTGCTATGTTTGCAAGAACCTCCACTTCATGACACCTTAAATATCCCAGGAAAGAGAAAAATGGATAAAGAAGTTGTGGTCCTTATGTACAAAGGAATATCACTCAGACATGAAATCAATATCATAAGGCTAGTAGAAGCAAGATGAGTGGATTTAGGTATGACGATTCTAAGTGAAATAAGTGACACAGAAAAAGACACTTATCATAAGCTATCACTTATAGAGGGAATGTAAAAACCGCTACACCTGAACTGAATTACAAAACAGAACAGAGTCACACGTTCAGAAAACACACTATGGCTGCTTAACGGGAAAGGTGAGGTGGGGTGATGCATAAAACAAGGGCTTCAAATTCGCTCACATACCGTTCCATACACCCAATATGTAATAGACAAGACCTACTCCTTGCTCAGTGAACTGGACTCAACACCCCCTATTCACCGCACAAGTATATATGTGACTAGTAAGAATCTTAAAACCTATGTATTGATATCTGTCTGGAAGTGTGTCAGGTGGGTGTAAAGCCGCATAAACACAGCCGTGAAAAGCAGCTAAACCCCATTATAAAAATAAATTACTTTTAAAAACCCGTAAAACAAAGACAGTGAAAGAGAGAGAAATTCTTACAAAATTCGTTCAGAGGCTGTGATGCAACCTGGATTGACCATATCTAGACCCACAGCTGGATGAGACATAAGGGTGGACACTCTTGGGGCTTAGAGGTTGGGTGAGGTTGGGTGAGCAAACGCAGACCCTTTAAAGTAATACTGTGTGGTACCCATCCCATGGGTCCCAAATCTCCAGGTTCAAGGGCATCTTCCTACATCGAAAACATGCATGAGAAACCCAGAAGATGGTACACCGTGTGATTTTGAAAGGTTTCTAAAACGCACCCAATTTCTCATCTCCTTGTGCTCACGTTCGCCTTTCCAGCTACTTTACTAGCAATCTCCCTACTTGGAGAATCAGCACCTTTAAGCTCCTGTTCCCTACAGGTTGCAATTTGTCCTGAGGATGAACGGGAAGAGGGGCAACCAATGAGAGACTAGATCTAGGTGTTGGGACAGGCACAGGACACTCTATTTCCCATCAGGAAGAAGAATTAACCACAGGCTAAGCCTGCCGCCCAGAAGCAGAATAGGGCCTGAGGCAATCCCGCGCTTTTGCGGCCAGCTCCCAAAAAAGCCAGTTGAAAAATGGAGCTCAGGGACACTGCAATTCAGAAACCCGCAGAGTTATGAATGATAACTCTCATCCACAGATATATTGAGGGAAGGCAACGAAGAGGATTTGAAAGCAAGGCAGAATTGCAGGAAAGAGATTTCAGGAGGTAGATTCGAATGGCCTTTAAAGCACATGAAAAGCGGCAAAACGTCGACAATGATGCCGTTGGCCAAAAAGGGCGTATGCGTTTTTTCCTGAATATATTCAGGAAAAAACGCATACGCCCTTTTTGGCCAACCAAGCAACCTGGAAAGGCAAATCAGCGCTACAAAGTGGTCTCGCTTCCCATCGGTCAAAAGGGCCATGCTGCAAAAAGAGTCAAAACCAGAAATGCAGTACAGGCCATGGAGAAATGGCAGCCTTGCTACGCTGATGGGCGGGATGTAAATTGCCAAAAGCCACTCTGGAGAAGTGTACGGTGTGTCCTGAAACATCGAAAAAACACAGCTTAGGGAGCATAGGGCAAGTCCACTCATGGGCGTATAAATTGGGAAAACTAAAAATCAGCAAGGCACAGGCACCCCAATGTTTAGGGCTGCTATGTTGACAAGAACCTCCACTTCATGACACCTTAAATATCCCAGGAAAGAGAAAAATGGATAAAGAAGTTGTGGTCCTTATGTACAAAGGAATATCACTCAGACATGAAATCAATGTCATAAGGCTAGTAGAAGCAAGATGAGTGGATTTAGGTATGACGATTCTAAGTGAAATAAGTGACACAGAAAAAGACACTTATCATAAGCTATCACTTATAGAGGGAATGTAAAAACCGCTACACCTGAACTGAATTACAAAACAGAACAGAGTCACACGTTTAGAAAACACACTATGGCTGCTTAACGGGAAAGGTGAGGTGGGGTGATGCATAAAACAAGGGTTTCAAATTCGCTCAGATACCGTTCCATACACCCAATATGTAATAGACAAGACCTACCCCTTGCTCAGTGAACTGGACTCAACACCCCCTATTCACCGCACAAGAATATATGTGACTAGTAAGAATCTTAAAACCTATGTATTGATATCTGTCTGGAAGTGAGTCAAGTGGGTGTAAAGCCGCATAAACACAGCCGTGAAAAGCAGCTAAACCCCATTATAAAAATAAATTACTTTTAAAAACCCGTAAAACAAAGACAGTGAAAGAGAGAGAAATTCTTACAAAATTCGTTCAGAGGCTGTGATGCAACCTGGATTGACCATATCTAGACCCACAGCTGGATGAGACATAAGGGTGGACACTCTTGGGGCTTAGAGGTTGGGTGAGGTTGGGTGAGCAAACGCAGACCCTTTAAAGTAATACTGTGTGGTACCCATCCCATGGGTCCCAAATCTCCAAGTTCAAGGGCATCTTCCTACATCGAAAACATGCATGAGAAACCCAGAAGATGGTACACCGTGTGATTTTGAAAGGTTTCTAAAACGCACCCAATTTCTCATCTCCTTGTGCTCACGTTCGCCTTTCCAGCTACTTTACTAGCAATCTCCCTACTTGGAGAATCAGCACCTTTAAGCTCCTGTTCGATACAGGTTGCAATTTGTCCTGAGGATGATCGGGAAGAGGGGCAACCAATGAGAGACTAGATCTAGGTGTTGGTAGAGGCACAGGTCACTCTATTTTCCCATCAGGAAGAAGAATTAACCACAGGCTCAGCCTGCCGCCAGGAACCAGAATAAGGCCTGAGGCAATCTCGCGCTTTTGTGGCCAGCTCCCAAAAAAGCGAGTTGAAAAATGGAGCTCAGGGACACTGCAATTCACAAACCCGCAGAGTTATAAATGATAACTCTCATCCACAGATATATTGAGGGAAGGCAACGAAGAGGATTTGAAAGCAAGGCAGAATTGCAGGAAGCAGATTTCAGGAGGTAGATTCGAATCGCCTTTAAAGCACATGAAAAGCGGCAAAACGTCGACAATGATGCCCTTGGCCAAAAAGGGCGTATGCGTTTTTTCCTGAATATATTCAGGAAAAAACGCATACGCCCTTTTTGGCCAACCAAGCAACCTGGAAAGGCAAAACAGCGCTACAAAGAGGTCTCGCTTCCCATCGGTCAAAAGGGCCATGCTGCAAAAAGTGTCAAAACCAGAAATGCAGGACAGGCCATGGAGAAATGGCAGCCTTGCTACGCTGATGGGCGGGATGTAAATTGCCAACAGCCACTCTAGAGAAGTGTACGGTGTGTCCTGAAACATCGAAAAAACACAGCTTAGGGAGCATAGGGCACGTCCACTCATGGGCGTATAAATTGGGAAAACTAAAAATCAGCAAGACACAGGGACCCCAATGTTTAGGGCTGCTATGTTGACAAGAACCTCCACTTCATGACACCTTAAATATCCCAGGAAAGAGAAAAATGGATAAAGAAGTTGTGGTCCTTATGTACAAAGGAATATCACTCAGACATGAAATCAATGTCATAAGGCTAGTAGAAGCAAGATGAGTGGATTTAGGTATGACGATTCTAAGTGAAATAAGTCACACAGAAAAAGACACTTATCATAAGATATCACTTATAGAGGGAATGTAAAAACCGCTACACTTGAACTGAATTACAAAACAGAACAGAGTCACACGTTTAGAAAACACACTATGGCTGCTTAACGGGAAAGGTGAGGTGGGGTGATGCATAAAACAAGGGTTTCAAATTCGCTCAGATACTGTTCCATACACCCAATATGTAATAGACAAGACCTACTCCTTGCTCAGTGAACTGGACTCAACACCCCCTATTCACCGCACAAGAATATATGTGACTAGTAAGAATCTTAAAACCTATATATTGATATCTGTCTGGAAGTGAGTCAAGTGGGTGTAAAGCCGCATAAACACAGCCGTGAAAAGCAGCTAAACCCCATTATAAAAATAAATTACTTTTAAAAACCCGTAAAACAAAGACAGTGAAAGAGAGAGAAATTCTTACAAAATTCGTTCAGAGGCTGTGATGCAACCTGGATTGACCATATCTAGACCCACAGCTGGATGAGACATAAGGGTGGACACTCTTGGGGCTTAGAGGTTGGGTGAGGTTGGGTGAGCAAACGCAGATCCTTTAAAGTAATACTGTGTGGTACCCATCCCATGGGTCCCAAATCTCCAGGTTCAAGGGCATCTTCCTACATCGAAAACATGCATGAGAAACCCAGAAGATGGTACACCGTGTGATTTTGAAAGGTTTCTAAAACGCACCCAATTTCTCATCTCCTTGTGCTCGGGTTCGCCTTTCCAGCTACTTTACTAGCAATCTCCCTACTTGGAGAATCAGCACCTTTAAGCTCCTGTTCCCTACAGGTTGCAATTTGTCCTGAGGATGAACGGGAAGAGGGGCAACCAATGAGAGACTAGATCTAGGTGTTGGGACAGGCACAGGTCACTCTAATTTCCCATCATGAAGAAGAATTAAACACAGGCTCAGCCTGCCGCCGGGAACCAGAATAGGGCCTGAGGCAATCCCGTGCTTTTGCGGCCAGCTCCCAAAAAAGCGAGTTGAAAAATGGAGCTCAGGGGCACTGCAATTCACAAACCTGCAGAGTTATAAATGATAACTCTCATCCACAGATATATTGAGGGAAGGCAACGAAGAGGATTTGAAAGCAAGGCAGAATTGCAGGAAACAGGTTTCAGGAGGTAGATTCGAATCGCCTTTAAAGCACATGAAAAGTGGCAAAACGTCGACAGTGATGCCCTTGGCCAAAAAGGGCGTAAGCGTTTTTTCCTGAATATATTCAGGAAAAAACGCATACGCCCTTTTTGGCCAACCAAGCAACCTGGAAAGGCAAATCAGCGCAACAAAGAAGTCTCGCTTCCCATCGGTCAAAAGGGCCATGCTGCAAAAAGTGACAAAACCAGAAATGCAGTACAGGCCATGGAGAAATGGCAGCCTTGCTACGCTAATGGGCGGGATGTAAATTGCCAAAAGCCACTCTGGAGAAGTGTACGGTGTGTCCTGAAACATCGAAAAAACACAGCTGAGGGAGCATAGGGCACATCCACTCATGGGCGTATAAATTGGGAAAACTAAAAATCAGCAAGACACAGGCACCCCAATGTTTAGGGCTGCTATGTTGACAAGAACCTCCACTTCATGACACCTTAAATATCCCAGGAAAGAGAAAAATGGATAAAGAAGTTGTGGTCCTTATGTACAAAGGAATATCCCTCAGACATGAAATCAATGTCATAAGGCTAGTAGAAGCAAGATGAGTGGATTTAGGTATGACGATTTTAAGTGAAATAAGTCACACAGAAAAAGACACTTATCATAAGCTATCACTTATAGAGGGAATGTAAAAACCGCTACACTTGAACTGAATTACAAAACAGAACAGAGTCACACGTTTAGAAAACACACTATGGCTGCTTAACGGGAAAGGTGAGGTGGGGTGATGCATAAAACAAGGGTTTCAAATTCGCTCAGATACCGTTCCATACACCCAATATGTAATAGACAAGACCTACTCCTTGCTCAGTGAACTGGACTCAACACCCCCTATTCACCGCACAAGAATATATCTGACTAGTAAGAATCGTAAAACCTATGTATTGATATCTCTCTGGAAGTGAGCCAAGTGGGTGTAAAGCCGCATAAACACAGCCGTGAAAAGCAGCTAAACCCCATTATAAAAATAAATTACTTTTAAAAACCCGTAAAACAAAGACAGTGAAAGAGAGAGAAATTCTTACAAAACTCGTTCAGGGGCTGTGATGCAACCTGGATTGACCATATCTAGACCCACACCTGGATGAGACATAAGGGTGGACACTCTTGGGGCTGAGAGGTTGGGTGAGGTTGGGAGAGCAAACTCAGACCCTTTAAAGTAATACTGCGTGGTACCCATCCCATGGGTCCCAAATCTCCAGGTTCAAGGGCATCTTCCTACATCGAAAACATGCATGAGAAACCCAGAAGATGGTACACCGTGTGATTTTGAAAGGTTTCTAAAATGCACCCCATTTCTCATCTCCTTGTGCTAGGGTTCGCCTTTCCAGCTACTTTACTAGCAATCTCCCTACTTGGAGAATCAGCACCTTTAAGCTCCTGTTCCCTACAGGTTGCAATTTGTCCTGAGGATGAACGGGAAGAGGGGCAACCAATGAGAGACTAGATCTAGGTGTTGGGACAGGCCCAGGTCACTCTATTTTCCCATCAGGAAGAAGAATTAACCACAGGCTCAGCCTGCCGCCAGGAACCAGAATAGGGCCTGAGGCAATCCCGCGGTTTTGCGGCCAGCTCCCAAAAAAGCGAGTTGAAAAATGGAGCTCAGGGACACTGCAATTCACAAACCCGCAGAGTTATAAGGGATAACTCTCATCCACAGATATATTGAGGGAAGGCAACGAAGAGGATTTGAAAGCAAGGCAGAATTGCAGGAAACAGATTTCAGGAGGTAGATTCGAATCGCCTTTAAAGCACATGAAAAGCGGCAAAACGTCGACAATGATGCCCATGGGCAAAAAGGGCGTATGCGTTTTTTCCTGAATATATTCAGGAAAAAACGCATACGCCCTTTTTGGCCAACCAAGCAACCTGGAAAGGCAAATCAGCGCTACAAAGAGGTCTCGCTTCCCATCGGTCAAAAGGGTCATGCTGCAAAAAGTGTCAAAACCAGAAATGCAGGACAGGCCATGGAGAAATGGCAGCCTTGCTACGCTGATGGGCGGGATGTACATTGCCAAAAGCCACTCTGGAGAAGTGTACGGTGTGTCCTGAAACATCGAAAAAACACAGCTTAGGGAGCATAGGGCACGTCCACTCATGGGCGTATAAATTGGGAAAACTAAAAATCAGCAAGATACAGGCACCCCAAAGTTTGGGGCTGCTCTGTTGACAAGAACCTCCACTTCATGACACCTTAAATATCCCAGGAAAGAGAAAAATGGATAAAGAAGTTGTGGTCCTTATGTACAAAGGAATATCACTCAGACATGAAATCAATATCATAAGGCTAGTAGAAGCAAGATGAGTGGATTTAGGTATGACGATTCTAAGTGAAATAACTGACACAGAAAAAGACACTTATCATAAGCTATCACTTATAGAGGGAATGTAAAAACCGCTACACCTGAACTGAATTACAAAACAGAACAGAGTCACACGTTTAGAAAACACACTATGGCTGCTTAACGGGAAAGGTGAGGTGGGGTGATGCATAAAACAAGGGTTTCAAATTCGCTCAGATACCGTTCCATACACCCAATATGTAATAGACAAGACCTACTCCTTGCTCAGTGAACTGGACTCAACACCCCCTATTCACCGCACAAGAATATATGTGACTAGTAAGAATCTTAAAACCTATGTATTGATATCTCTCTGGAAGTGTGTCAAGTGGGTGTAAAGCTGCAAAAACACAGCCGTGAAAAGCAGCTAAACCCCATTATAAAAATAAATTACTTTTAAAAACCCGTAAAACAAAGACAGTGAAAGAGAGAGAAATTCTTACAAAATTCGTTCAGAGGCTGTGATGCAACCTGGATTGACCATATCTAGACCCACAGCTGGATGAGACATAAGGGTGGACACTCTTGGGGCTTAGAGGTTGGGTGAGGTTGGGTGAGCAAACGCAGACCCTTTAAAGTAATACTGTGTGGTACCCATCCCATGGGTCCCAAATCTCCAGGTTCAAGGGCATCTTCCTACATCGAAAACATGCATGAGAAACCCAGAAGATGGTGCACCGTGTGATTTTGAAAGGTTTCTAAAACGCACCCAATTTCTCATCTCCTTGTGCTCGGGTTCGCCTTTCCAGCTACTTTACTAGCAATCTCCCTACTTGGAGAATCAGCACCTTTAAGCTCCTGTTCCCTACAGGTTGCAATTTGTCCTGAGGATGAACGGGAAGAGGGGCAACCAATGAGAGACTAGATCTAGGTGTTGGGACAGGCACAGGTCACTCTATTTTCCCATCAGGAAGAAGAATTAACCACAGGCTCAGCCTGCCGCCAGGAACCAGAATAAGGCCTGAGGCAATCTCGGGCTTTTGTGGCCAGCTCCCAAAAAAGCGAGTTGAAAAATGGAGCTCAGGGACACTGCAATTCACAAACCCGCAGAGTTATAAATGATAACTCTCATCCACAGATATATTGAGGGAAGGCAACGAAGAGGATTTGAAAGCAAGGCAGAATTGCAGGAAGCAGATTTCAGGAGGTAGATTCGAATCGCCTTTAAAGCACATGAAAAGCGGCAAAACGTCGACAATGATGCCCTTGGCCAAAAAGGGCGTATGCGTTTTTTCCTGAATATATTCAGGAAAAAACGCATACGCCCTTTTTGGCCAACCAAGCAACCTGGAAAGGCAAATCAGCGCTACAAAGAGGTCTCGCTTCCCATCGGTCAAAAGGGCCATGCTGCAAAAAGTGTCAAAACCAGAAATGCAGGACAGGCCATGGAGAAATGGCAGCCTTGCTACGCTGATGGGCGGGATGTAAATTGCCAACAGCCACTCTAGAGAAGTGTACGGTGTGTCCTGAAACATCGAAAAAACACAGCTTAGGGAGCATAGGGCACGTCCACTCATGGGCGTATAAATTGGGAAAACTAAAAATCAGCAAGACACAGGCACCCCAATGTTTAGGGCTGCTATGTTGACAAGAACCTCCACTTCATGACACCTTAAATATCCCAGGAAAGAGAAAAATGGATAAAGAAGTTGTGGTCCTTATGTACAAAGGAATATCACTCAGACATGAAATCAATGTCATAAGGCTAGTAGAAGCAAGATGAGTGGATTTAGGTATGACGATTCTAAGTGAAATAAGTCACACAGAAAAAGACACTTATCATAAGATATCACTTATAGAGGGAATGTAAAAACCGCTACACTTGAACTGAATTACAAAACAGAACAGAGTCACACGTTTAGAAAACACACTATGGCTGCTTAACGGGAAAGGTGAGGTGGGGTGATGCATAAAACAAGGGTTTCAAATTCGCTCAGATACCGTTCCATACACCCAATATGTAATAGAAAAGACCTACCCCTTGCTCAGTGAACTGGACTCAACACCCCCTATTCACCGCACAAGAATATATGTGACTAGTAAGAATCTTAAAACCTATGTATTGATATCTGTCTGGAAGTGAGTCAAGTGGGTGTAAAGCCGCATAAACACAGCCGTGAAAAGCAGCTAAACCCCATTATAAAAATAAATTACTTTTAAAAACCCGTAAAACAAAGACAGTGAAAGAGAGAGAAATTCTTACAAAATTCGTTCAGAGGCTGTGATGCAACCTGGATTGACCATATCTAGACCCACAGCTGGATGAGACATAAGGGTGGACACTCTTGGGGCTTAGAGTTTGGGTGAGGTTGGGTGAGCAAACGCAGACCCTTTAAAGTAATACTGTGTGGTACCCATCCCATGGGTCCCAAATCTCCAGGTTCAAGGGCATCTTCCTACATCGAAAACATGCATGAGAAACCCAGAAGATGGTACACCGTGTGATTTTGAAAGGTTTCTAAAACGCACCCAATTTCTCATCTCCTTCTGCTCGGGTTCGCCTTTCCAGCTACTTTACTAGCAATCTCCCTACTTGGAGAATCAGCACCTTTAAGCTCCTGTTCCCTACAGGTTGCAATTTGTCCTGAGGATGAACGGGAAGAGGGGCAACCAATGACAGACTAGATCTAGGTGTTGGGACAGGCCAAGGTCACTCTATTTTCCCATCAGGAAGAAGAATTAACCACAGGCTCAGCATGCCGCCAGGAACCAGAATAGGGCCTGAGGCAATCCCGCGCTTTTGCGGCCAGCTCCAAAAAAAGCGAGTTGAAAAATGGAGCTCAGGGACACTGCAATTCACAAACCCGCAGAGTTATAAGTGATAACTCTCATCCACAGATATATTGAGGGAAGGCAACGAAGAGGATTTGAAAGCAAGGCAGAATTGCAGGAAACAGATTTCAGGAGGTAGATTCGAATCGCCTTTAAAGCACATGAAAAGCGGCAAAACGTCGACAATGATGCCCTTGGCCAAAAAGGGCGTATGCGTTTTTTCCTGAATATATTCAGGAAATAACGCATACGCCCTTTTTGGCCAACCAAGCAACCTGGAAAGGCAAATCTGCGCTACAAAGAACTCTCGCTTCCCATCGGTCAAAAGGGCCATGCTGCAAAAAGTGTCAAAACCAGAAATGCAGGACAGGCCATGGAGAAATGGCAGCCTTGCTACGCTGATGGGCGGGATGTACATTGCCAAAAGCCACTCTGGAGAAGTGTACGGTGTGTCCTGAAACATCGAAAAAACACAGCTTAGGGAGCATAGGGCACGTCCACTCATGGGCGTATAAATTGGGAAAACTAAAAATCAGCAAGACACAGGCACCCCAATGTTTAGGGCTGCTATGTTTGCAAGAACCTCCACTTCATGACACCTTAAATATCCCAGGAAAGAGAAAAATGGATAAAGAAGTTGTGGTCCTTATGTACAAAGGAATATCACTCAGACATGAAATCAATATCATAAGGCTAGTAGAAGCAAGATGAGTGGATTTAGGTATGACGATTCTAAGTGAAATAAGTGACACAGAAAAAGACACTTATCATAAGCTATCACTTATAGAGGGAATGTAAAAACCGCTACACCTGAACTGAATTACAAAACAGAACAGAGTCACACGTTTAGAAAACACACTATGGCTGCTTAACGGGAAAGGTGAGGTGGGGTGATGCATAAAACAAGGGCTTCAAATTCGCTCACATACCGTTCCATACACCCAATATGTAATAGACAAGACCTACTCCTTGCTCAGTGAACTGGACTCAACACCCCCTATTCACCGCACAAGAATATATGTGACTAGTAAGAATCTTAAAACCTATGTATTGATATCTGTCTGGAAGTGTGTCAGGTGGGTGTAAAGCCGCATAAACACAGCCGTGAAAAGCAGCTAAACCCCATTATAAAAATAAATTACTTTTAAAAACCCGTAAAACAAAGACAGTGAAAGAGAGAGAAATTCTTACAAAATTCGTTCAGACTCTGTGATGCAACCTGGATTGACCATATCTAGACCCACAGCTGGATGAGACATAAGGGTGGACACTCTTGGGGCTTAGAGGTTGGGTGAGGTTGGGTGAGCAAACGCAGACCCTTTAAAGTAATACTGTGTGGTACCCATCCCATGGGTCCCAAATCTCCAGGTTCAAGGGCATCTTCCTACATCGAAAACATGCATGAGAAACCCAGAAGATGGTACACCGTGTGATTTTGAAAGGTTTCTAAAACGCACCCAATTTCTCATCTCCTTGTGCTCGGGTTCGCCTTTCCAGCTACTTTACTAGCAATCTCCCTACTTGGAGAATCAGCACCTTTAAGCTCCTGTTCCCTACAGGTTGCAATTTGTCCTGAGGATGAACGGGAAGAGGGGCAACCAATGAGAGACTAGATCTAGGTGTTGGTAGAGGCACAGGTCACTCTATTTTCCCATCAGGAAGAAGAATTAACCACAGGCTCAGCCTGCCGCCAGGAACCAGAATAAGGCCTGAGGCAATCTCGCGCTTTTGTGGCCAGCTCCCAAAAAAGCGAGTTGAAAAATGGAGCTCAGGGACACTGCAATTCACAAACCCGCAGAGTTATAAATGATAACTCTCATCCACAGATATATTGAGGGAAGGCAACGAAGAGGATTTGAAAGCAAGGCAGAATTGCAGGAAGCAGATTTCAGGAGGTAGATTCGAATCGCCTTTAAAGCACATGAAAAGCGGCAAAACGTCGACAATGATGCCCTTGGCCAAAAAGGGCGTATGCGTTTTTTCCTGAATATATTCAGGAAAAAACGCATACGCCCTTTTTGGCCAACCAAGCAACCTGGAAAGGCAAAACAGCGCTACAAAGAGGTCTCGCTTCCCATCGGTCAAAAGGGCCATGCTGCAAAAAGTGTCAAAACCAGAAATGAAGGACAGGCCATGGAGAAATGGCAGCCTTGCTACGCTGATGGGCGGGATGTAAATTGCCAACAGCCACTCTAGAGAAGTGTACGGTGTGTCCTGAAACATCGAAAAAACACAGCTTAGGGAGCATAGGGCACGTCCACTCATGGGCGTATAAATTGGGAAAACTAAAAATCAGCAAGACACAGGCACCCCAATGTTTAGGGCTGCTATGTTGACAAGAACCTCCACTTCATGACACCTTAAATATCCCAGGAAAGAGAAAAATGGATAAAGAAGTTGTGGTCCTTATGTACAAAGGAATATCACTCAGACATGAAATCAATGTCATAAGGCTAGTAGAAGCAAGATGAGTGGATTTAGGTATGACGATTCTAAGTGAAATAAGTCACACAGAAAAAGACACTTATCATAAGATATCACTTATAGAGGGAATGTAAAAACCGCTACACTTGAACTGAATTACAAAACAGAACAGAGTCACACGTTTAGAAAACACACTATGGCTGCTTAACGGGAAAGGTGAGGTGGGGTGATGCATAAAACAAGGGTTTCAAATTCGCTCAGATACTGTTCCATACACCCAATATGTAATAGACAAGACCTACTCCTTGCTCAGTGAACTGGACTCAACACCCCCTATTCACCGCACAAGAATATATGTGACTAGTAAGAATCTTAAAACCTATATATTGATATCTGTCTGGAAGTGAGTCAAGTGGGTGTAAAGCCGCATAAACACAGCCGTGAAAAGCAGCTAAACCCCATTATAAAAATAAATTACTTTTAAAAACCCGTAAAACAAAGACAGTGAAAGAGAGAGAAATTCTTACAAAATTCGTTCAGAGGCTGTGATGCAACCTGGATTGACCATATCTAGACCCACAGCTGGATGAGACATAAGGGTGGACACTCTTGGGGCTTAGAGGTTGGGTGAGGTTGGGTGAGCAAACGCAGATCCTTTAAAGTAATACTGTGTGGTACCCATCCCATGGGTCCCAAATCTCCAGGTTCAAGGGCATCTTCCTACATCGAAAACATGCATGAGAAACCCAGAAGATGGTACACCGTGTGATTTTGAAAGGTTTCTAAAACGCACCCAATTTCTCATCTCCTTGTGCTCGGGTTCGCCTTTCCAGCTACTTTACTAGCAATCTCCCTACTTGGAGAATCAGCACCTTTAAGCTCCTGTTCCCTACAGGTTGCAATTTGTCCTGAGGATGAACGGGAAGAGGGGCAACCAATGAGAGACTAGATCTAGGTGTTGGGACAGGCACAGGTCACTCTAATTTCCCATCATGAAGAAGAATTAAACACAGGCTCAGCCTGCCGCCGGGAACCAGAATAGGGCCTGAGGCAATCCCGTGCTTTTGCGGCCAGCTCCCAAAAAAGCGAGTTGAAAAATGGAGCTCAGGGGCACTGCAATTCACAAACCTGCAGAGTTATAAATGATAACTCTCATCCACAGATATATTGAGGGAAGGCAACGAAGAGGATTTGAAAGCAAGGCAGAATTGCAGGAAACAGGTTTCAGGAGGTAGATTCGAATCGCCTTTAAAGCACATGAAAAGTGGCAAAACGTCGACAGTGATGCCCTTGGCCAAAAAGGGCGTAAGCGTTTTTTCCTGAATATATTCAGGAAAAAACGCATACGCCCTTTTTGGCCAACCAAGCAACCTGGAAAGGCAAATCAGCGCAACAAAGAAGTCTCGCTTCCCATCGGTCAAAAGGGCCATGCTGCAAAAAGTGACAAAACCAGAAAAGCAGTACAGGCCATGGAGAAATGGCAGCCTTGCTACGCTAATGGGCGGGATGTAAATTGCCAAAAGCCACTCTGGAGAAGTGTACGGTGTGTCCTGAAACATCGAAAAAACACAGCTGAGGGAGCATAGGGCACATCCACTCATGGGCGTATAAATTGGGAAAACTAAAAATCAGCAAGACACAGGCACCCCAATGTTTAGGGCTGCTATGTTGACAAGAACCTCCACTTCATGACACCTTAAATATCCCAGGAAAGAGAAAAATGGATAAAGAAGTTGTGGTCCTTATGTACAAAGGAATATCCCTCAGACATGAAATCAATGTCATAAGGCTAGTAGAAGCAAGATGAGTGGATTTAGGTATGACGATTCTAAGTGAAATAAGTCACACAGAAAAAGACACTTATCATAAGCTATCACTTATAGAGGGAATGTAAAAACCGCTACACTTGAACTGAATTACAAAACAGAACAGAGTCACACGTTTAGAAAACACACTATGGCTGCTTAACGGGAAAGGTGAGGTGGGGTGATGCATAAAACAAGGGTTTCAAATTCGCTCAGATACCGTTCCATACACCCAATATGTAATAGACAAGACCTACTCCTTGCTCAGTGAACTGGACTCAACACCCCCTATTCAGCGCACAAGAATATATCTGACTAGTAAGAATCGTAAAACCTATGTATTGATATCTCTCTGGAAGTGAGCCAAGTGGGTGTAAAGCCGCATAAACACAGCCGTGAAAAGCAGCTAAACCCCATTATAAAAATAAATTACTTTTAAAAACCCGTAAAACAAAGACAGTGAAAGAGAGAGAAATTCTTACAAAACTCGTTCAGGGGCTGTGATGCAACCTGGATTGACCATATCTAGACCCACACCTGGATGAGACATAAGGGTGGACACTCTTGGGGCTGAGAGGTTGGGTGAGGTTGGGAGAGCAAACTCAGACCCTTTAAAGTAATACTGCGTGGTACCCATCCCATGGGTCCCAAATCTCCAGGTTCAAGGGCATCTTCCTACATCGAAAACATGCATGAGAAACCCAGAAGATGGTACACCGTGTGATTTTGAAAGGTTTCTAAAATGCACCCCATTTCTCATCTCCTTGTGCTAGGGTTCGCCTTTCCAGCTACTTTACTAGCAATCTCCCTACTTGGAGAATCAGCACCTTTAAGCTCCTGTTCCCTACAGGTTGCAATTTGTCCTGAGGATGAACGGGAAGAGGGGCAACCAATGAGAGACTAGATCTAGGTGTTGGGACAGGCCCAGGTCACTCTATTTTCCCATCAGGAAGAAGAATTAACCACAGGCTCAGCCTGCCGCCAGGAACCAGAATAGGGCCTGAGGCAATCCCGCGCTTTTGCGGCCAGCTCCCAAAAAAGCGAGTTGAAAAATGGAGCTCAGGGACACTGCAATTCACAAACCCGCAGAGTTATAAGGGATAACTCTCATCCACAGATATATTGAGGGAAGGCAACGAAGAGGATTTGAAAGCAAGGCAGAATTGCAGGAAACAGATTTCAGGAGGTAGATTCGAATCGCCTTTAAAGCACATGAAAAGCGGCAAAATGTCGACAATGATGCCCATGGGCAAAAAGTGCGTATGCGTTTTTTCCTGAATATATTCAGGAAAAAACGCATACGCCCTTTTTGGCCAACCAAGCAACCTGGAAAGGCAAATCAGCGCTACAAAGAGGTCTCGCTTCCCATCGGTCAAAAGGGCCATGCTGCAAAAAGTGTCAAAACCAGAAATGCAGGACAGGCCATGGAGAAATGGCAGCCTTGCTACGCTGATGGGCGGGATGTAAATTGCCAACAGCCACTCTGGAGAAGTGTACGGTGTGTCCTGAAACATCGAAAAAACACAGCTTAGGGAGCATAGGGCACGTCCACTCATGGGCGTATAAATTGGGAAAACTAAAAATCAGCAAGACACAGGCACCCCAATGTTTAGGGCTGCTATGTTGACAAGAACCTCCACTTCATGACACCTTAAATATCCCAGGAAAGAGAAAAATGGATAAAGAAGTTGTGGTCCTTATGTACAAAGGAATATCACTCAGACATGAAATCAATGTCATAAGGCTAGTAGAAGCAAGATGAGTGGATTTAGGTATGACGATTATAAGTGAAATAAGTCACACAGAAAAAGACACTTATCATAAGCTATCACTTATAGAGGGAATGTAAAAACCGCTACACCTGAACTGAATTACAAAACAGAACAGAGTCACACGTTTAGAAAACACACTATGGCTGCTTAACGGGAAAGGTGAGGTGGGGTGATGCATAAAACAAGGGTTTCAAATTCGCTCAGATACCGTTCCATACACCCAATATGTAATAGACAAGACCTACTCCTTGCTCAGTGAACTGGACTCAACACCCCCTATTCACCGCACAAGAATATATGTGACTAGTAAGAATCTTAAAACCTATGTATTGATATCTCTCTGGAAGTGTGTCAAGTGGGTGTAAAGCTGCAAAAACACAGCCGTGAAAAGCAGCTAAACCCCATTATAAAAATAAATTACTTTTAAAAACCCGTAAAACAAAGACAGTGAAAGAGAGAGAAATTCTTACAAAATTCGTTCAGAGGCTGTGATGCAACCTGGATTGACCATATCTAGACCCACAGCTGGATGAGACATAAGGGTGGACACTCTTGGGGCTTAGAGGTTGGGTGAGGTTGGGTGAGCAAACGCAGACCCTTTAAAGTAATACTGTGTGGTACCCATCCCATGGGTCCCAAATCTCCAGGTTCACGGGCATCTTCCTACATCTAAAACATGCATGAGAAACCCAGAAGATGGTGCACCGTGTGATTTTGAAAGGTTTCTAAAACGCACCCAATTTCTCATCTCCTTGTGCTCACGTTCGCCTTTCCAGCTACTTTACTAGCAATCTCCCTACTTGGAGAATCAGCACCTTTAAGCTCCTGTTCCCTACAGGTTGCAATTTGTCCTGAGGATGAACGGGAAGAGGGGCAACCAATGAGAGACTAGATCTAGGTGTTGGGACAGGCACAGGTCACTCTATTTTCCCATCAGGAAGAAGAATTAACCACAGGCTCTGCCTGCCTCCAGGAACCAGAATAGGGCCTGAGGCAATCCCGCGCTTTTGCGGCCAGCTCCCAAAAAAGCGAGTTGAAAAATGGAGCTCAGGGACACTGCAATTCACAAACCCGCAGAGTTATAAATGATAACTCTCATCCACAGATATATTGAGGGAAGGCAACGAAGAGGATTTGAAAGCAAGGCAGAATTGCAGGAAAGAGATTTCAGGAGGTAGATTCGAATGGCCTTTAAAGCACATGAAAAGCGGCAAAACGTCGACAATGATGCCCTTGGCCAAAAAGGGCGTATGCGTTTTTTCCTGAATATATTCAGGAAAAAACGCATACGCCCTTTTTGGCCAACCAAGCAACCTGGAAAGGCAAATCAGCGCTATAAAGAGGTCTCGCTTCCCATCGGTCAAAAGGGCCATGCTGCAAAAAGTGTCAAAACCAGAAATGCAGGACAGGCCATGGAGAAATGGCAGCCTTGCTACGCTGATGGGCGGGATGTAAATTGCCAACAGCCACTCTGGAGAAGTGTACGGTGTGTCCTGAAACATCGAAAAAACACAGCTTAGGGAGCATAGGGCACGTCCACTCATGGGCGTATAAATTGGGAAAACTAAAAATCAGCAAGACACAGGCACCCCAATGTTTAGGGCTGCTATGTTGACAAGAACCTCCACTTCATGACACCTTAAATATCCCAGGAAAGAGAAAAATGGATAAAGAAGTTGTGGTCCTTATGTACAAAGGAATATCACTCAGACATGAAATCAATGTCATAAGGCTAGTAGAAGCAAGATGAGTGGATTTAGGTATGACGATTCTAAGTGAAATAAGTGACACAGAAAAAGACACTTATCATAAGCTATCACTTATAGAGGGAATGTAAAAACCGCTACACCTGAACTGAATTACAAAACAGAACAGAGTCACACGTTTAGAAAACACACTATGGCTGCTTAACGGGAAAGGTGAGGTGGGGTGATGCATAAAAGAAGGGTTTCAAATTCGCTCAGATACCGTTCCATACACCCAATATGTAATAGACAAGACCTACTCCTTGCTCAGTGAACTGGACTCAACACCCCCTATTCACCACACAAGAATATATGTGACTAGTAAGAATCTTAAAACCTATGTATTGATATCTCTCTGGAAGTGTGTCAAGTGGGTGTAAAGCTGCAAAAACACAGCCGTGAAAAGCAGCTAAACCCCATTATAAAAATAAATTACTTTTAAAAACCCGTAAAACAAAGACAGTGAAAGAGAGAGAAATTCTTACAAAATTCGTTCAGAGGCTGTGATGCAACCTGGATTGACCATATCTAGACCCACAGCTGGATGAGACATAAGGGTGGACACTCTTGGGGCTTAGAGGTTGGGTGAGGTTGGGTGAGCAAACGCAGACCCTTTAAAGTAATACTGTGTGGTACCCATCCCATGGGTCCCAAATCTCCAGGTTCAAGGGCATCTTCCTACATCGAAAACATGCATGAGAAACCCAGAAGATGGTGCACCGTGTGATTTTGAAAGGTTTCTAAAACGCACCCAATTTCTCATCTCCTTGTGCTCGGGTTCGCCTTTCCAGCTACTTTACTAGAAATCTCCCTACTTGGAGAATCAGCACCTTTAAGCTCCTGTTCCCTACAGGTTGCAATTTGTCCTGAGGATGAACGGGAAGAGGGGCAACCAATGAGAGACTAGATCTAGGTGTTGGGACAGGCACAGGTCACTCTATTTTCCCATCAGGAAGAAGAATTAACCACAGGCTCTGCCTGCCTCCAGGAACCAGAATAGGGCCTGAGGCAATCTCGCGCTTTTGTGGCCAGCTCCCAAAAAAGCGAGTTGAAAAATGGAGCTCAGGGACACTGCAATTCACAAACCCGCAGAGTTATAAATGAAAACTCTCATCCACAGATATATTGAGGGAAGGCAACGAAGAGGATTTGAAAGCAAGGCAGAATTGCAGGAAGCAGATTTCAGGAGGTAGATTCGAATCGCCTTTAAAGCACATGAAAAGCGGCAAAACGTCGACAATGATGCCCTTGGCCAAAAAGGGCGTATGCGTTTTTTCCTGAATATATTCAGGAAAAAACGCATACGCCCTTTTTGGCCAACCAAGCAACCTGGAAAGGCAAATCAGCGCTACAAAGAGGTCTCGCTTCCCATCGGTCAAAAGGGCCATGCTGCAAAAAGTGTCAAAACCAGAAATGCAGGACAGGCCATGGAGAAATGGCAGCCTTGCTACGCTGATGGGCGGGATGTAAATTGCCAACAGCCACTCTAGAGAAGTGTACGGTGTGTCCTGAAACATCGAAAAAACACAGCTTAGGGAGCATAGGGCACGTCCACTCATGGGCGTATAAATTGGGAAAACTAAAAATCAGCAAGACACAGGCACCCCAATGTTTAGGGCTGCTATGTTGACAAGAACCTCCACTTCATGACACCTTAAATATCCCAGGAAAGAGAAAAATGGATAAAGAAGTTGTGTTCCTTATGTACAAAGGAATATCACTCAGACATGAAATCAATGTCATAAGGCTAGTAGAAGCAAGATGAGTGGATTTAGGTATGACGATTCTAAGTGAAATAAGTCACACAGAAAAAGACACTTATCATAAGATATCACTTATAGAGGGAATGTAAAAACCGCTACACTTGAACTGAATTACAAAACAGAACAGAGTCACACGTTTAGAAAACACACTATGGCTGCTTAACGGGAAAGGTGAGGTGGGGTGATGCATAAAACAAGGGTTTCAAATTCGCTCAGATACCGTTCCATACACCCAATATGTAATAGACAAGACCTACTCCTTGCTCAGTGAACTGGACTCAACACCCCCTATTCACCGCACAAGAATATATGTGACTAGTAAGAATCTTAAAACCTATATATTGATATCTGTCTGGAAGTGAGTCAAGTGGGTGTAAAGCCGCATAAACAGAGCCATGAAAAGCAGCTAAACCCCATTATAAAAATAAATTACTTTTAAAAACCCGTAAACAAAGACAGTGAAAGAGAGAGAAATTCTTACAAAATTCGTTCAGAGGCTGTGATGCAACCTGGATTGACCATATCTAGACCCACAGCTGGATGAGACATAAGGGTGGACACTCTTGGGGCTTAGAGGTTGGGTGAGGTTGGGTGAGCAAACGCAGATCCTTTAAAGTAATACTGTGTGGTACCCATCCCATGGGTCCCAAATCTCCAGGTTCAAGGGCATCTTCCTACATCGAAAACATGCATGAGAAACCCAGAAGATGGTACACCGTGTGATTTTGAAAGGTTTCTAAAACGCACCCAATTTCTCGTCTCCTTGTGCTCGCGTTCGCCTTTCCAGCTACTTTACTAGCAATCTCCCTACTTGGAGAATCAGCACCTTTAAGCTCCTGTTCCCTACAGGTTGCAATTTGTCCTGAGGATGAACGGGAAGAGGGGCAACCAATGAGAGACTAGATCTAGGTGTTGGGACAGGCACAGGTCACTCTATTTTCCCATCAGGAAGAAGAATTAACCACAGGCTCAGCCTGCCTCCAGGAACCAGAATAGGGCCTGAGGCAATCTCGCGCTTTTGTGGCCAGCTCCCAAAAAAGCGAGTTTGAAAATGGAGCTCAGGGACACTGCAATTCACAAACCCGCAGAGTTATAAATGATAACTCTCATCCACAGATATATTGAGGGAAGGCAACGAAGAGGATTTGAAAGCAAGGCAGAATTGCAGGAAAGAGATTTCAGGAGGTAGATTCGAATCGCCTTTAAAGCACATGAAAAGCGGCAAAACGTCGACAATGATGCCCTTGGCCAAAAAGGGCGTATGCGTTTTTTCCTGAATATATTCAGGAAAAAACGCATACGCCCTTTTTGGCCAACCAAGCAACCTGGAAAGGCAAATCAGCGCTACAAAGAGGTCTCGCTTCCCATCGGTCAAAAGGGTCATGCTGCAAAAAGTGTCAAAACCAGAAATGCAGGACAGGCCATGGAGAAATGGCAGCCTTGCTACGCTGATGGGCGGGATGTAAATTGCCAACAGCCACTCTAGAGAAGTGTACGGTGTGTCCTGAAACATCGAAAAAACACAGCTTAGGGAGCATAGGGCACGTCCACTCATGGGCGTATAAATTGGGAAAACTAAAAATCAGCAAGACACAGGCACCCCAATATTTAGGGCTGCTATGTTGAGAAGAACCTCCACTTCATGACACCTTAAATATCCCAGGAAAGAGAAAAATGGATAAAGAAGTTGTGGTCCTTATGTACAAAGGAATATCACTCAGACATGAAATCAATGTCATAAGGCTAGTAGAAGCAAGATGAGTGGATTTAGGTATGACGATTCTAAGTGAAATAAGTCACACAGAAAAAGACACTTATCATAAGATATCACTTATAGAGGGAATGTAAAAACCGCTACACTTGAACTGAATTACAAAACAGAACAGAGTCACACGTTTAGAAAACACACTATGGCTGCTTAACGGGAAAGGTGAGGTGGGGTGATGCATAAAACAAGGGTTTCAAATTCGCTCAGATACCGTTCCATACACCCAATATGTAATAGACAAGACCTACTCCTTGCTTAGTGAACTGGACTCAACACCCCCTATTCACCGCAAAAGAATATATGTGACTAGTAAGAATCTTAAAACCTATGTATTGATATCTCTCTGGAAGTGTGTCAAGTGGGTGTAAAGCTGCAAAAACACAGCCGTGAAAAGCAGCTAAACCCCATTATAAAAATAAATTACTTTTAAAAACCCGTAAAACAAAGACAGTGAAAGAGAGAGAAATTCTTACAAAATTCGTTCAGAGGCTGTGATGCAACCTGGATTGACCATATCTAGACCCACAGCTGGATGAGACATAAGGGTGGACACTCTTGGGGCTTAGAGGTTGGGTGAGGTTGGGTGAGCAAACGCAGACCCTTTAAAGTAATACTGTGTGGTACCCATCCCATGGGTCCCAAATCTCCAGGTTCACGGGCATCTTCCTACATCTAAAACATGCATGAGAAACCCAGAAGATGGTGCACCGTGTGATTTTGAAAGGTTTCTAAAACGCACCCAATTTCTCATCTCCTTGTGCTCACGTTCGCCTTTCCAGCTACTTTACTAGCAATCTCCCTACTTGGAGAATCAGCACCTTTAAGCTCCTGTTCCCTACAGGTTGCAATTTGTCCTGAGGATGAACGGGAAGAGGGGCAACCAATGAGAGACTAGATCTAGGTGTTGGGACAGGCACAGGTCACTCTATTTTCCCATCAGGAAGAAGAATTAACCACAGGCTCTGCCTGCCTCCAGGAACCAGAATAGGGCCTGAGGCAATCCCGCGCTTTTGCGGCCAGCTCCCAAAAAAGCGAGTTGAAAAATGGAGCTCAGGGACACTGCAATTCACAAACCCGCAGAGTTATAAATGATAACTCTCATCCACAGATATATTGAGGGAAGGCAACGAAGAGGATTTGAAAGCAAGGCAGAATTGCAGGAAAGAGATTTCAGGAGGTAGATTCGAATGGCCTTTAAAGCACATGAAAAGCGGCAAAACGTCGACAATGATGCCCTTGGCCAAAAAGGGCGTATGCGTTTTTTCCTGAATATATTCAGGAAAAAACGCATACGCCCTTTTTGGCCAACCAAGCAACCTGGAAAGGCAAATCAGCGCTACAAAGAGGTCTCGCTTCCCATCGGTCAAAAGGGCCATGCTGCAAAAAGTGTCAAAACCAGAAATGCAGGACAGGCCATGGAGAAATGGCAGCCTTGCTACGCTGATGGGCGGGATGTAAATTGCCAACAGCCACTCTGGAGAAGTGTACGGTGTGTCCTGAAACATCGAAAAAACACAGCTTAGGGAGCATAGGGCACGTCCACTCATGGGCGTATAAATTGGGAAAACTAAAAATCAGCAAGACACAGGCACCCCAATGTTTAGGGCTGCTATGTTGACAAGAACCTCCACTTCATGACACCTTAAATATCCCAGGAAAGAGAAAAATGGATAAAGAAGTTGTGGTCCTTATGTACAAAGGAATATCACTCAGACATGAAATCAATGTCATAAGGCTAGTAGAAGCAAGATGAGTGGATTTAGGTATGACGATTCTAAGTGAAATAAGTGACACAGAAAAAGACACTTATCATAAGCTATCACTTATAGAGGGAATGTAAAAACCGCTACACCTGAACTGAATTACAAAACAGAACAGAGTCACACGTTTAGAAAACACACTATGGCTGCTTAACGGGAAAGGTGAGGTGGGGTGATGCATAAAAGAAGGGTTTCAAATTCGCTCAGATACCGTTCCATACACCCAATATGTAATAGACAAGACCTACTCCTTGCTCAGTGAACTGGACTCAACACCCCCTATTCACCACACAAGAATATATGTGACTAGTAAGAATCGTAAAACCTATGTATTGATATCTCTCTGGAAGTGTGTCAAGTGGGTGTAAAGCTGCAAAAACACAGCCGTGAAAAGCAGCTAAACCCCATTATAAAAATAAATTACTTTTAAAAACCCGTAAAACAAAGACAGTGAAAGAGAGAGAAATTCTTACAAAATTCGTTCAGAGGCTGTGATGCAACCTGGATTGACCATATCTAGACCCACAGCTGGATGAGACATAAGGGTGGACACTCTTGGGGCTTAGAGGTTGGGTGAGGTTGGGTGAGCAAACGCAGACCCTTTAAAGTAATACTGTGTGGTACCCATCCCATGGGTCCCAAATCTCCAGGTTCAAGGGCATCTTCCTACATCGAAAACATGCATGAGAAACCCAGAAGATGGTGCACCGTGTGATTTTGAAAGGTTTCTAAAACGCACCCAATTTCTCATCTCCTTGTGCTCGGGTTCGCCTTTCCAGCTACTTTACTAGAAATCTCCCTACTTGGAGAATCAGCACCTTTAAGCTCCTGTTCCCTACAGGTTGCAATTTGTCCTGAGGATGAACGGGAAGAGGGGCAACCAATGAGAGACTAGATCTAGGTGTTGGGACAGGCACAGGTCACTCTATTTTCCCATCAGGAAGAAGAATTAACCACAGGCTCTGCCTGCCTCCAGGAACCAGAATAGGGCCTGAGGCAATCTCGCGCTTTTGTGGCCAGCTCCCAAAAAAGCGAGTTGAAAAATGGAGCTCAGGGACACTGCAATTCACAAACCC
Source organism: Eschrichtius robustus (assembly GCF_028021215.1). Lineage (NCBI taxonomy): Eukaryota > Metazoa > Chordata > Mammalia > Artiodactyla > Eschrichtiidae > Eschrichtius > Eschrichtius robustus. The sequence goes on from NW_027175228.1 coordinate 420,568, forward strand.
GCAGAGTTATAAATGAAAACTCTCATCCACAGATATATTGAGGGAAGGCAACGAAGAGGATTTGAAAGCAAGGCAGAATTGCAGGAAGCAGATTTCAGGAGGTAGATTCGAATCTCCTTTAAAGCACATGAAAAGCGGCAAAACGTCGACAATGATGCCCTTGGCCAAAAAGGGCGTATGCGTTTTTTCCTGAATATATTCAGGAAAAAACGCATACGCCCTTTTTGGCCAACCAAGCAACCTGGAAAGGCAAATCAGCGCTACAAAGAGGTCTCGCTTCCCATCGGTCAAAAGGGTCATGCTGCAAAAAGTGTCAAAACCAGAAATGCAGGACAGGCCATGGAGAAATGGCAGCCTTGCTACGCTGATGGGCGGGATGTAAATTGCCAACAGCCACTCTAGAGAAGTGTACGGTGTGTCCTGAAACATCGAAAAAACACAGCTTAGGGAGCATAGGGCACGTCCACTCATGGGCGTATAAATTGGGAAAACTAAAAATCAGCAAGACACAGGCACCCCAATATTTAGGGCTGCTATGTTGAGAAGAACCTCCACTTCATGACACCTTAAATATCCCAGGAAAGAGAAAAATGGATAAAGAAGTTGTGGTCCTTATGTACAAAGGAATATCACTCAGACATGAAATCAATGTCATAAGGCTAGTAGAAGCAAGATGAGTGGATTTAGGTATGACGATTCTAAGTGAAATAAGTCACACAGAAAAAGACACTTATCATAAGATATCACTTATAGAGGGAATGTAAAAACCGCTACACTTGAACTGAATTACAAAACAGAACAGAGTCACACGTTTAGAAAACACACTATGGCTGCTTAACGGGAAAGGTGAGGTGGGGTGATGCATAAAACAAGGGTTTCAAATTCGCTCAGATACCGTTCCATACACCCAATATGTAATAGACAAGACCTACTCCTTGCTTAGTGAACTGGACTCAACACCCCCTATTCACCGCAAAAGAATATATGTGACTAGTAAGAATCTTAAAACCTATGTATTGATATCTCTCTGGAAGTGTGTCAAGTGGGTGTAAAGCTGCAAAAACACAGCCGTGAAAAGCAGCTAAACCCCATTATAAAAATAAATTACTTTTAAAAACCCGTAAAACAAAGACAGTGAAAGAGAGAGAAATTCTTACAAAATTCGTTCAGAGGCTGTGATGCAACCTGGATTGACCATATCTAGACCCACAGCTGGATGAGACATAAGGGTGGACACTCTTGGGGCTTAGAGGTTGGGTGAGGTTGGGTGAGCAAACGCAGACCCTTTAAAGTAATACTGTGTGGTACCCATCCCATGGGTCCCAAATCTCCAGGTTCACGGGCATCTTCCTACATCTAAAACATGCATGAGAAACCCAGAAGATGGTGCACCGTGTGATTTTGAAAGGTTTCTAAAACGCACCCAATTTCTCATCTCCTTGTGCTCACGTTCGCCTTTCCAGCTACTTTACTAGCAATCTCCCTACTTGGAGAATCAGCACCTTTAAGCTCCTGTTCCCTACAGGTTGCAATTTGTCCTGAGGATGAACGGGAAGAGGGGCAACCAATGAGAGACTAGATCTAGGTGTTGGGACAGGCCCAGGTCACTCTATTTTCCCATCAGGAAGAAGAATTAACCACAGGCTCAGCCTGCCACCAGGAACCAGAATAGGGCCTGAGGCAATCCCGCGCTTTTGCGGCCAGCTCCCAAAAAAGCGAGTTGAAAAATGGAGCTCAGGGACACTGCAATTCACAAACCCGCAGAGTTATAAGGGATAACTCTCATCCACAGATATATTGAGGGAAGGCAACGAAGAGGATTTGAAAGCAAGGCAGAATTGCAGGAAACAGATTTCAGGAGGAAGATTCGAATCGCCTTTAAAGCACATGAAAAGCGGCAAAACATCGACAATGATGCCCATGGCCAAAAAGGGCGTATGCGTTTTTTCCTGAATATATTCAGGAAAAAACGCATACGCCCTTTTTGGCCAACCAAGCAACCTGGAAAGGCAAATCAGCGCTACAAAGAGGTCTCGCTTCCCATCGGTCAAAAGGGCCATGCTGCAAAAAGTGTCAAAACCAGAAATGCAGGACAGGCCATGGAGAAATGGCAGCCTTGCTACGCTGATGGGCGGGATGTAAATTGCCAACAGCCACTCTGGAGAAGTGTACGGTGTGTCCTGAAACATCGAAAAAACACAGCTTAGGGAGCATAGGGCACGTCCACTCATGGGCGTATAAATTGGGAAAACTAAAAATCAGCAAGACACAGGCACCCCAATGTTTAGGGCTGCTATGTTGACAAGAACCTCCACTTCATGACACCTTAAATATCCCAGGAAAGAGAAAAATGGATAAAGAAGTTGTGGTCCTTATGTACAAAGGAATATCACTCAGACATGAAATCAATGTCATAAGGCTAGTAGAAGCAAGATGAGTGGATTTAGGTATGACGATTATAAGTGAAATAAGTCACACAGAAAAAGACACTTATCATAAGCTATCACTTATAGAGGGAATGTAAAAACCGCTACACCTGAACTGAATTACAAAACAGAACAGAGTCACACGTTTAGAAAACACACTATGGCTGCTTAACGGGAAAGGTGAGGTGGGGTGATGCATAAAACAAGGGTTTCAAATTCGCTCAGATACCGTTCCATACACCCAATATGTAATAGACAAGACCTACTCCTTGCTCAGTGAACTGGACTCAACACCCCCTATTCACCGCACAAGAATATATGTGACTAGTAAGAATCTTAAAACCTATGTATTGATATCTCTCTGGAAGTGTGTCAAGTGGGTGTAAAGCTGCAAAAACACAGCCGTGAAAAGCAGCTAAACCCCATTATAAAAATAAATTACTTTTAAAAACCCGTAAAACAAAGACAGTGAAAGAGAGAGAAATTCTTACAAAATTCGTTCAGAGGCTGTGATGCAACCTGGATTGACCATATCTAGACCCACAGCTGGATGAGACATAAGGGTGGACACTCTTGGGGCTTAAAGGTTGGGTGAGGTTGGGTGAGCAAACACAGACCCTTTAAAGTAATACTGTGTGGTACCCATCCCATGGGTCCCAAATCTCCAGGTTCAAGGGCATCTTCCTACATCGAAAACATGCATGAGAAACCCAGAAGATGGTGCACCGTGTGATTTTGAAAGGTTTCTAAAACGCACCCAATTTCTCATCTCCTTGTGCTCGGGTTCGCCTTTCCAGCTACTTTACTAGCAATCTCCCTACTTGGAGAATCAGCACCTTTAAGCTCCTGATCCCTACAGGTTGCAATTTGTCCTGAGGATGAACGGGAAGAGGGGCAACCAATGAGAGACTAGATCTAGGTGTTGGGACAGGCACAGGTCACTCTATTTTCCCATCAGGAAGAAGAATTAACCACAGGCTCTGCCTGCCTCCAGGAACCAGAATAGGGCCTGAGGCAATCCCGCGCTTTTGCGGCCAGCTCCCAAAAAAGCGAGTTGAAAAATGGAGCTCAGGGACACTGCAATTCACAAACCCGCAGAGTTATAAATGATAACTCTCATCCACAGATATATTGAGGGAAGGCAACGAAGAGGATTTGAAAGCAAGGCAGAATTGCAGGAAAGAGATTTCAGGAGGTAGATTCGAATGGCCTTTAAAGCACATGAAAAGCGGCAAAACGTTGACAATGATGCCCTTGGCCAAAAAGGGCGTATGCGTTTTTTCCTGAATATATTCAGGAAAAAACGCATACGCCCTTTTTGGCCAACCAAGCAACCTGGAAAGGCAAATCAGCGCTACAAAGAGGTCTCGCTTCCCATCGGTCAAAAGGGCCATGCTGCAAAAAGTGTCAAAACCAGAAATGCAGGACAGGCCATGGAGAAATGGCAGCCTTGCTACGCTGATGGGCGGGATGTAAATTGCCAACAGCCACTCTGGAGAAGTGTACGGTGTGTCCTGAAACATCGAAAAAACACAGCTTAGGGAGCATAGGGCACGTCCACTCATGGGCGTATAAATTGGGAAAACTAAAAATCAGCAAGACACAGGCACCCCAATGTTTAGGGCTGCTATGTTGACAAGAACCTCCACTTCATGACACCTTAAATATCCCAGGAAAGAGAAAAATGGATAAAGAAGTTGTGGTCCTTATGTACAAAGGAATATCACTCAGACATGAAATCAATATCATAAGGCTAGTAGAAGCAAGATGAGTGGATTTAGGTATGACGATTCTAAGTGAAATAACTGACACAGAAAAAGACACTTATCATAAGCTATCACTTATAGAGGGAATGTAAAAACCGCTACACCTGAACTGAATTACAAAACAGAACAGAGTCACACGTTTAGAAAACACACTATGGCTGCTTAACGGGAAAGGTGAGGTGGGGTGATGCATAAAACAAGGGTTTCAAATTCGCTCAGATACCGTTCCATACACCCAATATGTAATAGACAAGACCTACTCCTTGCTCAGTGAACTGGACTCAACACCCCCTATTCACCGCACAAGAATATATGTGACTAGTAAGAATCTTAAAACCTATGTATTGATATCTCTCTGGAAGTGTGTCAAGTGGGTGTAAAGCCGCAAAAACACAGCCGTGAAAAGCAGCTAAACCCCATTATAAAAATAAATTACTTTTAAAAACCCGTAAAACAAAGACAGTGAAAGAGAGAGAAATTCTTACAAAATTCGTTCAGAGGCTGTGATGCAACCTGGATTGACCATATCTAGACCCACAGCTGGATGAGACATAAGGGTGGACACTCTTGGGGCTTAGAGGTTGGGTTAGGTTGGGTGAGCAAACGCAGACCCTTTAAAGTAATACTGTGTGGTACCCATCCCATGGGTCCCAAATCTCCAGGTTCAAGGGCATCTTCCTACATCGAAAACATGCATGAGAAACCCAGAAGATGGTGCACCGTGTGATTTTGAAAGGTTTCTAAAACGCACCCAATTTCTCATCTCCTTGTGCTCGGGTTCGCCTTTCCAGCTACTTTACTAGCAATCTCCCTACTTGGAGAATCAGCACCTTTAAGCTCCTGTTCCCTACAGGTTGCAATTTGTCCTGAGGATGAACGGGAAGAGGGGCAACCAATGAGAGACTAGATCTAGGTGTTGGGACAGGCCCAGGTCACTCTATTTTCCCATCAGGAAGAAGAATTAACCACAGGCTCAGCCTGCCGCCAGGAACCAGAATAGGGCCTGAGGCAATCCCGCGCTTTTGCGGCCAGCTCCCAAAATAGCGAGTTGAAAAATGGAGCTCAGGGACACTGCAATTCACAAACCCGCAGAGTTATAAGTGATAACTCTCATCCACAGATATATTGAGGGAAGGCAACGAAGAGGATTTGAAAGCAAGGCAGAATTGCAGGAAACAGATTTCAGGAGGTAGATTCGAATCGCCTTTAAAGCACATGAAAAGCGGCAAAACGTCGACAATGATGCCCTTGGCCAAAAAGGGCGTATGCGTTTTTTCCTGAATATATTCAGGAAATAACGCATACGCCCTTTTTGGCCAACCAAGCAACCTGGAAAGGCAAATCAGCGCTACAAAGAAGTCTCGCTTCCCATCGGTCAAAAGGGCCATGCTGCAAAAAGTGTCAAAACCAGAAATGCAGTACAGGCCATGGAGAAATGGCAGCCTTGCTACGCTGATGGGCGGGATGTACATTGCCAAAAGCCACTCTGGAGAAGTGTACGGTGTGTCCTGAAAAATCGAAAAAACACAGCTTAGGGAGCATAGGGCACGTCCACTCATGGGCGTATAAATTGGGAAAACTAAAAATCAGCAAGACACAGGCACCCCAATGTTTAGGGCTGCTATGTTGACAAGAACCTCCACTTCATGACACCTTAAATATCCCAGGAAAGAGAAAAATGGATAAAGAAGTTGTGGTCATTAGGTACAAAGGAATATCACTCAGACATGAAATCAATATCATAAGGCTAGTAGAAGCAAGATGAGTGGATTTAGGTATGACGATTCTAAGTGAAATAACTGACACAGAAAAAGACACTTATCATAAGCTATCACTTATAGAGGGAATGTAAAAACCGCTACACCTGAACTGAATTACAAAACAGAACAGAGTCACACGTTTAGAAAACACACTATGGCTGCTTAACGGGAAAGGTGAGGTGGGGTGATGCATAAAACAAGGGTTTCAAATTCGCTCAGATACCGTTCCATACACCCAATATGTAATAGACAAGACCTACCCCTTGCTCAGTGAACTGGACACAACACCCCCTATTCACCGCACAAGAATATATGTGACTAGTAAGAATCTTAAAACCTATGTATTGATATCTGTCTGGAAGTGAGTCAAGTGGGTGTAAAGCCGCATAAACACAGCCGTGAAAAGCAGCTAAACCCCATTATAAAAATAAATTACTTTTAAAAACCCGTAAAACAAAGACAGTGAAAGAGAGAGAAATTCTTACAAAATTCGTTCAGAGGCTGTGATGCAACCTGGATTGACCATATCTAGACCCACAGCTGGATGAGACATAAGGGTGGACACTCTTGGGGCTTAGAGTTTGGGTGAGGTTGGGTGAGCAAACGCAGACCCTTTAAAGTAATACTGTGTGGTACCCATCCCATGGGTCCCAAATCTCCAGGTTCAAGGGCATCTTCCTACATCGAAAACATGCATGAGAAACCCAGAAGATGGTACACCGTGTGATTTTGAAAGGTTTCTAAAACGCACCCAATTTCTCATCTCCTTCTGCTCGGGTTCGCCTTTCCAGCTACTTTACTAGCAATCTCCCTACTTGGAGAATCAGCACCTTTAAGCTCCTGTTCCCTACAGGTTGCAATTTGTCCTGAGGATGAACGGGAAGAGGGGCAACCAATGAGAGACTAGATCTAGGTGTTGGGACAGGCCCAGGTCACTCTATTTTCCCATCAGGAAGAAGATTTAACCACAGGCTCAGCCTGCCGCCAGGAACCAGAATAGGGCCTGAGGCAATCCCGCGCTTTTGCGGCCAGCTCCCAAAAAAGCGAGTTGAAAAATGGAGCTCAGGGACACTGCAATTCACAAACCCGCAGAGTTATAAGTGATAACTCTCATCCACAGATATATTGAGGGAAGGCAACGAAGAGGATTTGAAAGCAAGGCAGAATTGCAGGAAACAGATTTCAGGAGGTAGATTCGAATCGCCTTTAAAGCACATGAAAAGCGGCAAAACGTCGACAATGATGCCCTTGGCCAAAAAGGGCGTATGCGTTTTTTCCTGAATATATTCAGGAAATAACGCATACGCCCTTTTTGGCCAACCAAGCAACCTGGAAAGGCAAATCAGCGCTACAAAGAAGTCTCGCTTCCCATCGGTCAAAAGGGCCATGCTGCAAAAAGTGTCAAAACCAGAAATGCAGGACAGGACATGGAGAAATGGCAGCCTTGCTACGCTGATGGGCGGGATGTACATTGCCAAAAGCCACTCTGGAGAAGTGTACGGTGTGTCCTGAAACATCGAAAAAACACAGCTTAGGGAGCATAGGGCACGTCCACTCATGGGCGTATAAATTGGGAAAACTAAAAATCAGCAAGACACAGGCACCCCAAAGTTTGGGGCTGCTCTGTTGACAAGAACCTCCACTTCATGACACCTTAAATATCCCAGGAAAGAGAAAAATGGATAAAGAAGTTGTGGTCCTTATGTACAAAGGAATATCACTCAGACATGAAATCAATATCATAAGGCTAGTAGAAGCAAGATGAGTGGATTTAGGTATGAGGATTCTAAGTGAAATAACTGACACAGAAAAAGACACTTATCATAAGCTATCACTTATAGAGGGAATGTAAAAACCGCTACACCTGAACTGAATTACAAAACAGAACAGAGTCACACGTTTAGAAAACACACTATGGCTGCTTAACGGGAAAGGTGAGGTGGGGTGATGCATAAAACAAGGGTTTCAAATTCGCTCAGATACCGTTCCATACACCCAATATGTAATAGACAAGACCTACTCCTTGCTCAGTGAACTGGACACAACACCCCCTATTCACCGCACAAGAATATATGTGACTAGTAAGAATCTTAAAACCTATGTATTGATATCTCTCTGGAAGTGAGTCAAGTGGGTGTAAAGCCGCATAAACACAGCCGTGAAAAGCAGCTAAACCCCATTATAAAAATAAATTACTTTTAAAAACCCGTAAAACAAAGACAGTGAAAGAGAGAGAAATTCTTACAAAATTCGTTCAGGGGCTGTGATGCAACCTGCATTGACCATATCTAGACCCACACCTGGATGAGACATAAGGGTGGACACTCTTGGGGCTGAGAGGTTGGGTGAGGTTGGGTGAGCAAACTCAGACCCTTTAAAGTAATACTGCGTGGTACCCATCCCATGGGTCCCAAATCTCCAGGTTCAAGGGCATCTTCCTACATCGAAAACATGCATGAGAAACCCAGAAGATGGTACACCGTGTGATTTTGAAAGGTTTCTAAAACGCACCCCATTTCTCATCTCCTTGTGCTAGGGTTCGCCTTTCCAGCTACTTTACTAGCAATCTCCCTACTTGGAGAATCAGCACCTTTAAGCTCCTGTTCCCTACAGGTTGCAATTTGTCCTGAAGATGAACGGGAAGAGGGGCAACCAATGAGAGACTAGATCTAGGTGTTGGGACAGGCACAGGTCACTCTATTTTCCCATCAGGAAGAAGAATTAACCACAGGCTCAGCCTGCCTCCAGGAACCAGAATAGGGCCTGAGGCAATCTCGCGCTTTTGTGGCCAGCTCCCAAAAAAGCGAGTTTGAAAATGGAGCTCAGGGACACTGCAATTCACAAACCCGCAGAGTTATAAATGATAACTCTCATCCACAGATATATTGAGGGAAGGCAACGAAGAGGATTTGAAAGCAAGGCAGAATTGCAGGAAAGAGATTTCAGGAGGTAGATTCGAATCGCCTTTAAAGCACATGAAAAGCGGCAAAACGTCGACAATTATGCCCTTGGCCAAAAAGGGCGTATGCGTTTTTTCCTGAATATATTCAGGAAAAAACGCATACGCACTTTTTGGCCAACCAAGCAACCTGGAAAGGCAAATCAGCGCTACAAAGAGGTCTCGCTTCCCATCGGTCAAAAGGGCCATGCTGCAAAAAGTGTCAAAACCAGAAATGCAGTACAGGCCATGGAGAAATGGCAGCCTTGCTACGCTGATGGGCGGGATGTAAATTGCCAAAAGCCACTCTGGAGAAGTGTACGGTGTGTCCTGAAACATCGAAAAAACACAGCTTAGGGAGCATAGGGCAAGTCCACTCATGGGCGTATAAATTGGGAAAACTAAAAATCAGCAAGACACAGGCACCCCAATGTTTAGGGCTGCTATGTTGACAAGAACCTCCACTTCATGACACCTTAAATATCCCAGGAAAGAGAAAAATGGATAAAGAAGTTGTGGTCCTTATGTACAAAGGAATATCACTCAGACATGAAATCAATGTCATAAGGCTAGTAGAAGCAAGATGAGTGGATTTAGGTATGACGATTCTAAGTGAAATAAGTGACACAGAAAAAGACACTTATCATAAGCTATCACTTATAGAGGGAATGTAAAAACCGCTACACCTGAACTGAATTACAAAACAGAACAGAGTCACACGTTTAGAAAACACACTATGGCTGCTTAACGGGAAAGGTGAGGTGGGGTGATGCATAAAACAAGGGTTTCAAATTCCCTCAGATACCGTTCCATACACCCAATATGTAATAGACAAGACCTACCCCTTGCTCAGTGAACTGGACTCAACACCCCCTATTCACCGCACAAGAATATATGTGACTAGTAAGAATCTTAAAACCTATGTATTGATATCTGTCTGGAAGTGAGTCAAGTGGGTGTAAAGCCGCATAAACACAGCCGTGAAAAGCAGCTAAACCCCATTATAAAAATAAATTACTTGTAAAAACCCGTAAAACAAAGACAGTGAAAGAGAGAGAAATTCTTACAAAATTCGTTCAGAGGCTGTGATGCAACCTGGATTGACCATATCTAGACCCACAGCTGGATGAGACATAAGGGTGGACACTCTTGGGGCTTAGAGTTTGGGTGAGGTTGGGTGAGCAAACGCAGACCCTTTAAAGTAATACTGTGTGGTACCCATCCCATGGGTCCCAAATCTCCAGGTTCAAGGGCATCTTCCTACATCGAAAACATGCATGAGAAACCCAGAAGATGGTACACCGTGTGATTTTGAAAGGTTTCTAAAACGCACCCAATATCTCATCTCCTTGTGCTCGGGTTCGCCTTTCCAGCTACTTTACTAGCAATCTCCCTACTTGGAGAATCAGCACCTTTAAGCTCCTGTTCCCTACAGGTTGCAATTTGTCCTGAGGATGAACGGGAAGAGGGGCAACCAATGAGAGACTAGATCTAGGTGTTGGGACAGGCCCAGGTCACTCTATTTTCCCATCAGGAAGAAGAATTAACCACAGGCTCAGCCTGCCGCCAGGAACCAGAATAGGGCCTGAGGCAATCCCGCGCTTTTGCGGCCAGCTCCCAAAAAAGCGAGTTGAAAAATGGAGCTCAGGGACACTGCAATTCACAAACCCGCAGAGTTATAAGTGATAACTCTCATCCACAGATATATTGAGGGAAGGCAACGAAGAGGATTTGAAAGCAAGGCAGAATTGCAGGAAACAGATTTCAGGAGGTAGATTCGAATCGCCTTTAAAGCACATGAAAAGCGGCAAAACGTCGACAATGATGCCCTTGGCCAAAAAGGGCGTATGCGTTTTTTCCTGAATATATTCAGGAAATAACGCATACGCCCTTTTTGGCCAACCAAGCAATCTGGAAAGGCAAATCAGCGCTACAAAGAAGTCTCGCTTCCCATCGGTCAAAAGGGCCATGCTGCAAAAAGTGTCAAAACCAGAAATGCAGTACAGGCCATGGAGAAATGGCAGGCTTGCTACGCTGATGGGCGGGATGTACATTGCCAAAAGCCACTCTGGAGAAGTGTACGGTGTGTCCTGAAACATCGAAAAAACACAGCTTAGGGAGCATAGGGCACGTCCACTCATGGGCGTATAAATTGGGAAAACTAAAAATCAGCAAGACACAGGCACCCCAATGTTTAGGGCTGCTATGTTGACAAGAACCTCCACTTCATGACACCTTAAATATCCCAGGAAAGAGAAAAATGGATAAAGAAGTTGTGGTCCTTATGTACAAAGGAATATCACTCAGACATGAAATCAATATCATAAGGCTAGTAGAAGCAAGATGAGTGGATTTAGGTATGACGATTCTAAGTGAAATAACTGACACAGAAAAAGACACTTATCATAAGCTATCACTTATAGAGGGAATGTAAAAACCGCTACACCTGAACTGAATTACAAAACAGAACAGAGTCACACGTTTAGAAAACACACTATGGCTGCTTAACGGGAAAGGTGAGGTGGGGTGATGCATAAAACAAGGGTTTCAAATTCGCTCAGATACCGTTCCATACACCCAATATGTAATAGACAAGACCTACTCCTTGCTCAGTGAACTGGACTCAACACCCCCTATTCACCGCACAAGAATATATGTGACTAGTAAGAATCTTAAAACCTATGTATTGATATCTCTCTGGAAGTGTGTCAAGTGGGTGTAAAGCCGCAAAAACACAGCCGTGAAAAGCAGCTAAACCCCATTATAAAAATAAATTACTTTTAAAAACCCGTAAAACAAAGACAGTGAAAGAGAGAGAAATTCTTACAAAATTCGTTCAGAGGCTGTGATGCAACCTGGATTGACCATATCTAGACCCACAGCTGGATGAGACATAAGGGTGGACACTCTTGGGGCTTAGAGGTTGGGTGAGGTTGGGTGAGCAAACGCAGACCCTTTAAAGTAATACTGTGTGGTACCCATCCCATGGGTCCCAAATCTCCAGGTTCAAGGGCATCTTCCTACATCGAAAACATGCATGAGAAACCCAGAAGATGGTGCACCGTGTGATTTTGAAAGGTTTCTAAAACGCACCCAATTTCTCATCTCCTTGTGCTCGGGTTCGCCTTTCCAGCTACTTTACTAGCAATCTCCCTACTTGGAGAATCAGCACCTTTAAGCTCCTGTTCCCTACAGGTTGCAATTTGTCCTGAGGATGAACGGGAAGAGGGGCAACCAATGAGAGACTAGATCTAGGTGTTGGGACAGGCCCAGGTCACTCTATTTTCCCATCAGGAAGAAGAATTAACCACAGGCTCAGCCTGCCGCCAGGAACCAGAATAGGGCCTGAGGCAATCCCGCGCTTTTGCGGCCAGCTCCCAAAAAAGCGAGTTGAAAAATGGAGCTCAGGGACACTGCAATTCACAAACCCGCAGAGTTATAAGTGATAACTCTCATCCACAGATATATTGAGGGAAGGCAACGAAGAGGATTTGAAAGCAAGGCAGAATTGCAGGAAACAGATTTCAGGAGGTAGATTCGAATCGCCTTTAAAGCACATGAAAAGCGGCAAAACGTCGACAATGATGCCCTTGGCCAAAAAGGGCGTATGCGTTTTTTCCTGAATATATTCAGGAAATAACGCATACGCCCTTTTTGGCCAACCAAGCAACCTGGAAAGGCAAATCAGCGCTACAAAGAAGTCTCGCTTCCCATCGGTCAAAAGGGCCATGCTGCAAAAAGTGTCAAAACCAGAAATGCAGTACAGGCCATGGAGAAATGGCAGCCTTGCTACGCTGATGGGCGGGATGTAAATTGCCAAAAGCCACTCTGGAGAAGTGTACGGTGTGTCCTGAAACATCGAAAAAACACAGCTTAGGGAGCATAGGGCAAGTCCACTCATGGGCGTATAAATTGGGAAAACTAAAAATCAGCAAGACACAGGCACCCCAATGTTTAGGGCTGCTATGTTGACAAGAACCTCCACTTCATGACACCTTAAATATCCCAGGAAAGAGAAAAATGGATAAAGAAGTTGTGGTCCTTATGTACAAAGGTATATCACTCAGACATGAAATCAATGTCATAAGGCTAGTAGAAGCAAGATGAGTGGATTTAGGTATGACGATTCTAAGTGAAATAAGTCACACAGAAAAAGACACTTATCATAAGCTATCACTTATAGAGGGAATGTAAAAACCGCTACACCTGAACTGAATTACAAAACAGAACAGAGTCACACGTTTAGAAAACACACTATGGCTGCTTAACGGGAAAGGTGAGGTGGGTTGATGCATAAAACAAGGGTTTCAAATTCGCTCAGATACCGTTCCATACACCCAATATGTAATAGACAAGACCTACCCCTTGCTCAGTGAACTGGACTCAACACCCCCTATTCACCGCAAAAGAATATATGTGACTAGTAAGAATCTTAAAACCTATGTATTGATATCTGTCTGGAAGTGAGTCAAGTGGGTGTAAAGCCGCATAAACACAGCCGTGAAAAGCAGCTAAACCCCATTATAAAAATAAATTACTTTTAAAAACCCGTAAAACAAAGACAGTGAAAGAGAGAGAAATTCTTACAAAATTCGTTCAGGGGCTGTGATGCAACCTGGATTGACCATATCTAGACCCACAGCTGGATGAGACATAAGGGTGGACACTCTTGGGGCTTAGAGTTTGGGTGAGGTTGGGTGAGCAAACGCAGACCCTTTAAAGTAATACTGTGTGGTACCCATCCCATGGGTCCCAAATCTCCAGGTTCAAGGGCATCTTCCTACATCGAAAACATGCATGAGAAACCCAGAAGATGGTACACGGTGTGATTTTGAAAGGTTTCTAAAACGCACCCAATTTCTCATCTCCTTGTGCTCGGGTTCGCCTTTCCAGCTACTTTACTAGCAATCTCCCTACTTGGAGAATCAGCACCTTTAAGCTCCTTTTCCCTACAGGTTGCAATTTGTCCTGAGGATGAACGGGAAGAGGGGCAACCAATGAGAGACTAGATCTAGGTGTTGGGACAGGCCCAGGTCACTCTATTTTCCCATCAGGAAGAAGAATTAACCACAGGCTCAGCCTGCCGCCAGGAACCAGAATAGGGCCTGAGGCAATCCCGCGCTTTTGCGGCCAGCTCCCAAAAAAGCGAGTTGAAAAATGGAGCTCAGGGACACTGCAATTCACAAACCCGCAGAGTTATAAGTGATAACTCTCATCCACAGATATATTGAGGGAAGGCAACGAAGAGGATTTGAAAGCAAGGCAGAATTGCAGGAAACAGATTTCAGGAGGTAGATTCGAATCGCCTTTAAAGCACATGAAAAGCGGCAAAACGTCGACAATGATGCCCTTGGCCAAAAAGGGCGTATGCGTTTTTTCCTGAATATATTCAGGAAATAACGCATACGCCCTTTTTGGCCAACCAAGCAACCTGGAAAGGCAAATCAGCGCTACAAAGAAGTCTCGCTTCCCATCGGTCAAAAGGGCCATGCTGCAAAAAGTGTCAAAACCAGAAATGCAGTACAGGCCATGGAGAAATGGCAGCCTTGCTACGCTGATGGGCGGGATGTACATTGCCAAAAGCCACTCTGGAGAAGTGTACGGTGTGTCCTGAAACATCGAAAAAACACAGCTTAGGGAGCATAGGGCACGTCCACTCATGGGCGTATAAATTGGGAAAACTAAAAATCAGCAAGACACAGGCACCCCAATGTTTAGGGCTGCTATGTTGACAAGAACCTCCACTTCATGACACCTTAAATATCCCAGGAAAGAGAAAAATGGATAAAGAAGTTGTGGTCATTAGGTACAAAGGAATATCACTCAGACATGAAATCAATATCATAAGGCTAGTAGAAGCAAGATGAGTGAATTTAGGTATGACGATTCTAAGTGAAATAACTGACACAGAAAAAGACACTTATCATAAGCTATCACTTATAGAGGGAATGTAAAAACCGCTACACCTGAACTGAATTACAAAACAGAACAGAGTCACACGTTTAGAAAACACACTATGGCTGCTTAACGGGAAAGGTGAGGTGGGGTGATGCATAAAACAATGGTTTCAAATTCGCTCAGATACCGTTCCATACACCCAATATGTAATAGACAAGACCTACCCCTTGCTCAGTGAACTGGACACAACACCCCCTATTCACCGCACAAGAATATATGTGACTAGTAAGAATCTTAAAACCTATGTATTGATATCTGTCTGGAAGTGAGTCAAGTGGGTGTAAAGCCGCATAAACACAGCCGTGAAAAGCAGCTAAACCCCATTATAAAAATAAATTACTTTTAAAAACCCGTAAAACAAAGACAGTGAAAGAGAGAGAAATTCTTACAAAATTCGTTCAGAGGCTGTGATGCAACCTGGATTGACCATATCTAGACCCACAGCTGGATGAGACATAAGGGTGGACACTCTTGGGGCTTAGAGTTTGGGTGAGGTTGGGTGAGCAAACGCAGACCCTTTAAAGTAATACTGTGTGGTACCCATCCCATGGGTCCCAAATCTCCAGGTTCAAGGGCATCTTCCTACATCGAAAACATGCATGAGAAACCCAGAAGATGGTACACCGTGTGATTTTGAAAGGTTTCTAAAACGCACCCAATTTCTCATCTCCTTCTGCTCGGGTTCGCCTTTCCAGCTACTTTACTAGCAATCTCCCTACTTGGAGAATCAGCACCTTTAAGCTCCTGTTCCCTACAGGTTGCAATTTGTCCTGAGGATGAACGGGAAGAGGGGCAACCAATGAGAGACTAGATCTAGGTGTTGGGACAGGCCCAGGTCACTCTATTTTCCCATCAGGAAGAAGATTTAACCACAGGCTCAGCCTGCCGCCAGGAACCAGAATAGGGCCTGAGGCAATCCCGCGCTTTTGCGGCCAGCTCCCAAAAAAGCGAGTTGATAAATGGAGCTCAGGGACACTGCAATTCACAAACCCGCAGAGTTATAAGTGATAACTCTCATCCACAGATATATTGAGGGAAGGCAACGAAGAGGATTTGAAAGCAAGGCAGAATTGCAGGAAACAGATTTCAGGAGGTAGATTCGAATCGCCTTTAAAGCACATGAAAAGCGGCAAAACGTCGACAATGATGCCCTTGGCCAAAAAGGGCGTATGCGTTTTTTCCTGAATATATTCAGGAAATAACGCATACGCCCTTTTTGGCCAACCAAGCAACCTGGAAAGGCAAATCAGCGCTACAAAGAAGTCTCGCTTCCCATCGGTCAAAAGGGCCATGCTGCAAAAAGTGTCAAAACCAGAAATGCAGTACAGGCCATGGAGAAATGGCAGCCTTGCTACGCTGATGGGCGGGATGTAAATTGCCAAAAGCCACTCTGGAGAAGTGTACGGTGTGTCCTGAAACATCGAAAAAACACAGCTTAGGGAGCATAGGGCAAGTCCACTCATGGGCGTATAAATTGGGAAAACTAAAAATCAGCAAGACACAGGCACCCCAATGTTTAGGGCTGCTATGTTGACAAGAACCTCCACTTCATGACACCTTAAATATCCCAGGAAAGAGAAAAATGGATAAAGAAGTTGTGGTCCTTATGTACAAAGGTATATCACTCAGACATGAAATCAATGTCATAAGGCTAGTAGAAGCAAGATGAGTGGATTTAGGTATGACGATTCTAAGTGAAATAAGTCACACAGAAAAAGACACTTATCATAAGCTATCACTTATAGAGGGAATGTAAAAACCGCTACACCTGAACTGAATTACAAAACAGAACAGAGTCACACGTTTAGAAAACACACTATGGCTGCTTAACGGGAAAGGTGAGGTGGGTTGATGCATAAAACAAGGGTTTCAAATTCGCTCAGATACCGTTCCATACACCCAATATGTAATAGACAAGACCTACCCCTTGCTCAGTGAACTGGACTCAACACCCCCTATTCACCGCAAAAGAATATATGTGACTAGTAAGAATCTTAAAACCTATGTATTGATATCTGTCTGGAAGTGAGTCAAGTGGGTGTAAAGCCGCATAAACACAGCCGTGAAAAGCAGCTAAACCCCATTATAAAAATAAATTACTTTTAAAAACCCGTAAAACAAAGACAGTGAAAGAGAGAGAAATTCTTACAAAATTCGTTCAGGGGCTGTGATGCAACCTGGATTGACCATATCTAGACCCACAGCTGGATGAGACATAAGGGTGGACACTCTTGGGGCTTAGAGTTTGGGTGAGGTTGGGTGAGCAAACGCAGACCCTTTAAAGTAATACTGTGTGGTACCCATCCCATGGGTCCCAAATCTCCAGGTTCAAGGGCATCTTCCTACATCGAAAACATGCATGAGAAACCCAGAAGATGGTACACGGTGTGATTTTGAAAGGTTTCTAAAACGCACCCAATTTCTCATCTCCTTGTGCTCGGGTTCGCCTTTCCAGCTACTTTACTAGCAATCTCCCTACTTGGAGAATCAGCACCTTTAAGCTCCTTTTCCCTACAGGTTGCAATTTGTCCTGAGGATGAACGGGAAGAGGGGCAACCAATGAGAGACTAGATCTAGGTGTTGGGACAGGCCCAGGTCACTCTATTTTCCCATCAGGAAGAAGAATTAACCACAGGCTCAGCCTGCCGCCAGGAACCAGAATAGGGCCTGAGGCAATCCCGCGCTTTTGCGGCCAGCTCCCAAAAAAGCGAGTTGAAAAATGGAGCTCAGGGACACTGCAATTCACAAACCCGCAGAGTTATAAGTGATAACTCTCATCCACAGATATATTGAGGGAAGGCAACGAAGAGGATTTGAAAGCAAGGCAGAATTGCAGGAAACAGATTTCAGGAGGTAGATTCGAATCGCCTTTAAAGCACATGAAAAGCGGCAAAACGTCGACAATGATGCCCTTGGCCAAAAAGGGCGTATGCGTTTTTTCCTGAATATATTCAGGAAATAACGCATACGCCCTTTTTGGCCAACCAAGCAACCTGGAAAGGCAAATCAGCGCTACAAAGAAGTCTCGCTTCCCATCGGTCAAAAGGGCCATGCTGCAAAAAGTGTCAAAACCAGAAATGCAGTACAGGCCATGGAGAAATGGCAGCCTTGCTACGCTGATGGGCGGGATGTACATTGCCAAAAGCCACTCTGGAGAAGTGTACGGTGTGTCCTGAAACATCGAAAAAACACAGCTTAGGGAGCATAGGGCACGTCCACTCATGGGCGTATAAATTGGGAAAACTAAAAATCAGCAAGACACAGGCACCCCAATGTTTAGGGCTGCTATGTTGACAAGAACCTCCACTTCATGACACCTTAAATATCCCAGGAAAGAGAAAAATGGATAAAGAAGTTGTGGTCATTAGGTACAAAGGAATATCACTCAGACATGAAATCAATATCATAAGGCTAGTAGAAGCAAGATGAGTGAATTTAGGTATGACGATTCTAAGTGAAATAACTGACACAGAAAAAGACACTTATCATAAGCTATCACTTATAGAGGGAATGTAAAAACCGCTACACCTGAACTGAATTACAAAACAGAACAGAGTCACACGTTTAGAAAACACACTATGGCTGCTTAACGGGAAAGGTGAGGTGGGGTGATGCATAAAACAATGGTTTCAAATTCGCTCAGATACCGTTCCATACACCCAATATGTAATAGACAAGACCTACCCCTTGCTCAGTGAACTGGACACAACACCCCCTATTCACCGCACAAGAATATATGTGACTAGTAAGAATCTTAAAACCTATGTATTGATATCTGTCTGGAAGTGAGTCAAGTGGGTGTAAAGCCGCATAAACACAGCCGTGAAAAGCAGCTAAACCCCATTATAAAAATAAATTACTTTTAAAAACCCGTAAAACAAAGACAGTGAAAGAGAGAGAAATTCTTACAAAATTCGTTCAGAGGCTGTGATGCAACCTGGATTGACCATATCTAGACCCACAGCTGGATGAGACATAAGGGTGGACACTCTTGGGGCTTAGAGTTTGGGTGAGGTTGGGTGAGCAAACGCAGACCCTTTAAAGTAATACTGTGTGGTACCCATCCCATGGGTCCCAAATCTCCAGGTTCAAGGGCATCTTCCTACATCGAAAACATGCATGAGAAACCCAGAAGATGGTACACCGTGTGATTTTGAAAGGTTTCTAAAACGCACCCAATTTCTCATCTCCTTCTGCTCGGGTTCGCCTTTCCAGCTACTTTACTAGCAATCTCCCTACTTGGAGAATCAGCACCTTTAAGCTCCTGTTCCCTACAGGTTGCAATTTGTCCTGAGGATGAACGGGAAGAGGGGCAACCAATGAGAGACTAGATCTAGGTGTTGGGACAGGCCCAGGTCACTCTATTTTCCCATCAGGAAGAAGATTTAACCACAGGCTCAGCCTGCCGCCAGGAACCAGAATAGGGCCTGAGGCAATCCCGCGCTTTTGCGGCCAGCTCCCAAAAAAGCGAGTTGATAAATGGAGCTCAGGGACACTGCAATTCACAAACCCGCAGAGTTATAAGTGATAACTCTCATCCACAGATATATTGAGGGAAGGCAACGAAGAGGATTTGAAAGCAAGGCAGAATTGAAGGAAACAGATTTAAGGAGGTAGATTCGAATCGCCTTTAAAGCACATGAAAAGCGGCAAAACGTCGACAATGATGCCCTTGGCCAAAAAGGGCGTATGCGTTTTTTCCTGAATATATTCAGGAAATAACGCATACGCCCTTTTTGGCCAACCAAGCAACCTGGAAAGGCAAATCAGCGCTACAAAGAAGTCTCGCTTCCCATCGGTCAAAAGGGCCATGCTGCAAAATGTGTCAAAACCAGAAATGCAGTACAGGCCATGGAGAAATGGCAGCCTTGCTACGCTGATGGGCGGGATGTACATTGCCAAAAGCCACTCTGGAGAAGTGTACGGTGTGTCCTGAAACATCGAAAAAACACAGCTTAGGGAGCATAGGGCACGTCCACTCATGGGCGTATAAATTGGGAAAACTAAAAATCAGCAAGACACAGGCACCCCAAAGTTTGGGGCTGCTCTGTTGACAAGAACCTCCACTTCATGACACCTTAAATATCCCAGGAAAGAGAAAAATGGATAAAGAAGTTGTGGTCCTTATGTACAAAGGAATATCACTCAGACATGAAATCAATATCATAAGGCTAGTAGAAGCAAGATGAGTGGATTTAGGTATGACGATTCTAAGTGAAATAACTGACACAGAAAAAGACACTTATCATAAGCTATCACTTATAGAGGGAATGTAAAAACCGCTACACCTGAACTGAATTACAAAACAGAACAGAGTCACACGTTTAGAAAACACACTATGGCTGCTTAACGGGAAAGGTGAGGTGGGGTGATGCATAAAACAAGGGTTTCAAATTCGCTCAGATACCGTTCCATACACCCAATATGTAATAGACAAGACCTACTCCTTGCTCAGTGAACTGGACTCAACACCCCCTATTCACCGCACAAGAATATATGTGACTAGTAAGAATCTTAAAACCTATGTATTGATATCTCTCTGGAAGTGTGTCAAGTGGGTGTAAAGCTGCAAAAACACAGCCGTGAAAAGCAGCTAAACCCCATTATAAAAATAAATTACTTTTAAAAACCCGTAAAACAAAGACAGTGAAAGAGAGAGAAATTCTTACAAAATTCGTTCAGAGGCTGTGATGCAACCTGGATTGACCATATCTAGACCCACAGCTGGATGAGACATAAGGGTGGACACTCTTGGGGCTTAGAGGTTGGGTGAGGTTGGGTGAGCAAACGCAGACCCTTTAAAGTAATACTGTGTGGTACCCATCCCATGGGTCCCAAATCTCCAGGTTCAAGGGCATCTTCCTACATCGAAAACATGCATGAGAAACCCAGAAGATGGTGCACCGTGTGATTTTGAAAGGTTTCTAAAACGCACCCAATTTCTCATCTCCTTGTGCTCGGGTTCGCCTTTCCAGCTACTTTACTAGCAATCTCCCTACTTGGAGAATCAGCACCTTTAAGCTCCTGTTCCCTACAGGTTGCAATTTGTCCTGAGGATGAACGGGAAGAGGGGCAACCAATGAGAGACTAGATCTAGGTGTTGGGACAGGCACAGGTCACTCTATTTTCCCATCAGGAAGAAGAATTAACCACAGGCTCAGCCTGCCGCCAGGAACCAGAATAAGGCCTGAGGCAATCTCGCGCTTTTGTGGCCAGCTCCCAAAAAAGCGAGTTGAAAAATGGAGCTCAGGGACACTGCAATTCACAAACCCGCAGAGTTATAAATGATAACTCTCATCCACAGATATATTGAGGGAAGGCAACGAAGAGGATTTGAAAGCAAGGCAGAATTGCAGGAAGCAGATTTCAGGAGGTAGATTCGAATCGCCTTTAAAGCACATGAAAAGCGGCAAAACGTCGACAATGATGCCCTTGGCCAAAAAGGGCGTATGCGTTTTTTCCTGAATATATTCAGGAAAAAACGCATACGCCCTTTTTGGCCAACCAAGCAACCTGGAAAGGCAAATCAGCGCTACAAAGAGGTCTCGCTTCCCATCGGTCAAAAGGGCCATGCTGCAAAAAGTGTCAAAACCAGAAATGCAGGACAGGCCATGGAGAAATGGCAGCCTTGCTACGCTGATGGGCGGGATGTAAATTGCCAACAGCCACTCTAGAGAAGTGTACGGTGTGTCCTGAAACATCGAAAAAACACAGCTTAGGGAGCATAGGGCACGTCCACTCATGGGCGTATAAATTGGGAAAACTAAAAATCAGCAAGACACAGGCACCCCAATGTTTAGGGCTGCTATGTTGACAAGAACCTCCACTTCATGACACCTTAAATATCCCAGGAAAGAGAAAAATGGATAAAGAAGTTGTGGTCCTTATGTACAAAGGAATATCACTCAGACATGAAATCAATGTCATAAGGCTAGTAGAAGCAAGATGAGTGGATTTAGGTATGACGATTCTAAGTGAAATAAGTCACACAGAAAAAGACACTTATCATAAGATATCACTTATAGAGGGAATGTAAAAACCGCTACACTTGAACTGAATTACAAAACAGAACAGAGTCACACGTTTAGAAAACACACTATGGCTGCTTAACGGGAAAGGTGAGGTGGGGTGATGCATAAAACAAGGGTTTCAAATTCGCTCAGATACCGTTCCATACACCCAATATGTAATAGACAAGACCTACCCCTTGCTCAGTGAACTGGACTCAACACCCCCTATTCACCGCACAAGAATATATGTGACTAGTAAGAATCTTAAAACCTATGTATTGATATCTGTCTGGAAGTGAGTCAAGTGGGTGTAAAGCCGCATAAACACAGCCGTGAAAAGCAGCTAAACCCCATTATAAAAATAAATTACTTTTAAAAACCCGTAAAACAAAGACAGTGAAAGAGAGAGAAATTCTTACAAAATTCGTTCAGAGGCTGTGATGCAACCTGGATTGACCATATCTAGACCCACAGCTGGATGAGACATAAGGGTGGACACTCTTGGGGCTTAGAGGTTGGGTGAGGTTGGGTGAGCAAACGCAGACCCTTTAAAGTAATACTGTGTGGTACCCATCCCATGGGTCCCAAATCTCCAGGTTCAAGGGCATCTTCCTACATCGAAAACATGCATGAGAAACCCAGAAGATGGTGCACCGTGTGATTTTGAAAGGTTTCTAAAACGCACCCAATTTCTCATCTCCTTGTGCTCGGGTTCGCCTTTCCAGCTACTTTACTAGCAATCTCCCTACTTGGAGAATCAGCACCTTTAAGCTCCTGTTCCCTACAGGTTGCAATTTGTCCTGAGGATGAACGGGAAGAGGGGCAACCAATGAGAGACTATATCTAGGTGTTGGGACAGGCACAGGTCACTCTATTTTCCCATCAGGAAGAAGAATTAACCACAGGCTCAGCCTGCCGCCAGGAACCAGAATAAGGCCTGAGGCAATCTCGCGCTTTTGCGGCCAGCTCCAAAAAAAGCGAGTTGAAAAATGGAGCTCAGGGACACTGCAATTCACAAACCCGCAGAGTTATAAGTGATAACTCTCATCCACAGATATATTGAGGGAAGGCAACGAAGAGGATTTGAAAGCAAGGCAGAATTGCAGGAAACAGATTTCAGGAGGTAGATTCGAATCGCCTTTAAAGCACATGAAAAGCGGCAAAACGTCGACAATGATGCCCTTGGCCAAAAAGGGCGTATGCGTTTTTTCCTGAATATATTCAGGAAATAACGCATACGCCCTTTTTGGCCAACCAAGCAACCTGGAAAGGCAAATCTGCGCTACAAAGAAGTCTCGCTTCCCATCGGTCAAAAGGGCCATGCTGCAAAAAGTGTCAAAACCAGAAATGCAGGACAGGCCATGGAGAAATGGCAGCCTTGCTACGCTGATGGGCGGGATGTACATTGCCAAAAGCCACTCTGGAGAAGTGTACGGTGTGTCCTGAAACATCGAAAAAACACAGCTTAGGGAGCATAGGGCACGTCCACTCATGGGCGTATAAATTGGGAAAACTAAAAATCAGCAAGACACAGGCACCCCAATGTTTAGGGCTGCTATGTTTGCAAGAACCTCCACTTCATGACACCTTAAATATCCCAGGAAAGAGAAAAATGGATAAAGAAGTTGTGGTCCTTATGTACAAAGGAATATCACTCAGACATGAAATCAATATCATAAGGCTAGTAGAAGCAAGATGAGTGGATTTAGGTATGACGATTCTAAGTGAAATAAGTCACACAGAAAAAGACACTTATCATAAGATATCACTTATAGAGGGAATGTAAAAACCGCTACACCTGAACTGAATTACAAAACAGAACAGAGTCACACGTTTAGAAAACACACTATGGCTGCTTAACGGGAAAGGTGAGGTGGGGTGATGCATAAAACAAGGGCTTCAAATTCGCTCACATACCGTTCCATACACCCAATATGTAATAGACAAGACCTACTCCTTGCTCAGTGAACTGGACTCAACACCCCCTATTCACCGCACAAGAATATATGTGACTAGTAAGAATCTTAAAACCTATGTATTGATATCTGTCTGGAAGTGTGTCAAGTGGGTGTAAAGCCGCATAAACACAGCCGTGAAAAGCAGCTAAACCCCATTATAAAAATAAATTACTTTTAAAAACCCGTAAAACAAAGACAGTGAAAGAGAGAGAAATTCTTACAAAATTCGTTCAGAGGCTGTGATGCAACCTGGATTGACCATATCTAGACCCACAGCTGGATGAGACATAAGGGTGGACACTCTTGGGGCTTAGAGGTTGGGTGAGGTTGGGTGAGCAAACGCAGACCCTTTAAAGTAATACTGTGTGGTACCCATCCCATGGGTCCCTAATCTCCAAGTTCAAGGGCATCTTCCTACATCGAAAACATGCATGAGAAACCCAGAAGATGGTACACCGTGTGATTTTGAAAGGTTTCTAAAACGCACCCAATTTCTCATCTCCTTGTGCTCACGTTCGCCTTTCCAGCTACTTTACTAGCAATCTCCCTACTTGGAGAATCAGCACCTTTAAGCTCCTGTTCCCTACAGGTTGCAATTTGTCCTGAGGATGAACGGGAAGAGGGGCAACCAATGAGAGACTAGATCTAGGTGTTGGGACAGGCACAGGTCACTCTATTTTCCCATCAGGAAGAAGAATTAACCACAGGCTCTGCCTGCCTCCAGGAACCAGAATAGGGCCTGAGGCAATCCCGCGCTTTTGCGGCCAGCTCCCAAAAAAGCGAGTTGAAAAATGGAGCTCAGGGACACTGCAATTCACAAACCCGCAGAGTTATAAATGATAACTCTCATCCACAGATATATTGAGGGAAGGCAACGAAGAGGATTTGAAAGCAAGGCAGAATTGCAGGAAAGAGATTTCAGGAGGTAGATTCGAATGGCCTTTAAAGCACATGAAAAGCGGCAAAACGTCGACAATGATGCCGTTGGCCAAAAAGGGCGTATGCGTTTTTTCCTGAATATATTCAGGAAAAAACGCATACGCCCTTTTTGGCCAACCAAGCAACCTGGAAAGGCAAATCAGCGCTACAAAGAGGTCTCGCTTCCCATCGGTCAAAAGGGCCATGCTGCAAAAAGTGTCAAAACCAGAAATGCAGTACAGGCCATGGAGAAATGGCAGCCTTGCTACGCTGATGGGCGGGATGTAAATTGCCAAAAGCCACTCTGGAGAAGTGTACGGTGTGTCCTGAAACATCGAAGAAACACAGCTTAGGGAGCATAGGGCAAGTCCACTCATGGGCGTATAAATTGGGAAAACTAAAAATCAGCAAGGCACAGGCACCCCAATGTTTAGGGCTGCTATGTTGACAAGAACCTCCACTTCATGACACCTTAAATATCCCAGGAAAGCGAAAAATGGATAAAGAAGTTGTGGTCCTTATGTACAAAGGAATATCACTCAGACATGAAATCAATGTCATAAGGCTAGTAGAAGCAAGATGAGTGGATTTAGGTATGACGATTCTAAGTGAAATAAGTGACACAGAAAAAGACACTTATCATAAGCTATCACTTATAGAGGGAATGTAAAAACCGCTACACCTGAACTGAATTACAAAACAGAACAGAGTCACACGTTTAGAAAACACACTATGGCTGCTTAACGGGAAAGGTGAGGTGGGGTGATGCATAAAACAAGGGTTTCAAATTCGCTCAGATACCGTTCCATACACCCAATATGTAATAGACAAGACCTACCCCTTGCTCAGTGAACTGGACTCAACACCCCCTATTCACCGCACAAGAATATATGTGACTAGTAAGAATCTTAAAACCTATGTATTGATATCTGTCTGGAAGTGAGTCAAGTGGGTGTAAAGCCGCATAAACACAGCCGTGAAAAGCAGCTAAACCCCATTATAAAAATAAATTACTTTTAAAAACCCGTAAAACAAAGACAGTGAAAGAGAGAGAAATTCTTACAAAATTCGTTCAGAGGCTGTGATGCAACCTGGATTGACCATATCTAGACCCACAGCTGGATGAGACATAAGGGTGGACACTCTTGGGGCTTAGAGGTTGGGTGAGGTTGGGTGAGCAAACGCAGACCCTTTAAAGTAATACTGTGTGGTACCCATCCCATGGGTCCCAAATCTCCAAGTTCAAGGGCATCTTCCTACATCGAAAACATGCATGAGAAACCCAGAAGATGGTACACCGTGTGATTTTGAAAGGTTTCTAAAACGCACCCAATTTCTCATCTCCTTGTGCTCACGTTCGCCTTTCCAGCTACTTTACTAGCAATCTCCCTACTTGGAGAATCAGCACCTTTAAGCTCCTGTTCCCTACAGGTTGCAATTTGTCCTGAGGATGAACGGGAAGAGGGTCAACCAATGAGAGACTAGATCTAGGTGTTGGTAGAGGCACAGGTCACTCTATTTTCCCATCAGGAAGAAGAATTAACCACAGGCTCAGCCTGCCGCCAGGAACCAGAATAAGGCCTGAGGCAATCTCGCGCTTTTGTGGCCAGCTCCCAAAAAAGCGAGTTGAAAAATGGAGCTCAGGGACACTGCAATTCACAAACCCGCAGAGTTATAAATGATAACTCTCATCCACAGATATATTGAGGGAAGGCAACGAAGAGGATTTGAAAGCAAGGCAGAATTGCAGGAAGCAGATTTCAGGAGGTAGATTCGAATAGCCTTTAAAGCACATGAAAAGCGGCAAAACGTCGACAATGATGCCCTTGGCCAAAAAGGGCGTATGCGTTTTTTCCTGAATATATTCAGGAAAAAACGCATACGCACTTTTTGGCCAACCAAGCAACCTGGAAAGGCAAAACAGCGCTACAAAGAGGTCTCGCTTCCCATCGGTCAAAAGGGCCATGCTGCAAAAAGTGTCAAAACCAGAAATGCAGGACAGGCCATGGAGAAATGGCAGCCTTGCTACGCTGATGGGCGGGATGTAAATTGCCAACAGCCACTCTAGAGAAGTGTATGGTGTGTCCTGAAACATCGAAAAAACACAGCTTAGGGAGCATAGGGCACGTCCACTCATGGGCGTATAAATTGGGAAAACTAAAAATCAGCAAGACACAGGCACCCCAATGTTTAGGGCTGCCATGTTGACAAGAACCTCCACTTCATGACACCTTAAATATCCCAGGAAAGAGAAAAATGGATAAAGAAGTTGTGGTCCTTATGTACAAAGGAATATCACTCAGACATGAAATCAATGTCATAAGGCTAGTAGAAGCAAGATGAGTGGATTTAGGTATGACGATTCTAAGTGAAATAAGTCACACAGAAAAAGACACTTATCATAAGATATCACTTATAGAGGGAATGTAAAAACCGCTACACTTGAACTGAATTACAAAACAGAACAGAGTCACACGTTTAGAAAACACACTATGGCTGCTTAACGGGAAAGGTGAGGTGGGGTGATGCATAAAACAAGGGTTTCAAATTCGCTCAGATACTGTTCCATACACCCAATATGTAATAGACAAGACCTACTCCTTGCTCAGTGAACTGGACTCAACACCCCCTATTCACCGCACAAGAATATATGTGACTAGTAAGAATCTTAAAACCTATATATTGATATCTGTCTGGAAGTGAGTCAAGTGGGTGTAAAGCCGCATAAACACAGCCGTGAAAAGCAGCTAAACCCCATTATAAAAATAAATTACTTTTAAAAACCCGTAAAACAAAGACAGTGAAAGAGAGAGAAATTCTTACAAAATTCGTTCAGAGGCTGTGATGCAACCTGGATTGACCATATCTAGACCCACAGCTGGATGAGACATAAGGGTGGACACTCTTGGGGCTTAGAGGTTGGGTGAGGTTGGGTGAGCAAACGCAGATCCTTTAAAGTAATACTGTGTGGTACCCATCCCATGGGTCCCAAATCTCCAGGTTCAAGGGCATCTTCCTACATCGAAAACATGCATGAGAAACCCAGAAGATGGTACACCGTGTGATTTTGAAAGGTTTCTAAAACGCACCCAATTTCTCATCTCCTTGTGCTCGGGTTCGCCTTTCCAGCTACTTTACTAGCAATCTCCCTACTTGGAGAATCAGCACCTTTAAGCTCCTGTTCCCTACAGGTTGCAATTTGTCCTGAGGATGAACGGGAAGAGGGGCAACCAATGAGAGACTAGATCTAGGTGTTGGGACAGGCACAGGTC
This sequence comes from Eschrichtius robustus, assembly GCF_028021215.1. NCBI lineage: Eukaryota > Metazoa > Chordata > Mammalia > Artiodactyla > Eschrichtiidae > Eschrichtius > Eschrichtius robustus. The sequence goes on from NW_027175228.1 coordinate 448,574, forward strand.
ACTCTAATTTCCCATCATGAAGAAGAATTAAACACAGGCTCAGCCTGCCGCTGGGAACCAGAATAGGGCCTGAGGCAATCCCGTGCTTTTGCGGCCAGCTCCCAAAAAAGCGAGTTGAAAAATGGAGCTCAGGGGCACTGCAATTCACAAACCTGCAGAGATATAAATGATAACTCTCATCCACAGATATATTGAGGGAAGGCAACGAAGAGGATTTGAAAGCAAGGCAGAATTGCAGGAAACAGGTTTCAGGAGGTAGATTCGAATCGCATTTAAAGCACATGAAAAGTGGCAAAACGTCGACAGTGATGCCCTTGGCCAAAAAGGGCGTAAGCGTTTTTTCCTGAATATATTCAGGAAAAAACGCATACGCCCTTTTTGGCCAACCAAGCAACCTGGAAAGGCAAATCAGCGCAACAAAGAAGTCTCGCTTCCCATCGGTCAAAAGGGCCATGCTGCAAAAAGTGACAAAACCAGAAATGCAGTACAGGCCATGGAGAAATGGCAGCCTTGCTACGCTAATGGGCGGGATGTAAATTGCCAAAAGCCACTCTGGAGAAGTGTACGGTGTGTCCTGAAACATCGAAAAAACACAGCTGAGGGAGCATAGGGCACATCCACTCATGGGCGTATAAATTGGGAAAACTAAAAATCAGCAAGACACAGGCACCCCAATGTTTAGGGCTGCTATGTTGACAAGAACCTCCACTTCATGACACCTTAAATATCCCAGGAAAGAGAAAAATGGATAAAGAAGTTGTGGTCCTTATGTACAAAGGAATATCCCTCAGACATGAAATCAATGTCATAAGGCTAGTAGAAGCAAGATGAGTGGATTTAGGTATGACGATTCTAAGTGAAATAAGTCACACAGAAAAAGACACTTATCATAAGCTATCACTTATAGAGGGAATGTAAAAACCGCTACACTTGAACTGAATTACAAAACAGAACAGAGTCACACGTTTAGAAAACACACTATGGCTGCTTAACGGGAAAGGTGAGGTGGGGTGATGCATAAAACAAGGGTTTCAAATTCGCTCAGATACCGTTCCATACACCCAATATGTAATAGACAAGACCTACTCCTTGCTCAGTGAACTGGACTCAACACCCCCTATTCACCGCACAAGAATATATCTGACTAGTAAGAATCGTAAAACCTATGTATTGATATCTCTCTGGAAGTGAGCCAAGTGGGTGTAAAGCCGCATAAACACAGCCGTGAAAAGCAGCTAAACCCCATTATAAAAATAAATTACTTTTAAAAACCCGTAAAACAAAGACAGTGAAAGAGAGAGAAATTCTTACAAAACTCGTTCAGGGGCTGTGATGCAACCTGGATTGACCATATCTAGACCCACACCTGGATGAGACATAAGGGTGGACACTCTTGGGGCTGAGAGGTTGGGTGAGGTTGGGAGAGCAAACTCAGACCCTTTAAAGTAATACTGCGTGGTACCCATCCCATGGGTCCCAAATCTCCAGGTTCAAGGGCATCTTCCTACATCGAAAACATGCATGAGAAACCCAGAAGATGGTACACCGTGTGATTTTGAAAGGTTTCTAAAATGCACCCCATTTCTCATCTCCTTGTGCTAGGGTTCGCCTTTCCAGCTACTTTACTAGCAATCTCCCTACTTGGAGAATCAGCACCTTTAAGCTCCTGTTCCCTACAGGTTGCAATTTGTCCTGAGGATGAACGGGAAGAGGGGCAACCAATGAGAGACTAGATCTAGGTGTTGGGACAGGCCCAGGTCACTCTATTTTCCCATCAGGAAGAAGAATTAACCACAGGCTCAGCCTGCCGCCAGGAACCAGAATAGGGCCTGAGGCAATCCCGCGGTTTTGCGGCCAGCTCCCAAAAAAGCGAGTTGAAAAATGGAGCTCAGGGACACTGCAATTCACAAACCCGCAGAGTTATAAGGGATAACTCTCATCCACAGATATATTGAGGGAAGGCAACGAAGAGGATTTGAAAGCAAGGCAGAATTGCAGGAAACAGATTTCAGGAGGTAGATTCGAATCGCCTTTAAAGCACATGAAAAGCGGCAAAACGTCGACAATGATGCCCATGGGCAAAAAGGGCGTATGCGTTTTTTCCTGAATATATTCAGGAAAAAACGCATACGCCCTTTTTGGCCAACCAAGCAACCTAGAAAGGCAAATCAGCGCTACAAAGAGGTCTCGCTTCCCATCGGTCAAAAGGGCCATGCTGCAAAAAGTGTCAAAACCAGAAATGCAGGACAGGCCATGGAGAAATGGCAGCCTTGCTACGCTGATGGGCGGGATGTAAATTGCCAACAGCCACTCTGGAGAAGTGTACGGTGTGTCCTGAAACATCGAAAAAACACAGCTTAGGGAGCATAGGGCACGTCCACTCATGGGCGTATAAATTGGGAAAACTAAAAATCAGCAAGACACAGGCACCCCAATGTTTAGGGCTGCTATGTTGACAAGAACCTCCACTTCATGACACCTTAAATATCCCAGGAAAGAGAAAAATGGATAAAGAAGTTGTGGTCCTTATGTACAAAGGAATATCACTCAGACATGAAATCAATGTCATAAGGCTAGTAGAAGCAAGATGAGTGGATTTAGGTATGACGATTATAAGTGAAATAAGTCACACAGAAAAAGACACTTATCATAAGCTATCACTTATAGAGGGAATGTAAAAACCGCTACACCTGAACTGAATTACAAAACAGAACAGAGTCACACGTTTAGAAAACACACTATGGCTGCTTAACGGGAAAGGTGAGGTGGGGTGATGCATAAAACAAGGGTTTCAAATTCGCTCAGATTCCGTTCCATACACCCAATATGTAATAGACAAGACCTACTCCTTGCTCAGTGAACTGGACTCAACACCCCCTATTCACCGCACAAGAATATATGTGACTAGTAAGAATCTTAAAACCTATGTATTGATATCTCTCTGGAAGTGTGTCAAGTGGGTGTAAAGCTGCAAAAACACAGCCGTGAAAAGCAGCTAAACCCCATTATAAAAATAAATTACTTTTAAAAACCCGTAAAACAAAGACAGTGAAAGAGAGAGAAATTCTTACAAAATTCGTTCAGAGGCTGTGATGCAACCTGGATTGACCATATCTAGACCCACAGCTGGATGAGACATAAGGGTGGACACTCTTGGGGCTTAGAGGTTGGGTGAGGTTGGGTGAGCAAACGCAGACCCTTTAAAGTAATACTGTGTGGTACCCATCCCATGGGTCCCAAATCTCCAGGTTCAAGGGCATCTTCCTACATCGAAAACATGCATGAGAAACCCAGAAGATGGTGCACCGTGTGATTTTGAAAGGTTTCTAAAACGCACCCAATTTCTCATCTCCTTGTGCTCGGGTTCGCCTTTCCAGCTACTTTACTAGCAATCTCCCTACTTGGAGAATCAGCACCTTTAAGCTCCTGTTCCCTACAGGTTGCAATTTGTCCTGAGGATGAACGGGAAGAGGGGCAACCAATGAGAGACTAGATCTAGGTGTTGGGACAGGCACAGGTCACTCTATTTTCCCATCAGGAAGAAGAATTAACCACAGGCTCTGCCTGCCTCCAGGAACCAGAATAGGGCCTGAGGCAATCTCGCGCTTTTGTGGCCAGCTCCCAAAAAAGCGAGTTGAAAAATGGAGCTCAGGGACACTGCAATTCACAAACCCGCAGAGTTATAAATGATAACTCTCATCCACAGATATATTGAGGGAAGGCAACGAAGAGGATTTGAAAGCAAGGCAGAATTGCAGGAAAGAGATTTCAGGAGGTAGATTCGAATGGCCTTTAAAGCACATGAAAAGCGGCAAAACGTCGACAATGATGCCCTTGGCCAAAAAGGGCGTATGCGTTTTTTCCTGAATATATTCAGGAAAAAACGCATACGCCCTTTTGGCCAACCAAGCAACCTGGAAAGGCAAATCAGCGCTACAAAGAGGTCTCGCTTCCCATCGGTCAAAAGGGCCATGCTGCAAAAAGTGTCAAAACCAGAAATGCAGGACAGGCCATGGAGAAATGGCAGCCTTGCTACGCTGATGGGCGGGATGTAAATTGCCAACAGCCACTCTAGAGAAGTGTACGGTGTGTCCTGAAACATCGAAAAAACACAGCTTAGGGAGCATAGGGCACGTCCACTCATGGGCGTATAAATTGGGAAAACTAAAAATCAGCAAGACACAGGCACCCCAATGTTTAGGGCTGCTATGTTGACAAGAACCTCCACTTCATGACACCTTAAATATCCCAGGAAAGAGAAAAATGGATAAAGAAGTTGTGGTCCTTATGTACAAAGGAATATCACTCAGACATGAAATCAATGTCATAAGGCTAGTAGAAGCAAGATGAGTGGATTTAGGTATGACGATTCTAAGTGAAATAAGTCACACAGAAAAAGACACTTATCATAAGATATCACTTATAGAGGGAATGTAAAAACCGCTACACTTGAACTGAATTACAAAACAGAACAGAGTCACACGTTTAGAAAACACACTATGGCTGCTTAACGGGAAAGGTGAGGTGGGGTGATGCATAAAACAAGGGTTTCAAATTCGCTCAGATACCGTTCCATACACCCAATATGTAATAGACAAGACCTACTCCTTGCTCAGTGAACTGGACTCAACACCCCCTATTCACCGCACAAGAATATATGTGACTAGTAAGAATCTTAAAACCTATGTATTGATATCTCTCTGGAAGTGTGTCAAGTGGGTGTAAAGCTGCAAAAACACAGCCGTGAAAAGCAGCTAAACCCCATTATAAAAATAAATTACTTTTAAAAACCCGTAAAACAAAGACAGTGAAAGAGAGAGAAATTCTTACAAAATTCGTTCAGAGGCTGTGATGCAACCTGGATTGACCATATCTAGACCCACAGCTGGATGAGACATAAGGGTGGACACTCTTGGGGCTTAGAGTTTGGGTGAGGTTGGGTGAGCAAACGCAGACCCTTTAAAGTAATACTGTGTGGTACCCATCCCATGGGTCCCAAATCTCCAGGTTCAAGGGAATCTTCCTACATCGAAAACATGCATGAGAAACCCAGAAGATGGTGCACCGTGTGATTTTGAAATGTTTCTAAAACGCACCCAATTTCTCATCTCCTTGTGCTCGGGTTCGCCTTTCCAGCTACTTTACTAGCAATCTCCCTACTTGGAGAATCAGCACCTTTAAGCTCCTGTTCCCTACAGGTTGCAATTTGTCCTGAGGATGAACGGGAAGAGGGGCAACCAATGAGAGACTAGATCTAGGTGTTGGGACAGGCACAGGTCACTCTATTTTCCCATCAGGAAGAAGAATTAACCACAGGCTCTGCCTGCCTCCAGGAACCAGAATAGGGCCTGAGGCAATCCCGCGCTTTTGCGGCCAGCTCCCAAAATAGCGAGTTGAAAAATGGAGCTCAGGGACACTGCAATTCACAAACCCGCAGAGTTATAAATGATAACTCTCATCCACAGATATATTGAGGGAAGGCAACGAAGAGGATTTGAAAGCAAGGCAGAATTGCAGGAAAGAGATTTCAGGAGGTAGATTCGAATGGCCTTTAAAGCACATGAAAAGCGGCAAAACGTCGACAATGATGCCCTTGGCCAAAAAGGGCGTATGCGTTTTTTCCTGAATATATTCAGGAAAAAACGCATACGCCCTTTTTGGCCAACCAAGCAACCTGGAAAGGCAAATCAGCGCTACAAAGAAGTCTCGCTTCCCATCGGTCAAAAGGGCCATGCTGCAAAAAGTGTCAAAACCAGAAATGCAGTACAGGCCATGGAGAAAAGGCAGCCTTGCTACGCTGATGGGCGGGATGTAAATTGCCAAAAGCCACTCTGGAGAAGTGTACGGTGTGTCCTGAAACATCGAAAAAACACAGCTTAGGGAGCATAGGGCACGTCCACTCATGGGCGTATAAATTGGGAAAACTAAAAATCAGCAAGACACAGGCACCCCAATGTTTAGGGCTGCTATGTTGACAAGAACCTCCACTTCATGACACCTTAAATATCCCAGGAAAGAGAAAAATGGATAAAGAAGTTGTGGTCCTTATGTACAATGGAATATCACTCAGACATGAAATCAATGTCATAAGGCTAGTAGAAGCAAGATGAGTGGATTTAGGTATGACGATTCTAAGTGAAATAAGTCACACAGAAAAAGACACTTATCATAAGATATCACTTATAGAGGGAATGTAAAAACCGCTACACTTAAACTGAATTACAAAACAGAACAGAGTCACACGTTTAGAAAACACACTATGGCTGCTTAACGGGAAAGGTGAGGTGGGGTGATGCATAAAACAAGGGTTTCAAATTCGCTCAGATACTGTTCCATACACCCAATATGTAATAGACAAGACCTACTCCTTGCTCAGTGAACTGGACTCAACACCCCCTATTCACCGCACAAGAATATATGTGACTAGTAAGAATCGTAAAACCTATGTATTGATATCTCTCTGGAAGTGAGTCAAGTGGGTGTAAAGCCGCAAAAACACAGCCGTGAAAAGCAGCTAAACCCCATTATAAAAATAAATTACTTTTAAAAACCCGTAAAACAAAGACAGTGAAAGAGAGAGAAATTCTTAGAAAATTCGTTCAGGGGCTGTGATGCAACCTGGATTGACCATAACTAGACGCACACCTGGATGAGACATAAGGGTGGACACTCTTGGGGCTGAGAGGTTGGGTGAGGTTGGGAGAGCAAACTCAGACCCTTTAAAGTAATACTGCGTGGTACCCATCCCATGGGTCCCAAATCTCCAGGTTCAAGGGCATCTTCCTACATCGAAAACATGCATGAGAAACCCAGAAGATGGTACACCGTGTGATTTTGAAAGGTTTCTAAAACGCACCCAATTTCTCATCTCCTTGTGCTAGGGTTCGCCTTTCCAGCTACTTTACTAGCAATCTCCCTACTTGGAGAATCAGCACCTTTAAGCTCCTGTTCCCTACAGGTTGCAATTTGTCCTGAGGATGAACGGGAAGAGGGGCAACCAATGAGAGACTAGATCTAGGTGTTGGTAGAGGCACAGGTCACTCTATTTTCCCATCAGGAAGAAGAATTAACCACAGGCTCAGCCTGCCGCCAGGAACCAGAATAAGGCCTGAGGCAATCTCGCGCTTTTGTGGCCAGCTCCCAAAAAAGCGAGTTGAAAAATGGAGCTCAGGGACACTGCAATTCACAAACCCGCAGAGTTATAAATGATAACTCTCATCCACAGATATATTGAGGGAAGGCAACGAAGAGGATTTGAAAGCAAGGCAGAATTGCAGGAAGCAGATTTCAGGAGGTAGATTCGAATCGCCTTTAAAGCACATGAAAAGCGGCAAAACGTCGACAATGATGCCCTTGGCCAAAAAGGGCGTATGCGTTTTTTCCTGAATATATTCAGGAAAAAACGCATACGCCCTTTTTGGCCAACCAAGCAACCTGGAAAGGCAAATCAGCGCTACAAAGAGGTCTCGCTTCCCATCGGTCAAAAGGGCCATGCTGCAAAAAGTGTCAAAACCAGAAATGCAGGACAGGCCATGGAGAAATGGCAGCCTTGCTACGCTGATGGGCGGGATGTAAATTGCCAACAGCCACTCTAGAGAAGTGTACGGTGTGTCCTGAAACATCGAAAAAACACAGCTTAGGGAGCATAGGGCACGTCCACTCATGGGCGTATAAATTGGGAAAACTAAAAATCAGCAAGACACAGGCACCCCAATGTTTAGGGCTGCTATGTTGACAAGAACCTCCACTTCATGACACCTTAAATATCCCAGGAAAGAGAAAAATGGATAAAGAAGTTGTGGTCCTTATGTACAAAGGAATATCACTCAGACATGAAATCAATGTCATAAGGCTAGTAGAAGCAAGATGAGTGGATTTAGGTATGACGATTCTAAGTGAAATAAGTCACACAGAAAAAAAAACTTATCATAAGATATCACTTATAGAGGGAATGTAAAAACCGCTACACTTGAACTGAATTACAAAACAGAACAGAGTCACACGTTTAGAAAACACACTATGGCTGCTTAACGGGAAAGGTGAGGTGGGGTGATGCATAAAACAAGGGGTTCAAATTCGCTCAGATACCGTTCCATACACCCAATATGTAATAGACAAGACCTACTCCTTGCTCAGTGAACTGGACTCAACACCCCCTATTCACCGCACAAGAATATATGTGACTAGTAAGAATCTTAAAACCTATATATTGATATCTGTCTGGAAGTGAGTCAAGTGGGTGTAAAGCCGCATAAACACAGCCGTGAAAAGCAGCTAAACCCCATTATAAAAATAAATTACTTTTAAAAACCCGTAAAACAAAGACAGTGAAAGAGAGAGAAATTCTTACAAAATTCGTTCAGAGGCTGTGATGCAACCTGGATTGACCATATCTAGACCCACAGCTGGATGAGACATAAGGGTGGACACTCTTGGGGCTTAGAGGTTGGGTGAGGTTGGGTGAGCAAACGCAGATCCTTTAAAGTAATACTGTGTGGTACCCATCCCATGGGTCCCAAATCTCCAGGTTCAAGGGCATCTTCCTACATCGAAAACATGCATGAGAAACCCAGAAGATGGTACACCGTGTGATTTTGAAAGGTTTCTAAAACGCACCCAATTTCTCATCTCCTTGTGCTCGGGTTCGCCTTTCCAGCTACTTTACTAGCAATCTCCCTACTTGGAGAATCAGCACCTTTAAGCTCCTGTTCCCTACAGGTTGCAATTTGTCCTGAGGATGAACGGGAAGAGGGGCAACCAATGAGAGACTAGATCTAGGTGTTGGGACAGGCACAGGTCACTCTAATTTCCCATCAGGAAGAAGAATTAAACACAGGCTCAGCCTGCCGCCGGGAACCAGAATAGGGCCTGAGGCAATCCCGTGCTTTTGCGGCCAGCTCCCAAAAAAGCGAGTTGAAAAATGGAGCTCAGGGTCACTGCAATTCACAAACCTGCAGAGTTATAAATGATAACTCTCATCCACAGATATATTGAGGGAAGGCAACGAAGAGGATTTGAAAGCAAGGCAGAATTGCAGGAAACAGGTTTCAGGAGGTAGATTCGAATCGCCTTTAAAGCACATGAAAAGTGGCAAAACGTCGACAGTGATGCCCTTGGCCAAAAAGGGCGTAAGCGTTTTTTCCTGAATATATTCAGGAAAAAACGCATACGCCCTTTTTGGCCAACCAAGCAACCTGGAAAGGCAAATCAGCGCTACAAAGAAGTCTCGCTTCCCATCGGTCAAAAGGGCCATGCTGCAAAAAGTGAGAAAACCAGAAATGCAGTACAGGCCATGGAGAAATGGCAGCCTTGCTACGCTAATGGGCGGGATGTAAATTGCCAAAAGCCACTCTGGAGAAGTGTACGGTGTGTCCTGAAACATCGAAAAAACACAGCTTAGGGAGCATAGGGCACGTCCACTCATGGGCGTATAAATTGGGAAAATTAAAAATCAGCAAGACACAGGCACCCCAATGTTTAGGGCTGCTATGTTGACAAGAACCTCCACTTCATGACACCTTAAATATCCCAGGAAAGAGATAAATGGATAAAGAAGTTGTGGTCCTTATGTACAAAGGAATATCCCTCAGACATGAAATCAATGTCATAAGGCTAGTAGAAGCAAGATGAGTGGATTTAGGTATGACGATTCTAAGTGAAATAAGTCACACAGAAAAAGACACTTATCATAAGCTATCACTTATAGAGGGAATGTAAAAACCGCTACACTTGAACTGAATTACAAAACAGAACAGAGTCACACGTTTAGAAAACACACTATGGCTGCTTAACGGGAAAGGTGAGGTGGGGTGATGCATAAAACAAGGGTTTCAAATTCGCTCAGATACCGTTCCATACACCCAATATGTAATAGACAAGACCTACTCCTTGCTCAGTGAACTGGACTCAACACCCCCTATTCACCGCACAAGAATATATCTGACTAGTAAGAATCGTAAAACCTATGTATTGATATCTCTCTGGAAGTGAGCCAAGTGGGTGTAAAGCCGCATAAACACAGCCGTGAAAAGCAGCTAAACCCCATTATAAAAATAAATTACTTTTAAAAACCCGTAAAACAAAGACAGTGAAAGAGAGAGTAATTCTTACAAAATTCTTCAGGGGCTGTGATGCAACCTGGATTGACCATATCTAGACCCACACCTGGATGAGACATAAGGGTGGACACTCTTGGGGCTGAGAGGTTGGGTGAGGTTGGGAGAGCAAACGCAGACCCTTTAAAGTAATACTGCGTGGTACCCATCCCATGGGTCCCAAATCTCCAGGTTCAAGGGCATCTTCCTACATCGAAAACATGCATGAGAAACCCAGAAGATGGTACACCGTGTGATTTTGAAAGGTTTCTAAAACGCACCCCATTTCTCATCTCCTTGTGCTAGGGTTCGCCTTTCCAGCTACTTTACTAGAAATCTCCCTACTTGGAGAATCAGCACCTTTAAGCTCCTGTTCCCTACAGGTTGCAATTTGTCCTGAGGATGAACGGGAAGAGGGGCAACCAATGAGAGACTAGATCTAGGTGTTGGTAGAGGCACAGGTCACTCTATTTTCCCATCAGGAAGAAGAATTAACCACAGGCTCAGCCTGCCGCCAGGAACCAGAATAAGGCCTGAGGCAATCTCGCGCTTTTGTGGCCAGCTCCCAAAAAAGCGAGTTGAAAAATGCAGCTCAGGGACACTGCAATTCACAAACCCACAGAGTTATAAATGATAACTCTCATCCACAGATATATTGAGGGAAGGCAACGAAGAGGATTTGAAAGCAAGGCAGAATTGCAGGAAGCAGATTTCAGGAGGTAGATTCGAATCGCCTTTAAAGCACATGAAAAGCGGCAAAACGTCGACAATGATGCCCTTGGCCAAAAAGGGCGTATGCGTTTTTTCCTGAATATATTCAGGAAAAAACGCATACGCCCTTTTGGCCAACCAAGCAACCTGGAAAGGCAAATCAGCGCTACAAAGAGGTCTCGCTTCCCATCGGTCAAAAGGGCCATGCTGCAAAAAGTGTCAAAACCAGAAATGCAGGACAGGCCATGGAGAAATGGCAGCCTTGCTACGCTGATGGGCGGGATGTAAATTGCCAACAGCCACTCTAGAGAAGTGTACGGTGTGTCCTGAAACATCGAAAAAACACAGCTTAGGGAGCATAGGGCACGTCCACTCATGGGCGTATAAATTGGGAAAACTAAAAATCAGCAAGACACAGGCACCCCAATGTTTAGGGCTGCTATGTTGACAAGAACCTCCACTTCATGACACCTTAAATATCCCAGGAAAGAGAAAAATGGATAAAGAAGTTGTGGTCCTTATGTACAAAGGAATATCACTCAGACATGAAATCAATGTCATAAGGCTAGTAGAAGCAAGATGAGTGGATTTAGGTATGACGATTCTAAGTGAAATAAGTCACACAGAAAAAGACACTTATCATAAGATATCACTTATAGAGGGAATGTAAAAACCGCTACACTTGAACTGAATTACAAAACAGAACAGAGTCACACGTTTAGAAAACACACTATGGCTGCTTAACGGGAAAGGTGAGGTGGGGTGATGCATAAAACAAGGGTTTCAAATTCGCTCAGATACCGTTCCATACACCCAATATGTAATAGACAAGACCTACTCCTTGCTCAGTGAACTGGACTCAACACCCCCTATTCACCGCACAAGAATATATGTGACTAGTAAGAATCTTAAAACCTATGTATTGATATCTCTCTGGAAGTGTGTCAAGTGGGTGTAAAGCTGCAAAAACACAGCCGTGAAAAGCAGCTAAACCCCATTATAAAAATAAATTACTTTTAAAAACCCGTAAAACAAAGACAGTGAAAGAGAGAGAAATTCTTACAAAATTCGTTCAGAGGCTGTGATGCAACCTGGATTGACCATATCTAGACCCACAGCTGGATGAGACATAAGGGTGGACACTCTTGGGGCTTAGAGGTTGGGTGAGGTTGGGTGAGCAAACGCAGACCCTTTAAAGTAATACTGTGTGGTACCCATCCCATGGGTCCCAAATCTCCAGGTTCAAGGGAATCTTCCTACATCGAAAACATGCATGAGAAACCCAGAAGATGGTGCACCGTGTGATTTTGAAATGTTTCTAAAACGCACCCAATTTCTCATCTCCTTGTGCTCGGGTTCGCCTTTCCAGCTACTTTACTAGCAATCTCCCTACTTGGAGAATCAGCACCTTTAAGCTCCTGTTCCCTACAGGTTGCAATTTGTCCTGAGGATGAACGGGAAGAGGGGCAACCAATGAGAGACTAGATCTAGGTGTTGGGACAGGCACAGGTCACTCTATTTTCCCATCAGGAAGAAGAATTAACCACAGGCTCTGCCTGCCTCCAGGAACCAGAATAGGGCCTGAGGCAATCCCGCGCTTTTGCGGCCAGCTCCCAAAATAGCGAGTTGAAAAATGGAGCTCAGGGACACTGCAATTCACAAACCCGCAGAGTTATAAATGATAACTCTCATCCACAGATATATTGAGGGAAGGCAACGAAGAGGATTTGAAAGCAAGGCAGAATTGCAGGAAAGAGATTTCAGGAGGTAGATTCGAATGGCCTTTAAAGCACATGAAAAGCGGCAAAACGTCGACAATGATGCCCTTGGCCAAAAAGGGCGTATGCGTTTTTTCCTGAATATATTCAGGAAAAAACGCATACGCCCTTTTTGGCCAACCAAGCAACCTGGAAAGGCAAATCAGCGCTACAAAGAAGTCTCGCTTCCCATCGGTCAAAAGGGCCATGCTGCAAAAAGTGTCAAAACCAGAAATGCAGTACAGGCCATGGAGAAAAGGCAGCCTTGCTACGCTGATGGGCGGGATGTAAATTGCCAAAAGCCACTCTGGAGAAGTGTACGGTGTGTCCTGAAACATCGAAAAAACACAGCTTAGGGAGCATAGGGCACGTCCACTCATGGGCGTATAAATTGGGAAAACTAAAAATCAGCAAGACACAGGCACCCCAATGTTTAGGGCTGCTATGTTGACAAGAACCTCCACTTCATGACACCTTAAATATCCCAGGAAAGAGAAAAATGGATAAAGAAGTTGTGGTCCTTATGTACAATGGAATATCACTCAGACATGAAATCAATGTCATAAGGCTAGTAGAAGCAAGATGAGTGGATTTAGGTATGACGATTCTAAGTGAAATAAGTCACACAGAAAAAGACACTTATCATAAGATATCACTTATAGAGGGAATGTAAAAACCGCTACACTTGAACTGAATTACAAAACAGAACAGAGTCACACGTTTAGAAAACACACTATGGCTGCTTAACGGGAAAGGTGAGGTGGGGTGATGCATAAAACAAGGGTTTCAAATTCGCTCAGATACTGTTCCATACACCCAATATGTAATAGACAAGACCTACTCCTTGCTCAGTGAACTGGACTCAACACCCCCTATTCACCGCACAAGAATATATGTGACTAGTAAGAATCGTAAAACCTATGTATTGATATCTCTCTGGAAGTGAGTCAAGTGGGTGTAAAGCCGCATAAACACAGCCGTGAAAAGCAGCTAAACCCCATTATAAAAATAAATTACTTTTAAAAACCCGTAAAACAAAGACAGTGAAAGAGAGAGAAATTCTTACAAAATTCGTTCAGGGGCTGTGATGCAACCTGGATTGACCATAACTAGACGCACACCTGGATGAGACATAAGGGTGGACACTCTTGGGGCTGAGAGGTTGGGTGAGGTTGGGAGAGCAAACTCAGACCCTTTAAAGTAATACTGCGTGGTACCCATCCCATGGGTCCCAAATCTCCAGGTTCAAGGGCATCTTCCTACATCGAAAACATGCATGAGAAACCCAGAAGGTGGTACACCGTGTGATTTTGAAAGGTTTCTAAAACGCACCCCATTTCTCATCTCCTTGTGCTAGGGTTCGCCTTTCCAGCTACTTTACTAGCAATCTCCCTACTTGGAGAATCAGCACCTTTAAGCTCCTGTTCCCTACAGGTTGCAATTTGTCCTGAGGATGAACGGGAAGAGGGGCAACCAATGAGAGACTAGATCTAGGTGTTGGTAGAGGCACAGGTCACTCTATTTTCCCATCAGGAAGAAGAATTAACCACAGGCTCAGCCTGCCGCCAGGAACCAGAATAAGGCCTGAGGCAATCTCGCGCTTTTGTGGCCAGCTCCCAAAAAAGCGAGTTGAAAAATGGAGCTCAGGGACACTGCAATTCACAAACCCACAGAGTTATAAATGATAACTCTCATCCACAGATATATTGAGGGAAGGCAACGAAGAGGATTTGAAAGCAAGGCAGAATTGCAGGAAGCAGATTTCAGGAGGTAGATTCGAATCGCCTTTAAAGCACATGAAAAGCGGCAAAACGTCGACAATGATGCCCTTGGCCAAAAAGGGCGTATGCGTTTTTTCCTGAATATATTCAGGAAAAAACGCATACGCCCTTTTTGGCCAACCAAGCAACCTGGAAAGGCAAATCAGCGCTACAAAGAGGTCTCGCTTCCCATCGGTCAAAAGGGCCATGCTGCAAAAAGTGTCAAAACCAGAAATGCAGGACAGGCCATGGAGAAATGGCAGCCTTGCTACGCTGATGGGCGGGATGTAAATTGCCAACAGCCACTCTAGAGAAGTGTACGGTGTGTCCTGAAACATCGAAAAAACACAGCTTAGGGAGCATAGGGCACGTCCACTCATGGGCGTATAAATTGGGAAAACTAAAAATCAGCAAGACACAGGCACCCCAATGTTTAGGGCTGCTATGTTGACAAGAACCTCCACTTCATGACACCTTAAATATCCCAGGAAAGAGAAAAATGGATAAAGAAGTTGTGGTCCTTATGTACAAAGGAATATCACTCAGACATGAAATCAATGTCATAAGGCTAGTAGAAGCAAGATGAGTGGATTTAGGTATGACGATTCTAAGTGAAATAAGTCACACAGAAAAAGACACTTATCATAAGATATCACTTATAGAGGGAATGTAAAAACCGCTACACTTGAACTGAATTACAAAACAGAACAGAGTCACACGTTTAGAAAACACACTATGGCTGCTTAACGGGAAAGGTGAGGTGGGGTGATGCATAAAACAAGGGTTTCAAATTCGCTCAGATACCGTTCCATACACCCAATATGTAATAGACAAGACCTACTCCTTGCTCAGTGAACTGGACTCAACACCCCCTATTCACCGCACAAGAATATATGTGACTAGTAAGAATCTTAAAACCTATATATTGATATCTGTCTGGAAGTGAGTCAAGTGGGTGTAAAGCCGCATAAACACAGCCGTGAAAAGCAGCTAAACCCCATTATAAAAATAAATTACTTTTAAAAACCCGTAAAACAAAGACAGTGAAAGAGAGAGAAATTCTTACAAAATTCGTTCAGAGGCTGTGATGCAACCTGGATTGACCATATCTAGACCCACAGCTGGATGAGACATAAGGGTGGACACTCTTGGGGCTTAGAGGTTGGGTGAGGTTGGGTGAGCAAACGCAGATCCTTTAAAGTAATACTGTGTGGTACCCATCCCATGGGTCCCAAATCTCCAGGTTCAAGGGCATCTTCCTACACCGAAAACATGCATGAGAAACCCAGAAGATGGTACACCGTGTGATTTTGAAAGGTTTCTAAAACGCACCCAATTTCTCATCTCCTTGTGCTCGGGTTCGCCTTTCCAGCTACTTTACTAGCAATCTCCCTACTTGGAGAATCAGCACCTTTAAGCTCCTGTTCCCTACAGGTTGCAATTTGTCCTGAGGATGAACGGGAAGAGGGGCAACCAATGAGAGACTAGATCTAGGTGTTGGGACAGGCACAGGTCACTCTAATTTCCCATCAGGAAGAAGAATTAAACACAGGCTCAGCCTGCCGCCGGGAACCAGAATAGGGCCTGAGGCAATCCCGTGCTTTTGCGGCCAGCTCCCAAAAAAGCGAGTTGAAAAATGGAGCTCAGGGGCACTGCAATTCACAAACCTGCAGAGTTATAAATGATAACTCTCATCCACAGATATATTGAGGGAAGGCAACGAAGAGGATTTGAAAGCAAGGCAGAATTGCAGGAAACAGGTTTCAGGAGGTAGATTCGAATCGCCTTTAAAGCACATGAAAAGTGGCAAAACGTCGACAGTGATGCCCTTGGCCAAAAAGGGCGTAAGCGTTTTTTCCTGAATATATTCAGGAAAAAACGCATACGCCCTTTTTGGCCAACCAAGCAACCTGGAAAGGCAAATCAGCGCTACAAAGAAGTCTCGCTTCCCATCGGTCAAAAGGGCCATGCTGCAAAAGGTGAGAAAACCAGAAATGCAGTACAGGCCATGGAGAAATGGCAGCCTTGCTACGCTAATGGGCGGGATGTAAATTGCCAAAAGCCACTCTGGAGAAGTGTACGGTGTGTCCTGAAACATCGAAAAAACACAGCTTAGGGAGCATAGGGCACGTCCACTCATGGGCGTATAAATTGGGAAAACTAAAAATCAGCAAGACACAGGCACCCCAATGTTTAGGGCTGCTATGTTGACAAGAACCTCCACTTCATGACACCTTAAATATCCCAGGAAAGAGATAAATGGATAAAGAAGTTGTGGTCCTTATGTACAAAGGAATATCCCTCAGACATGAAATCAATGTCATAAGGCTAGTAGAAGCAAGATGAGTGGATTTAGGTATGACGATTCTAAGTGAAATAAGTCACACAGAAAAAGACACTTATCATAAGCTATCACTTATAGAGGGAATGTAAAAACCGCTACACTTGAACTGAATTACAAAACAGAACAGAGTCACACGTTTAGAAAACACACTATGGCTGCTTAACGGGAAAGGTGAGGTGGGGTGATGCATAAAACAAGGGTTTCAAATTCGCTCAGATACCGTTCCATACACCCAATATGTAATAGACAAGACCTACTCCTTGCTCAGTGAACTGGACTCAACACCCGCTATTCACCGCACAAGAATATATCTGACTAGTAAGAATCGTAAAACCTATGTATTGATATCTCTCTGGAAGTGAGCCAAGTGGGTGTAAAGCCGCATAAACACAGCCGTGAAAAGCAGCTAAACCCCATTATAAAAATAAATTACTTTTAAAAACCCGTAAAACAAAGACAGTGAAAGAGAGAGAAATTCTTACAAAATTCGTTCAGGGGCTGTGATGCAACCTGGATTGACCATATCTAGACCCACACCTGGATGAGACATAAGGGTGGACACTCTTGGGGCTGAGAGGTTGGGTGAGGTTGGGAGAGCAAACGCAGACCCTTTAAAGTAATACTGCGTGGTACCCATCCCATGGGTCCCAAATCTCCAGGTTCAAGGGCATCTTCCTACATCGAAAACATGCATGAGAAACCCAGAAGATGGTACACCGTGTGATTTTGAAAGGTTTCTAA
The DNA here is from genome assembly GCF_028021215.1 of Eschrichtius robustus. Taxonomy (NCBI): domain Eukaryota; kingdom Metazoa; phylum Chordata; class Mammalia; order Artiodactyla; family Eschrichtiidae; genus Eschrichtius; species Eschrichtius robustus. The sequence goes on from NW_027175228.1 coordinate 465,981, forward strand.
AACGCACCCCATTTCTCATCTCCTTGTGCTAGGGTTCGCCTTTCCAGCTACTTTACTAGCAATCTCCCTACTTGGAGAATCAGCACCTTTAAGCTCCTGTTCCCTACAGGTTGCAATTTGTCCTGAGGATGAACGGGAAGAGGGGCAACCAATGAGAGACTAGATCTAGGTGTTGGTAGAGGCACAGGTCACTCTATTTTCCCATCAGGAAGAAGAATTAACCACAGGCTCAGCCTGCCGCCAGGAACCAGAATAAGGCCTGAGGCAATCTCGCGCTTTTGTGGCCAGCTCCCAAAAAAGCGAGTTGAAAAATGGAGCTCAGGGACACTGCAATTCACAAACCCACAGAGTTATAAATGATAACTCTCATCCACAGATATATTGAGGGAAGGCAACGAAGAGGATTTGAAAGCAAGGCAGAATTGCAGGAAGCAGATTTCAGGAGGTAGATTCGAATCGCCTTTAAAGCACATGAAAAGCGGCAAAACGTCGACAATGATGCCCTTGGCCAAAAAGGGCGTATGCGTTTTTTCCTGAATATATTCAGGAAAAAACGCATACGCCCTTTTTGGCCAACCAAGCAAACTGGAAAGGCAAATCAGCGCTACAAAGAGGTCTCGCTTCCCATCGGTCAAAAGGGCCATGCTGCAAAAAGTGTCAAAACCAGAAATGCAGGACAGGCCATGGAGAAATGGCAGCCTTGCTACGCTGATGGGCGGGATGTAAATTGCCAACAGCCACTCTAGAGAAGTGTACGGTGTGTCCTGAAACATCGAAAAAACACAGCTTAGGGAGCATAGGGCACGTCCACTCATGGGCGTATAAATTGGGAAAACTAAAAATCAGCAAGACACAGGCACCCCAATGTTTAGGGCTGCTATGTTGACAAGAACCTCCACTTCATGACACCTTAAATATCCCAGGAAAGAGAAAAATGGATAAAGAAGTTGTGGTCCTTATGTACAAAGGAATATCACTCAGACATGAAATCAATGTCATAAGGCTAGTAGAAGCAAGATGAGTGGATTTAGGTATGACGATTCTAAGTGAAATAAGTCACACAGAAAAAGACACTTATCATAAGATATCACTTATAGAGGGAATGTAAAAACCGCTACACTTGAACTGAATTACAAAACAGAACAGAGTCACACGTTTAGAAAACACACTATGGCTGCTTAACGGGAAAGGTGAGGTGGGGTGATGCATAAAACAAGGGTTTCAAATTCGCTCAGATACCGTTCCATACACCCAATATGTAATAGACAAGACCTACTCCTTGCTCAGTGAACTGGACTCAACACCCCCTATTCACCGCACAAGAATATATGTGACTAGTAAGAATCTTAAAACCTATATATTGATATCTCTCTGGAAGTGAGTCAAGTGGGTGTAAAGCCGCATAAACACAGCCGTGAAAAGCAGCTAAACCCCATTATAAAAATAAATTACTTTTAAAAACCCGTAAAACAAAGACAGTGAAAGAGAGAGAAATTCTTACAAAATTCGTTCAGAGGCTGTGATGCAACCTGGATTGACCATATCTAGACCCACAGCTGGATGAGACATAAGGGTGGACACTCTTGGGGCTTAGAGGTTGGGTGAGGTTGGGTGAGCAAACGCAGATCCTTTAAAGTAATACTGTGTGGTACCCATCCCATGGGTCCCAAATCTCCAGGTTCAAGGGCATCTTCCTACATCGAAAACATGCATGAGAAACCCAGAAGATGGTACACCGTGTGATTTTGAAAGGTTTCTAAAACGCACCCAATTTCTCATCTCCTTGTGCTCGGGTTCGACTTTCCAGCTACTTTACTAGCAATCTCCCTACTTGGAGAATCAGCACCTTTAAGCTCCTGTTCCCTACAGGTTGCAATTTGTCCTGAGGATGAACGGGAAGAGGGGCAACCAATGAGAGACTAGATCTAGGTGTTGGGACAGGCACAGGTCACTCTATTTTCCCATCAGGAAGAAGAATTAAACACAGGCTCAGCCTGCCGCCGGGAACCAGAATAGGGCCTGAGGCAATCCCGTGCTTTTGCGGCCAGCTCCCAAAAAAGCGAGTTGAAAAATGGAGCTCAGGGGCACTGCAATTCACAAACCTGCAGAGTTATAAATGATAACTCTCATCCACAGATATATTGAGGGAAGGCAACGAAGAGGATTTGAAAGCAAGGCAGAATTGCAGGAAACAGGTTTCAGGAGGTAGATTCGAATCGCCTTTAAAGCACATGAAAAGTGGCAAAACGTCGACAGTGATGCCCTTGGCCAAAAAGGGCGTAAGCGTTTTTTCCTGAATATATTCAGGAAAAAACGCATACGCCCTTTTTGGCCAACCAAGCAACCTGGAAATGCAAATCAGCGCTACAAAGAAGTCTCGCTTCCCATCGGTCAAAAGGGCCATGGTGCAAAAAGTGACAAAACCAGAAATGCAGTACAGGCCATGGAGAAATGGCAGCCTTGCTACGCTAATGGGCGGGATGTAAATTGCCAAAAGCCACTCTGGAGAAGTGTACGGTGTGTCCTGAAACATCGAAAAAACACAGCTTAGGGAGCATAGGGCACATCCACTCATGGGCGTATAAATTGGGAAAACTAAAAATCAGCAAGACACAGGCACCCCAATGTTTAGGGCTGCTATGTTGACAAGAACCTCCACTTCATGACACCTTAAATATCCCAGGAAAGAGATAAATGGATAAAGAAGTTGTGGTCCTTATGTACAAAGGAATATCCCTCAGACATGAAATCAATGTCATAAGGCTAGTAGAAGCAAGATGAGTGGATTTAGGTATGACGATTCTAAGTGAAATAAGTCACACAGAAAAAGACACTTATCATAAGCTATCACTTATAGAGGGAATGTAAAAACCACTACACTTGAACTGAATTACAAAACAGAACAGAGTCACACGTTTAGAAAACACACTATGGCTGCTTAACGGGAAAGGTGAGGTGGGGTGATGCATAAAACAAGGGTTTCAAATTCGCTCAGATACCGTTCCATACACCCAATATGTAATAGACAAGACCTACTCCTTGCTCAGTGAACTGGACTCAACACCCCCTATTCACTGCACAAGAATATATCTGACTAGTAAGAATCGTAAAACCTATGTATTGATATCTCTCTGGAAGTGAACCAAGTGGGTGTAAAGCCGCATAAACACAGCCGTGAAAAGCAGCTAAACCCCATTATAAAAATAAATTACTTTTAAAAACCCGTAAAACAAAGACAGTGAAAGAGAGAGAAATTCTTACAAAATTCGTTCAGGGGCTGTGATGCAACCTGGATTGACCATATCTAGACCCACACCTTGATGAGACATAAGGGTGGACACTCTTGGGGCTGAGAGGTTGGGTGAGGTTGGGAGAGCAAACTCAGACCCTTTAAAGTAATACTGCGTGGTACCCATCCCATGGGTCCCAAATCTCCAGGTTCAAGGGCATCTTCCTACATCGAAAACATGCATGAGAAACCCAGAAGATGGTACACCGTGTGATTTTGAAAGGTTTCTAAAACGCACCCCATTTCTCATCTCCTTGTGCTAGGGTGCGCCTTTCCAGCTACTTTACTAGCAATCTCCCTACTTGGAGAATCAGCACCTTTAAGCTCCTGTTCCCTACAGGTTGCAGTTTGTCCTGAGGATGAACAGGAAGAGGGGCAACCAATGAGAGACTAGATCTAGGTGTTGGTAGAGGCACAGGTCACTCTATTTTCCCATCAGGAAGAAGAATTAACCACAGGCTCAGCCTGCCGCCAGGAACCAGAATAAGGCCTGAGGCAATCCCGCGCTTTTGTGGCCAGCTCCCAAAAAAGCGAGTTGAAAAATGGAGCTCAGGGACACTGCAATTCACAAACCCGCAGAGTTATAAATGATAACTCTCATCCACAGATATATTGAGGGAAGGCAACGAAGAGGATTTGAAAGCAAGGCAGATTTGCAGGAAGCAGATTTCAGGAGGTAGATTCGAATCGCCTTTAAAGCACATGAAAAGCGGCAAAACGTCGACAATGATGCCCTTGGCCAAAAAGGGCGTATGCGTTTTTTCCTGAATATATTCAGGAAAAAACGCATACGCCCTTTTTGGCCAACCAAGCAACCTGGAAAGGCAAATCAGCGCTAAAAAGAGGTCTCGCTTCCCATCGGTCAAAAGGGCCATGCTGCAAAAAGTGTCAAAACCAGAAATGCAGGACAGGCCATGGAGAAATGGCAGCCTTGCTACGCTGATGGGCGGGATGTAAATTGCCAACAGCCACTCTAGAGAAGTGTACGGTGTGTCCTGAAACATCGAAAAAACACAGCTTAGGGAGCATAGGGCACGTCCACTCATGGGCGTATAAATTGGGAAAACTAAAAATCAGCAAGACACAGGCACCCCAATGTTTAGGGCTGCTATGTTGACAAGAACCTCCACTTCATGACACCTTAAATATCCCAGGAAAGAGAAACATGGATAAATAAGTTGTGGTCCTTATGTACAAAGGAATATCACTCAGACATGAAATCAATGTCATAAGGCTAGTAGAAGCAAGATGAGTGGATTTAGGTATGACGATTCTAAGTGAAATAAGTCACACAGAAAAAGACACTTATCATAAGATATCACTTATAGAGGGAATGTAAAAACCGCTACACTTGAACTGAATTACAAAACAGAACAGAGTCACACGTTTAGAAAACACACTATGGCTGCTTAACGGGAAAGGTGAGGTGGGGTGATGCATAAAACAAGGGTTTCAAATTCGCTCAGATACTGTTCCATACACCCAATATGTAATAGACAAGACCTACTCCTTGCTCAGTGAACTGGACTCAACAACCCCTATTCACCGCACAAGAATATATGTGACTAGTAAGAATCGTAAAACCTATGTATTGATATCTCTCTGGAAGTGTGTCAAGTGGGTGTAAAGCTGCATAAACACAGCCGTGAAAAGCAGCTAAACCCCATTATAAAAATAAATTACTTTTAAAAACCCGTAAAACAAAGACAGTGAAAGAGAGAGAAATTCTTACAAAATTCGTTCAGAGGCTGTGATGCAACCTGGATTGACCATATCTAGACCCACAGCTGGATGAGACATAAGGGTGGACACTCTTGGGGCTTAGAGGTTGGGTGAGGTTGGGTGAGCAAACGCAGACCCTTTAAAGTAATACTGTGTGGTACCCATCCCATGGGTCCCAAATCTCCAGGTTCAAGGGCATCTTCCTACACCGAAAACATGCATGAGAAACCCAGAAGATGGTACACCGCGTGATTTTGAAAGGTTTCTAAAACGCACCCAATTTCTCATCTCCTTGTGCTCGGGTTCGCCTTTCCAGCTACTTTACTAGCAATCTCCCTACTTGGAGAATCAGCACCTTTAAGCTCCTGTTCCCTACAGGTTGCAATTTGTCCTGAGGATGAACGGGAAGAGGGGCAACCAATGAGAGACTAGATCTAGGTGTTGGGACAGGCACAGGTCACTCTAATTTCCCATCAGGAAGAAGAATTAAACACAGGCTCAGCCTGCCGCCGGGAACCAGAATAGGGCCTGAGGCAATCCCGTGCTTTTGCGGCCAGCTCCCAAAAAAGCGAGTTGAAAAATGGAGCTCAGGGGCACTGCAATTCACAAACCTGCAGAGTTATAAATGATAACTCTCATCCACAGATATATTGAGGGAAGGCAACGAAGAGGATTTGAAAGCAAGGCAGAATTGCAGGAAACAGGTTTCAGGAGGTAGATTCGAATCGCCTTTAAAGCACATGAAAAGTGGCAAAACGTCGACAGTGATGCCCTTGGCCATAAAGGGCGTAAGCGTTTTTTCCTGAATATATTCAGGAAAAAACGCATACGCCCTTTTTGGCCAACCAAGCAACCTGGAAAGGCAAATCAGCGCTACAAAGAAGTCTCGCTTCCCATCGGTCAAAAGGGCCATGCTGCAAAAGGTGAGAAAACCAGAAATGCAGTACAGGCCATGGAGAAATGGCAGCCTTGCTACGCTAATGGGCGGGATGTAAATTGCCAAAAGCCACTCTGGAGAAGTGTACGGTGTGTCCTGAAACATCGAAAAAACACAGCTTAGGGAGCATAGGGCACGTCCACTCATGGGCGTATAAATTGGGAAAACTAAAAATCAGCAAGACACAGGCACCCCAATGTTTAGGGCTGCTATGTTGACAAGAACCTCCACTTCATGACACCTTAAATATCCCAGGAAAGAGATAAATGGATAAAGAAGTTGTGGTCCTTATGTACAAAGGAATATCCCTCAGACATGAAATCAATGTCATAAGGCTAGTAGAAGCAAGATGAGTGGATTTAGGTATGACGATTCTAAGTGAAATAAGTCACACAGAAAAAGACACTTATCATAAGCTATCACTTATAGAGGGAATGTAAAAACCGCTACACTTGAACTGAATTACAAAACAGAACAGAGTCACACGTTTAGAAAACACACTATGGCTGCTTAACGGGAAAGGTGAGGTGGGGTGATGCATAAAACAAGGGTTTCAAATTCGCTCAGATACCGTTCCATACACCCAATATGTAATAGACAAGACCTACTCCTTGCTCAGTGAACTGGACTCAACACCCCCTATTCACCGCACAAGAATATATCTGACTAGTAAGAATCGTAAAACCTATGTATTGATATCTCTCTGGAAGTGAGCCAAGTGGGTGTAAAGCCGCATAAACACAGCCGTGAAAAGCAGCTAAACCCCATTATAAAAATAAATTACTTTTAAAAACCCGTAAAACAAAGACAGTGAAAGAGAGAGAAATTCTTACAAAATTCGTTCAGGGGCTGTGATGCAACCTGGATTGACCATATCTAGACCCACACCTGGATGAGACATAAGGGTGGACACTCTTGGGGCTGAGAGGTTGGGTGAGGTTGGGAGAGCAAACGCAGACCCTTTAAAGTAATACTGCGTGGTACCCATCCCATGGGTCCCAAATCTCCAGGTTCAAGGGCATCTTCCTACATCGAAAACATGCATGAGAAACCCAGAAGATGGTACACCGTGTGATTTTGAAAGGTTTCTAAAACGCACCCCATTTCTCATCTCCTTGTGCTAGGGTTCGCCTTTCCAGCTACTTTACTAGCAATCTCCCTACTTGGAGAATCAGCACCTTTAAGCTCCTGTTCCCTACAGGTTGCAATTTGTCCTGAGGATGAACGGGAAGAGGGGCAACCAATGAGAGACTAGATCTAGGTGTTGGTAGAGGCACAGGTCACTCTATTTTCCCATCAGGAAGAAGAATTAACCACAGGCTCAGCCTGCCGCCAGGAACCAGAATAAGGCCTGAGGCAATCTCGCGCTTTTGTGGCCAGCTCCCAAAAAAGCGAGTTGAAAAATGGAGCTCAGGGACACTGCAATTCACAAACCCACAGAGTTATAAATGATAACTCTCATCCACAGATATATTGAGGGAAGGCAACGAAGAGGATTTGAAAGCAAGGCAGAATTGCAGGAAGCAGATTTCAGGAGGTAGATTCGAATCGCCTTTAAAGCACATGAAAAGCGGCAAAACGTCGACAATGATGCCCTTGGCCAAAAAGGGCGTATGCGTTTTTTCCTGAATATATTCAGGAAAAAACGCATACGCCCTTTTTGGCCAACCAAGCAAACTGGAAAGGCAAATCAGCGCTACAAAGAGGTCTCGCTTCCCATCGGTCAAAAGGGCCATGCTGCAAAAAGTGTCAAAACCAGAAATGCAGGACAGGCCATGGAGAAATGGCAGCCTTGCTACGCTGATGGGCGGGATGTAAATTGCCAACAGCCACTCTAGAGAAGTGTACGGTGTGTCCTGAAACATCGAAAAAACACAGCTTAGGGAGCATAGGGCACGTCCACTCATGGGCGTATAAATTGGGAAAACTAAAAATCAGCAAGACACAGGCACCCCAATGTTTAGGGCTGCTATGTTGACAAGAACCTCCACTTCATGACACCTTAAATATCCCAGGAAAGAGAAAAATGGATAAAGAAGTTGTGGTCCTTATGTACAAAGGAATATCACTCAGACATGAAATCAATGTCATAAGGCTAGTAGAAGCAAGATGAGTGGATTTAGGTATGACGATTCTAAGTGAAATAAGTCACACAGAAAAAGACACTTATCATAAGATATCACTTATAGAGGGAATGTAAAAACCGCTACACTTGAACTGAATTACAAAACAGAACAGAGTCACACGTTTAGAAAACACACTATGGCTGCTTAACGGGAAAGGTGAGGTGGGGTGATGCATAAAACAAGGGTTTCAAATTCGCTCAGATACCGTTCCATACACCCAATATGTAATAGACAAGACCTACTCCTTGCTCAGTGAACTGGACTCAACACCCCCTATTCACCGCACAAGAATATATGTGACTAGTAAGAATCTTAAAACCTATATATTGATATCTCTCTGGAAGTGAGTCAAGTGGGTGTAAAGCCGCATAAACACAGCCGTGAAAAGCAGCTAAACCCCATTATAAAAATAAATTACTTTTAAAAACCCGTAAAACAAAGACAGTGAAAGAGAGAGAAATTCTTACAAAATTCGTTCAGAGGCTGTGATGCAACCTGGATTGACCATATCTAGACCCACAGCTGGATGAGACATAAGGGTGGACACTCTTGGGGCTTAGAGGTTGGGTGAGGTTGGGTGAGCAAACGCAGATCCTTTAAAGTAATACTGTGTGGTACCCATCCCATGGGTCCCAAATCTCCAGGTTCAAGGGCATCTTCCTACATCGAAAACATGCATGAGAAACCCAGAAGATGGTACACCGTGTGATTTTGAAAGGTTTCTAAAACGCACCCCATTTCTCATCTCCTTGTGCTAGGGTGCGCCTTTCCAGCTACTTTACTAGCAATCTCCCTACTTGGAGAATCAGCACCTTTAAGCTCCTGTTCCCTACAGGTTGCAGTTTGTCCTGAGGATGAACAGGAAGAGGGGCAACCAATGAGAGACTAGATCTAGGTGTTGGTAGAGGCACAGGTCACTCTATTTTCCCATCAGGAAGAAGAATTAACCACAGGCTCAGCCTGCCGCCAGGAACCAGAATAAGGCCTGAGGCAATCCCGCGCTTTTGTGGCCAGCTCCCAAAAAAGCGAGTTGAAAAATGGAGCTCAGGGACACTGCAATTCACAAACCCGCAGAGTTATAAATGATAACTCTCATCCACAGATATATTGAGGGAAGGCAACGAAGAGGATTTGAAAGCAAGGCAGATTTGCAGGAAGCAGATTTCAGGAGGTAGATTCGAATCGCCTTTAAAGCACATGAAAAGCGGCAAAACGTCGACAATGATGCCCTTGGCCAAAAAGGGCGTATGCGTTTTTTCCTGAATATATTCAGGAAAAAACGCATACGCCCTTTTTGGCCAACCAAGCAACCTGGAAAGGCAAATCAGCGCTAAAAAGAGGTCTCGCTTCCCATCGGTCAAAAGGGCCATGCTGCAAAAAGTGTCAAAACCAGAAATGCAGGACAGGCCATGGAGAAATGGCAGCCTTGCTACGCTGATGGGCGGGATGTAAATTGCCAACAGCCACTCTAGAGAAGTGTACGGTGTGTCCTGAAACATCGAAAAAACACAGCTTAGGGAGCATAGGGCACGTCCACTCATGGGCGTATAAATTGGGAAAACTAAAAATCAGCAAGACACAGGCACCCCAATGTTTAGGGCTGCTATGTTGACAAGAACCTCCACTTCATGACACCTTAAATATCCCAGGAAAGAGAAACATGGATAAAGAAGTTGTGGTCCTTATGTACAAAGGAATATCACTCAGACATGAAATCAATGTCATAAGGCTAGTAGAAGCAAGATGAGTGGATTTAGGTATGACGATTCTAAGTGAAATAAGTCACACAGAAAAAGACACTTATCATAAGATATCACTTATAGAGGGAATGTAAAAACCGCTACACTTGAACTGAATTACAAAACAGAACAGAGTCACACGTTTAGAAAACACACTATGGCTGCTTAACGGGAAAGGTGAGGTGGGGTGATGCATAAAACAAGGGTTTCAAATTCGCTCAGATACTGTTCCATACACCCAATATGTAATAGACAAGACCTACTCCTTGCTCAGTGAACTGGACTCAACAACCCCTATTCACCGCACAAGAATATATGTGACTAGTAAGAATCGTAAAACCTATGTATTGATATCTCTCTGGAAGTGTGTCAAGTGGGTGTAAAGCTGCATAAACACAGCCGTGAAAAGCAGCTAAACCCCATTATAAAAATAAATTACTTTTAAAAACCCGTAAAACAAAGACAGTGAAAGAGAGAGAAATTCTTACAAAATTCGTTCAGAGGCTGTGATGCAACCTGGATTGACCATATCTAGACCCACAGCTGGATGAGACATAAGGGTGGACACTCTTGGGGCTTAGAGGTTGGGTGAGGTTGGGTGAGCAAACGCAGACCCTTTAAAGTAATACTGTGTGGTACCCATCCCATGGGTCCCAAATCTCCAGGTTCAAGGGCATCTTCCTACATCGAAAACATGCATGAGAAACCCAGAAGATGGTGCACCGTGTGATTTTGAAAGGTTTCTAAAACGCACCCAATTTCTCATCTCCTTGTGCTCGGGTTCGCCTTTCCAGCTACTTTACTAGCAATCTCCCTACTTGGAGAATCAGCACCTTTAAGCTCCTGTTCCCTACAGGTTGCAGTTTGTCCTGAGGATGAACAGGAAGAGGGGCAACCAATGAGAGACTAGATCTAGGTGTTGGTAGAGGCACAGGTCACTCTATTTTACCATCAGGAAGAAGAATTAACCACAGGCTCAGCCTGCCGCCAGGAACCAGAATAAGGCCTGAGGCAATCTCGCGCTTTTGTGGCCAGCTCCCAAAAAAGCGAGTTGAAAAATGGAGCTCAGGGACACTGCAATTCACAAACCCGCAGAGTTATAAATGATAACTCTCATCCACAGATATATTGAGGGAAGGCAACGAAGAGGATTTGAAAGCAAGGCAGAATTGCAGGAAGCAGATTTCAGGAGGTAGATTCGAATCGCCTTTAAAACACATGAAAAGCGGCAAAACGTCGACAATGATGCCCTTGGCCAAAAAGGGCGTATGCGTTTTTTCCTGAATATATTCAGGAAAAAACGCATACGCCCTTTTTGGCCAACCAAGCAACCTGGAAAGGCAAATCAGCGCTACAAAGAGGTCTCGCTTCCCATCGGTCAAAAGGGCCATGCTGCAAAAAGTGTCAAAACCAGAAATGCAGGACAGGCCATGGAGAAATGGCAGCCTTGCTACGCTGATGGGCGGGATGTAAATTGCCAACAGCCACTCTAGAGAAGTGTACGGTGTGTCCTGAAACATCGAAAAAACACAGCTTAGGGAGCATAGGGCACGTCCACTCATGGGCGTATAAATTGGGAAAACTAAAAATCAGCAAGACACAGGCACCCCAATGTTTAGGGCTGCTATGTTGACAAGAACCTCCACTTCATGACACCTTAAATATCCCAGGAAAGAGAAACATGGATAAAGAAGTTGTGGTCCTTATGTACAAAGGAATATCACTCAGACATGAAATCAATGTCATAAGGCTAGTAGAAGCAAGATGAGTGGATTTAGGTATGACGATTCTAAGTGAAATAAGTCACACAGAAAAAGACACTTATCATAAGATATCACTTATAGAGGGAATGTAAAAACCGCTACACTTGAACTGAATTACAAAACAGAACAGAGTCACACGTTTAGAAAACACACTATGGCTGCTTAACGGGAAAGGTGAGGTGGGGTGATGCATAAAACAAGGGTTTCAAATTCGCTCAGATACTGTTCCATACACCCAATATGTAATAGACAAGACCTACTCCTTGCTCAGTGAACTGGACTCAACAACCCCTATTCACCGCACAAGAATATATGTGACTAGTAAGAATCGTAAAACCTATGTATTGATATCTCTCTGGAAGTGTGTCAAGTGGGTGTAAAGCCGCAAAAACACAGCCGTGAAAAGCAGCTAAACCCCATTATAAAAATAAATTACTTTTAAAAACCCGTAAAACAAAGACAGTGAAAGAGAGAGAAATTCTTACAAAATTCGTTCAGAGGCTGTGATGCAACCTGGATTGACCATATCTAGACCCACAGCTGGATGAGACATAAGGGTGGACACTCTTGGGGCTTAGAGGTTGGGTGAGGTTGGGTGAGCAAACGCAGACCCTTTAAAGTAATACTGTGTGGTACCCATCCCATGGGTCCCAAATCTCCAGGTTCAAGGGCATCTTCCTACATCGAAAACATGCATGAGAAACCCAGAAGATGGTGCACCGTGTGATTTTGAAAGGTTTCTAAAACGCACCCAATTTCTCATCTCCTTGTGCTCGGGTTCGCCTTTCCAGCTACTTTACTAGCAATCTCCCTACTTGGAGAATCAGCACCTTTAAGCTCCTGTTCCCTACAGGTTGCAATTTGTCCTGAGGATGAACGGGAAGAGGGGCAACCAATGAGAGACTAGATCTAGGTGTTGGGACAGGCACAGGTCACTCTATTTTCCCATCAGGAAGAAGAATTAACCACAGGCTCTGCCTGCCTCCAGGAACCAGAATAGGGCCTGAGGCAATCCCGCGCTTTTGCGGCCAGCTCCCAAAAAAGCGAGTTGAAAAATGGAGCTCAGGGACACTGCAATTCACAAACCCGCAGAGTTATATATGATAACTCTCATCAACAGATATATTGAGGGAAGGCAACGAAGAGGATTTGAAAGCAAGGCAGAATTGCAGGAAGCAGATTTCAGGAGGTAGATTCGAATCGCCTTTAAAGCACATGAAAAGCGGCAAAACGTCGACAATGATGCCCTTGGCCAAAAAGGGCGTATGCGTTTTTTCCTCAATATATTCAGGAAAAAACGCATACGCCCTTTTTGGCCAACCAAGCAACCTGGAAAGGCAAATCAGCGCTACAAAGAGGTCTCGCTTCCCATCGGTCAAAAGGGCCATGCTGCAAAAAGTGTCAAAACCAGAAATGCAGGACAGGCCATGGAGAAATGGCAGCCTTGCTACGCTGATGGGCGGGATGTAAATTGCCAACAGCCACTCTAGAGAAGTGTACGGTGTGTCCTGAAACATCGAAAAAACACAGCTTAGGGAGCATAGGGCACGTCCACTCATGGACGTATAAATTGGGAAAACTAAAAATCAGCAAGACACAGGCACCCCAATGTTTAGGGCTGCTATGTTGACAAGAACCTCCACTTCATGACACCTTAAATATCCTAGGAAAGAGAAAAATGGATAAAGAAGTTGTGGTCCTTATGTACAAAGGAATATCACTCAGACATGAAATCAATGTCATAAGGCTAGTAGAAGCAAGATGAGTGGATTTAGGTATGACGATTCTAAGTGAAATAAGTCACACAGAAAAAGACACTTATCATAAGATATCACTTATAGAGGGAATGTAAAAACCGCTACACTTGAACTGAATTACAAAACAGAACAGAGTCACACGTTTAGAAAACACACTATGGCTGCTTAACGGGAAAGGTGAGGTGGGGTGATGCATAAAACAAGGGTTTCAAATTCGCTCAGATACTGTTCCATACACCCAATATGTAATAGACAAGACCTACTCCTTGCTCAGTGAACTGGACTCAACAACCCCTATTCACCGCACAAGAATATATGTGACTAGTAAGAATCGTAAAACCTATGTATTGATATCTCTCTGGAAGTGTGTCAAGTGGGTGTAAAGCTGCATAAACACAGCCGTGAAAAGCAGCTAAACCCCATTATAAAAATAAATTACTTTTAAAAACCCGTAAAACAAAGACAGTGAAAGAGAGAGAAATTCTTACAAAATTCGTTCAGAGGCTGTGATGCAACCTGGATTGACCATATCTAGACCCACAGCTGGATGAGACATAAGGGTGGACACTCTTGGGGCTTAGAGGTTGGGTGAGGTTGGGTGAGCAAACGCAGACCCTTTAAAGTAATACTGTGTGGTACCCATCCCATGGGTCCCAAATCTCCAGGTTCAAGGGCATCTTCCTACATCGAAAACATGCATGAGAAACCCAGAAGATGGTGCACCGTGTGATTTTGAAAGGTTTCTAAAACGCACCCAATTTCTCATCTCCTTGTGCTCGGGTTCGCCTTTCCAGCTACTTTACTAGCAATCTCCCTAGTTGGAGAATCAGCACCTTTAAGCTCCTGTTCCCTACAGGTTGCAATTTGTCCTGAGGATGAACGGGAAGAGGGGCAACCAATGAGAGACTAGATCTAGGTGTTGGGACAGGCACAGGTCACTCTATTTTCCCATCAGGAAGAAGAATTAACCACAGGCTCTGCCTGCCTCCAGGAACCAGAATAGGGCCTGAGGCAATCCCGCGCTTTTGCGGCCAGCTCCCAAAAAAGCGAGTTGAAAAATGGAGCTCAGGGACACTGCAATTCACAAACCCGCAGAGTTATAAATGATAACTCTCATCCACAGATATATTGAGGGAAGGCAACGAAGAGGATTTGAAAGCAAGGCAGAATTGCAGGAAGCAGATTTCAGGAGGTAGATTCGAATCGCCTTTAAAGCACATGAAAAGCGGCAAAACGTCGACAATGATGCCCTTGGCCAAAAAGGGCGTATGCGTTTTTTCCTGAATATATTCAGGAAAAAACGCATACGCCCTTTTTGGCCAACCAAGCAACCTGGAAAGGCAAATCAGCGCTACAAAGAGGTCTCGCTTCCCATCGGTCAAAAGGGCCATGCTGCAAAAAGTGTCAAAACCAGAAATGCAGGACAGGCCATGGAGAAATGGCAGCCTTGCTACGCTGATGGGCGGGATGTAAATTGCCAACAGCCACTCTAGAGAAGTGTACGGTGTGTCCTGAAACATCGGAAAAACACAGCTTAGGGAGCATAGGGCACGTCCACTCATGGGCGTATAAATTGGGAAAACTAAAAATCAGCAAGACACAGGCACCCCAATGTTTAGGGCTGCTATGTTGACAAGAACCTCCACTTCATGACACCTTAAATATCCCAGGAAAGAGAAAAATGGATAAAGAAGTTGTGGTCCTTATGTACAAAGGAATATCACTCAGACATGAAATCAATGTCATAAGGCTAGTAGAAGCAAGATGAGTGGATTTAGGTATGATGATTCTAAGTGAAATAAGTCACACAGAAAAAGACACTTATCATAAGATATCACTTATAGAGGGAATGTAAAAACCGCTACACTTGAACTGAATTACAAAACAGAACAGAGTCACACGTTTAGAAAACACACTATGGCTGCTTAACGGGAAAGGTGAGGTGGGGTGATGCATAAAACAAGGGTTTCAAATTTGCTCAGATACTGTTCCATACACCCAATATGTAATAGACAAGACCTACTTTTTGCTCAGTGAACTGGACTCAACAACCCCTATTCACCGCACAAGAATATATGTGACTAGTAAGAATCGTAAAACCTATGTATTGATATCTCTCTGGAAGTGTGTCAAGTGGGTGTAAAGCTGCATAAACACAGCCGTGAAAAGCAGGTAAACCCCATTATAAAAATAAATTACTTTTAAAAACCCGTAAAACAAAGACAGTGAAAGAGAGAGAAATTCTTACAAAATTCGTTCAGAGGCTGTGATGCAACCTGGATTGACCATATCTAGACCCACAGCTGGATGAGACATAAGGGTGGACACTCTTGGGGCTTAGAGGTTGGGTGAGGTTGGGTGAGCAAACGCAGACCCTTTAAAGTAATACTGTGTGGTACCCATCCCATGGGTCCCAAATCTCCAGGTTCAAGGGCATCTTCCTACATCGAAAACATGCATGAGAAACCCAGAAGATGGTGCACCGTGTGATTTTGAAAGGTTTCTAAAACGCACCCAAATTCTCATCTCCTTGTGCTCGGGTTCGCCTTTCCAGCTACTTTACTAGCAATCTCCCTACTTGGAGAATCAGCACCTTTAAGCTCCTGTTCCCTACAGGTTGCAATTTGTCCTGAGGATGAACGGGAAGAGGGGCAACCAATGAGAGACTAGATCTAGGTGTTGGGACAGGCACAGGTCACTCTATTTTCCCATCAGGAAGAAGAATTAACCACAGGCTCTGCCTGCCTCCAGGAACCAGAATAGGGCCTGAGGCAATCCCGCGCTTTTGCGGCCAGCTCCCAAAAAAGCGAGTTGAAAAATGGAGCTCAGGGACACTGCAATTCACAAACCCGCAGAGTTATAAATGATAACTCTCATCCACAGATATATTGAGGGAAGGCAACGAAGAGGATTTGAAAGCAAGGCAGAATTGCAGGAAGCAGATTTCAGGAGGTAGATTCGAATCGCCTTTAAAGCACATGAAAAGCGGCAAAACGTCGACAATGATGCCCTTGGCCAAAAAGGGCGTATGCGTATTTTCCTGAATATATTCAGGAAAAAACGCATACGCCCTTTTTGGCCAACCAAGCAACCTGGAAAGGCAAATCAGCGCTACAAAGAGGTCTCGCTTCCCATCGGTCAAAAGGGCCATGCTGCAAAAAGTGTCAAAACCAGAAATGCAGGACAGGCCATGGAGAAATGGCAGCCTTGCTACGCTGATGGGCGGGATGTAAATTGCCAACAGCCACTCTAGAGAAGTGTACGGTGTGTCCTGAAACATCGAAAAAACACAGCTTAGGGAGCATAGGGCACGTCCACTCATGGGCGTATAAATTGGGAAAACTAAAAATCAGCAAGACACAGGCACCAAAATGTTTAGGGCTGCTATGTTGACAAGAACCTCCACTTCATGACACCTTAAATATCCCAGGAAAGAGAAAAATGGATAAAGAAGTTGTGGTCCTTATGTACAAAGGAATATCACTCAGACATGAAATCAATGTCATAAGGCTAGTAGAAGCAAGATGAGTGGATTTAGGTATGACGATTCTAAGTGAAATAAGTCACACAGAAAAAGACACTTATCATAAGATATCACTTATAGAGGGAATGTAAAAACCGCTACACTTGAACTGAATTACAAAACAGAACAGAGTCACACGTTTAGAAAACAGACTATGGCTGCTTAACGGGAAAGGTGAGGTGGGGTGATGCATAAAACAAGGGTTTCAAATTCGCTCAGATACCGTTCCATACACCCAATATGTAATAGACAAGACCTACTCCTTGCTCAGTGAACTGGACTCAACACCCCCTATTCACCGCACAAGAATATATGTGACTAGTAAGAATCTTAAAACCTATATATTGATATCTGTCTGGAAGTGAGTCAAGTGGGTGTAAAGCCGCATAAACACAGCCGTGAAAAGCAGCTAAACCCCATTATAAAAATAAATTACTTTTAAAAACCCGTAAAACAAAGACAGTGAAAGAGAGAGAAATTCTTACAAAATTCGTTCAGAGGCTGTGATGCAACCTGGATTGACCATATCTAGACCCACAGCTGGATGAGACATAAGGATGGACACTCTTGGGGCTTAGAGGTTGGGTGAGGTTGGGTGAGCAAACGCAGATCCTTTAAAGTAATACTGTGTGGTACCCATCCCATGGGTCCCAAATCTCCAGGTTCACGGGCATCTTCCTACATCGAAAACATGCATGAGAAACCCAGAAGATGGTACACCGTGTGATTTTGAAAGGTTTCTAAAACGCACCCAATTTCTCATCTCCTTGTGCTCGGGTTCGCCTTTCCAGCTACTTTACTAGCAATCTCCCTACTTGGAGAATCAGCACCTTTAAGCTCCTGTTCCCTACAGGTTGCAATTTGTCCTGAGGATGAACGGGAAGAGGGGCAACCAATGAGAGACTAGATCTAGGTGTTGGGACAGGCACAGGTCACTCTAATTTCCCATCAGGAAGAAGAATTAAACACAGGCTCAGCCTGCCGCCGGGAACCAGAATAGGGCCTGAGGCAATCCCGTGCTTTTGCGGCCAGCTCCCAAAAAAGCGAGTTGAAAAATGGAGCTCAGGGGCACTGCAATTCACAAACCTGCAGAGTTATAAATGATAACTCTCATCCACAGATATATTGAGGGAAGGCAACGAAGAGGATTTGAAAGCAAGGCAGAATTGCAGGAAACACGTTTCAGGAGGTAGATTCGAATCGCCTTTAAAGCACATGAAAAGTGGCAAAACGTCGACAGTGATGCCCTTGGCCAAAAAGGGCGTAAGCGTTTTTTCCTGAATATATTCAGGAAAAAACGCATACGCCCTTTTTGGCCAACCAAGCAACCTGGAAAGGCAAATCAGCGCTACAAAGAAGTCTCGCTTCCCATCGGTCAAAAGGGCCATGCTGCAAAAAGTGACAAAACCAGAAATGCTGTACAGGCCATGGAGAAATGGCAGCCTTGCTACGCTAATGGGCGGGATGTAAATTGCCAAAAGCCACTCTGGAGAAGTGTACGGTGTGTCCTGAAACATCGAAAAAACACAGCTTAGGGAGCATAGGGCACATCCACTCATGGGCGTATAAATTGGGAAAACTAAAAATCAGCAAGACACAGGCACCCCAATGTTTAGGGCTGCTATGTTGACAAGAACCTCCACTTCATGACACCTTAAATATCCCAGGAAAGAGATAAATGGATAAAGAAGTTGTGGTCCTTATGTACAAAGGAATATCCCTCAGACATGAAATCAATGTCATAAGGCTAGTAGAAGCAAGATGAGTGGATTTAGGTATGACGATTCTAAGTGAAATAAGTCACACAGAAAAAGACACTTATCATAAGCTATCACTTATAGAGGGAATGTAAAAACCGCTACACTTGAACTGAATTACAAAACAGAACAGAGTCACACGTTTAGAAAACACACTATGGCTGCTTAACGGGAAAGGTGAGGTGGGGTGATGCATAAAACAAGGGTTTCAAATTCGCTCAGATACCGTTCCATACACCCAATATGTAATAGACAAGACCTACTCCTTGCTCAGTGAACTGGACTCAACACCCCCTATTCACCGCACAAGAATATATCTGACTAGTAAGAATCGTAAAACCTATGTATTGATATCTCTCTGGAAGTGAGCCAAGTGGGTGTAAAGCCGCATAAACACAGCCGTGAAAAGCAGCTAAACCCCATTATAAAAATAAATTACTTTTAAAAACCCGTAAAACAAAGACAGTGAAAGAGAGAGAAATTCTTACAAAATTCGTTCAGGGGCTGTGATGCAACCTGGATTGACCATATCTAGACCCACACATGGATGAGACATAAGGGTGGACACTCTTGGGGCTGAGAGGTTGGGTGAGGTTGGGAGAGCAAACTCAGACCCTTTAAAGTAATACTGAGTGGTACCCATCCCATGGGTCCCAAATCTCCAGGTTCAAGGGCATCTTCCTACATCGAAAACATGCATGAAAAACCCAGAAGATGGTACACCGTGTGATTTTGAAAGGTTTCTAAAACGCACCCCATTTCTCATCTCCTTGTGCTAGGGTTCGCCTTTCCAGCTACTTTACTAGCAATCTCCCTACTTGGAGAATCAGCACCTTTAAGCTCCTGTTCCCTACAGGTTGCAATTTGTCCTGAGGATGAACGGGAAGAGGGGCAACCAATGAGAGACTAGATCTAGGTGTTGGTAGAGGCACAGGTCACTCTATTTTCCCATCAGGAAGAAGAATTAACCACAGGCTCAGCCTGCCGCCAGGAACCAGAATAAGGCCTGAGGCAATCTCGCGCTTTTGTGGCCAGCTCCCAAAAAAGCGAGTTGAAAAATGGAGCTCAGGGACACTGCAATTCACAAACCCGCAGAGTTATAAATGATAACTCTCATCCACAGATATATTGAGGGAAGGCAACGAAGAGGATTTGAAAGCAAGGCAGAATTGCAGGAAGCAGATTTCAGGAGGTAGATTCGAATCGCATTTAAAGCACATGAAAAGCGGCAAAACGTCGACAATGATGCCCTTGGCCAAAAAGGGCGTATGCGTTTTTTCCTGAATATATTCAGGAAAAAACGCATACGCCCTTTTTGGCCAACCAAGCAACCTGGAAAGGCAAATCAGCGCTACAAAGAGGTCTCGCTTCCCATCGGTCAAAAGGGCCATGCTGCAAAAAGTGTCAAAACCAGAAATGCAGGACAGGCCATGGAGAAATGGCAGCCTTGCTACGCTGATGGGCGGGATGTAAATTGCCAACAGCCACTCTAGAGAAGTGTACGGTGTGTCCTGAAACATCGAAAAAACACAGCTTAGGGAGCATAGGGCACGTCCACTCATGGGCGTATAAATTGGGAAAACTAAAAATCAGCAAGACACAGGCACCCCAATGTTTAGGGCTGCTATGTTGACAAGAACCTCCACTTCATGACACCTTAAATATCCCAGGAAAGAGAAAAATGGATAAAGAAGTTGTGGTCCTTATGTACAAAGGAATATCACTCAGACATGAAATCAATGTCATAAGGCTAGTAGAAGCAAGATGAGTGGATTTAGGTATGACGATTCTAAGTGAAATAAGTCACACAGAAAAAGACACTTATCATAAGCTATCACTTATAGAGGGAATGTAAAAACCGCTACACTTGAACTGAATTACAAAACAGAACAGAGTCACACGTTTAGAAAACACACTATGGCTGCTTAACGGGAAAGGTGAGGTGGGGTGATGCATAAAACAAGGGTTTCAAATTCGCTCAGATACTGTTCCATACACCCAATATGTAATAGACAAGACCTACTCCTTGCTCAGTGAACTGGACTCAACAACCCCTATTCACCGCACAAGAATATATGTGACTAGTAAGAATCGTAAAACCTATGTATTGATATCTCTCTGGAAGTGTGTCAAGTGGGTGTAAAGCTGCATAAACACAGCCGTGAAAAGCAGCTAAACCCCATTATAAAAATAAATTACTTTTAAAAACCCGTAAAACAAAGACAGTGAAAGAGAGAGAAATTCTTACAAAATTCGTTCAGAGGCTGTGATGCAACCTGGATTGACCATATCTAGACCCACAGCTGGATGAGACATAAGGGTGGACACTCTTGGGGCTTAGAGGTTGGGTGAGGTTGGGTGAGCAAACGCAGACCCTTTAAAGTAATACTGTGTGGTACCCATCCCATGGGTCCCAAATCTCCAGGTTCAAGGGCATCTTCCTACATCGAAAACATGCATGAGAAACCCAGAAGATGGTGCACCGTGTGATTTTGAAAGGTTTCTAAAACGCACCCAATTTCTCATCTCCTTGTGCTCGGGTTCGCCTTTCCAGCTACTTTACTAGCAATCTCCCTACTTGGAGAATCAGCACCTTTAAGCTCCTGTTCCCTACAGGTTGCAATTTGTCCTGAGGATGAACGGGAAGAGGGGCAACCAATGAGAGACTAGATCTAGGTGTTGGGACAGGCACAGGTCACTCTATTTTCCCATCAGGAAGAAGAATTAACCACAGGCTCTGCCTGCCTCCAGGAACCAGAATAGGGCCTGAGGCAATCCCGCGCTTTTGCGGCCAGCTCCCAAAAAAGCGAGTTGAAAAATGGAGCTCAGGGACACTGCAATTCACAAACCCGCAGAGTTATAAATGATAACTCTCATCCACAGATATATTGAGGGAAGGCAACGAAGAGGATTTGAAAGCAAGGCAGAATTGCAGGAAGCAGATTTCAGGAGGTAGATTCGAATCGCCTTTAAAGCACATGAAAAGCGGCAAAACGTCGACAATGATGCCCTTGGCCAAAAAGGGCGTATGCGTTTTTTCCTGAATATATTCAGGAAAAAACGCATACGCCCTTTTTGGCCAACCAAGCAACCTGGAAAGGCAAATCAGCGCTACAAAGAGGTCTCGCTTCCCATCGGTCAAAAGGGCCATGCTGCAAAAAGTGTCAAAACCAGAAATGCAGTACAGGCCATGGTGAAATGGCAGCCTTGCTACGCTGATGGGCGGGATGTAAATTGCCAAAAGCCACTCTGGAGAAGTGTACGGTGTGTCCTGAAACATCGAAAAAACACAGCTTAGGGAGCATAGGGCACGTCCACTCATGGGCGTATAAATTGGGAAAACTAAAAATCAGCAAGACACAGGCACCCCAATGTTTAGGGCTGCTATGTTGACAAGAACCTCCACTTCATGACACCTTAAATATCCCAGGAAAGAGAAAAATGGATAAAGAAGTTGTGGTCCTTATGTACAAAGGAATATCACTCAGACATGAAATCAATGTCATAAGGCTAGTAGAAGCAAGATGAGTGGATTTAGGTATGACGATTCTAAGTGAAATAAGTCACACAGAAAAAGACACTTATCATAAGATATCACTTATAGAGGGAATGTAAAAACCGCTACACTTGAACTGAATTACAAAACAGAACAGAGTCACACGTTTAGAAAACACACTATGGCTGCTTAACGGGAAAGGTGAGGTGGGGTGATGCATAAAACAAGGGTTTCAAATTCGCTCAGATACTGTTCCATACACCCAATATGTAATAGACAAGACCTACTCCTTGCTCAGTGAACTGGACTCAACACCCCCTATTCACCGCACAAGAATATATGTGACTAGTAAGAATCGTAAAACCTATGTATTGATATCTCTCTGGAAGTGAGTCAAGTGGGTGTAAAGCCGCATAAACACAGCCGTGAAAAGCAGCTAAACCCCATTATAAAAATAAATTACTTTTAAAAACCCGTAAAACAAAGACAGTGAAAGAGAGAGAAATTCTTACAAAATTCGTTCAGGGGCTGTGATGCAACCTGGATTGACCATATCTAGACCCACACCTGGATGAGACATAAGGGTGGACACTCTTGGGGCTGAGAGGTTGGGTGAGGTTGGGAGAGCAAACTCAGACCCTTTAAAGTAATACTGCGTGGTACCCATCCCATGGGTCCCAAATCTCCAGGTTCAAGGGCATCTTCCTACATCGAAAACATGCATGAGAAACCCAGAAGATGGTACACCGTGTGATTTTGAAAGGTTTCTAAAACGCACCCCATTTCTCATCTCCTTGTGCTAGGGTTCGCCTTTCCAGCTACTTTACTAGCAATCTCCCTACTTGGAGAATCAGCACCTTTAAGCTTCTGTTCCCTACAGGTTGCAATTTGTCCTGAGGATGAACGGGAAGAGGGGCAACCAATGAGAGACTAGATCTAGGTGTTGGTAGAGGCACAGGTCACTCTATTTTCCCATCAGGAAGAAGAATTAACCACAGGCTCAGCCTGCCGCCAGGAAGCAGAATAAGGCCTGAGGCAATCTCGCGCTTTTGTGGCCAGCTCCCAAAAAAGCGAGTTGAAAAATGGAGCTCAGGGACACTGCAATTCACAAACCCGCAGAGTTATAAATGATAACTCTCATCCACAGATATATTGAGGGAAGGCAACGAAGAGGATTTGAAAGCAAGGCAGAATTGCAGGAAGCAGATTTCAGGAGGTAGATTCGAATCGCCTTTAAAGCACATGAAAAGCGGAAAAACGTCGACAATGATGCCCTTGGCCAAAAAGGGCGTATGCGTTTTTTCCTGAATATATTCAGGAAAAAACGCATACGCCCTTTTTGGCCAACCAAGCAACCTGGAAAGGCAAATCAGCGCTACAAAGAGGTCTCGCTTCCCATCGGTCAAAAGGGCCATGCTGCAAAAAGTGTCAAAACCAGAAATGCAGGACAGGCCATGGAGAAATGGCAGCCTTGCTACGCTGATGGGCGGGATGTAAATTGCCAACAGCCACTCTAGAGAAGTGTACGGTGTGTCCTGAAACATCGAAAAAACACAGCTTAGGGAGCATAGGGCACGTCCACTCATGGGCGTATAAATTGGGAAAACTAAAAATCAGCAAGACACAGGCACCCCAATGTTTAGGGATGCTATGTTGACAAGAACCTCCACTTCATGACACCTTAAATATCCCAGGAAAGAGAAAAATGGATAAAGAAGTTGTGGTCCTTATGTACAAAGGAATATCACTCAGACATGAAATCAATGTCATAAGGCTAGTAGAAGCAAGATGAGTGGATTTAGGTATGACGATTCTAAGTGAAATAAGTCACACAGAAAAAGACACTTATCATAAGATATCACTTATAGAGGGAATGTAAAAACCGCTACACTTGAACTGAATTACAAAACAGAACAGAGTCACACGTTTAGAAAACACACTATGGCTGCTTAACGGGAAAGGTGAGGTGGGGTGATGCATAAAACAAGGGGTTCAAATTCGCTCAGATACCGTTCCATACACCCAATATGTAATAGACAAGACCTACTCCTTGCTCAGTGAACTGGACTCAACACCCCCTATTCACCGCACAAGAATATATCTGACTAGTAAGAATCGTAAAACCTATGTATTGATATCTCTCTGGAAGTGAGCCAAGTGGGTGTAAAGCCGCATAAACACAGCCGTGAAAAGCAGCTAAACCCCATTATAAAAATAAATTACTTTTAAAAACCCGTAAAACAAAGACAGTGAAAGAGAGAGAAATTCTTACAAAATTCGTTCAGAGGCTGTGATGCAACCTGGATTGACCATATCTTGACCCACAGCTGGATGAGACATAAGGGTGGACACTCTTGGGGCTTAGAGGTTGGGTGAGGTTGGGTGAGCAAATGCAGATCCTTTAAAGTAATACTGTGTGGTACCCATCCCATGGGTCCCAAATCTCCAGGTTCAAGGGCATCTTCCTACATCGAAAACATGCATGAGAAACCCAGAAGATGGTACACCGTGTGATTTTGAAAGGTTTCTAAAACGCACCCAATTTCTCATCTCCTTGTGCTCGGGTTCGCCTTTCCAGCTACTTTACTAGCAATCTCCCTACTTGGAGAATCAGCACCTTTAAGCTCCTGTTCCCTACAGGTTGCAATTTGTCCTGAGGATGAACGGGAAGAGGGGCAACCAATGAGAGACTAGATCTAGGTGTTGGGACAGGCACAGGTCACTCTAATTTCCCATCAGGAAGAAGAATTAAACACAGGCTCAGCCTGCCGCCGGGAACCAGAATAGGGCCTGAGGCAATCCCGTGCTTTTGCGGCCAGCTCCCAAAAAAGACAGTTGAAAAATGGAGCTCAGGGGCACTGCAATTCACAAACCTGCAGAGTTATAAATGATAACTCTCATCCACAGATATATTGAGGGAAGGCAACGAAGAGGATTTGAAAGCAAGGCAGAATTGCAGGAAACAGGTTTCAGGAGGTAGATTCGAATCGCCTTTAAAGCACATGAAAAGTGGCAAAACGTCGACAGTGATGCCCTTGGCCAAAAAGGGCGTAAGCGTTTTTTCCTGAATATATTCAGGAAAAAACGCATACGCCCTTTTTGGCCAACCAAGCAACCTGGAAAGGCAAATCAGCGCTACAAAGAAGTCTCGCTTCCCATCGGTCAAAAGGGCCATGCTGCAAAAAGTGACAAAACCAGAAATGCAGTACAGGCCATGGAGAAATGGCAGCCTTGCTACGCTAATGGGCGGGATGTAAATTGCCAAAAGCCACTCTGGAGAAGTGTACGGTGTGTCCTGAAACATCGAAAAAACACAGCTTAGGGAGCATAGGGCACATCCACTCATGGGCGTATAAATTGGGAAAACTAAAAATCAGCAAGACACAGGCACCCCAATGTTTAGGGCTGCTATGTTGACAAGAACCTCCACTTCATGACACCTTAAATATCCCAGGAAAGAGATAAATGGATAAAGAAGTTGTGGTCCTTATGTACAAAGGAATATCCCTCAGACATGAAATCAATGTCATAAGGCTAGTAGAAGCAAGATGAGTGGATTTAGGTATGACGATTCTAAGTGAAATAAGTCACACAGAAAAAGACACTTATCATAAGCTATCACTTATAGAGGGAATGTAAAAACCGCTACACTTGAACTGAATTACAAAACAGAACAGAGTCACACGTTTAGAAAACACACTATGGCTGCTTAACGGGAAAGGTGAGGTGGGGTGATGCATAAAACAAGGGTTTCAAATTCGCTCAGATACCGTTCCATACACCCAATATGTAATAGACAAGACCTACTCCTTGCTCAGTGAACTGGACTCAACACCCCCTATTCACCGCACAAGAATATATCTGACTAGTAAGAATCGTAAAACCTATGTATTGATATCTCTCTGGAAGTGAGCCAAGTGGGTGTAAAGCCGCATAAACACAGCCGTGAAAAGCAGCTAAACCCCATTATAAAAATAAATTACTTTTAAAAACCCGTAAAACAAAGACAGTGAAAGAGAGAGAAATTCTTACAAAATTTGTTCAGGGGCTGTGATGCAACCTGGATTGACCATATCTAGACCCACACCTGGATGAGACATAAGGGTGGACACTCTTGGGGCTGAGAGGTTGGGTGAGGTTGGGAGAGCAAACTCAGACCCTTTAAAGTAATACTGCGTGGTACCCATCCCATGGGTCCCAAATCTCCAGGTTCAAGGGCATCTTCCTACATCGAAAACATGCATGAGAAACCCAGAAGATGGTACACCGTGTGATTTTGAAAGGTTTCTAAAACGCACCCCATTTCTCATCTCCTTGTGCTAGGGTTCGCCTTTCCAGCTACTTTACTAGCAATCTCCCTACTTGGAGAATCAGCACCTTTAAGCTCCTGTTCCCTACAGGTTGCAATTTGTCCTGAGGATGAACGGGAAGAGGGGCAACCAATGAGAGACTAGATCTAGGTGTTGGTAGAGGCACAGGTCACTCTATTTTCCCATCAGGAAGAAGAATTAACCACAGGCTCAGCCTGCCGCCAGGAACCAGAATAAGGCCTGAGGCAATCTCGGGCTTTTGTGGCCAGCTCCCAAAAAAGCGAGTTGAAAAATGGAGCTCAGGGACACTGCAATTCACAAACCCGCAGAGTTATAAATGATAACTCTCATCCACAGATATATTGAGGGAAGGCAACGAAGAGGATTTGAAAGCAAGGCAGAATTGCAGGAAGCAGATTTCAGGAGGTAGATTCGAATCGCCTTTAAAGCACATGAAAAGCGGCAAAACGTCGACAATGATGCCCTTGGCCAAAAAGGGCGTATGCGTTTTTTCCTGAATATATTCAGGAAAAAACGCATACGCCCTTTTTGGCCAACCAAGCAACCTGGAAAGGCAAATCAGCGCTACAAAGAGGTCTCGCTTCCCATCGGTCAAAAGGGCCATGCTGCAAAAAGTGTCAAAACCAGAAATGCAGGACAGGCCATGGAGAAATGGCAGCCTTGCTACGCTGATGGGCGGGATGTAAATTGCCAACAGCCACTCTAGAGAAGTGTACGGTGTGTCCTGAAACATCGAAAAAACACAGCTTAGGGAGCATAGGGCACGTCCACTCATGGGCGTATAAATTGGGAAAACTAAAAATCAGCAAGACACAGGCACCCCAATGTTTAGGGCTGCTATGTTGACAAGAACCTCCACTTCATGACACCTTAAATATCCCAGGAAAGAGAAAAATGGATAAAGAAGTTGTGGTCCTTATGTACAAAGGAATATCACTCAGACATGAAATCAATGTCATAAGGCTAGTAGAAGCAAGATGAGTGGATTTAGGTATGACGATTCTAAGTGAAATAAGTCACACAGAAAAAGACACTTATCATAAGATATCACTTATAGAGGGAATGTAAAAACCGCTACACTTGAACTGAATTACAAAACAGAACAGAGTCACACGTTTAGAAAACACACTATGGCTGCTTAACGGGAAAGGTGAGGTGGGGTGATGCATAAAACAAGGGGTTCAAATTCGCTCAGATACCGTTCCATACACACAATATGTAATAGACAAGACCTACTCCTTGCTCAGTGAACTGGACTCAACACCCCCTATTCACCGCACAAGAATATATGTGACTAGTAAGAATCTTAAAACCTATATATTGATATCTGTCTGGAAGTGAGTCAAGTGGGTGTAAAGCCGCATAAACACAGCCGTGAAAAGCAGCTAAACCCCATTATAAAAATAAATTACTTTTAAAAACCCGTAAAACAAAGACAGTGAAAGAGAGAGAAATTCTTACAAAATTCGTTCAGAGGCTGTGATGCAACCTGGATTGACCATATCTAGACCCACAGCTGGATGAGACATAAGGGTGGACACTCTTGGGGCTTAGAGGTTGGGTGAGGTTGGGTGAGCAAACGCAGATCCTTTAAAGTAATACTGTGTGGTACCCATCCCATGGGTCCCAAATCTCCAGGTTCAAGGGCATCTTCCTACATCGAAAACATGCATGAGAAACCCAGAAGATGGTACATCGTGTGATTTTGAAAGGTTTCTAAAACGCACCCAATTTCTCATCTCCTTGTGCTCGGGTTCGCCTTTCCAGCTACTTTACTAGCAATCTCCCTACTTGGAGAATCAGCACCTTTAAGCTCCTGTTCCCTACAGGTTGCAATTTGTCCTGAGGATGAACGGGAAGAGGGGCAACCAATGAGAGACTAGATCTAGGTGTTGGGACAGGCACAGGTCACTCTAATTTCCCATCAGGAAGAAGAATTAAACACAGGCTCAGCCTGCCGCCGGGAACCAGAATAGGGCCTGAGGCAATCCCGTGCTTTTGCGGCCAGCTCCCAAAAAAGACAGTTGAAAAATGGAGCTCAGGGGCACTGCAATTCACAAACCTGCAGAGTTATAAATGATAACTCTCATCCACAGATATATTGAGGGAAGGCAACGAAGAGGATTTGAAAGCAAGGCAGAATTGCAGGAAACAGGTTTCAGGAGGTAGATTCGAATCGCCTTTAAAGCACATGAAAAGTGGCAAAACGTCGACAGTGATGCCCTTGGCCAAAAAGGGCGTAAGCGTTTTTTCCTGAATATATTCAGGAAAAAACGCATACGCCCTTTTTGGCCAACCAAGCAACCTGGAAAGGCAAATCAGCGCTACAAAGAAGTCTCGCTTCCCATCGGTCAAAAGGGCCATGCTGCAAAAAGTGACAAAACCAGAAATGCAGTACAGGCCATGGAGAAATGGCAGCCTTGCTACGCTAATGGGCGGGATGTAAATTGCCAAAAGCCACTCTGGAGAAGTGTACGGTGTGTCCTGAAACATCGAAAAAACACAGCTTAGGGAGCATAGGGCACGTCCACTCATGGGCGTATAAATTGGGAAAACTAAAAATCAGCAAGACACAGGCACCCCAATGTTTAGGGCTGCTATGTTGACAAGAACCTCCACTTCATGACACCTTAAATATCCCAGGAAAGAGATAAATGGATAAAGAAGTTGTGGTCCTTATGTACAAAGGAATATCCCTCAGACATGAAATCAATGTCATAAGGCTAGTAGAAGCAAGATGAGTGGATTTAGGTATGACGATTCTAAGTGAAATAAGTCACACAGAAAAAGACACTTATCATAAGCTATCACTTATAGAGGGAATGTAAAAACCGCTACACTTGAACTGAATTACAAAACAGAACAGAGTCACACGTTTAGAAAACACACTATGGCTGCTTAACGGGAAAGGTGAGGTGGGGTGATGCATAAAACAAGGGTTTCAAATTCGCTCAGATACCGTTCCATACACCCAATATGTAATAGACAAGACCTACTCCTTGCTCAGTGAACTGGACTCAACACCCCCTATTCACCGCACAAGAATATATCTGACTAGTAAGAATCGTAAAACCTATGTATTGATATCTCTCTGGAAGTGAGCCAAGTGGGTGTAAAGCCGCATAAACACAGCCGTGAAAAGCAGCTAAACCCCATTATAAAAATAAATTACTTTTAAAAACCCGTAAAACAAAGACAGTGAAAGAGAGAGAAATTCTTACAAAATTTGTTCAGGGGCTGTGATGCAACCTGGATTGACCATATCTAGATCCACACCTGGATGAGACATAAGGGTGGACACTCTTGGGGCTGAGAGGTTGGGTGAGGTTGGGAGAGCAAACTCAGACCCTTTAAAGTAATACTGCGTGGTACCCATCCCATGGGTCCCAAATCTCCAGGTTCAAGGGCATCTTCCTACATCGAAAACATGCATGAGAAACCCAGAAGATGGTACACCGTGTGATTTTGAAAGGTTTCTAAAACGCACCCAATTTCTCATCTCCTTGTGCTAGGGTTCGCCTTTCCAGCTACTTTACTAGCAATCTCCCTACTTGGAGAATCAGCACCTTTAAGCTCCTGTTCCCTACAGGTTGCAATTTGTCCTGAGGATGAACGGGAAGAGGGGCAACCAATGAGAGACTAGATCTAGGTGTTGGTAGAGGCACAGGTCACTCTATTTTCCCATCAGGAAGAAGAATTAACCACAGGCTCAGCCTGCCGCCAGGAACCAGAATAAGGCCTGAGGCAATCTCGGGCTTTTGTGGCCAGCTCCCAAAAAAGCGAGTTGAAAAATGGAGCTCAGGGACACTGCAATTCACAAACCCGCAGAGTTATAAATGATAACTCTCATCCACAGATATATTGAGGGAAGGCAACGAAGAGGATTTGAAAGCAAGGCAGAATTGCAGGAAGCAGATTTCAGGAGGTAGATTCGAATCGCCTTTAAAGCACATGAAAAGCGGCAAAACGTCGACAATGATGCCCTTGGCCAAAAAGGGCGTATGCGTTTTTTCCTGAATATATTCAGGAAAAAACGCATACGCCCTTTTTGGCCAACCAAGCAACCTGGAAAGGCAAATCAGCGCTACAAAGAGGTCTCGCTTCCCATCGGTCAAAAGGGCCATGCTGCAAAAAGTGTCAAAACCAGAAATGCAGGACAGGCCATGGAGAAATGGCAGCCTTGCTACGCTGATGGGCGGGATGTAAATTGCCAACAGCCACTCTAGAGAAGTGTACGGTGTGTCCTGAAACATCGAAAAAACACAGCTTAGGGAGCATAGGGCACGTCCACTCATGGGCGTATAAATTGGGAAAACTAAAAATCAGCAAGACTCAGGCACCCCAATGTTTAGGGCTGCTATGTTGACAAGAACCTCCACTTCATGACACCTTAAATATCCCAGGAAAGAGAAAAATGGATAAAGAAGTTGTGGTCCTTATGTACAAAGGAATATCACTCAGACATGAAATCAATGTCATAAGGCTAGTAGAAGCAAGATGAGTGGATTTAGGTATGACGATTCTAAGTGAAATAAGTCACACAGAAAAAGACACTTATCATAAGATATCACTTATAGAGGGAATGTAAAAACCGCTACACTTGAACTGAATTACAAAACAGAACAGAGTCACACGTTTAGAAAACACACTATGGCTGCTTAACGGGAAAGGTGAGGTGGGGTGATGCATAAAACAAGGGTTTCAAATTCGCTCAGATACTGTTCCATACACCCAATATGTAATAGACAAGATCTACTCCTTGCTCAGTGAACTGGACTCAACACCCCCTATTCACCGCACTAGAATATATGTGACTAGTAAGAATCGTAAAACCTATGTATTGATATCTCTCTGGAAGTGAGTCAAGTGGGTGTAAAGCCGCATAAACACAGCCGTGAAAAGCAGCTAAACCCCATTATAAAAATAAATTACTTTTAAAAACCCGTAAAACAAAGACAGTGAAAGAGAGAGAAATTCTTACAAAATTCGTTCAGGGGCTGTGATGCAACCTGGATTGACCATATCTAGACCCACACCTGGATGAGACATAAGGGTGGACACTCTTGGGGCTGAGAGGTTGGGTGAGGTTGGGAGAGCAAACTCAGACCCTTTAAAGTAATACTGCGTGGTACCCATCCCATGGGTCCCAAATCTCCAGGTTCAAGGGCATCTTCCTACATCGAAAACATGCATGAGAAACCCAGAAGATGGTACACCGTGTGATTTTGAAAGGTTTCTAAAACGCACCCCATTTCTCATCTCCTTGTGCTAGGGTTCGCCTTTCCAGCTACTTTACTAGCAATCTCCCTACTTGGAGAATCAGCACCTTTAAGCTTCTGTTCCCTACAGGTTGCAATTTGTCCTGAGGATGAACGGGAAGAGGGGCAACCAATGAGAGACTAGATCTAGGTGTTGGTAGAGGCACAGGTCACTCTATTTTCCCATCAGGAAGAAGAATTAACCACAGGCTCAGCCTGCCGCCAGGAACCAGAATAAGGCCTGAGGCAATCTCGCGCTTTTGTGGCCAGCTCCCAAAAAAGCGAGTTGAAAAATGGAGCTCAGGGACACTGCAATTCACAAACCCGCAGAGTTATAAATGATAACTCTCATCCACAGATATATTGAGGGAAGGCAACGAAGAGGATTTGAAAGCAAGGCAGAATTGCAGGAAGCAGATTTCAGGAGGTAGATTCGAATCGCCTTTAAAGCACATGAAAAGCGGCAAAACGTCGACAATGATGCCCTTGGCCAAAAAGGGCGTATGCGTTTTTTCCTGAATATATTCAGGAAAAAACGCATACGCCCTTTTTGGCCAACCAAGCAACCTGGAAAGGCAAATCAGCGCTACAAAGAGGTCTCGCTTCCCATCGGTCAAAAGGGCCATGCTGCAAAAAGTGTCAAAACCAGAAATGCAGGACAGGCCATGGAGAAATGGCAGCCTTGCTACGCTGATGGGCGGGATGTAAATTGCCAACAGCCACTCTAGAGAAGTGTACGGTGTGTCCTGAAACATCGAAAAAACACAGCTTAGGGAGCATAGGGCACGTCCACTCATGGGCGTATAAATTGGGAAAACTAAAAATCAGCAAGACACAGGCACCCCAATGTTTAGGGCTGCTATGTTGACAAGAACCTCCACTTCATGACACCTTAAATATCCCAGGAAAGAGAAAAATGGATAAAGAAGTTGTGGTCCTTATGTACAAAGGAATATCACTCAGACATGAAATCAATGTCATAAGGCTAGTAGAAGCAAGATGAGTGGATTTAGGTATGACGATTCTAAGTGAAATAAGTCACACAGAAAAAGACACTTATCATAAGATATCACTTATAGAGGGAATGTAAAAACCGCTACACTTGAACTGAATTACAAAACAGAACAGAGTCACACGTTTAGAAAACACACTATGGCTGCTTAACGGGAAAGGTGAGGTGGGGTGATGCATAAAACAAGGGTTTCAAATTCGCTCAGATACCGTTCCATACACCCAATATGTAATAGACAAGACCTACTCCTTGCTCAGTGAACTGGACTCAACACCCCCTATTCACCGCACAAGAATATATGTGACTAGTAAGAATCTTAAAACCTATATATTGATATCTGTCTGGAAGTGAGTCAAGTGGGTGTAAAGCCGCATAAACACAGCCGTGAAAAGCAGCTAAACCCCATTATAAAAATAAATTACTTTTAAAAACCCGTAAAACAAAGACAGTGAAAGAGAGAGAAATTCTTACAAAATTCGTTCAGAGGCTGTGATGCAACCTGGATTGACCATATCTAGACCCACAGCTGGATGAGACATAAGGGTGGACACTCTTGGGGCTTAGAGGTTGGGTGAGGTTGGGTGAGCAAATGCAGATCCTTTAAAGTAATACTGTGTGGTACCCATCCCATGGGTCCCAAATCTCCAGGTTCAAGGGCATCTTCCTACATCGAAAACATGCATGAGAAACCCAGAAGATGGTACACCGTGTGATTTTGAAAGGTTTCTAAAACGCACCCAATTTCTCATCTCCTTGTGCTCGGGTTCGCCTTTCCAGCTACTTTACTAGCAATCTCCCTACTTGGAGAATCAGCACCTTTAAGCTCCTGTTCCCTACAGGTTGCAATTTGTCCTGAGGATGAACGGGAAGAGGGGCAACCAATGAGAGACTAGATCTAGGTGTTGGGACAGGCACAGGTCACTCTAATTTCCCATCAGGAAGAAGAATTAAACACAGGCTCAGCCTGCCGCCGGGAACCAGAATAGGGCCTGAGGCAATCCCGTGCTTTTGCGGCCAGCTCCCAAAAAAGACAGTTGAAAAATGGAGCTCAGGGGCACTGCAATTCACAAACCTGCAGAGTTATAAATGATAAATCTCATCCACAGATATATTGAGGGAAGGCAACGAAGAGGATTTGAAAGCAAGGCAGAATTGCAGGAAACAGGTTTCAGGAGGTAGATTCGAATCGCCTTTAAAGCACATGAAAAGTGGCAAAACGTCGACAGTGATGCCCTTGGCCAAAAAGGGCGTAAGCGTTTTTTCCTGAATATATTCAGGAAAAAACGCATACGCCCTTTTTGGCCAACCAAGCAACCTGGAAAGGCAAATCAGCGCTACAAAGAAGTCTCGCTTCCCATCGGTCAAAAGGGCCATGCTGCAAAAAGTGACAAAACCAGAAATGCAGTACAGGCCATGGAGAAATGGCAGCCTTGCTACGCTAATGGGCGGGATGTAAATTGCCAAAAGCCACTCTGGAGAAGTGTACGGTGTGTCCTGAAACATCGAAAAAACACAGCTCAGGGAGCATAGGGCACATCCACTCATGGGCGTATAAATTGGGAAAACTAAAAATCAGCAAGACACAGGCACCCCAATGTTTAGGGCTGCTATGTTGACAAGAACCTCCACTTCATGACACCTTAAATATCCCAGGAAAGAGATAAATGGATAAAGAAGTTGTGGTCCTTATGTACAAAGGAATATCCCTCAGACATGAAATCAATGTCATAAGGCTAGTAGAAGC
Organism: Eschrichtius robustus; assembly: GCF_028021215.1. Taxonomy (NCBI): domain Eukaryota; kingdom Metazoa; phylum Chordata; class Mammalia; order Artiodactyla; family Eschrichtiidae; genus Eschrichtius; species Eschrichtius robustus. Next base: position 500,435 of record NW_027175228.1, read on the forward strand.
AAGATGAGTGGATTTAGGTATGACGATTCTAAGTGAAATAAGTCACACAGAAAAAGACACTTATCATAAGCTATCACTTATAGAGGGAATGTAAAAACCGCTACACTTGAACTGAATTACAAAACAGAACAGAGTCACACGTTTAGAAAACACACTATGGCTGCTTAACGGGAAAGGTGAGGTGGGGTGATGCATAAAACAAGGGTTTCAAATTCGCTCAGATACCGTTCCATACACCCAATATGTAATAGACAAGACCTACTCCTTGCTCAGTGAACTGGACTCAACACCCCCTATTCACCGCACAAGAATATATCTGACTAGTAAGAATCGTAAAACCTATGTATTGATATCTCTCTGGAAGTGAGCCAAGTGGGTGTAAAGCCGCATAAACACAGCCGTGAAAAGCAGCTAAACCCCATTATAAAAATAAATTACTTTTAAAAACCCGTAAAACAAAGACAGTGAAAGAGAGAGAAATTCTTACAAAATTTGTTCAGGGGCTGTGATGCAACCTGGATTGACCATATCTAGACCCACACCTGGATGAGACATAAGGGTGGACACTCTTGGGGCTGAGAGGTTGGGTGAGGTTGGGAGAGCAAACTCAGACCCTTTAAAGTAATACTGCGTGGTACCCATCCCATGGGTCCCAAATCTCCAGGTTCAAGGGCATCTTCCTACATCGAAAACATGCATGAGAAACCCAGAAGATGGTACACCGTGTGATTTTGAAAGGTTTCTAAAACGCACCCCATTTCTCATCTCCTTGTGCTAGGGTTCGCCTTTCCAGCTACTTTACTAGCAATCTCCCTACTTGGAGAATCAGCACCTTTAAGCTCCTGTTCCCTACAGGTTGCAATTTGTCCTGAGGATGAACGGGAAGAGGGGCAACCAATGAGAGACTAGATCTAGGTTTTGGTAGAGGCACAGGTCACTCTATTTTCCCATCAGGAAGAAGAATTAACCACAGGCTCAGCCTGCCGCCAGGAACCAGAATAAGGCCTGAGGCAATCTCGGGCTTTTGTGGCCAGCTCCCAAAAAAGCGAGTTGAAAAATGGAGCTCAGGGACACTGCAATTCACAAACTCGCAGAGTTATAAATGATAACTCTCATCCACAGATATATTGAGGGAAGGCAACGAAGAGGATTTGAAAGCAAGGCAGAATTGCAGGAAGCAGATTTCAGGAGGTAGATTCGAATCGCCTTTAAAGCACATGAAAAGCGGCAAAACGTCGACAATGATGCCCTTGGCCAAAAAGGGCGTATGCGTTTTTTCCTGAATATATTCAGGAAAAAACGCATACGCCCTTTTTGGCCAACCAAGCAACCTGGAAAGGCAAATCAGCGCTACAAAGAGGTCTCGCTTCCCATCGGTCAAAAGGGCCATGCTGCAAAAAGTGTCAAAACCAGAAATGCAGGACAGGCCATGGAGAAATGGCAGCCTTGCTACGCTGATGGGCGGGATGTAAATTGCCAACAGCCACTCTAGAGAAGTGTACGGTGTGTCCTGAAACATCGAAAAAACACAGCTTAGGGAGCATAGGGCACGTCCACTCATGGGCGTATAAATTGGGAAAACTAAAAATCAGCAAGACACAGGCACCCCAATGTTTAGGGCTGCTATGTTGACAAGAACCTCCACTTCATGACACCTTAAATATCCCAGGAAAGAGAAAAATGGATAAAGAAGTTGTGGTCCTTATGTACAAAGGAATATCACTCAGACATGAAATCAATGTCATAAGGCTAGTAGAAGCAAGATGAGTGGATTTAGGTATGACGATTCTAAGTGAAATAAGTCACACAGAAAAAGACACTTATCATAAGATATCACTTATAGAGGGAATGTAAAAACCGCTACACTTGAACTGAATTACAAAACAGAACAGAGTCACACGTTTAGAAAACACACTATGGCTGCTTAACGGGAAAGGTGAGGTGGGGTGATGCATAAAACAAGGGTTTCAAATTCGCTCAGATACCGTTCCATACACCCAATATGTAATAGACAAGACCTACTCCTTGCTCAGTGAACTGGACTCAACACCCCCTATTCACCGCACAAGAATATATGTGACTAGTAAGAATCTTAAAACCTATATATTGATATCTGTCTGGAAGTGAGTCAAGTGGGTGTAAAGCCGCATAAACACAGCCGTGAAAAGCAGCTAAACCCCATTATAAAAATAAATTACTTTTAAAAACCCGTAAAACAAAGACAGTGAAAGAGAGAGAAATTCTTACAAAATTCGTTCAGAGGCTGTGATGCAACCTGGATTGACCATATCTAGACCCACAGCTGGATGAGACATAAGGGTGGACACTCTTGGGGCTTAGAGGTTGGGTGAGGTTGGGTGAGCAAACGCAGATCCTTTAAAGTAATACTGTGTGGTACCCATCCCATGGGTCCCAAATCTCCAGGTTCAAGGGCATCTTCCTACATCGAAAACATGCATGAGAAACCCAGAAGATGGTACACCGTGTGATTTTGAAAGGTTTCTAAAACGCACCCAATTTCTCATCTCCTTGTGCTCGGGTTCGCCTTTCCAGCTACTTTACTAGCAATCTCCCTACTTGGAGAATCAGCACCTTTAAGCTCCTGTTCCCTACAGGTTGCAATTTGTCCTGAGGATGAACGGGAAGAGGGGCAACCAATGAGAGACTAGATCTAGGTGTTGGGACAGGCACAGGTCACTCTAATTTCCCATCAGGAAGAAGAATTAAACACAGGCTCAGCCTGCCGCCGGGAACCAGAATAGGGCCTGAGGCAATCCCGTGCTTTTGCGGCCAGCTCCCAAAAAAGACAGTTGAAAAATGGAGCTCAGGGGCACTGCAATTCACAAACCTGCAGAGTTATAAATGATAACTCTCATCCACAGATATATTGAGGGAAGGCAACGAAGAGGATTTGAAAGCAAGGCAGAATTGCAGGAAACAGGTTTCAGGAGGTAGATTCGAATCGCCTTTAAAGCACATGAAAAGTGGCAAAACGTCGACAGTGATGCCCTTGGCCAAAAAGGGCGTAAGCGTTTTTTCCTGAATATATTCAGGAAAAAACGCATACGCCCTTTTTGGCCAACCAAGCAACCTGGAAAGGCAAATCAGCGCTACAAAGAAGTCTCGCTTCCCATCGGTCAAAAGGGCCATGCTGCAAAAAGTGACAAAACCAGAAATGCAGTACAGGCCATGGAGAAATGGCAGCCTTGCTACGCTAATGGGCGGGATGTAAATTGCCAAAAGCCACTCTGGAGAAGTGTACGGTGTGTCCTGAAACATCGAAAAAACACAGCTTAGGGAGCATAGGGCACATCCACTCATGGGCGTATAAATTGGGAAAACTAAAAATCAGCAAGACACAGGCACCCCAATGTTTAGGGCTGCTATGTTGACAAGAACCTCCACTTCATGACACCTTAAATATCCCAGGAAAGAGATAAATGGATAAAGAAGTTGTGGTCCTTATGTACAAAGGAATATCCCTCAGACATGAAATCAATGTCATAAGGCTAGTAGAAGCAAGATGAGTGGATTTAGGTATGACGATTCTAAGTGAAATAAGTCACACAGAAAAAGACACTTATCATAAGCTATCACTTATAGAGGGAATGTAAAAACCGCTACACTTGAACTGAATTACAAAACAGAACAGAGTCACACGTTTAGAAAACACACTATGGCTGCTTAACGGGAAAGGTGAGGTGGGGTGATGCATAAAACAAGGGTTTCAAATTCGCTCAGATACCGTTCCATACACCCAATATGTAATAGACAAGACCTACTCCTTGCTCAGTGAACTGGACTCAACACCCCCTATTCACCGCACAAGAATATATCTGACTAGTAAGAATCGTAAAACCTATGTATTGATATCTCTCTGGAAGTGAGCCAAGTGGGTGTAAAGCCGCATAAACACAGCCGTGAAAAGCAGCTAAACCCCATTATAAAAATAAATTACTTTTAAAAACCCGTAAAACAAAGACAGTGAAAGAGAGAGAAATTCTTACAAAATTTGTTCAGGGGCTGTGATGCAACCTGGATTGACCATATCTAGACCCACACCTGGATGAGACATAAGGGTGGACACTCTTGGGGCTGAGAGGTTGGGTGAGGTTGGGAGAGCAAACTCAGACCCTTTAAAGTAATACTGCGTGGTACCCATCCCATGGGTCCCAAATCTCCAGGTTCAAGGGCATCTTCCTACATCGAAAACATGCATGAGAAACCCAGAAGATGGTACACCGTGTGATTTTGAAAGGTTTCTAAAACGCACCCCATTTCTCATCTCCTTGTGCTAGGGTTCGCCTTTCCAGCTACTTTACTAGCAATCTCCCTACTTGGAGAATCAGCACCTTTAAGCTCCTGTTCCCTACAGGTTGCAATTTGTCCTGAGGATGAACGGGAAGAGGGGCAACCAATGAGAGACTAGATCTAGGTGTTGGTAGAGGCACAGGTCACTCTATTTTCCCATCAGGAAGAAGAATTAACCACAGGCTCAGCCTGCCGCCAGGAACCAGAATAAGGCCTGAGGCAATCTCGGGCTTTTGTGGCCAGCTCCCAAAAAAGCGAGTTGAAAAATGGAGCTCAGGGACACTGCAATTCACAAACCCGCAGAGTTATAAATGATAACTCTCATCCACAGATATATTGAGGGAAGGCAACGAAGAGGATTTGAAAGCAAGGCAGAATTGCAGGAAGCAGATTTCAGGAGGTAGATTCGAATCGCCTTTAAAGCACATGAAAAGCGGCAAAACGTCGACAATGATGCCCTTGGCCAAAAAGGGCGTATGCGTTTTTTCCTGAATATATTCAGGAAAAAACGCATACGCCCTTTTTGGCCAACCCAGCAACCTGGAAAGGCAAATCAGCGCTACAAAGAAGTCTCGCTTCCCATCGGTCAAAAGGGCCATGCTGCAAAAAGTGACAAAACCAGAAATGCAGTACAGGCCATGGAGAAATGGCAGCCTTGCTACGCTAATGGGCGGGATGTAAATTGCCAAAAGCCACTCTGGAGAAGTGTACGGTGTGTCCTGAAACATCGAAAAAACACAGCTCAGGGAGCATAGGGCACATCCACTCATGGGCGTATAAATTGGGAAAACTAAAAATCAGCAAGACACAGGCACCCCAATGTTTAGGGCTGCTATGTTGACAAGAACCTCCACTTCATGACACCTTAAATATCCCAGGAAAGAGATAAATGGATAAAGAAGTTGTGGTCCTTATGTACAAAGGAATATCCCTCAGACATGAAATCAATGTCATAAGGCTAGTAGAAGCAAGATGAGTGGATTTAGGTATGACGATTCTAAGTGAAATAAGTCACACAGAAAAAGACACTTATCATAAGCTATCACTTATAGAGGGAATGTAAAAACCGCTACACTTGAACTGAATTACAAAACAGAACAGAGTCACACGTTTAGAAAACACACTATGGCTGCTTAACGGGAAAGGTGAGGTGGGGTGATGCATAAAACAAGGGTTTCAAATTCGCTCAGATACCGTTCCATACACCCAATATGTAATAGACAAGACCTACTCCTTGCTCAGTGAACTGGACTCAACACCCCCTATTCACCGCACAAGAATATATCTGACTAGTAAGAATCGTAAAACCTATGTATTGATATCTCTCTGGAAGTGAGCCAAGTGGGTGTAAAGCCGCATAAACACAGCCGTGAAAAGCAGCTAAACCCCATTATAAAAATAAATTACTTTTAAAAACCCGTAAAACAAAGACAGTGAAAGAGAGAGAAATTCTTACAAAATTTGTTCAGGGGCTGTGATGCAACCTGGATTGACCATATCTAGACCCACACCTGGATGAGACATAAGGGTGGACACTCTTGGGGCTGAGAGGTTGGGTGAGGTTGGGAGAGCAAACTCAGACCCTTTAAAGTAATACTGCGTGGTACCCATCCCATGGGTCCCAAATCTCCAGGTTCAAGGGCATCTTCCTACATCGAAAACATGCATGAGAAACCCAGAAGATGGTACACCGTGTGATTTTGAAAGGTTTCTAAAACGCACCCCATTTCTCATCTCCTTGTGCTAGGGTTCGCCTTTCCAGCTACTTTACTAGCAATCTCCCTACTTGGAGAATCAGCACCTTTAAGCTCCTGTTCCCTACAGGTTGCAATTTGTCCTGAGGATGAACGGAAGAGGGGCAACCAATGAGAGACTAGATCTAGGTGTTGGTAGAGGCACAGGTCACTCTATTTTCCCATCAGGAAGAAGAATTAACCACAGGCTCAGCCTGCCGCCAGGAACCAGAATAAGGCCTGAGGCAATCTCGGGCTTTTGTGGCCAGCTCCCAAAAAAGCGAGTTGAAAAATGGAGCTCAGGGACACTGCAATTCACAAACCCGCAGAGTTATAAATGATAACTCTCATCCACAGATATATTGAGGGAAGGCAACGAAGAGGATTTGAAAGCAAGGCAGAATTGCAGGAAGCAGATTTCAGGAGGTAGATTCGAATCGCCTTTAAAGCACATGAAAAGCGGCAAAACGTCGACAATGATGCCCTTGGCCAAAAAGGGCGTATGCGTTTTTTCCTGAATATATTCAGGAAAAAACGCATACGCCCTTTTTGGCCAACCCAGCAACCTGGAAAGGCAAATCAGCGCTACAAAGAAGTCTCGCTTCCCATCGGTCAAAAGGGCCATGCTGCAAAAAGTGACAAAACCAGAAATGCAGTACAGGCCATGGAGAAATGGCAGCCTTGCTACGCTAATGGGCGGGATGTAAATTGCCAAAAGCCACTCTGGAGAAGTGTACGGTGTGTCCTGAAACATCGAAAAAACACAGCTCAGGGAGCATAGGGCACATCCACTCATGGGCGTATAAATTGGGAAAACTAAAAATCAGCAAGACACAGGCACCCCAATGTTTAGGGCTGCTATGTTGACAAGAACCTCCACTTCATGACACCTTAAATATCCCAGGAAAGAGATAAATGGATAAAGAAGTTGTGGTCCTTATGTACAAAGGAATATCCCTCAGACATGAAATCAATGTCATAAGGCTAGTAGAAGCAAGATGAGTGGATTTAGGTATGACGATTCTAAGTGAAATAAGTCACACAGAAAAAGACACTTATCATAAGCTATCACTTATAGAGGGAATGTAAAAACCGCTACACTTGAACTGAATTACAAAACAGAACAGAGTCACACGTTTAGAAAACACACTATGGCTGCTTAACGGGAAAGGTGAGGTGGGGTGATGCATAAAACAAGGGTTTCAAATTCGCTCAGATACCGTTCCATACACCCAATATGTAATAGACAAGACCTACTCCTTGCTCAGTGAACTGGACTCAACACCCCCTATTCACCGCACAAGAATATATCTGACTAGTAAGAATCGTAAAACCTATGTATTGATATCTCTCTGGAAGTGAGCCAAGTGGGTGTAAAGCCGCATAAACACAGCCGTGAAAAGCAGCTAAACCCCATTATAAAAATAAATTACTTTTAAAAACCCGTAAAACAAAGACAGTGAAAGAGAGAGAAATTCTTACAAAATTTGTTCAGGGGCTGTGATGCAACCTGGATTGACCATATCTAGACCCACACCTGGATGAGACATAAGGGTGGACACTCTTGGGGCTGAGAGGTTGGGTGAGGTTGGGAGAGCAAACTCAGACCCTTTAAAGTAATACTGCGTGGTACCCATCCCATGGGTCCCAAATCTCCAGGTTCAAGGGCATCTTCCTACATCGAAAACATGCATGAGAAACCCAGAAGATGGTACACCGTGTGATTTTGAAAGGTTTCTAAAACGCACCCCATTTCTCATCTCCTTGTGCTAGGGTTCGCCTTTCCAGCTACTTTACTAGCAATCTCCCTACTTGGAGAATCAGCACCTTTAAGCTCCTGTTCCCTACAGGTTGCAATTTGTCCTGAGGATGAACGGGAAGAGGGGCAACCAATGAGAGACTAGATCTAGGTGTTGGTAGAGGCACAGGTCACTCTATTTTCCCATCAGGAAGAAGAATTAACCACAGGCTCAGCCTGCCGCCAGGAACCAGAATAAGGCCTGAGGCAATCTCGCGCTTTTGTGGCCAGCTCCCAAAAAAGCGAGTTGAAAAATGGAGCTCAGGGACACTGCAATTCACAAACCCGCAGAGTTATAAATGATAACTCTCATCCACAGATATATTGAGGGAAGGCAACGAAGAGGATTTGAAAGCAAGGCAGAATTGCAGGAAGCAGATTTCAGGAGGTAGATTCGAATCGCCTTTAAAGCACATGAAAAGCGGCAAAACGTCGACAATGATGCCCTTGGCCAAAAAGGGCGTATGCGTTTTTTCCTGAATATATTCAGGAAAAAACGCATACGCCCTTTTTGGCCAACCAAGCAACCTGGAAAGGCAAATCAGCGCTACAAAGAGGTCTCGCTTCCCATCGGTCAAAAGGGCCATGCTGCAAAAAGTGTCAAAACCAGAAATGCAGGACAGGCCATGGAGAAATGGCAGCCTTGCTACGCTGATGGGCGGGATGTAAATTGCCAACAGCCACTCTAGAGAAGTGTACGGTGTGTCCTGAAACATCGAAAAAACACAGCTTAGGGAGCATAGGGCACGTCCACTCATGGGCGTATAAATTGGGAAAACTAAAAATCAGCAAGACACAGGCACCCCAATGTTTAGGGCTGCTATGTTGACAAGAACCTCCACTTCATGACACCTTAAATATCCCAGGAAAGAGAAAAATGGATAAAGAAGTTGTGGTCCTTATGTACAAAGGAATATCACTCAGACATGAAATCAATGTCATAAGGCTAGTAGAAGCAAGATGAGTGGATTTAGGTATGACGATTCTAAGTGAAATAAGTCACACAGAAAAAGACACTTATCATAAGATATCACTTATAGAGGGAATGTAAAAACCGCTACACTTGAACTGAATTACAAAACAGAACAGAGTCACACGTTTAGAAAACACACTATGGCTGCTTAACGGGAAAGGTGAGGTGGGGTGATGCATAAAACAAGGGGTTCAAATTCGCTCAGATACCGTTCCATACACCCAATATGTAATAGACAAGACCTACTCCTTGCTCAGTGAACTGGACTCAACACCCCCTATTCACCGCACAAGAATATATGTGACTAGTAAGAATCTTAAAACCTATATATTGATATCTGTCTGGAAGTGAGTCAAGTGGGTGTAAAGCCGCATAAACACAGCCGTGAAAAGCAGCTAAACCCCATTATAAAAATAAATTACTTTTAAAAACCCGTAAAACAAAGACAGTGAAAGAGAGAGAAATTCTTACAAAATTCGTTCAGAGGCTGTGATGCAACCTGGATTGACCATATCTAGACCCACAGCTGGATGAGACATAAGGGTGGACACTCTTGGGGCTTAGAGGTTGGGTGAGGTTGGGTGAGCAAACGCAGATCCTTTAAAGTAATACTGTGTGGTACCCATCCCATGGGTCCCAAATCTCCAGGTTCAAGGGCATCTTCCTACATCGAAAACATGCATGAGAAACCCAGAAGATGGTACACCGTGTGATTTTGAAAGGTTTCTAAAACGCACCCAATTTCTCATCTCCTTGTGCTCGGGTTCGCCTTTCCAGCTACTTTACTAGCAATCTCCCTACTTGGAGAATCAGCACCTTTAAGCTCCTGTTCCCTACAGGGTGCAATTTGTCCTGAGGATGAACGGGAAGAGGGGCAACCAATGAGAGACTAGATCTAGGTGTTGGGACAGGCACAGGTCACTCTAATTTCCCATCAGGAAGAAGAATTAAACACAGGCTCAGCCTGCCGCCGGGAACCAGAATAGGGCCTGAGGCAATCCCGTGCTTTTGCGGCCAGCTCCCAAAAAAGACAGTTGAAAAATGGAGCTCAGGGGCACTGCAATTCACAAACCTGCAGAGTTATAAATGATAACTCTCATCCACAGATATATTGAGGGAAGGCAACGAAGAGGATTTGAAAGCAAGGCAGAATTGCAGGAAACAGGTTTCAGGAGGTAGATTCGAATCGCCTTTAAAGCACATGAAAAGTGGCAAAACGTCGACAGTGATGCCCTTGGCCAAAAAGGGCGTAAGCGTTTTTTCCTGAATATATTCAGGAAAAAACGCATACGCCCTTTTTGGCCAACCAAGCAACCTGGAAAGGCAAATCAGCGCTACAAAGAAGTCTCGCTTCCCATCGGTCAAAAGGGCCATGCTGCAAAAAGTGACAAAACCAGAAATGCAGTACAGGCCATGGAGAAATGGCAGCCTTGCTACGCTAATGGGCGGGATGTAAATTGCCAAAAGCCACTCTGGAGAAGTGTACGGTGTGTCCTGAAACATCGAAAAAACACAGCTTAGGGAGCATAGGGCACATCCACTCATGGGCGTATAAATTGGGAAAACTAAAAATCAGCAAGACACAGGCACCCCAATGTTTAGGGCTGCTATGTTGACAAGAACCTCCACTTCATGACACCTTAAATATCCCAGGAAAGAGATAAATGGATAAAGAAGTTGTGGTCCTTATGTACAAAGGAATATCCCTCAGACATGAAATCAATGTCATAAGGCTAGTAGAAGCAAGATGAGTGGATTTAGGTATGACGATTCTAAGTGAAATAAGTCACACAGAAAAAGACACTTATCATAAGCTATCACTTATAGAGGGAATGTAAAAACCGCTACACTTGAACTGAATTACAAAACAGAACAGAGTCACACGTTTAGAAAACACACTATGGCTGCTTAACGGGAAAGGTGAGGTGGGGTGATGCATAAAACAAGGGTTTCAAATTCGCTCAGATACCGTTCCATACACCCAATATGTAATAGACAAGACCTACTCCTTGCTCAGTGAACTGGACTCAACACCCCCTATTCACCGCACAAGAATATATCTGACTAGTAAGAATCGTAAAACCTATGTATTGATATCTCTCTGGAAGTGAGCCAAGTGGGTGTAAAGCCGCATAAACACAGCCGTGAAAAGCAGCTAAACCCCATTATAAAAATAAATTACTTTTAAAAACCCGTAAAACAAAGACAGTGAAAGAGAGAGAAATTCTTACAAAATTTGTTCAGGGGCTGTGATGCAACCTGGATTGACCATATCTAGATCCACACCTGGATGAGACATAAGGGTGGACACTCTTGGGGCTGAGAGGTTGGGTGAGGTTGGGAGAGCAAACTCAGACCCTTTAAAGTAATACTGCGTGGTACCCATCCCATGGGTCCCAAATCTCCAGGTTCAAGGGCATCTTCCTACATCGAAAACATGCATGAGAAACCCAGAAGATGGTACACCGTGTGATTTTGAAAGGTTTCTAAAACGCACCCAATTTCTCATCTCCTTGTGCTCGGGTTCGCCTTTCCAGCTACTTTACTAGCAATCTCCCTACTTGGAGAATCAGCACCTTTAAGCTCCTGTTCCCTACAGGTTGCAATTTGTCCTGAGGATGAACGGGAAGAGGGGCAACCAATGAGAGACTAGATCTAGGTGTTGGGACAGGCACAGGTCACTCTAATTTCCCATCAGGAAGAAGAATTAAACACAGGCTCAGCCTGCCGCCGGGAACCAGAATAGGGCCTGAGGCAATCCCGTGCTTTTGCGGCCAGCTCCCAAAAAAGACAGTTGAAAAATGGAGCTCAGGGGCACTGCAATTCACAAACCTGCAGAGTTATAAATGATAACTCTCATCCACAGATATATTGAGGGAAGGCAACGAAGAGGATTTGAAAGCAAGGCAGAATTGCAGGAAACAGGTTTCAGGAGGTAGATTCGAATCGCCTTTAAAGCACATGAAAAGTGGCAAAACGTCGACAGTGATGCCCTTGGCCAAAAAGGGCGTAAGCGTTTTTTCCTGAATATATTCAGGAAAAAACGCATACGCCCTTTTTGGCCAACCAAGCAACCTGGAAAGGCAAATCAGCGCTACAAAGAAGTCTCGCTTCCCATCGGTCAAAAGGGCCATGCTGCAAAAAGTGACAAAACCAGAAATGCAGTACAGGCCATGGAGAAATGGCAGCCTTGCTACGCTAATGGGCGGGATGTAAATTGCCAAAAGCCACTCTGGAGAAGTGTACGGTGTGTCCTGAAACATCGAAAAAACACAGCTTAGGGAGCATAGGGCACATCCACTCATGGGCGTATAAATTGGGAAAACTAAAAATCAGCAAGACTCAGGCACCCCAATGTTTAGGGCTGCTATGTTGACAAGAACCTCCACTTCATGACACCTTAAATATCCCAGGAAAGAGATAAATGGATAAAGAAGTTGTGGTCCTTATGTACAAAGGAATATCCCTCAGACATGAAATCAATGTCATAAGGCTAGTAGAAGCAAGATGAGTGGATTTAGGTATGACGATTCTAAGTGAAATAAGTCACACAGAAAAAGACACTTATCATAAGCTATCACTTATAGAGGGAATGTAAAAACCGCTACACTTGAACTGAATTACAAAACAGAACAGAGTCACACGTTTAGAAAACACACTATGGCTGCTTAACGGGAAAGGTGAGGTGGGGTGATGCATAAAACAAGGGTTTCAAATTCGCTCAGATACCGTTCCATACACCCAATATGTAATAGACAAGACCTACTCCTTGCTCAGTGAACTGGACTCAACACCCCCTATTCACCGCACAAGAATATATCTGACTAGTAAGAATCGTAAAACCTATGTATTGATATCTCTCTGGAAGTGAGCCAAGTGGGTGTAAAGCCGCATAAACACAGCCGTGAAAAGCAGCTAAACCCCATTATAAAAATAAATTACTTTTAAAAACCCGTAAAACAAAGACAGTGAAAGAGAGAGAAATTCTTACAAAATTTGTTCAGGGGCTGTGATGCAACCTGGATTGACCATATCTAGATCCACACCTGGATGAGACATAAGGGTGGACACTCTTGGGGCTGAGAGGTTGGGTGAGGTTGGGAGAGCAAACTCAGACCCTTTAAAGTAATACTGCGTGGTACCCATCCCATGGGTCCCAAATCTCCAGGTTCAAGGGCATCTTCCTACATCGAAAACATGCATGAGAAACCCAGAAGATGGTACACCGTGTGATTTTGAAAGGTTTCTAAAACGCACCCAATTTCTCATCTCCTTGTGCTCGGGTTCGCCTTTCCAGCTACTTTACTAGCAATCTCCCTACTTGGAGAATCAGCACCTTTAAGCTCCTGTTCCCTACAGGTTGCAATTTGTCCTGAGGATGAACGGGAAGAGGGGCAACCAATGAGAGACTAGATCTAGGTGTTGGGACAGGCACAGGTCACTCTAATTTCCCATCAGGAAGAAGAATTAAACACAGGCTCAGCCTGCCGCCGGGAACCAGAATAGGGCCTGAGGCAATCCCGTGCTTTTGCGGCCAGCTCCCAAAAAAGACAGTTGAAAAATGGAGCTCAGGGGCACTGCAATTCACAAACCTGCAGAGTTATAAATGATAACTCTCATCCACAGATATATTGAGGGAAGGCAACGAAGAGGATTTGAAAGCAAGGCAGAATTGCAGGAAACAGGTTTCAGGAGGTAGATTCGAATCACCTTTAAAGCACATGAAAAGTGGCAAAACGTCGACAGTGATGCCCTTGGCCAAAAAGGGCGTAAGCGTTTTTTCCTGAATATATTCAGGAAAAAACGCATACGCCCTTTTTGGCCAACCAAGCAACCTGGAAAGGCAAATCAGCGCTACAAAGAAGTCTCGCTTCCCATCGGTCAAAAGGGCCATGCTGCAAAAAGTGACAAAACCAGAAATGCAGTACAGGCCATGGAGAAATGGCAGCCTTGCTACGCTAATGGGCGGGATGTAAATTGCCAAAAGCCACTCTGGAGAAGTGTACGGTGTGTCCTGAAACATCGAAAAAACACAGCTTAGGGAGCATAGGGCACATCCACTCATGGGCGTATAAATTGGGAAAACTAAAAATCAGCAAGACACAGGCACCCCAATGTTTAGGGCTGCTATGTTGACAAGAACCTCCACTTCATGACACCTTAAATATCCCAGGAAAGAGATAAATGGATAAAGAAGTTGTGGTCCTTATGTACAAAGGAATATCCCTCAGACATGAAATCAATGTCATAAGGCTAGTAGAAGCAAGATGAGTGGATTTAGGTATGACGATTCTAAGTGAAATAAGTCACACAGAAAAAGACACTTATCATAAGCTATCACTTATAGAGGGAATGTAAAAACCGCTACACTTGAACTGAATTACAAAACAGAACAGAGTCACACGTTTAGAAAACACACTATGGCTGCTTAACGGGAAAGGTGAGGTGGGGTGATGCATAAAACAAGGGTTTCAAATTCGCTCAGATACCGTTCCATACACCCAATATGTAATAGACAAGACCTACTCCTTGCTCAGTGAACTGGACTCAACACCCCCTATTCACCGCACAAGAATATATCTGACTAGTAAGAATCGTAAAACCTATGTATTGATATCTCTCTGGAAGTGAGCCAAGTGGGTGTAAAGCCGCATAAACACAGCCGTGAAAAGCAGCTAAACCCCATTATAAAAATAAATTACTTTTAAAAACCCGTAAAACAAAGACAGTGAAAGAGAGAGAAATTCTTACAAAATTTGTTCAGGGGCTGTGATGCAACCTGGATTGACCATATCTAGATCCACACCTGGATGAGACATAAGGGTGGACACTCTTGGGGCTGAGAGGTTGGGTGAGGTTGGGAGAGCAAACTCAGACCCTTTAAAGTAATACTGCGTGGTACCCATCCCATGGGTCCCAAATCTCCAGGTTCAAGGGCATCTTCCTACATCGAAAACATGCATGAGAAACCCAGAAGATGGTACACCGTGTGATTTTGAAAGGTTTCTAAAACGCACCCCATTTCTCATCTCCTTGTGCTAGGGTTCGCCTTTCCAGCTACTTTACTAGCAATCTCCCTACTTGGAGAATCAGCACCTTTAAGCTCCTGTTCCCTACAGGTTGCAATTTGTCCTGAGGATGAACGGGAAGAGGGGCAACCAATGAGAGACTAGATCTAGGTGTTGGTAGAGGCACAGGTCACTCTATTTTCCCATCAGGAAGAAGAATTAACCACAGGCTCAGCCTGCCGCCAGGAACCAGAATAAGGCCTGAGGCAATCTCGGGCTTTTGTGGCCAGCTCCCAAAAAAGCGAGTTGAAAAATGGAGCTCAGGGACACTGCAATTCACAAACCCGCAGAGTTATAAATGATAACTCTCATCCACAGATATATTGAGGGAAGGCAACGAAGAGGATTTGAAAGCAAGGCAGAATTGCAGGAAGCAGATTTCAGGAGGTAGATTCGAATCGCCTTTAAAGCACATGAAAAGCGGCAAAACGTCGACAATGATGCCCTTGGCCAAAAAGGGCGTATGCGTTTTTTCCTGAATATATTCAGGAAAAAACGCATACGCCCTTTTTGGCCAACCAAGCAACCTGGAAAGGCAAATCAGCGCTACAAAGAGGTCTCGCTTCCCATCGGTCAAAAGGGCCATGCTGCAAAAAGTGTCAAAACCAGAAATGCAGGACAGGCCATGGAGAAATGGCAGCCTTGCTACGCTGATGGGCGGGATGTAAATTGCCAACAGCCACTCTAGAGAAGTGTACGGTGTGTCCTGAAACATCGAAAAAACACAGCTTAGGGAGCATAGGGCACGTCCACTCATGGGCGTATAAATTGGGAAAACTAAAAATCAGCAAGACACAGGCACCCCAATGTTTAGGGCTGCTATGTTGACAAGAACCTCCACTTCATGACACCTTAAATATCCCAGGAAAGAGAAAAATGGATAAAGAAGTTGTGGTCCTTATGTACAAAGGAATATCACTCAGACATGAAATCAATGTCATAAGGCTAGTAGAAGCAAGATGAGTGGATTTAGGTATGACGATTCTAAGTGAAATAAGTCACACAGAAAAAGACACTTATCATAAGATATCACTTATAGAGGGAATGTAAAAACCGCTACACTTGAACTGAATTACAAAACAGAACAGAGTCACACGTTTAGAAAACACACTATGGCTGCTTAACGGGAAAGGTGAGGTGGGGTGATGCATAAAACAAGGGGTTCAAATTCGCTCAGATACCGTTCCATACACCCAATATGTAATAGACAAGACCTACTCCTTGCTCAGTGAACTGGACTCAACACCCCCTATTCACCGCACAAGAATATATGTGACTAGTAAGAATCTTAAAACCTATATATTGATATCTGTCTGGAAGTGAGTCAAGTGGGTGTAAAGCCGCATAAACACAGCCGTGAAAAGCAGCTAAACCCCATTATAAAAATAAATTACTTTTAAAAACCCGTAAAACAAAGACAGTGAAAGAGAGAGAAATTCTTACAAAATTCGTTCAGAGGCTGTGATGCAACCTGGATTGACCATATCTAGACCCACAGCTGGATGAGACATAAGGGTGGACACTCTTGGGGCTTAGAGGTTGGGTGAGGTTGGGTGAGCAAACGCAGATCCTTTAAAGTAATACTGTGTGGTACCCATCCCATGGGTCCCAAATCTCCAGGTTCAAGGGCATCTTCCTACATCGAAAACATGCATGAGAAACCCAGAAGATGGTACACCGTGTGATTTTGAAAGGTTTCTAAAACGCACCCAATTTCTCATCTCCTTGTGCTCGGGTTCGCCTTTCCAGCTACTTTACTAGCAATCTCCCTACTTGGAGAATCAGCACCTTTAAGCTCCTGTTCCCTACAGGTTGCAATTTGTCCTGAGGATGAACGGGAAGAGGGGCAACCAATGAGAGACTAGATCTAGGTGTTGGGACAGGCACAGGTCACTCTAATTTCCCATCAGGAAGAAGAATTAAACACAGGCTCAGCCTGCCGCCGGGAACCAGAATAGGGCCTGAGGCAATCCCGTGCTTTTGCGGCCAGCTCCCAAAAAAGACAGTTGAAAAATGGAGCTCAGGGGCACTGCAATTCACAAACCTGCAGAGTTATAAATGATAACTCTCATCCACAGATATATTGAGGGAAGGCAACGAAGAGGATTTGAAAGCAAGGCAGAATTGCAGGAAACAGGTTTCAGGAGGTAGATTCGAATCGCCTTTAAAGCACATGAAAAGTGGCAAAACGTCGACAGTGATGCCCTTGGCCAAAAAGGGCGTAAGCGTTTTTTCCTGAATATATTCAGGAAAAAACGCATACGCCCTTTTTGGCCAACCAAGCAACCTGGAAAGGCAAATCAGCGCTACAAAGAAGTCTCGCTTCCCATCGGTCAAAAGGGCCATGCTGCAAAAAGTGACAAAACCAGAAATGCAGTACAGGCCATGGAGAAATGGCAGCCTTGCTACGCTAATGGGCGGGATGTAAATTGCCAAAAGCCACTCTGGAGAAGTGTACGGTGTGTCCTGAAACATCGAAAAAACACAGCTTAGGGAGCATAGGGCACATCCACTCATGGGCGTATAAATTGGGAAAACTAAAAATCAGCAAGACACAGGCACCCCAATGTTTAGGGCTGCTATGTTGACAAGAACCTCCACTTCATGACACCTTAAATATCCCAGGAAAGAGATAAATGGATAAAGAAGTTGTGGTCCTTATGTACAAAGGAATATCCCTCAGACATGAAATCAATGTCATAAGGCTAGTAGAAGCAAGATGAGTGGATTTAGGTATGACGATTCTAAGTGAAATAAGTCACACAGAAAAAGACACTTATCATAAGCTATCACTTATAGAGGGAATGTAAAAACCGCTACACTTGAACTGAATTACAAAACAGAACAGAGTCACACGTTTAGAAAACACACTATGGCTGCTTAACGGGAAAGGTGAGGTGGGGTGATGCATAAAACAAGGGTTTCAAATTCGCTCAGATACCGTTCCATACACCCAATATGTAATAGACAAGACCTACTCCTTGCTCAGTGAACTGGACTCAACACCCCCTATTCACCGCACAAGAATATATCTGACTAGTAAGAATCGTAAAACCTATGTATTGATATCTCTCTGGAAGTGAGCCAAGTGGGTGTAAAGCCGCATAAACACAGCCGTGAAAAGCAGCTAAACCCCATTATAAAAATAAATTACTTTTAAAAACCCGTAAAACAAAGACAGTGAAAGAGAGAGAAATTCTTACAAAATTTGTTCAGGGGCTGTGATGCAACCTGGATTGACCATATCTAGACCCACACCTGGATGAGACATAAGGGTGGACACTCTTGGGGCTGAGAGGTTGGGTGAGGTTGGGAGAGCAAACTCAGACCCTTTAAAGTAATACTGCGTGGTACCCATCCCATGGGTCCCAAATCTCCAGGTTCAAGGGCATCTTCCTACATCGAAAACATGCATGAGAAACCCAGAAGATGGTACACCGTGTGATTTTGAAAGGTTTCTAAAACGCACCCCATTTCTCATCTCCTTGTGCTAGGGTTCGCCTTTCCAGCTACTTTACTAGCAATCTCCCTACTTGGAGAATCAGCACCTTTAAGCTCCTGTTCCCTACAGGTTGCAATTTGTCCTGAGGATGAACGGGAAGAGGGGCAACCAATGAGAGACTAGATCTAGGTGTTGGTAGAGGCACAGGTCACTCTATTTTCCCATCAGGAAGAAGAATTAACCACAGGCTCAGCCTGCCGCCAGGAACCAGAATAAGGCCTGAGGCAATCTCGCGCTTTTGTGGCCAGCTCCCAAAAAAGCGAGTTGAAAAATGGAGCTCAGGGACACTGCAATTCACAAACCCGCAGAGTTATAAATGATAACTCTCATCCACAGATATATTGAGGGAAGGCAACGAAGAGGATTTGAAAGCAAGGCAGAATTGCAGGAAGCAGATTTCAGGAGGTAGATTCGAATCGCCTTTAAAGCACATGAAAAGCGGCAAAACGTCGACAATGATGCCCTTGGCCAAAAAGGGCGTATGCGTTTTTTCCTGAATATATTCAGGAAAAAACGCATACGCCCTTTTTGGCCAACCAAGCAACCTGGAAAGGCAAATCAGCGCTACAAAGAGGTCTCGCTTCCCATCGGTCAAAAGGGCCATGCTGCAAAAAGTGTCAAAACCAGAAATGCAGGACAGGCCATGGAGAAATGGCAGCCTTGCTACGCTGATGGGCGGGATGTAAATTGCCAACAGCCACTCTAGAGAAGTGTACGGTGTGTCCTGAAACATCGAAAAAACACAGCTTAGGGAGCATAGGGCACGTCCACTCATGGGCGTATAAATTGGGAAAACTAAAAATCAGCAAGACACAGGCACCCCAATGTTTAGGGCTGCTATGTTGACAAGAACCTCCACTTCATGACACCTTAAATATCCCAGGAAAGAGAAAAATGGATAAAGAAGTTGTGGTCCTTATGTACAAAGGAATATCACTCAGACATGAAATCAATGTCATAAGGCTAGTAGAAGCAAGATGAGTGGATTTAGGTATGACGATTCTAAGTGAAATAAGTCACACAGAAAAAGACACTTATCATAAGATATCACTTATAGAGGGAATGTAAAAACCGCTACACTTGAACTGAATTACAAAACAGAACAGAGTCACACGTTTAGAAAACACACTATGGCTGCTTAACGGGAAAGGTGAGGTGGGGTGATGCATAAAACAAGGGGTTCAAATTCGCTCAGATACCGTTCCATACACCCAATATGTAATAGACAAGACCTACTCCTTGCTCAGTGAACTGGACTCAACACCCCCTATTCACCGCACAAGAATATATGTGACTAGTAAGAATCTTAAAACCTATATATTGATATCTGTCTGGAAGTGAGTCAAGTGGGTGTAAAGCCGCATAAACACAGCCGTGAAAAGCAGCTAAACCCCATTATAAAAATAAATTACTTTTAAAAACCCGTAAAACAAAGACAGTGAAAGAGAGAGAAATTCTTACAAAATTCGTTCAGAGGCTGTGATGCAACCTGGATTGACCATATCTAGACCCACAGCTGGATGAGACATAAGGGTGGACACTCTTGCGGCTTAGAGGTTGGGTGAGGTTGGGTGAGCAAACGCAGACCCTTTAAAGTAATACTGTGTGGTACCCATCCCATGGGTCCCAAATCTCCAGGTTCAAGGGCATCTTCCTACATCGAAAACATGCATTAGAAACCCAGAAGATGGTGCACCGTGTGATTTTGAAAGGTTTCTAAAACGCACCCAATTTCTCATCTCCTTGTGCTCGGGTTCGCCTTTCCAGCTACTTTACTAGCAATCTCCCTACTTGGAGAATCAGCACCTTTAAGCTCCTGTTCCCTACAGGTTGCAATTTGTCCTGAGGATGAACGGGAAGAGGGGCAACCAATGAGAGACTAGATCTAGGTGTTGGGACAGGCACAGGTCACTCTATTTTCCCATCAGGAAGAAGAATTAACCACAGGCTCTGCCTGCCTCCAGGAACCAGAATAGGGCCTGAGGCAATCCCGCGCTTTTGCGGCCAGCTCCCAAAAAAGCGAGTTGAAAAATGGAGCTCAGGGACACTGCAATTCACAAACCCGCAGAGTTATAAATGATAACTCTCATCCACAGATATATTGAGGGAAGGCAACGAAGAGGATTTGAAAGCAAGGCAGAATTGCAGGAAAGAGATTTCAGGAGGTAGATTCGAATGGCCTTTAAAGCACATGAAAAGCGGCAAAACGTCGACAATGATGCCCTTGGCCAAAAAGGGCGTATGCGTTTTTTCCTGAATATATTCAGGAAAAAACGCATACGCCCTTTTTGGCCAACCAAGCAACCTGGAAAGGCAAATCAGCGCTACAAAGAAGTCTCGCTTCCCATCGGTCAAAAGGGCCATGCTGCAAAAAGTGTCAAAACCAGAAATGCAGTACAGGCCATGGAGAAATGGCAGCCTTGCTACGCTGATGGGCGGGATGTAAATTGCCAAAAGCCACTCTGGAGAAGTGTACGGTGTGTCCTGAAACATCGAAAAAACACAGCTTAGGGAGCATAGGGCACGTCCACTCATGGGCGTATAAATTGGGAAAACTAAAAATCAGCAAGACACAGGCACCCCAATGTTTAGGGCTGCTATGTTGACAAGAACCTCCACTTCATGACACCTTAAATATCCCAGGAAAGAGAAAAATGGATAAAGAAGTTGTGGTCCTTATGTACAATGGAATATCACTCAGACATGAAATCAATGTCATAAGGCTAGTAGAAGCAAGATGAGTGGATTTAGGTATGACGATTCTAAGTGAAATAAGTCACACAGAAAAAGACACTTATCATAAGATATCACTTATATAGGGAATGTAAAAACCGCTACACTTGAACTGAATTACAAAACAGAACAGAGTCACACGTTTAGAAAACACACTATGGCTGCTTAACGGGAAAGGTGAGGTGGGGTGATGCATAAAACAAGGGTTTCAAATTCGCTCAGATACTGTTCCATACACCCAATATGTAATAGACAAGACCTACTCCTTGCTCAGTGAACTGGACTCAACACCCCCTATTCACCGCACAAGAATATATGTGACTAGTAAGAATCGTAAAACCTATGTATTGATATCTCTCTGGAAGTGAGTCAAGTGGGTGTAAAGCCGCATAAACACAGCCGTGAAAAGCAGCTAAACCCCATTATAAAAATAAATTACTTTTAAAAACCCGTAAAACAAAGACAGTGAAAGAGAGAGAAATTCTTACAAAATTCGTTCAGGGGCTGTGATGCAACCTGGATTGACCATATCTAGACCCACAGCTGGATGAGACATAAGGGTGGACACTCTTGGGGCTGAGAGGTTGGGTGAGGTTGGGAGAGCAAACTCAGACCCTTTAAAGTAATACTGCGTGGTACCCATCCCATGGGTCCCAAATCTCCAGGTTCAAGGGCATCTTCCTACATCGAAAACATGCATGAGAAACCCAGAAGATGGTACACCGTGTGATTTTGAAAGGTTTCTAAAACGCACCCCATTTCTCATCTCCTTGTGCTAGGGTTCGCCTTTCCAGCTACTTTACTAGCAATCTCCCTACTTGGAGAATCAGCACCTTTAAGCTTCTGTTCCCTACAGGTTGCAATTTGTCCTGAGGATGAACGGGAAGAGGGGCAACCAATGAGAGACTAGATCTAGGTGTTGGTAGAGGCACAGGTCACTCTATTTTCCCATCAGGAAGAAGAATTAACCACAGGCTCAGCCTGCCGCCAGGAACCAGAATAAGGCCTGAGGCAATCTCGCGCTTTTGTGGCCAGCTCCCAAAAAAGCGAGTTGAAAAATGGAGCTCAGGGACACTGCAATTCACAAACCCGCAGAGTTATAAATGATAACTCTCATCCACAGATATATTGAGGGAAGGCAACGAAGAGGATTTGAAAGCAAGGCCGAATTGCAGGAAGCAGATTTCAGGAGGTAGATTCGAATCGCCTTTAAAGCACATGAAAAGCGGCAAAACGTCGACAATGATGCCCTTGGCCAAAAAGGGCGTATGCGTTTTTTCCTGAATATATTCAGGAAAAAACGCATACGCCCTTTTTGGCCAACCAAGCAACCTGGAAAGGCAAATCAGCGCTACAAAGAGGTCTCGCTTCCCATCGGTCAAAAGGGCCATGCTGCAAAAAGTGTCAAAACCAGAAATGCAGGACAGGCCATGGAGAAATGGCAGCCTTGCTACGCTGATGGGCGGGATGTAAATTGCCAACAGCCACTCTAGAGAAGTGTACGGTGTGTCCTGAAACATCGAAAAAACACAGCTTAGGGAGCATAGGGCACATCCACTCATGGGCGTATAAATTGGGAAAACTAAAAATCAGCAAGACACAGGCACCCCAATGTTTAGGGCTGCTATGTTGACAAGAACCTCCACTTCATGACACCTTAAATATCCCAGGAAAGAGATAAATGGATAAAGAAGTTGTGGTCCTTATGTACAAAGGAATATCACTCAGACATGAAATCAATGTCATAAGGCTAGTAGAAGCAAGATGAGTGGATTTAGGTATGACGATTCTAAGTGAAATAAGTCACACAGAAAAAGACACTTATCATAAGCTATCACTTATAGAGGGAATGTAAAAACCGCTACACTTGAACTGAATTACAAAACAGAACAGAGTCACACGTTTAGAAAACACACTATGGCTGCTTAACGGGAAAGGTGAGGTGGGGTGATGCATAAAACAAGGGTTTCAAATTCGCTCAGATACCGTTCCATACACCCAATATGTAATAGACAAGACCTACTCCTTGCTCAGTGAACTGGACTCAACACCCCCTATTCACCGCACAAGAATATATCTGACTAGTAAGAATCGTAAAACCTATGTATTGATATCTCTCTGGAAGTGAGCCAAGTGGGTGTAAAGCCGCATAAACACAGCCGTGAAAAGCAGCTAAACCCCATTATAAAAATAAATTACTTTTAAAAACCCGTAAAACAAAGACAGTGAAAGAGAGAGAAATTCTTACAAAATTTGTTCAGGGGCTGTGATGCAACCTGGATTGACCATATCTAGACCCACACCTGGATGAGACATAAGGGTGGACACTCTTGGGGCTGAGAGGTTGGGTGAGGTTGGGAGAGCAAACTCAGACCCTTTAAAGTAATACTGCGTGGTACCCATCCCATGGGTCCCAAATCTCCAGGTTCAAGGGCATCTTCCTACATCGAAAACATGCATGAGAAACCCAGAAGATGGTACACCGTGTGATTTTGAAAGGTTTCTAAAACGCACCCCATTTCTCATCTCCTTGTGCTAGGGTTCGCCTTTCCAGCTACTTTACTAGCAATCTCCCTACTTGGAGAATCAGCACCTTTAAGCTCCTGTTCCCTACAGGTTGCAATTTGTCCTGAGGATGAACGGGAAGAGGGGCAACCAATGAGAGACTAGATCTAGGTGTTGGTAGAGGCACAGGTCACTCTATTTTCCCATCAGGAAGAAGAATTAACCACAGGCTCAGCCTGCCGCCAGGAACCAGAATAAGGCCTGAGGCAATCTCGGGCTTTTGTGGCCAGCTCCCAAAAAAGCGAGTTGAAAAATGGAGCTCAGGGACACTGCAATTCACAAACCCGCAGAGTTATAAATGATAACTCTCATCCACAGATATATTGAGGGAAGGCAACGAAGAGGATTTGAAAGCAAGGCAGAATTGCAGGAAGCAGATTTCAGGAGGTAGATTCGAATCGCCTTTAAAGCACATGAAAAGCGGCAAAACGTCGACAATGATGCCCTTGGCCAAAAAGGGCGTATGCGTTTTTTCCTGAATATATTCAGGAAAAAACGCATACGCCCTTTTTGGCCAACCAAGCAACCTGGAAAGGCAAATCAGCGCTACAAAGAGGTCTCGCTTCCCATCGGTCAAAAGGGCCATGCTGCAAAAAGTGTCAAAACCAGAAATGCAGGACAGGCCATGGAGAAATGGCAGCCTTGCTACGCTGATGGGCGGGATGTAAATTGCCAACAGCCACTCTAGAGAAGTGTACGGTGTGTCCTGAAACATCGAAAAAACACAGCTTAGGGAGCATAGGGCACGTCCACTCATGGGCGTATAAATTGGGAAAACTAAAAATCAGCAAGACACAGGCACCCCAATGTTTAGGGCTGCTATGTTGACAAGAACCTCCACTTCATGACACCTTAAATATCCCAGGAAAGAGAAAAATGGATAAAGAAGTTGTGGTCCTTATGTACAAAGGAATATCACTCAGACATGAAATCAATGTCATAAGGCTAGTAGAAGCAAGATGAGTGGATTTAGGTATGACGATTCTAAGTGAAATAAGTCACACAGAAAAAGACACTTATCATAAGATATCACTTATAGAGGGAATGTAAAAACCGCTACACTTGAACTGAATTACAAAACAGAACAGAGTCACACGTTTAGAAAACACACTATGGCTGCTTAACGGGAAAGGTGAGGTGGGGTGATGCATAAAACAAGGGGTTCAAATTCGCTCAGATACCGTTCCATACACCCAATATGTAATAGACAAGACCTACTCCTTGCTCAGTGAACTGGACTCAACACCCCCTATTCACCGCACAAGAATATATGTGACCAGTAAGAATCTTAAAACCTATATATTGATATCTGTCTGGAAGTGAGTCAAGTGGGTGTAAAGCCGCATAAACACAGCCGTGAAAAGCAGCTAAACCCCATTATAAAAATAAATTACTTTTAAAAACCCGTAAAACAAAGACAGTGAAAGAGAGAGAAATTCTTACAAAATTCGTTCAGAGGCTGTGATGCAACCTGGATTGACCATATCTAGACCCACAGCTGGATGAGACATAAGGGTGGACACTCTTGGGGCTTAGAGGTTGGGTGAGGTTGGGTGAGCAAACGCAGATCCTTTAAAGTAATACTGTGTGGTACCCATCCCATGGGTCCCAAATCTCCAGGTTCAAGGGCATCTTCCTACATCGAAAACATGCATGAGAAACCCAGAAGATGGTACACCGTGTGATTTTGAAAGGTTTCTAAAACGCACCCAATTTCTCATCTCCTTGTGCTCGGGTTCGCCTTTCCAGCTACTTTACTAGCAATCTCCCTACTTGGAGAATCAGCACCTTTAAGCTCCTGTTCCCTACAGGTTGCAATTTGTCCTGAGGATGAACGGGAAGAGGGGCAACCAATGAGAGACTAGATCTAGGTGTTGGGACAGGCACAGGTCACTCTAATTTCCCATCAGGAAGAAGAATTAAACACAGGCTCAGCCTGCCGCCGGGAACCAGAATAGGGCCTGAGGCAATCCCGTGCTTTTGCGGCCAGCTCCCAAAAAAGACAGTTGAAAAATGGAGCTCAGGGGCACTGCAATTCACAAACCTGCAGAGTTATAAATGATAACTCTCATCCACAGATATATTGAGGGAAGGCAACGAAGAGGATTTGAAAGCAAGGCAGAATTGCAGGAAACAGGTTTCAGGAGGTAGATTCGAATCGCCTTTAAAGCACATGAAAAGTGGCAAAACGTCGACAGTGATGCCCTTGGCCAAAAAGGGCGTAAGCGTTTTTTCCTGAATATATTCAGGAAAAAACGCATACGCCCTTTTTGGCCAACCAAGCAACCTGGAAAGGCAAATCAGCGCTACAAAGAAGTCTCGCTTCCCATCGGTCAAAAGGGCCATGCTGCAAAAAGTGTCAAAACCAGAAATGCAGTACAGGCCATGGAGAAATGGCAGCCTTGCTACGCTGATGGGCGGGATGTAAATTGCCAAAAGCCACTCTGGAGAAGTGTACGGTGTGTCCTGAAACATCGAAAAAACACAGCTTAGGGAGCATAGGGCACGTCCACTCATGGGCGTATAAATTGGGAAAACTAAAAATCAGCAAGACACAGGCACCCCAATGTTTAGGGCTGCTATGTTGACAAGAACCTCCACTTCATGACACCTTAAATATCCCAGGAAAGAGAAAAATGGATAAAGAAGTTGTGGTCCTTATGTACAAAGGAATATCACTCAGACATGAAATCAATGTCATAAGGCTAGTAGAAGCAAGATGAGTGGATTTAGGTATGACGATTCTAAGTGAAATAAGTCACACAGAAAAAGACACTTATCATAAGATATCACTTATAGAGGGAATGTAAAAACCGCTACACTTGAACTGAATTACAAAACAGAACAGAGTCACACGTTTAGAAAACACACTATGGCTGCTTAACGGGAAAGATGAGGTGGGGTGATGCATAAAACAAGGGTTTCAAATTCGCTCAGATACTGTTCCATACACCCAATATGTAATAGACAAGATCTACTCCTTGCTCAGTGAACTGGACTCAACACCCCCTATTCACCGCACTAGAATATATGTGACTAGTAAGAATCGTAAAACCTATGTATTGATATCTCTCTGGAAGTGAGTCAAGTGGGTGTAAAGCCGCATAAACACAGCCGTGAAAAGCAGCTAAACCCCATTATAAAAATAAATTACTTTTAAAAACCCGTAAAACAAAGACAGTGAAAGAGAGAGAAATTCTTACAAAATTCGTTCAGGGGCTGTGATGCAACCTGGATTGACCATATCTAGACCCACACCTGGATGAGACATAAGGGTGGACACTCTTGGGGCTGAGAGGTTGGGTGAGGTTGGGAGAGCAAACTCAGACCCTTTAAAGTAATACTGCGTGGTACCCATCCCATGGGTCCCAAATCTCCAGGTTCAAGGGCATCTTCCTACATCGAAAACATGCATGAGAAACCCAGAAGATGGTACACCGTGTGATTTTGAAAGGTTTCTAAAACGCACCCCATTTCTCATCTCCTTGTGCTAGGGTTCGCCTTTCCAGCTACTTTACTAGCAATCTCCCTACTTGGAGAATCAGCACCTTTAAGCTTCTGTTCCCTACAGGTTGCAATTTGTCCTGAGGATGAACGGGAAGAGGGGCAAACAATGAGAGACTAGATCTAGGTGTTGGTAGAGGCACAGGTCACTCTATTTTCCCATCAGGAAGAAGAATTAACCACAGGCTCAGCCTGCCGCCAGGAACCAGAATAAGGCCTGAGGCAATCTCGCGCTTTTGTGGCCAGCTCCCAAAAAAGCGAGTTGAAAAATGGAGCTCAGGGACACTGCAATTCACAAACCCGCAGAGTTATAAATGATAACTCTCATCCACAGATATATTGAGGGAAGGCAACGAAGAGGATTTGAAAGCAAGGCAGAATTGCAGGAAGCAGATTTCAGGAGGTAGATTCGAATCGCCTTTAAAGCACATGAAAAGCGGCAAAACGTCGACAATGATGCCCTTGGCCAAAAAGGGCGTATGGGTTTTTTCCTGAATATATTCAGGAAAAAACGCATACGCCCTTTTTGGCCAACCAAGCAACCTGGAAAGGCAAATCAGCGCTACAAAGAGGTCTCGCTTCCCATCGGTCAAAAGGGCCATGCTGCAAAAAGTGTCAAAACCAGAAATGCAGGACAGGCCATGGAGAAATGGCAGCCTTGCTACGCTGATGGGCGGGATGTAAATTGCCAACAGCCACTCTAGAGAAGTGTACGGTGTGTCCTGAAACATCGAAAAAACACAGCTTAGGGAGCATAGGGCACGTCCACTCATGGGCGTATAAATTGGGAAAACTAAAAATCAGCAAGACAGAGGCACCCCAATGTTTAGGGCTGCTATGTTGACAAGAACCTCCACTTCATGACACCTTAAATATCCCAGGAAAGAGAAAAATGGATAAAGAAGTTGTGGTCCTTATGTACAAAGGAATATCACTCAGACATGAAATCAATGTCATAAGGCTAGTAGAAGCAAGATGAGTGGATTTAGGTATGACGATTCTAAGTGAAATAAGTCACACAGAAAAAGACACTTATCATAAGATATCACTTATAGAGGGAATGTAAAAACCGCTACACTTGAACTGAATTACAAAACAGAACAGAGTCACACGTTTAGAAAACACACTATGGCTGCTTAACGGGAAAGGTGAGGTGGGGTGATGCATAAAACAAGGGTTTCAAATTCGCTCAGATACCGTTCCATACACCCAATATGTAATAGACAAGACCTACTCCTTGCTCAGTGAACTGGACTCAACACCCCCTATTCACCGCACAAGAATATATGTGACTAGTAAGAATCTTAAAACCTATATATTGATATCTGTCTGGAAGTGAGTCAAGTGGGTGTAAAGCCGCATAAACACAGCCGTGAAAAGCAGCTAAACCCCATTATAAAAATAAATTACTTTTAAAAACCCGTAAAACAAAGACAGTGAAAGAGAGAGAAATTCTTACAAAATTCGTTCAGAGGCTGTGATGCAACCTGGATTGACCATATCTAGACCCACAGCTGGATGAGACATAAGGGTGGACACTCTTGGGGCTTAGAGGTTGGGTGAGGTTGGGTGAGCAAATGCAGATCCTTTAAAGTAATACTGTGTGGTACCCATCCCATGGGTCCCAAATCTCCAGGTTCAAGGGCATCTTCCTACATCGAAAACATGCATGAGAAACCCAGAAGATGGTACACCGTGTGATTTTGAAAGGTTTCTAAAACGCACCCAATTTCTCATCTCCTTGTGCTCGGGTTCGCCTTTCCAGCTACTTTACTAGCAATCTCCCTACTTGGAGAATCAGCACCTTTAAGCTCCTGTTCCCTACAGGTTGCAATTTGTCCTGAGGATGAACGGGAAGAGGGGCAACCAATGAGAGACTAGATCTAGGTGTTGGGACAGGCACAGGTCACTCTAATTTCCCATCAGGAAGAAGAATTAAACACAGGCTCAGCCTGCCGCCGGGAACCAGAATAGGGCCTGAGGCAATCCCGTGCTTTTGCGGCCAGCTCCCAAAAAAGACAGTTGAAAAATGGAGCTCAGGGGCACTGCAATTCACAAACCTGCAGAGTTATAAATGATAAATCTCATCCACAGATATATTGAGGGAAGGCAACGAAGAGGATTTGAAAGCAAGGCAGAATTGCAGGAAACATGTTTCAGGAGGTAGATTCGAATCGCCTTTAAAGCACATGAAAAGTGGCAAAACGTCGACAGTGATGCCCTTGGCCAAAAAGGGCGTAAGCGTTTTTTCCTGAATATATTCAGGAAAAAACGCATACGCCCTTTTTGGCCAACCAAGCAACCTGGAAAGGCAAATCAGCGCTACAAAGAAGTCTCGCTTCCCATCGGTCAAAAGGGCCATGCTGCAAAAAGTGACAAAACCAGAAATGCAGTACAGGCCATGGAGAAATGGCAGCCTTGCTACGCTAATGGGCGGGATGTAAATTGCCAAAAGCCACTCTGGAGAAGTGTACGGTGTGTCCTGAAACATCGAAAAAACACAGCTTAGGGAGCATAGGGCACATCCACTCATGGGCGTATAAATTGGGAAAACTAAAAATCAGCAAGACACAGGCACCCCAATGTTTAGGGCTGCTATGTTGACAAGAACCTCCACTTCATGACACCTTAAATATCCCAGGAAAGAGATAAATGGATAAAGAAGTTGTGGTCCTTATGTACAAAGGAATATCCCTCAGACATGAAATCAATGTCATAAGGCTAGTAGAAGCAAGATGAGTGGATTTAGGTATGACGATTCTAAGTGAAATAAGTCACACAGAAAAAGACACTTATCATAAGCTATCACTTATAGAGGGAATGTAAAAACCGCTACACTTGAACTGAATTACAAAACAGAACAGAGTCACACGTTTAGAAAACACACTATGGCTGCTTAACGGGAAAGGTGAGGTGGGGTGATGCATAAAACAAGGGTTTCAAATTCGCTCAGATACCGTTCCATACACCCAATATGTAATAGACAAGACCTACTCCTTGCTCAGTGAACTGGACTCAACACCCCCTATTCACCGCACAAGAATATATCTGACTAGTAAGAATCGTAAAACCTATGTATTGATATCTCTCTGGAAGTGAGCCAAGTGGGTGTAAAGCCGCATAAACACAGCCGTGAAAAGCAGCTAAACCCCATTATAAAAATAAATTACTTTTAAAAACCCGTAAAACAAAGACAGTGAAAGAGAGAGAAATTCTTACAAAATTTGTTCAGGGGCTGTGATGCAACCTGGATTGACCATATCTAGACCCACACCTGGATGAGACATAAGGGTGGACACTCTTGGGGCTGAGAGGTTGGGTGAGGTTGGGAGAGCAAACTCAGACCCTTTAAAGTAATACTGCGTGGTACCCATCCCATGGGTCCCAAATCTCCAGGTTCAAGGGCATCTTCCTACATCGAAAACATGCATGAGAAACCCAGAAGATGGTACACCGTGTGATTTTGAAAGGTTTCTAAAACGCACCCCATTTCTCATCTCCTTGTGCTAGGGTTCGCCTTTCCAGCTACTTTACTAGCAATCTCCCTACTTGGAGAATCAGCACCTTTAAGCTCCTGTTCCCTACAGGTTGCAATTTGTCCTGAGGATGAACGGGAAGAGGGGCAACCAATGAGAGACTAGATCTAGGTTTTGGTAGAGGCACAGGTCACTCTATTTTCCCATCAGGAAGAAGAATTAACCACAGGCTCAGCCTGCCGCCAGGAACCAGAATAAGGCCTGAGGCAATCTCGGGCTTTTGTGGCCAGCTCCCAAAAAAGCGAGTTGAAAAATGGAGCTCAGGGACACTGCAATTCACAAACTCGCAGAGTTATAAATGATAACTCTCATCCACAGATATATTGAGGGAAGGCAACGAAGAGGATTTGAAAGCAAGGCAGAATTGCAGGAAGCAGATTTCAGGAGGTAGATTCGAATCGCCTTTAAAGCACATGAAAAGCGGCAAAACGTCGACAATGATGCCCTTGGCCAAAAAGGGCGTATGCGTTTTTTCCTGAATATATTCAGGAAAAAACGCATACGCCCTTTTTGGCCAACCAAGCAACCTGGAAAGGCAAATCAGCGCTACAAAGAGGTCTCGCTTCCCATCGGTCAAAAGGGCCATGCTGCAAAAAGTGTCAAAACCAGAAATGCAGGACAGGCCATGGAGAAATGGCAGCCTTGCTACGCTGATGGGCGGGATGTAAATTGCCAACTGCCACTCTAGAGAAGTGTACGGTGTGTCCTGAAACATCGAAAAAACACAGCTTAGGGAGCATAGGGCACGTCCACTCATGGGCGTATAAATTGGGAAAACTAAAAATCAGCAAGACACAGGCACCCCAATGTTTAGGGCTGCTATGTTGACAAGAACCTCCACTTCATGACACCTTAAATATCCCAGGAAAGAGTAAAATGGATAAAGAAGTTGTGGTCCTTATGTACAAAGGAATATCACTCAGACATGAAATCAATGTCATAAGGCTAGTAGAAGCAAGATGAGTGGATTTAGGTATGACGATTCTAAGTGAAATAAGTCACACAGAAAAAGACACTTATCATAAGATATCACTTATAGAGGGAATGTAAAAACCGCTACACTTGAACTGAATTACAAAACAGAACAGAGTCACACGTTTAGAAAACACACTATGGCTGCTTAACGGGAAAGGTGAGGTGGGGTGATGCATAAAACAAGGGTTTCAAATTCGCTCAGATACCGTTCCATACACCCAATATGTAATAGACAAGACCTACTCCTTGCTCAGTGAACTGGACTCAACACCCCCTATTCACCGCACAAGAATATATGTGACTAGTAAGAATCTTAAAACCTATATATTGATATCTGTCTGGAAGTGAGTCAAGTGGGTGTAAAGCCGCATAAACACAGCCGTGAAAAGCAGCTAAACCCCATTATAAAAATAAATTACTTTTAAAAACCCGTAAAACAAAGACAGTGAAAGAGAGAGAAATTCTTACAAAATTCGTTCAGAGGCTGTGATGCAACCTGGATTGACCATATCTAGACCCACAGCTGGATGAGACATAAGGGTGGACACTCTTGGGGCTTAGAGGTTGGGTGAGGTTGGGTGAGCAAACGCAGATCCTTTAAAGTAATACTGTGTGGTACCCATCCCATGGGTCCCAAATCTCCAGGTTCAAGGGCATCTTCCTACATCGAAAACATGCATGAGAAACCCAGAAGATGGTACACCGTGTGATTTTGAAAGGTTTCTAAAACGCACCCAATTTCTCATCTCCTTGTGCTCGGGTTCGCCTTTCCAGCTACTTTACTAGCAATCTCCCTACTTGGAGAATCAGCACCTTTAAGCTCCTGTTCCCTACAGGTTGCAATTTGTCCTGAGGATGAACGGGAAGAGGGGCAACCAATGAGAGACTAGATCTAGGTGTTGGGACAGGCACAGGTCACTCTAATTTCCCATCAGGAAGAAGAATTAAACACAGGCTCAGCCTGCCGCCGGGAACCAGAATAGGGCCTGAGGCAATCCCGTGCTTTTGCGGCCAGCTCCCAAAAAAGACAGTTGAAAAATGGAGCTCAGGGGCACTGCAATTCACAAACCTGCAGAGTTATAAATGATAACTCTCATCCACAGATATATTGAGGGAAGGCAACGAAGAGGATTTGAAAGCAAGGCAGAATTGCAGGAAACAGGTTTCAGGAGGTAGATTCGAATCGCCTTTAAAGCACATGAAAAGTGGCAAAACGTCGACAGTGATGCCCTTGGCCAAAAAGGGCGTAAGCGTGTTTTCCTGAATATATTCAGGAAAAAACGCATACGCCCTTTTTGGCCAACCAAGCAACCTGGAAAGGCAAATCAGCGCTACAAAGAAGTCTCGCTTCCCATCGGTCAAAAGGGCCATGCTGCAAAAAGTGACAAAACCAGAAATGCAGTACAGGCCATGGAGAAATGGCAGCCTTGCTACGCTAATGGGCGGGATGTAAATTGCCAAAAGCCACTCTGGAGAAGTGTACGGTGTGTCCTGAAACATCGAAAAAACACAGCTTAGGGAGCATAGGGCACATCCACTCATGGGCGTATAAATTGGGAAAACTAAAAATCAGCAAGACACAGGCACCCCAATGTTTAGGGCTGCTATGTTGACAAGAACCTCCACTTCATGACACCTTAAATATCCCAGGAAAGAGATAAATGGATAAAGAAGTTGTGGTCCTTATGTACAAAGGAATATCCCTCAGACATGAAATCAATGTCATAAGGCTAGTAGAAGCAAGATGAGTGGATTTAGGTATGACGATTCTAAGTGAAATAAGTCACACAGAAAAAGACACTTATCATAAGCTATCACTTATAGAGGGAATGTAAAAACCGCTACACTTGAACTGAATTACAAAACAGAACAGAGTCACACGTTTAGAAAACACACTATGGCTGCTTAACGGGAAAGGTGAGGTGGGGTGATGCATAAAACAAGGGTTTCAAATTCGCTCAGATACCGTTCCATACACCCAATATGTAATAGACAAG
This sequence comes from Eschrichtius robustus, assembly GCF_028021215.1. Taxonomy (NCBI): domain Eukaryota; kingdom Metazoa; phylum Chordata; class Mammalia; order Artiodactyla; family Eschrichtiidae; genus Eschrichtius; species Eschrichtius robustus. Next base: position 534,130 of record NW_027175228.1, read on the forward strand.
ACCTACTCCTTGCTCAGTGAACTGGACTCAACACCCCCTATTCACCGCACTAGAATATATCTGACTAGTAAGAATCGTAAAACCTATGTATTGATATCTCTCTGGAAGTGAGCCAAGTGGGTGTAAAGCCGCATAAACACAGCCGTGAAAAGCAGCTAAACCCCATTATAAAAATAAATTACTTTTAAAAACCCGTAAAACAAAGACAGTGAAAGAGAGAGAAATTCTTACAAAATTTGTTCAGGGGCTGTGATGCAACCTGGATTGACCATATCTAGACCCACACCTGGATGAGACATAAGGGTGGACACTCTTGGGGCTGAGAGGTTGGGTGAGGTTGGGAGAGCAAACTCAGACCCTTTAAAGTAATACTGCGTGGTACCCATCCCATGGGTCCCAAATCTCCAGGTTCAAGGGCATCTTCCTACATCGAAAACATGCATGAGAAACCCAGAAGATGGTACACCGTGTGATTTTGAAAGGTTTCTAAAACGCACCCCATTTCTCATCTCCTTGTGCTAGGGTTCGCCTTTCCAGCTACTTTACTAGCAATCTCCCTACTTGGAGAATCAGCACCTTTAAGCTCCTGTTCCCTACAGGTTGCAATTTGTCCTGAGGATGAACGGGAAGAGGGGCAACCAATGAGAGACTAGATCTAGGTGTTGGTAGAGGCACAGGTCACTCTATTTTCCCATCAGGAAGAAGAATTAACCACAGGCTCAGCCTGCCGCCAGGAACCAGAATAAGGCCTGAGGCAATCTCGGGCTTTTGTGGCCAGCTCCCAAAAAAGCGAGTTGAAAAATGGAGCTCAGGGACACTGCAATTCACAAACCCGCAGAGTTATAAATGATAACTCTCATCCACAGATATATTGAGGGAAGGCAACGAAGAGGATTTGAAAGCAAGGCAGAATTGCAGGAAGCAGATTTCAGGAGGTAGATTCGAATCGCCTTTAAAGCACATGAAAAGCGGCAAAACGTCGACAATGATGCCCTTGGCCAAAAAGGGCGTATGCGTTTTTTCCTGAATATATTCAGGAAAAAACGCATACGCCCTTTTTGGCCAACCAAGCAACCTGGAAAGGCAAATCAGCGCTACAAAGAGGTCTCGCTTCCCATCGGTCAAAAGGGCCATGCTGCAAAAAGTGTCAAAACCAGAAATGCAGGACAGGCCATGGAGAAATGGCAGCCTTGCTACGCTGATGGGCGGGATGTAAATTGCCAACAGCCACTCTAGAGAAGTGTACGGTGTGTCCTGAAACATCGAAAAAACACAGCTTAGGGAGCATAGGGCACGTCCACTCATGGGCGTATAAATTGGGAAAACTAAAAATCAGCAAGACACAGGCACCCCAATGTTTAGGGCTGCTATGTTGACAAGAACCTCCACTTCATGACACCTTAAATATCCCAGGAAAGAGAAAAATGGATAAAGAAGTTGTGGTCCTTATGTACAAAGGAATATCACTCAGACATGAAATCAATGTCATAAGGCTAGTAGAAGCAAGATGAGTGGATTTAGGTATGACGATTCTAAGTGAAATAAGTCACACAGAAAAAGACACTTATCATAAGATATCACTTATAGAGGGAATGTAAAAACCGCTACACTTGAACTGAATTACAAAACAGAACAGAGTCACACGTTTAGAAAACACACTATGGCTGCTTAACGGGAAAGGTGAGGTGGGGTGATGCATAAAACAAGGGGTTCAAATTCGCTCAGATACCGTTCCATACACCCAATATGTAATAGACAAGACCTACTCCTTGCTCAGTGAACTGGACTCAACACCCCCTATTCACCGCACAAGAATATATGTGACTAGTAAGAATCTTAAAACCTATATATTGATATCTGTCTGGAAGTGAGTCAAGTGGGTGTAAAGCCGCATAAACACAGCCGTGAAAAGCAGCTAAACCCCATTATAAAAATAAATTACTTTTAAAAACCCGTAAAACAAAGACAGTGAAAGAGAGAGAAATTCTTACAAAATTCGTTCAGAGGCTGTGATGCAACCTGGATTGACCATATCTAGACCCACAGCTGGATGAGACATAAGGGTGGACACTCTTGGGGCTTAGAGGTTGGGTGAGGTTGGGTGAGCAAACGCAGATCCTTTAAAGTAATACTGTGTGGTACCCATCCCATGGGTCCCAAATCTCCAGGTTCAAGGGCATCTTCCTACATCGAAAACATGCATGAGAAACCCAGAAGATGGTACACCGTGTGATTTTGAAAGGTTTCTAAAACGCACCCAATTTCTCATCTCCTTGTGCTCGGGTTCGCCTTTCCAGCTACTTTACTAGCAATCTCCCTACTTGGAGAATCAGCACCTTTAAGCTCCTGTTCCCTACAGGTTGCAATTTGTCCTGAGGATGAACGGGAAGAGGGGCAACCAATGAGAGACTAGATCTAGGTGTTGGGACAGGCACAGGTCACTCTAATTTCCCATCAGGAAGAAGAATTAAACACAGGCTCAGCCTGCCGCCGGGAACCAGAATAGGGCCTGAGGCAATCCCGTGCTTTTGCGGCCAGCTCCCAAAAAAGACAGTTGAAAAATGGAGCTCAGGGGCACTGCAATTCACAAACCTGCAGAGTTATAAATGATAACTCTCATCCACAGATATATTGAGGGAAGGCAACGAAGAGGATTTGAAAGCAAGGCAGAATTGCAGGAAACAGGTTTCAGGAGGTAGATTCGAATCGCCTTTAAAGCACATGAAAAGTGGCAAAACGTCGACAGTGATGCCCTTGGCCAAAAAGGGCGTAAGCGTTTTTTCCTGAATATATTCAGGAAAAAACGCATACGCCCTTTTTGGCCAACCAAGCAACCTGGAAAGGCAAATCAGCGCTACAAAGAAGTCTCGCTTCCCATCGGTCAAAAGGGCCATGCTGCAAAAAGTGACAAAACCAGAAATGCAGTACAGGCCATGGAGAAATGGCAGCCTTGCTACGCTAATGGGCGGGATGTAAATTGCCAAAAGCCACTCTGGAGAAGTGTACGGTGTGTCCTGAAACATCGAAAAAACACAGCTTAGGGAGCATAGGGCACATCCACTCATGGGCGTATAAATTGGGAAAACTAAAAATCAGCAAGACACAGGCACCCCAATGTTTAGGGCTGCTATGTTGACAAGAACCTCCACTTCATGACACCTTAAATATCCCAGGAAAGAGATAAATGGATAAAGAAGTTGTGGTCCTTATGTACAAAGGAATATCCCTCAGACATGAAATCAATGTCATAAGGCTAGTAGAAGCAAGATGAGTGGATTTAGGTATGACGATTCTAAGTGAAATAAGTCACACAGAAAAAGACACTTATCATAAGCTATCACTTATAGAGGGAATGTAAAAACCGCTACACTTGAACTGAATTACAAAACAGAACAGAGTCACACGTTTAGAAAACACACTATGGCTGCTTAACGGGAAAGGTGAGGTGGGGTGATGCATAAAACAAGGGTTTCAAATTCGCTCAGATACCGTTCCATACACCCAATATGTAATAGACAAGACCTACTCCTTGCTCAGTGAACTGGACTCAACACCCCCTATTCACCGCACAAGAATATATCTGACTAGTAAGAATCGTAAAACCTATGTATTGATATCTCTCTGGAAGTGAGCCAAGTGGGTGTAAAGCCGCATAAACACAGCCGTGAAAAGCAGCTAAACCCCATTATAAAAATAAATTACTTTTAAAAACCCGTAAAACAAAGACAGTGAAAGAGAGAGAAATTCTTACAAAATTTGTTCAGGGGCTGTGATGCAACCTGGATTGACCATATCTAGATCCACACCTGGATGAGACATAAGGGTGGACACTCTTGGGGCTGAGAGGTTGGGTGAGGTTGGGAGAGCAAACTCAGACCCTTTAAAGTAATACTGCGTGGTACCCATCCCATGGGTCCCAAATCTCCAGGTTCAAGGGCATCTTCCTACATCGAAAACATGCATGAGAAACCCAGAAGATGGTACACCGTGTGATTTTGAAAGGTTTCTAAAACGCACCCCATTTCTCATCTCCTTGTGCTAGGGTTCGCCTTTCCAGCTACTTTACTAGCAATCTCCCTACTTGGAGAATCAGCACCTTTAAGCTCCTGTTCCCTACAGGTTGCAATTTGTCCTGAGGATGAACGGGAAGAGGGGCAACCAATGAGAGACTAGATCTAGGTGTTGGTAGAGGCACAGGTCACTCTATTTTCCCATCAGGAAGAAGAATTAACCACAGGCTCAGCCTGCCGCCAGGAACCAGAATAAGGCCTGAGGCAATCTCGGGCTTTTGTGGCCAGCTCCCAAAAAAGCGAGTTGAAAAATGGAGCTCAGGGACACTGCAATTCACAAACCCGCAGAGTTATAAATGATAACTCTCATCCACAGATATATTGAGGGAAGGCAACGAAGAGGATTTGAAAGCAAGGCAGAATTGCAGGAAGCAGATTTCAGGAGGTAGATTCGAATCGCCTTTAAAGCACATGAAAAGCGGCAAAACGTCGACAATGATGCCCTTGGCCAAAAAGGGCGTATGCGTTTTTTCCTGAATATATTCAGGAAAAAACGCATACGCCCTTTTTGGCCAACCAAGCAACCTGGAAAGGCAAATCAGCGCTACAAAGAGGTCTCGCTTCCCATCGGTCAAAAGGGCCATGCTGCAAAAAGTGTCAAAACCAGAAATGCAGGACAGGCCATGGAGAAATGGCAGCCTTGCTACGCTGATGGGCGGGATGTAAATTGCCAACAGCCACTCTAGAGAAGTGTACGGTGTGTCCTGAAACATCGAAAAAACACAGCTTAGGGAGCATAGGGCACGTCCACTCATGGGCGTATAAATTGGGAAAACTAAAAATCAGCAAGACACAGGCACCCCAATGTTTAGGGCTGCTATGTTGACAAGAACCTCCACTTCATGACACCTTAAATATCCCAGGAAAGAGAAAAATGGATAAAGAAGTTGTGGTCCTTATGTACAAAGGAATATCACTCAGACATGAAATCAATGTCATAAGGCTAGTAGAAGCAAGATGAGTGGATTTAGGTATGACGATTCTAAGTGAAATAAGTCACACAGAAAAAGACACTTATCATAAGATATCACTTATAGAGGGAATGTAAAAACCGCTACACTTGAACTGAATTACAAAACAGAACAGAGTCACACGTTTAGAAAACACACTATGGCTGCTTAACGGGAAAGGTGAGGTGGGGTGATGCATAAAACAAGGGGTTCAAATTCGCTCAGATACCGTTCCATACACCCAATATGTAATAGACAAGACCTACTCCTTGCTCAGTGAACTGGACTCAACACCCCCTATTCACCGCACAAGAATATATGTGACTAGTAAGAATCTTAAAACCTATATATTGATATCTGTCTGGAAGTGAGTCAAGTGGGTGTAAAGCCGCATAAACACAGCCGTGAAAAGCAGCTAAACCCCATTATAAAAATAAATTACTTTTAAAAACCCGTAAAACAAAGACAGTGAAAGAGAGAGAAATTCTTACAAAATTCGTTCAGAGGCTGTGATGCAACCTGGATTGACCATATCTAGACCCACAGCTGGATGAGACATAAGGGTGGACACTCTTGGGGCTTAGAGGTTGGGTGAGGTTGGGTGAGCAAACGCAGATCCTTTAAAGTAATACTGTGTGGTACCCATCCCATGGGTCCCAAATCTCCAGGTTCAAGGGCATCTTCCTACATCGAAAACATGCATGAGAAACCCAGAAGATGGTACACCGTGTGATTTTGAAAGGTTTCTAAAACGCACCCAATTTCTCATCTCCTTGTGCTCGGGTTCGCCTTTCCAGCTACTTTACTAGCAATCTCCCTACTTGGAGAATCAGCACCTTTAAGCTCCTGTTCCCTACAGGTTGCAATTTGTCCTGAGGATGAACGGGAAGAGGGGCAACCAATGAGAGACTAGATCTAGGTGTTGGGACAGGCACAGGTCACTCTAATTTCCCATCAGGAAGAAGAATTAAACACAGGCTCAGCCTGCCGCCGGGAACCAGAATAGGGCCTGAGGCAATCCCGTGCTTTTGCGGCCAGCTCCCAAAAAAGACAGTTGAAAAATGGAGCTCAGGGGCACTGCAATTCACAAACCTGCAGAGTTATAAATGATAACTCTCATCCACAGATATATTGAGGGAAGGCAACGAAGAGGATTTGAAAGCAAGGCAGAATTGCAGGAAACAGGTTTCAGGAGGTAGATTCGAATCGCCTTTAAAGCACATGAAAAGTGGCAAAACGTCGACAGTGATGCCCTTGGCCAAAAAGGGCGTAAGCGTGTTTTCCTGAATATATTCAGGAAAAAACGCATACGCCCTTTTTGGCCAACCAAGCAACCTGGAAAGGCAAATCAGCGCTACAAAGAAGTCTCGCTTCCCATCGGTCAAAAGGGCCATGCTGCAAAAAGTGACAAAACCAGAAATGCAGTACAGGCCATGGAGAAATGGCAGCCTTGCTACGCTAATGGGCGGGATGTAAATTGCCAAAAGCCACTCTGGAGAAGTGTACGGTGTGTCCTGAAACATCGAAAAAACACAGCTTAGGGAGCATAGGGCACATCCACTCATGGGCGTATAAATTGGGAAAACTAAAAATCAGCAAGACACAGGCACCCCAATGTTTAGGGCTGCTATGTTGACAAGAACCTCCACTTCATGACACCTTAAATATCCCAGGAAAGAGATAAATGGATAAAGAAGTTGTGGTCCTTATGTACAAAGGAATATCCCTCAGACATGAAATCAATGTCATAAGGCTAGTAGAAGCAAGATGAGTGGATTTAGGTATGACGATTCTAAGTGAAATAAGTCACACAGAAAAAGACACTTATCATAAGCTATCACTTATAGAGGGAATGTAAAAACCGCTACACTTGAACTGAATTACAAAACAGAACAGAGTCACACGTTTAGAAAACACACTATGGCTGCTTAACGGGAAAGGTGAGGTGGGGTGATGCATAAAACAAGGGTTTCAAATTCGCTCAGATACCGTTCCATACACCCAATATGTAATAGACAAGACCTACTCCTTGCTCAGTGAACTGGACTCAACACCCCCTATTCACCGCACAAGAATATATCTGACTAGTAAGAATCGTAAAACCTATGTATTGATATCTCTCTGGAAGTGAGCCAAGTGGGTGTAAAGCCGCATAAACACAGCCGTGAAAAGCAGCTAAACCCCATTATAAAAATAAATTACTTTTAAAAACCCGTAAAACAAAGACAGTGAAAGAGAGAGAAATTCTTACAAAATTTGTTCAGGGGCTGTGATGCAACCTGGATTGACCATATCTAGATCCACACCTGGATGAGACATAAGGGTGGACACTCTTGGGGCTGAGAGGTTGGGTGAGGTTGGGAGAGCAAACTCAGACCCTTTAAAGTAATACTGCGTGGTACCCATCCCATGGGTCCCAAATCTCCAGGTTCAAGGGCATCTTCCTACATCGAAAACATGCATGAGAAACCCAGAAGATGGTACACCGTGTGATTTTGAAAGGTTTCTAAAACGCACCCCATTTCTCATCTCCTTGTGCTAGGGTTCGCCTTTCCAGCTACTTTACTAGCAATCTCCCTACTTGGAGAATCAGCACCTTTAAGCTCCTGTTCCCTACAGGTTGCAATTTGTCCTGAGGATGAACGGGAAGAGGGGCAACCAATGAGAGACTAGATCTAGGTGTTGGTAGAGGCACAGGTCACTCTATTTTCCCATCAGGAAGAAGAATTAACCACAGGCTCAGCCTGCCGCCAGGAACCAGAATAAGGCCTGAGGCAATCTCGGGCTTTTGTGGCCAGCTCCCAAAAAAGCGAGTTGAAAAATGGAGCTCAGGGACACTGCAATTCACAAACCCGCAGAGTTATAAATGATAACTCTCATCCACAGATATATTGAGGGAAGGCAACGAAGAGGATTTGAAAGCAAGGCAGAATTGCAGGAAGCAGATTTCAGGAGGTAGATTCGAATCGCCTTTAAAGCACATGAAAAGCGGCAAAACGTCGACAATGATGCCCTTGGCCAAAAAGGGCGTATGCGTTTTTTCCTGAATATATTCAGGAAAAAACGCATACGCCCTTTTTGGCCAACCAAGCAACCTGGAAAGGCAAATCAGCGCTACAAAGAGGTCTCGCTTCCCATCGGTCAAAAGGGCCATGCTGCAAAAAGTGTCAAAACCAGAAATGCAGGACAGGCCATGGAGAAATGGCAGCCTTGCTACGCTGATGGGCGGGATGTAAATTGCCAACAGCCACTCTAGAGAAGTGTACGGTGTGTCCTGAAACATCGAAAAAACACAGCTTAGGGAGCATAGGGCACGTCCACTCATGGGCGTATAAATTGGGAAAACTAAAAATCAGCAAGACACAGGCACACCAATGTTTAGGGCTGCTATGTTGACAAGAACCTCCACTTCATGACACCTTAAATATCCCAGGAAAGAGAAAAATGGATAAAGAAGTTGTGGTCCTTATGTACAAAGGAATATCACTCAGACATGAAATCAATGTCATAAGGCTAGTAGAAGCAAGATGAGTGGATTTAGGTATGACGATTCTAAGTGAAATAAGTCACACAGAAAAAGACACTTATCATAAGATATCACTTATAGAGGGAATGTAAAAACCGCTACACTTGAACTGAATTACAAAACAGAACAGAGTCACACGTTTAGAAAACACACTATGGCTGCTTAACGGGAAAGGTGAGGTGGGGTGATGCATAAAACAAGGGGTTCAAATTCGCTCAGATACCGTTCCATACACCCAATATGTAATAGACAAGACCTACTCCTTGCTCAGTGAACTGGACTCAACACCCCCTATTCACCGCACAAGAATATATGTGACTAGTAAGAATCTTAAAACCTATATATTGATATCTGTCTGGAAGTGAGTCAAGTGGGTGTAAAGCCGCATAAACACAGCCGTGAAAAGCAGCTAAACCCCATTATAAAAATAAATTACTTTTAAAAACCCGTAAAACAAAGACAGTGAAAGAGAGAGAAATTCTTACAAAATTCGTTCAGAGGCTGTGATGCAACCTGGATTGACCATATCTAGACCCACAGCTGGATGAGACATAAGGGTGGACACTCTTGGGGCTTAGAGGTTGGGTGAGGTTGGGTGAGCAAACGCAGATCCTTTAAAGTAATACTGTGTGGTACCCATCCCATGGGTCCCAAATCTCCAGGTTCAAGGGCATCTTCCTACATCGAAAACATGCATGAGAAACCCAGAAGATGGTACACCGTGTGATTTTGAAAGGTTTCTAAAACGCACCCAATTTCTCATCTCCTTGTGCTCGGGTTCGCCTTTCCAGCTACTTTACTAGCAATCTCCCTACTTGGAGAATCAGCACCTTTAAGCTCCTGTTCCCTACAGGTTGCAATTTGTCCTGAGGATGAACGGGAAGAGGGGCAACCAATGAGAGACTAGATCTAGGTGTTGGGACAGGCACAGGTCACTCTAATTTCCCATCAGGAAGAAGAATTAAACACAGGCTCAGCCTGCCGCCGGGAACCAGAATAGGGCCTGAGGCAATCCCGTGCTTTTGCGGCCAGCTCCCAAAAAAGACAGTTGAAAAATGGAGCTCAGGGGCACTGCAATTCACAAACCTGCAGAGTTATAAATGATAACTCTCATCCACAGATATATTGAGGGAAGGCAACGAAGAGGATTTGAAAGCAAGGCAGAATTGCAGGAAACAGGTTTCAGGAGGTAGATTCGAATCGCCTTTAAAGCACATGAAAAGTGGCAAAACGTCGACAGTGATGCCCTTGGCCAAAAAGGGCGTAAGCGTGTTTTCCTGAATATATTCAGGAAAAAACGCATACGCCCTTTTTGGCCAACCAAGCAACCTGGAAAGGCAAATCAGCGCTACAAAGAAGTCTCGCTTCCCATCGGTCAAAAGGGCCATGCTGCAAAAAGTGACAAAACCAGAAATGCAGTACAGGCCATGGAGAAATGGCAGCCTTGCTACGCTAATGGGCGGGATGTAAATTGCCAAAAGCCACTCTGGAGAAGTGTACGGTGTGTCCTGAAACATCGAAAAAACACAGCTTAGGGAGCATAGGGCACATCCACTCATGGGCGTATAAATTGGGAAAACTAAAAATCAGCAAGACACAGGCACCCCAATGTTTAGGGCTGCTATGTTGACAAGAACCTCCACTTCATGACACCTTAAATATCCCAGGAAAGAGATAAATGGATAAAGAAGTTGTGGTCCTTATGTACAAAGGAATATCCCTCAGACATGAAATCAATGTCATAAGGCTAGTAGAAGCAAGATGAGTGGATTTAGGTATGACGATTCTAAGTGAAATAAGTCACACAGAAAAAGACACTTATCATAAGCTATCACTTATAGAGGGAATGTAAAAACCGCTACACTTGAACTGAATTACAAAACAGAACAGAGTCACACGTTTAGAAAACACACTATGGCTGCTTAACGGGAAAGGTGAGGTGGGGTGATGCATAAAACAAGGGTTTCAAATTCGCTCAGATACCGTTCCATACACCCAATATGTAATAGACAAGACCTACTCCTTGCTCAGTGAACTGGACTCAACACCCCCTATTCACCGCACAAGAATATATCTGACTAGTAAGAATCGTAAAACCTATGTATTGATATCTCTCTGGAAGTGAGCCAAGTGGGTGTAAAGCCGCATAAACACAGCCGTGAAAAGCAGCTAAACCCCATTATAAAAATAAATTACTTTTAAAAACCCGTAAAACAAAGACAGTGAAAGAGAGAGAAATTCTTACAAAATTTGTTCAGGGGCTGTGATGCAACCTGGATTGACCATATCTAGACCCACACCTGGATGAGACATAAGGGTGGACACTCTTGGGGCTGAGAGGTTGGGTGAGGTTGGGAGAGCAAACTCAGACCCTTTAAAGTAATACTGCGTGGTACCCATCCCATGGGTCCCAAATCTCCAGGTTCAAGGGCATCTTCCTACATCGAAAACATGCATGAGAAACCCAGAAGATGGTACACCGTGTGATTTTGAAAGGTTTCTAAAACGCACCCCATTTCTCATCTCCTTGTGCTAGGGTTCGCCTTTCCAGCTACTTTACTAGCAATCTCCCTACTTGGAGAATCAGCACCTTTAAGCTCCTGTTCCCTACAGGTTGCAATTTGTCCTGAGGATGAACGGGAAGAGGGGCAACCAATGAGAGACTAGATCTAGGTGTTGGTAGAGGCACAGGTCACTCTATTTTCCCATCAGGAAGAAGAATTAACCACAGGCTCAGCCTGCCGCCAGGAACCAGAATAAGGCCTGAGGCAATCTCGGGCTTTTGTGGCCAGCTCCCAAAAAAGCGAGTTGAAAAATGGAGCTCAGGGACACTGCAATTCACAAACCCGCAGAGTTATAAATGATAACTCTCATCCACAGATATATTGAGGGAAGGCAACGAAGAGGATTTGAAAGCAAGGCAGAATTGCAGGAAGCAGATTTCAGGAGGTAGATTCGAATCGCCTTTAAAGCACATGAAAAGCGGCAAAACGTCGACAATGATGCCCTTGGCCAAAAAGGGCGTATGCGTTTTTTCCTGAATATATTCAGGAAAAAACGCATACGCCCTTTTTGGCCAACCAAGCAACCTGGAAAGGCAAATCAGCGCTACAAAGAGGTCTCGCTTCCCATCGGTCAAAAGGGCCATGCTGCAAAAAGTGTCAAAACCAGAAATGCAGGACAGGCCATGGAGAAATGGCAGCCTTGCTACGCTGATGGGCGGGATGTAAATTGCCAACAGCCACTCTAGAGAAGTGTACGGTGTGTCCTGAAACATCGAAAAAACACAGCTTAGGGAGCATAGGGCACGTCCACTCATGGGCGTATAAATTGGGAAAACTAAAAATCAGCAAGACACAGGCACCCCAATGTTTAGGGCTGCTATGTTGACAAGAACCTCCACTTCATGACACCTTAAATATCCCAGGAAAGAGAAAAATGGATAAAGAAGTTGTGGTCCTTATGTACAAAGGAATATCACTCAGACATGAAATCAATGTCATAAGGCTAGTAGAAGCAAGATGAGTGGATTTAGGTATGACGATTCTAAGTGAAATAAGTCACACAGAAAAAGACACTTATCATAAGATATCACTTATAGAGGGAATGTAAAAACCGCTACACTTGAACTGAATTACAAAACAGAACAGAGTCACACGTTTAGAAAACACACTATGGCTGCTTAACGGGAAAGGTGAGGTGGGGTGATGCATAAAACAAGGGGTTCAAATTCGCTCAGATACCGTTCCATACACCCAATATGTAATAGACAAGACCTACTCCTTGCTCAGTGAACTGGACTCAACACCCCCTATTCACCGCACAAGAATATATGTGACTAGTAAGAATCTTTAAACCTATATATTGATATCTGTCTGGAAGTGAGTCAAGTGGGTGTAAAGCCGCATAAACACAGCCGTGAAAAGCAGCTAAACCCCATTATAAAAATAAATTACTTTTAAAAACCCGTAAAACAAAGACAGTGAAAGAGAGAGAAATTCTTACAAAATTCGTTCAGAGGCTGTGATGCAACCTGGATTGACCATATCTAGACCCACAGCTGGATGAGACATAAGGGTGGACACTCTTGGGGCTTAGAGGTTGGGTGAGGTTGGGTGAGCAAACGCAGACCCTTTAAAGTAATACTGTGTGGTACCCATCCCATGGGTCCCAAATCTCCAGGTTCAAGGGCATCTTCCTACATCGAAAACATGCATTAGAAACCCAGAAGATGGTGCACCGTGTGATTTTGAAAGGTTTCTAAAACGCACCCAATTTCTCATCTCCTTGTGCTCGGGTTCGCCTTTCCAGCTACTTTACTAGCAATCTCCCTACTTGGAGAATCAGCACCTTTAAGCTCCTGTTCCCTACAGGTTGCAATTTGTCCTGAGGATGAACGGGAAGAGGGGCAACCAATGAGAGACTAGATCTAGGTGTTGGGACAGGCACAGGTCACTCTATTTTCCCATCAGGAAGAAGAATTAACCACAGGCTCTGCCTGCCTCCAGGAACCAGAATAGGGCCTGAGGCAATCCCGCGCTTTTGCGGCCAGCTCCCAAAAAAGCGAGTTGAAAAATGGAGCTCAGGGACACTGCAATTCACAAACCCGCAGAGTTATAAATGATAACTCTCATCCACAGATATATTGAGGGAAGGCAACGAAGAGGATTTGAAAGCAAGGCAGAATTGCAGGAAAGAGATTTCAGGAGGTAGATTCGAATGGCCTTTAAAGCACATGAAAAGCGGCAAAACGTCGACAATGATGCCCTTGGCCAAAAAGGGCGTATGCGTTTTTTCCTGAATATATTCAGGAAAAAACGCATACGCCCTTTTTGGCCAACCAAGCAACCTGGAAAGGCAAATCAGCGCTACAAAGAAGTCTCGCTTCCCATCGGTCAAAAGGGCCATGCTGCAAAAAGTGTCAAAACCAGAAATGCAGTACAGGCCATGGAGAAATGGCAGCCTTGCTACGCTGATGGGCGGGATGTAAATTGCCAAAAGCCACTCTGGAGAAGTGTACGGTGTGTCCTGAAACATCGAAAAAACACAGCTTAGGGAGCATAGGGCACGTCCACTCATGGGCGTATAAATTGGGAAAACTAAAAATCAGCAAGACACAGGCACCCCAATGTTTAGGGCTGCTATGTTGACAAGAACCTCCACTTCATGACACCTTAAATATCCCAGGAAAGAGAAAAATGGATAAAGAAGTTGTGGTCCTTATGTACAATGGAATATCACTCAGACATGAAATCAATGTCATAAGGCTAGTAGAAGCAAGATGAGTGGATTTAGGTATGACGATTCTAAGTGAAATAAGTCACACAGAAAAAGACACTTATCATAAGATATCACTTATAGAGGGAATGTAAAAACCGCTACACTTGAACTGAATTACAAAACAGAACAGAGTCACACGTTTAGAAAACACACTATGGCTGCTTAACGGGAAAGGTGAGGTGGGGTGATGCATAAAACAAGGGTTTCAAATTCGCTCAGATACTGTTCCATACACCCAATATGTAATAGACAAGACCTACTCCTTGCTCAGTGAACTGGACTCAACACCCCCTATTCACCGCACAAGAATATATGTGACTAGTAAGAATCGTAAAACCTATGTATTGATATCTCTCTGGAAGTGAGTCAAGTGGGTGTAAAGCCGCATAAACACAGCCGTGAAAAGCAGCTAAACCCCATTATAAAAATAAATTACTTTTAAAAACCCGTAAAACAAAGACAGTGAAAGAGAGAGAAATTCTTACAAAATTTGTTCAGGGGCTGTGATGCAACCTGGATTGACCATATCTAGACCCACAGCTGGATGAGACATAAGGGTGGACACTCTTGGGGCTGAGAGGTTGGGTGAGGTTGGGAGAGCAAACTCAGACCCTTTAAAGTAATACTGCGTGGTACCCATCCCATGGGTCCCAAATCTCCAGGTTCAAGGGCATCTTCCTACATCGAAAACATGCATGAGAAACCCAGAAGATGGTACACCGTGTGATTTTGAAAGGTTTCTAAAACGCACCCCATTTCTCATCTCCTTGTGCTAGGGTTCGCCTTTCCAGCTACTTTACTAGCAATCTCCCTACTTGGAGAATCAGCACCTTTAAGCTTCTGTTCCCTACAGGTTGCAATTTGTCCTGAGGATGAACGGGAAGAGGGGCAACCAATGAGAGACTAGATCTAGGTGTTGGTAGAGGCACAGGTCACTCTATTTTCCCATCAGGAAGAAGAATTAACCACAGGCTCAGCCTGCCGCCAGGAACCAGAATAAGGCCTGAGGCAATCTCGCGCTTTTGTGGCCAGCTCCCAAAAAAGCGAGTTGAAAAATGGAGCTCAGGGACACTGCAATTCACAAACCCGCAGAGTTATAAATGATAACTCTCATCCACAGATATATTGAGGGAAGGCAACGAAGAGGATTTGAAAGCAAGGCCGAATTGCAGGAAGCAGATTTCAGGAGGTAGATTCGAATCGCCTTTAAAGCACATGAAAAGCGGCAAAACGTCGACAATGATGCCCTTGGCCAAAAAGGGCGTATGCGTTTTTTCCTGAATATATTCAGGAAAAAACGCATACGCCCTTTTTGGCCAACCAAGCAACCTGGAAAGGCAAATCAGCGCTACAAAGAGGTCTCGCTTCCCATCGGTCAAAAGGGCCATGCTGCAAAAAGTGTCAAAACCAGAAATGCAGGACAGGCCATGGAGAAATGGCAGCCTTGCTACGCTGATGGGCGGGATGTAAATTGCCAACAGCCACTCTAGAGAAGTGTACGGTGTGTCCTGAAACATCGAAAAAACACAGCTTAGGGAGCATAGGGCACATCCACTCATGGGCGTATAAATTGGGAAAACTAAAAATCAGCAAGACACAGGCACCCCAATGTTTAGGGCTGCTATGTTGACAAGAACCTCCACTTCATGACACCTTAAATATCCCAGGAAAGAGATAAATGGATAAAGAAGTTGTGGTCCTTATGTACAAAGGAATATCCCTCAGACATGAAATCAATGTCATAAGGCTAGTAGAAGCAAGATGAGTGGATTTAGGTATGACGATTCTAAGTGAAATAAGTCACACAGAAAAAGACACTTATCATAAGCTATCACTTATAGAGGGAATGTAAAAACCGCTACACTTGAACTGAATTACAAAACAGAACAGAGTCACACGTTTAGAAAACACACTATGGCTGCTTAACGGGAAAGGTGAGGTGGGGTGATGCATAAAACAAGGGTTTCAAATTCGCTCAGATACCGTTCCATACACCCAATATGTAATAGACAAGACCTACTCCTTGCTCAGTGAACTGGACTCAACACCCCCTATTCACCGCACAAGAATATATCTGACTAGTAAGAATCGTAAAACCTATGTATTGATATCTCTCTGGAAGTGAGCCAAGTGGGTGTAAAGCCGCATAAACACAGCCGTGAAAAGCAGCTAAACCCCATTATAAAAATAAATTACTTTTAAAAACCCGTAAAACAAAGACAGTGAAAGAGAGAGAAATTCTTACAAAATTTGTTCAGGGGCTGTGATGCAACCTGGATTGACCATATCTAGACCCACACCTGGATGAGACATAAGGGTGGACACTCTTGGGGCTGAGAGGTTGGGTGAGGTTGGGAGAGCAAACTCAGACCCTTTAAAGTAATACTGCGTGGTACCCATCCCATGGGTCCCAAATCTCCAGGTTCAAGGGCATCTTCCTACATCGAAAACATGCATGAGAAACCCAGAAGATGGTACACCGTGTGATTTTGAAAGGTTTCTAAAACGCACCCCATTTCTCATCTCCTTGTGCTAGGGTTCGCCTTTCCAGCTACTTTACTAGCAATCTCCCTACTTGGAGAATAAGCACCTTTAAGCTCCTGTTCCCTACAGGTTGCAATTTGTCCTGAGGATGAACGGGAAGAGGGGCAACCAATGAGAGACTAGATCTAGGTGTTGGTAGAGGCACAGGTCACTCTATTTTCCCATCAGGAAGAAGAATTAACCACAGGCTCAGCCTGCCGCCAGGAACCAGAATAAGGCCTGAGGCAATCTCGGGCTTTTGTGGCCAGCTCCCAAAAAAGCGAGTTGAAAAATGGAGCTCAGGGACACTGCAATTCACAAACCCGCAGAGTTATAAATGATAACTCTCATCCACAGATATATTGAGGGAAGGCAACGAAGAGGATTTGAAAGCAAGGCAGAATTGCAGGAAGCAGATTTCAGGAGGTAGATTCGAATCGCCTTTAAAGCACATGAAAAGCGGCAAAACGTCGACAATGATGCCCTTGGCCAAAAAGGGCGTATGCGTTTTTTCCTGAATATATTCAGGAAAAAACGCATACGCCCTTTTTGGCCAACCAAGCAACCTGGAAAGGCAAATCAGCGCTACAAAGAGGTCTCGCTTCCCATCGGTCAAAAGGGCCATGCTGCAAAAAGTGTCAAAACCAGAAATGCAGGACAGGCCATGGAGAAATGGCAGCCTTGCTACGCTGATGGGCGGGATGTAAATTGCCAACAGCCACTCTAGAGAAGTGTACGGTGTGTCCTGAAACATCGAAAAAACACAGCTTAGGGAGCATAGGGCACGTCCACTCATGGGCGTATAAATTGGGAAAACTAAAAATCAGCAAGACACAGGCACCCCAATGTTTAGGGCTGCTATGTTGACAAGAACCTCCACTTCATGACACCTTAAATATCCCAGGAAAGAGAAAAATGGATAAAGAAGTTGTGGTCCTTATGTACAAAGGAATATCACTCAGACATGAAATCAATGTCATAAGGCTAGTAGAAGCAAGATGAGTGGATTTAGGTATGACGATTCTAAGTGAAATAAGTCACACAGAAAAAGACACTTATCATAAGATATCACTTATAGAGGGAATGTAAAAACCGCTACACTTGAACTGAATTACAAAACAGAACAGAGTCACACGTTTAGAAAACACACTATGGCTGCTTAACGGGAAAGGTGAGGTGGGGTGATGCATAAAACAAGGGGTTCAAATTCGCTCAGATACCGTTCCATACACCCAATATGTAATAGACAAGACCTACTCCTTGCTCAGTGAACTGGACTCAACACCCCCTATTCACCGCACAAGAATATATGTGACTAGTAAGAATCTTAAAACCTATATATTGATATCTGTCTGGAAGTGAGTCAAGTGGGTGTAAAGCCGCATAAACACAGCCGTGAAAAGCAGCTAAACCCCATTATAAAAATAAATTACTTTTAAAAACCCGTAAAACAAAGACAGTGAAAGAGAGAGAAATTCTTACAAAATTCGTTCAGAGGCTGTGATGCAACCTGGATTGACCATATCTAGACCCACAGCTGGATGAGACATAAGGGTGGACACTCTTGGGGCTTAGAGGTTGGGTGAGGTTGGGTGAGCAAACGCAGATCCTTTAAAGTAATACTGTGTGGTACCCATCCCATGGGTCCCAAATCTCCAGGTTCAAGGGCATCTTCCTACATCGAAAACATGCATGAGAAACCCAGAAGATGGTACACCGTGTGATTTTCAAAGGTTTCTAAAACGCACCCAATTTCTCATCTCCTTGTGCTCGGGTTCGCCTTTCCAGCTACTTTACTAGCAATCTCCCTACTTGGAGAATCAGCACCTTTAAGCTCCTGTTCCCTACAGGTTGCAATTTGTCCTGAGGATGAACGGGAAGAGGGGCAACCAATGAGAGACTAGATCTAGGTGTTGGGACAGGCACAGGTCACTCTAATTTCCCATCAGGAAGAAGAATTAAACACAGGCTCAGCCTGCCGCCGGGAACCAGAATAGGGCCTGAGGCAATCCCGTACTTTTGCGGCCAGCTCCCAAAAAAGCGAGTTGAAAAATGGAGCTCAGGGGCACTGCAATTCACAAACCTGCAGAGTTATAAATGATAACTCTCATCCACAGATATATTGAGGGAAGGCAACGAAGAGGATTTGAAAGCAAGGCAGAATTGCAGGAAACAGGTTTCAGGAGGTAGATTCGAATGGCCTTTAAAGCACATGAAAAGTGGGAAACCGTCGACAGTGATGCCCTTGGCTAAAAAGGGCGTATGCGTTTTTTCCTGAATATATTCAGGAAAAAACGCATACGCCCTTTTTGGCCAACCAAGCAACCTGGAAAGGCAAATCAGCGCTACAAAGAGGTCTCGCTTCCCATCGGTCAAAAGGGCCATGCTGCAAAAAGTGTCAAAACCAGAAATGCAGGACAGGCCATGGAGAAATGGCAGCCTTGCTACGCTGATGGGCGGGATGTAAATTGCCAACAGCCACTCTAGAGAAGTGTACGGTGTGTCCTGAAACATCGAAAAAACACAGCTTAGGGAGCATAGGGCACGTCCACTCATGGGCGTATAAATTGGGAAAACTAAAAATCAGCAAGACACAGGCACCCCAATGTTTAGGGCTGCTATGTTGACAAGAACCTCCACTTCATGACACCTTAAATATCCCAGGAAAGAGAAAAATGGATAAAGAAGTTGTGGTCCTTATGTACAAAGGAATATCACTCAGACATGAAATCAATGTCATAAGGCTAGTAGAAGCAAGATGAGTGGATTTAGGTATGACGATTCTAAGTGAAATAAGTCACACAGAAAAAGACACTTATCATAAGATATCACTTATAGAGGGAATGTAAAAACCGCTACACTTCAACTGAATTACAAAACAGAACAGAGTCACACGTTTAGAAAACACACTATGGCTGCTTAACGGGAAAGGTGAGGTGGGGTGATGCATTAAACAAGGGTTTCAAATTCGCTCAGATACTGTTCCATACACCCAATATGTAATAGACAAGACCTACTCCTTGCTCAGTGAACTGGACTCAACAACCCCTATTCACCGCACAAGAATATATGTGACTAGTAAGAATCGTAAAACCTATGTATTGATATCTCTCTGGAAGTGTGTCAAGTGGGTGTAAAGCTGCATAAACACAGCCGTGAAAAGCAGCTAAACCCCATTATAAAAATAAATTACTTTTAAAAACCCGTAAAACAAAGACAGTGAAAGAGAGAGAAATTCTTACAAAATTCGTTCAGAGGCTGTGATGCAACCTGGATTGACCATATCTAGACCCACAGCTGGATGAGACATAAGGGTGGACACTCTTGCGGCTTAGAGGTTGGGTGAGGTTGGGTGAGCAAACGCAGACCCTTTAAAGTAATACTGTGTGGTACCCATCCCATGGGTCCCAAATCTCCAGGTTCAAGGGCATCTTCCTACATCGAAAACATGCATGAGAAACCCAGAAGATGGTGCACCGTGTGATTTTGAAAGGTTTCTAAAACGCACCCAATTTCTCATCTCCTTGTGCTCGGGTTCGCCTTTCCAGCTACTTTACTAGCAATCTCCCTACTTGGAGAATCAGCACCTTTAAGCTCCTGTTCCCTACAGGTTGCAATTTGTCCTGAGGATGAACGGGAAGAGGGGCAACCAATGAGAGACTAGATCTAGGTGTTGGGACAGGCACAGGTCACTCTATTTTCCCATCAGGAAGAAGAATTAACCACAGGCTCTGCCTGCCTCCAGGAACCAGAATAGGGCCTGAGGCAATCCCGCGCTTTTGCGGCCAGCTCCCAAAAAAGCGAGTTGAAAAATGGAGCTCAGGGACACTGCAATTCACAAACCCGCAGAGTTATAAATGATAACTCTCATCCACAGATATATTGAGGGAAGGCAACGAAGAGGATTTGAAAGCAAGGCAGAATTGCAGGAAAGAGATTTCAGGAGGTAGATTCGAATGGCCTTTAAAGCACATGAAAAGCGGCAAAACGTCGACAATGATGCCCTTGGCCAAAAAGGGCGTATGCGTTTTTTCCTGAATATATTCAGGAAAAAACGCATACGCCCTTTTTGGCCAACCAAGCAACCTGGAAAGGCAAATCAGCGCTACAAAGAAGTCTCGCTTCCCATCGGTCAAAAGGGCCATGCTGCAAAAAGTGTCAAAACCAGAAATGCAGTACAGGCCATGGAGAAATGGCAGCCTTGCTACGCTGATGGGCGGGATGTAAATTGCCAAAAGCCACTCTGGAGAAGTGTACGGTGTGTCCTGAAACATCGAAAAAACACAGCTTAGGGAGCATAGGGCACGTCCACTCATGGGCGTATAAATTGGGAAAACTAAAAATCAGCAAGACACAGGCACCCCAATGTTTAGGGCTGCTATGTTGACAAGAACCTCCACTTCATGACACCTTAAATATCCCAGGAAAGAGAAAAATGGATAAAGAAGTTGTGGTCCTTATGTACAATGGAATATCACTCAGACATGAAATCAATGTCATAAGGCTAGTAGAAGCAAGATGAGTGGATTTAGGTATGACGATTCTAAGTGAAATAAGTCACACAGAAAAAGACACTTATCATAAGATATCACTTATAGAGGGAATGTAAAAACCGCTACACTTGAACTGAATTACAAAACAGAACAGAGTCACACGTTTAGAAAACACACTATGGCTGCTTAACGGGAAAGGTGAGGTGGGGTGATGCATAAAACAAGGGTTTCAAATTCGCTCAGATACTGTTCCATACACCCAATATGTAATAGACAAGACCTACTCCTTGCTCAGTGAACTGGACTCAACACCCCCTATTCACCGCACAAGAATATATGTGACTAGTAAGAATCGTAAAACCTATGTATTGATATCTCTCTGGAAGTGAGTCAAGTGGGTGTAAAGCCGCATAAACACAGCCGTGAAAAGCAGCTAAACCCCATTATAAAAATAAATTACTTTTAAAAACCCGTAAAACAAAGACAGTGAAAGAGAGAGAAATTCTTACAAAATTCGTTCAGGGGCTGTGATGCAACCTGGATTGACCATATCTAGACCCACACCTGGATGAGACATAAGGGTGGACACTCTTGGGGCTGAGAGGTTGGGTGAGGTTGGGAGAGCAAACTCAGACCCTTTAAAGTAATACTGCGTGGTACCCATCCCATGGGTCCCAAATCTCAAGGTTCAAGGGCATCTTCCTACATCGAAAACATGCATGAGAAACCCAGAAGATGGTACACCGTGTGATTTTGAAAGGTTTCTAAAACGCACCCCATTTCTCATCTCCTTGTGCTAGGGTTCGCCTTTCCAGCTACTTTACTAGCAATCTCCCTACTTGGAGAATCAGCACCTTTAAGCTTCTGTTCCCTACAGGTTGCAATTTGTCCTGAGGATGAACGGGAAGAGGGGCAACCAATGAGAGACTAGATCTAGGTGTTGGTAGAGGCACAGGTCACTCTATTTTCCCATCAGGAAGAAGAATTAACCACAGGCTCAGCCTGCCGCCAGGAACCAGAATAAGGCCTGAGGCAATCTCGCGCTTTTGTGGCCAGCTCCCAAAAAAGCGAGTTGAAAAATGGAGCTCAGGGACACTGCGATTCACAAACCCGCAGAGTTATAAATGATAACTCTCATCCACAGATATATTGAGGGAAGGCAACGAAGAGGATTTGAAAGCAAGGCCGAATTGCAGGAAGCAGATTTCAGGAGGTAGATTCGAATCGCCTTTAAAGCACATGAAAAGCGGCAAAACGTCGACAATGATGCCCTTGGCCAAAAAGGGCGTATGCGTTTTTTCCTGAATATATTCAGGAAAAAACGCATACGCCCTTTTTGGCCAACCAAGCAACCTGGAAAGGCAAATCAGCGCTACAAAGAGGTCTCGCTTCCCATCGGTCAAAAGGGCCATGCTGCAAAAAGTGTCAAAACCAGAAATGCAGGACAGGCCATGGAGAAATGGCAGCCTTGATACGCTGATGGGCGGGATGCAAATTGCCAACAGCCACTCTAGAGAAGTGTACGGTGTGTCCTGAAACATCGAAAAAACACAGCTTAGGGAGCATAGGGCACGTCCACTCATGGGCGTATAAATTGGGAAAACTAAAAATCAGCAAGACACAGGCACCCCAATGTTTAGGGCTGCTATGTTGACAAGAACCTCCACTTCATGACACCTTAAATATCCCAGGAAAGAGAAAAATGGATAAAGAAGTTGTGGTCCTTATGTACAAAGGAATATCACTCAGACATGAAATCAATGTCATAAGGCTAGTAGAAGCAAGATGAGTGGATTTAGGTATGACGATTCTAAGTGAAATAAGTCACACAGAAAAAGACACTTATCATAAGATATCACTTATAGAGGAAATGTAAAAACCGCTACACTTGAACTGAATTACAAAACAGAACAGAGTCACACGTTTAGAAAACACACTATGGCTGCTTAACGGGAAAGGTGAGGTGGGGTGATGCATAAAACAAGGGTTTCAAATTCGCTCAGATACCGTTCCATACACCCAATATGTAATAGACAAGACCTACTCCTTGCTCAGTGAACTGGACTCAACACCCCCTATTCACCGCACAAGAATATATGTGACTAGTAAGAATCTTAAAACCTATATATTGATATCTGTCTGGAAGTGAGTCAAGTGGGTGTAAAGCCGCATAAACACAGCCGTGAAAAGCAGCTAAACCCCATTATAAAAATAAATTACTTTTAAAAACCCGTAAAACAAAGACAGTGAAAGAGAGAGAAATTCTTACAAAATTCGTTCAGAGGCTGTGATGCAACCTGGATTGACCATATCTAGACCCACAGCTGGATGAGACATAAGGGTGGACACTCTTGGGGCTTAGAGGTTGGGTGAGGTTGGGTGAGCAAACGCAGATCCTTTAAAGTAATACTGTGTGGTACCCATCCCATGGGTCCCAAATCTCCAGGTTCAAGGGCATCTTCCTACATCGAAAACATGCATGAGAAACCCAGAAGATGGTACACCGTGTGATTTTGAAAGGTTTCTAAAACGCACCCAATTTCTCATCTCCTTGTGCTCGGGTTCGCCTTTCCAGCTACTTTACTAGCAATCTCCCTACTTGGAGAATCAGCACCTTTAAGCTCCTGTTCCCTACAGGTTGCAATTTGTCCTGAGGATGAACGGGAAGAGGGGCAACCAATGAGAGACTAGATCTAGGTGTTGGGACAGGCACAGGTCACTCTAATTTCCCATCAGGAAGAAGAATTAAACACAGGCTCAGCCTGCCGCCGGGAACCAGAATAGGGCCTGAGGCAATCCCGTGCTTTTGCGGCCAGCTCCCAAAAAAGCGAGTTGAAAAATGGAGCTCAGGGGCACTGCAATTCACAAACCTGGAGAGTTATAAATGATAACTGTCATCCACAGATATATTGAGGGAAGGCAACGAAGAGGATTTGAAAGCAAGGCAGAATTGCAGGAAACAGGTTTCAGGAGGTAGATTCGAATCGCCTTTAAAGCACATGAAAAGTGGCAAAACGTCGAGAGTGATGCCCTTGGCCAAAAAGGGCGTAAGCGTTTTTTCCTGAATATATTCAGGAAAAAACGCATACGCCCTTTTTGGCCAACCAAGCAACCTGGAAAGGCAAATCAGCGCTACAAAGAAGTCTCGCTTCCCATCGGTCAAAAGGGCCATGCTGCAAAAAGTGACAAAACCAGAAATGCAGTACAGGCCATGGAGAAATGGCAGCCTTGCTACGCTAATGGGCGGGATGTAAATTGCCAAAAGCCACTCTGGAGAAGTGTACGGTGTGTCCTGAAACATCGAAAAAACACAGCTTAGGGAGCATAGGGCACATCCACTCATGGGCGTATAAATTGGGAAAACTAAAAATCAGCAAGACACAGGCACCCCAATGTTTAGGGCTGCTATGTTGACAAGAACCTCCACTTCATGACACCTTAAATATCCCAGGAAAGAGATAAATGGATAAAGAAGTTGTGGTCTTTATGTACAAAGGAATATCCCTCAGACATGAAATCAATGTCATAAGGCTAGTAGAAGCAAGATGAGTGGATTTAGGTATGACGATTCTAAGTGAAATAAGTCACACAGAAAAAGACACTTATCATAAGCTATCACTTATAGAGGGAATGTAAAAACCGCTACACTTGAACTGAATTACAAAACAGAACAGAGTCACACGTTTAGAAAACACACTATGGCTGCTTAACGGGA
The DNA here is from genome assembly GCF_028021215.1 of Eschrichtius robustus. NCBI lineage: Eukaryota > Metazoa > Chordata > Mammalia > Artiodactyla > Eschrichtiidae > Eschrichtius > Eschrichtius robustus. The sequence continues at coordinate 558,687 of NW_027175228.1, forward strand.
AAGGTGAGGTGGGGTGATGCATAAAACAAGGGTTTCAAATTCGCTCAGATACCGTTCCATACACCCAATATGTAATAGAAAAGACATACTCCTTGCTCAGTGAACTGGACTCAACACCCCCTATTCACCGCACAAGAATATATCTGACTAGTAAGAATCGTAAAACCTATGTATTGATATCTCTCTGGAAGTGAGCCAAGTGGGTGTAAAGCCGCATAAACACAGCCGTGAAAAGCAGCTAAACCCCATTATAAAAATAAATTACTTTTAAAAACCCGTAAAACAAAGACAGTGAAACAGAGAGAAATTCTTACAAAATTTGTTCAGGGGCTGTGATGCAACCTGGATTGACCATATCTAGACCCACAGCTGGATGAGACATAAGGGTGGACACTCTTGGGGCTGAGAGGTTGGGTGAGGTTGGGAGAGCAAACTCAGACCCTTTAAAGTAATACTGCGTGGTACCCAATCCATGGGTCCCAAATCTCCAGGTTCAAGGGCATCTTCCTACATCGAAAACATGCATGAGAAACCCAGAAGATGGTACACCGTGTGATTTTGAAAGGTTTCTAAAACGCACCCCATTTCTCATCTCCTTGTGCTAGGGTTCGCCTTTCCAGCTACTTTACTAGCAATCTCCCTACTTGGAGAATCAGCACCTTTAAGCTCCTGTTCCCTACAGGTTGCAATTTGTCCTGAGGATGAACGGGAAGAGGGGCAACCAATGAGAGACTAGATCTAGGTGTTGGTAGAGGCACAGGTCACTCTATTTTCCCATCAGGAAGAAGAATTAACCACAGGCTCAGGCTGCCGCCAGGAACCAGAATAAGGCCTGAGGCAATCTCGGGCTTTTGTGGCCAGCTCCCAAAAAAGCGAGTTGAAAAATGGAGCTCAGGGACACTGCAATTCACAAATCCGCAGAGTTATAAATGATAACTCTCATCCACAGATATATTGAGGGAAGGCAACGAAGAGGATTTGAAAGCAAGGCAGAATTGCAGGAAGCAGATTTCAGGAGGTAGATTCGAATCGCCTTTAAAGCACATGAAAAGCGGCAAAACGTCGACAATGATGCCCTTGGCCAAAAAGGGCGTATGCGTTTTTTCCTGAATATATTCAGGAAAAAACGCATACGCCCTTTTTGGCCAACCAAGCAACCTGGAAAGGCAAATCAGCGCTACAAAGAGGTCTCGCTTCCCATCGGTCAAAAGGGCCATGCTGCAAAAAGTGTCAAAACCAGAAATGCAGGACAGGCCATGGAGAAATGGCAGCCTTGCTACGCTGATGGGCGGGATGTAAATTGCCAACAGCCACTCTAGAGAAGTGTACGGTGTGTCCTGAAACATCGAAAAAACACAGCTTAGGGAGCATAGGGCACGTCCACTCATGGGCGTATAAATTGGGAAAACTAAAAATCAGCAAGACACAGGCACCCCAATGTTTAGGGCTGCTATGTTGACAAGAACCTCCACTTCATGACACCTTAAATATCCCAGGAAAGAGAAAAATGGATAAAGAAGTTGTGGTCCTTATGTACAAAGGAATATCACTCAGACATGAAATCAATGTCATAAGGCTAGTAGAAGCAAGATGAGTGGATTTAGTTATGACGATTCTAAGTGAAATAAGTCACACAGAAAAAGACACTTATCATAAGATATCACTTATAGAGGGAATGTAAAAACCGCTACACTTGAACTGAATTACAAAACAGAACAGAGTCACACGTTTAGAAAACACACTATGGCTGCTTAACGGGAAAGGTGAGGTGGGGTGATGCATAAAACAAGGGGTTCAAATTCGCTCAGATACCGTTCCATACACCCAATATGTAATAGACAAGACCTACTCCTTGCTCAGTGAACTGGACTCAACACCCCCTATTCACCGCACAAGAATATATGTGACTAGTAAGAATCTTAAAACCTATATATTGATATCTGTCTGGAAGTGAGTCAAGTGGGTGTAAAGCCGCATAAACACAGCCGTGAAAAGCAGCTAAACCCCATTATAAAAATAAATTACTTTTAAAAACCCGTAAAACAAAGACAGTGAAAGAGAGAGAAATTCTTACAAAATTCGTTCAGAGGCTGTGATGCAACCTGGATTGACCATATCTAGACCCACAGCTGGATGAGACATAAGGGTGGACACTCTTGCGGCTTAGAGGTTGGGTGAGGTTGGGTGAGCAAACGCAGACCCTTTAAAGTAATACTGTGTGGTACCCATCCCATGGGTCCCAAATCTCCAGGTTCAAGGGCATCTTCCTACATCGAAAACATGCATTAGAAACCCAGAAGATGGTGCACCGTGTGATTTTGAAAGGTTTCTAAAACGCACCCAATTTCTCATCTCCTTGTGCTCGGGTTCGCCTTTCCAGCTACTTTACTAGCAATCTCCCTACTTGGAGAATCAGCACCTTTAAGCTCCTGTTCCCTACAGGTTGCAATTTGTCCTGAGGATGAACGGGAAGAGGGGCAACCAATGAGAGACTAGATCTAGGTGTTGGGACAGGCACAGGTCACTCTATTTTCCCATCAGGAAGAAGAATTAACCACAGGCTCTGCCTGCCTCCAGGAACCAGAATAGGGCCTGAGGCAATCCCGCGCTTTTGCGGCCAGCTCCCAAAAAAGCGAGTTGAAAAATGGAGCTCAGGGACACTGCAATTCACAAACCCGCAGAGTTATAAATGATAACTCTCATCCACAGATATATTGAGGGAAGGCAACGAAGAGGATTTGAAAGCAAGGCAGAATTGCAGGAAAGAGATTTCAGGAGGTAGATTCGAATGGCCTTTAAAGCACATGAAAAGCGGCAAAACGTCGACAATGATGCCCTTGGCCAAAAAGGGCGTATGCGTTTTTTCCTGAATATATTCAGGAAAAAACGCATACGCCCTTTTTGGCCAACCAAGCAACCTGGAAAGGCAAATCAGCGCTACAAAGAAGTCTCGCTTCCCATCGGTCAAAAGGGCCATGCTGCAAAAAGTGTCAAAACCAGAAATGCAGTACAGGCCATGGAGAAATGGCAGCCTTGCTACGCTGATGGGCGGGATGTAAATTGCCAAAAGCCACTCTGGAGAAGTGTACGGTGTGTCCTGAAACATCGAAAAAACACAGCTTAGGGAGCATAGGGCACGTCCACTCATGGGCGAATAAATTGGGAAAACTAAAAATCAGCAAGACACAGGCACCCCAATGTTTAGGGCTGCTATGTTGACAAGAACCTCCACTTCATGACACCTTAAATATCCCAGGAAAGAGAAAAATGGATAAAGAAGTTGTGGTCCTTATGTACAATGGAATATCACTCAGACATGAAATCAATGTCATAAGGCTAGTAGAAGCAAGATGAGTGGATTTAGGTATGACGATTCTAAGTGAAATAAGTCACACAGAAAAAGACACTTATCATAAGATATCACTTATAGAGGGAATGTAAAAACCGCTACACTTGAACTGAATTACAAAACAGAACAGAGTCACACGTTTAGAAAACACACTATGGCTGCTTAACGGGAAAGGTGAGGTGGGGTGATGCATAAAACAAGGGTTTCAAATTCGCTCAGATACTGTTCCATACACCCAATATGTAATAGACAAGACCTACTCCTTGCTCAGTGAACTGGACTCAACAACCCCTATTCACCGCACAAGAATATATGTGACTAGTAAGAATCGTAAAACCTATGTATTGATATCTCTCTGGAAGTGTGTCAAGTGGGTGTAAAGCTGCATAAACACAGCCGTGAAAAGCAGCTAAACCCCATTATAAAAATAAATTACTTTTAAAAACCCGTAAAACAAAGACAGTGAAAGAGAGAGAAATTCTTACAAAATTCGTTCAGAGGCTGTGATGCAACCTGGATTGACCATATCTAGACCCACAGCTGGATGAGACATAAGGGTGGACACTCTTGGGGCTTAGAGGTTGGGTGAGGTTGGGTGAGCAAACGCAGACCCTTTAAAGTAATACTGTGTGGTACCCATCCCATGGGTCCCAAATCTCCAGGTTCAAGGGCATCTTCCTACATCGAAAACATGCATGAGAAACCCAGAAGATGGTGCACCGTGTGATTTTGAAAGGTTTCTAAAACGCACCCAATTTCTCATCTCCTTGTGCTCGGGTTCGCCTTTCCAGCTACTTTACTAGCAATCTCCCTACTTGGAGAATCAGCACCTTTAAGCTCCTGTTCCCTACAGGTTGCAATTTGTCCTGAGGATGAACGGGAAGAGGGGCAACCAATGAGAGACTAGATCTAGGTGTTGGGACAGGCACAGGTCACTCTATTTTCCCATCAGGAAGAAGAATTAACCACAGGCTCTGCCTGCCTCCAGGAACCAGAATAGGGCCTGAGGAAATCCCGCGCTTTTGCGGCCAGCTCCCAAAAAAGCGAGTTGAAAAATGGAGCTCAGGGACACTGCAATTCACAAACCCGCAGAGTTATAAATGATAACTCTCATCCACAGATATATTGAGGGAAGGCAACGAAGAGGATTTGAAAGCAAGGCAGAATTGCAGGAAAGAGATTTCAGGAGGTAGATTCGAATGGCCTTTAAAGCACATGAAAAGCGGCAAAACGTCGACAATGATGCCCTTGGCCAAAAAGGGCGTATGCGTTTTTTCCTGAATATATTCAGGAAAAAACGCATACGCCCTTTTTGGCCAACCAAGCAACCTGGAAAGGCAAATCAGCGCTACAAAGAAGTCTCGCTTCCCATCGGTCAAAAGGGCCATGCTGCAAAAAGTGTCAAAACCAGAAATGCAGTACAGGCCATGGAGAAATGGCAGCCTTGCTACGCTGATGGGCGGGATGTAAATTGCCAAAAGCCACTCTGGAGAAGTGTACGGTGTGTCCTGAAACATCGAAAAAACACAGCTTAGGGAGCATAGGGCACGTCCACTCATGGGCGTATAAATTGGGAAAACTAAAAATCAGCAAGACACAGGCACCCCAATGTTTAGGGCTGCTATGTTGACAAGAACCTCCACTTCATGACACCTTAAATATCCCAGGAAAGAGAAAAATGGATAAAGAAGTTGTGGTCCTTATGTACAATGGAATATCACTCAGACATGAAATCAATGTCATAAGGCTAGTAGAAGCAAGATGAGTGGATTTAGGTATGACGATTCTAAGTGAAATAAGTCACACAGAAAAAGACACTTATCATAAGATATCACTTATAGAGGGAATGTAAAAACCGCTACACTTGAACTGAATTACAAAACAGAACAGAGTCACACGTTTAGAAAACACACTATGGCTGCTTAACGGGAAAGGTGAGGTGGGGTGATGCATAAAACAAGGGTTTCAAATTCGCTCAGATACTGTTCCATACACCCAATATGTAATAGACAAGACCTACTCCTTGCTCAGTGAACTGGACTCAACACCCCCTATTCACCGCACAAGAATATATGTGACTAGTAAGAATCGTAAAACCTATGTATTGATATCTCTCTGGAAGTGAGTCAAGTGGGTGTAAAGCCGCATAAACACAGCCGTGAAAAGCAGCTAAACCCCATTATAAAAATAAATTACTTTTAAAAACCCGTAAAACAAAGACAGTGAAAGAGAGAGAAATTCTTACAAAATTCGTTCAGGGGCTTTGATGCAACCTGGATTGACCATATCTAGACCCACACCTGGATGAGACATAAGGGTGGACACTCTTGGGGCTGAGAGGTTGGGTGAGGTTGGGAGAGCAAACTCAGACCCTTTAAAGTAATACTGCGTGGTACCCATCCCATGGGTCCCAAATCTCCAGGTTCAAGGGCATCTTCCTACATCGAAAACATGCATGAGAAACCCAGAAGATGGTACACCGTGTGATTTTGAAAGGTTTCTAAAACGCACCCCATTTCTCATCTCCTTGTGCTAGGGTTCGCCTTTCCAGCTACTTTACTAGCAATCTCCCTACTTGGAGAATCAGCACCTTTAAGCTTCTGTTCCCTACAGGTTGCAATTTGTCCTGAGGATGAACGGGAAGAGGGGCAACCAATGAGAGACTAGATCTAGGTGTTGGTAGAGGCACAGGTCACTCTATTTTCCCATCAGGAAGAAGAATTAACCACAGGCTCAGCCTGCCGCCAGGAACCAGAATAAGGCCTGAGGCAATCTCGCGCTTTTGTGGCCAGCTCCCAAAAAAGCGAGTTGAAAAATGGAGCTCAGGGACACTGCAATTCACAAACCCGCAGAGTTATAAATGATAACTCTCATCCACAGATATATTGAGGGAAGGCAACGAAGAGGATTTGAAAGCAAGGCAGAATTGCAGGAAGCAGATTTCAGGAGGTAGATTCGAATCGCCTTTAAAGCACATGAAAAGCGGCAAAACGTCGACAATGATGCCCTTGGCCAAAAAGGGCGTATGCGTTTTTTCCTGAATATATTCAGGAAAAAACGCATACGCCCTTTTTGGCCAACCAAGCAACTTGGAAAGGCAAATCAGCGCTACAAAGAGGTCTCGCTTCCCATCGGTCAAAAGGGCCATGCTGCAAAAAGTGTCAAAACCAGAAATGCAGGACAGGCCATGGAGAAATGGCAGCCTTGCTACGCTGATGGGCGGGATGTAAATTGCCAACAGCCACTCTAGAGAAGTGTACGGTGTGTCCTGAAACATCGAAAAAACACAGCTTAGGGAGCATAGGGCACGTCCACTCATGGGCGTATAAATTGGGAAAACTAAAAATCAGCAAGACACAGGCACCCCAATGTTTAGGGCTGCTATGTTGACAAGAACCTCCACTTCATGACACCTTAAATATCCCAGGAAAGAGAAAAATGGATAAAGAAGTTGTGGTCCTTATGTACAAAGGAATATCACTCAGACATGAAATCAATGTCATAAGGCTAGTAGAAGCAAGATGAGTGGATTTAGGTATGACGATTCTAAGTGAAATAAGTCACACAGAAAAAGACACTTATCATAAGATATCACTTATAGAGGGAATGTAAAAACCGCTACACTTGAACTGAATTACAAAACAGAACAGAGTCACACGTTTAGAAAACACACTATGGCTGCTTAACGGGAAAGGTGAGGTGGGGTGATGCATAAAACAAGGGTTTCAAATTCGCTCAGATACCGTTCCATACACCCAATATGTAATAGACAAGACCTACTCCTTGCTCAGTGAAGTGGACTCAACACCCCCTATTCACCGCACAAGAATATATGTGACTAGTAAGAATCTTAAAACCTATATATTGATATCTGTCTGGAAGTGAGTCAAGTGGGTGTAAAGCCGCATAAACACAGCCGTGAAAAGCAGCTAAACCCCATTATAAAAATAAATTACTTTTAAACACCCGTAAAACAAAGACAGTGAAAGAGAGAGAAATTCTTACAAAATTCGTTCAGAGGCTGTGATGCAACCTGGATTGACCATATCTAGACCCACAGCTGGATGAGACATAAGGGTGGACACTCTTGGGGCTTAGAGGTTGGGTGAGGTTGGGTGAGCAAACGCAGATCCTTTAAAGTAATACTGTGTGGTACCCATCCCATGGGTCCCAAATCTCCAGGTTCAAGGGCATCTTCCTACATCGAAAACATGCATGAGAAACCCAGAAGATGGTACACCGTGTGATTTTGAAAGGTTTCTAAAACGCACCCAATTTCTCATCTCCTTGTGCTCGGGTTCGCCTTTCCAGCTACTTTACTAGCAATCTCCCTACTTGGAGAATCAGCACCTTTAAGCTCCTGTTCCCTACAGGTTGCAATTTGTCCTGAGGATGAACGGGAAGAGGGGCAACCAATGAGAGACTAGATCTAGGTGTTGGGACAGGCACAGGTCACTCTAATTTCCCATCAGGAAGAAGAATTAAACACAGGCTCAGCCTGCCGCCGGGAACCAGAATAGGGCCTGAGGCAATCCCGTGCTTTTGCGGCCAGCTCCCAAAAAAGACAGTTGTAAAATGGAGCTCAGGGGCACTGCAATTCACAAACCTGCAGAGTTATAAATGATAACTCTCATCCACAGATATATTGAGGGAAGGCAACGAAGAGGATTTGAAAGCAAGGCAGAATTGCAGGAAACAGGTTTCAGGAGGTAGATTCGAATCGCCTTTAAAGCACATGAAAAGTGGCAAAACGTCGACAGTGATGCCCTTGGCCAAAAAGGGCGTAAGCGTTTTTTCCTGAATATATTCAGGAAAAAACGCATACGCCCTTTTTGGCCAACCAAGCAACCTGGAAAGGCAAATCAGCGCTACAAAGAAGTCTCGCTTCCCATCGGTCAAAAGGGCCATGCTGCAAAAAGTGACAAAACCAGAAATGCAGTACAGGCCATGGAGAAATGGCAGCCTTGCTACGCTAATGGGCGGGATGTAAATTGCCAAAAGCCACTCTGGAGAAGTGTACGGTGTGTCCTGAAACATCGAAAAAACACAGCTTAGGGAGCATAGGGCACATCCACTCATGGGCGTATAAATTGGGAAAACTAAAAATCAGCAAGACACAGGCACCCCAATGTTTAGGGCTGCTATGTTGACAAGAACCTCCACTTCATAACACCTTAAATATCCCAGGAAAGAGATAAATGGATAAAGAAGTTGTGGTCCTTATGTACAAAGGAATATCCCTCAGACATGAAATCAATGTCATAAAGCTAGTAGAAGCAAGATGAGTGGATTTAGGTATGACGATTCTAAGTGAAATAAGTCACACAGAAAAAGACACTTATCATAAGCTATCACTTATAGAGGGAATGTAAAAACCGCTACACTTGAACTGAATTACAAAACAGAACAGAGTCACACGTTTAGAAAACACACTATGGCTGCTTAACGGGAAAGGTGAGGTGGGGTGATGCATAAAACAAGGGTTTCAAATTCGCTCAGATACCGTTCCATACACCCAATATGTAATAGACAAGACCTACTCCTTGCTCAGTGAACTGGACTCAACACCCCCTATTCACCGCACAAGAATATATCTGACTAGTAAGAATCGTAAAACCTATGTATTGATATCTCTCTGGAAGTGAGCCAAGTGGGTGTAAAGTCGCATAAACACAGCCGTGAAAAGCAGCTAAACCCCATTATAAAAATAAATTACTTTTAAAAACCCGTAAAACAAAGACAGTGAAAGAGAGAGAAATTCTTACAAAATTCGTTCAGGGGCTGTGATGCAACCTGGATTGACCATATCTAGACCCACACCTGGATGAGACATAAGGGTGGACACTCTTGGGGCTGAGAGGTTGGGTGAGGTTGGGAGAGCAAACTCAGACCCTTTAAAGTAATACTGCGTGGTACCCATCCCATGGGTCCCAAATCTCCAGGTTCAAGGGCATCTTCCTACATCGAAAACATGCATGAGAAACCCAGAAGATGGTACACCGTGTGATTTTGAAAGGTTTCTAAAACGCACCCCATTTCTCATCTCCTTGTGCTAGGGTTCGCCTTTCCAGCTACTTTACTAGCAATCTCCCTACTTGGAGAATCAGCACCTTTAAGCTCCTGTTCCCTACAGGTTGCAATTTGTCCTGAGGATGAACGGGAAGAGGGGCAACCAATGAGAGACTAGATCTAGGTGTTGGTAGAGGCACAGGTCACTCTATTTTCCCATCAGGAAGAAGAATTAACCACAGGCTCAGCCTGCCGCCAGGAACCAGAATAAGGCCTGAGGCAATCTCGCGCTTTTGTGGCCAGCTCCCAAAAAAGCGAGTTGAAAAATGGAGCTCAGGGACACTGCAATTCACAAACCCGCAGAGTTATAAATGATAACTCTCATCCACAGATATATTGAGGGAAGGCAACGAAGAGGATTTGAAAGCAAGGCAGAATTGCAGGAAGCAGATTTCAGGAGGTAGATTCGAATCGCCTTTAAAGCACATGAAAAGCGGCAAAACGTCGACAATGATGCCCTTGGCCAAAAAGGGCGTATGCGTTTTTTCCTGAATATATTCAGGAAAAAACGCATACGCCCTTTTTGGCCAACCAAGCAACCTGGAAAGGCAAATCAGCGCTACAAAGAGGTCTCGCTTCCCATCGGTCAAAAGGGCCATGCTGCAAAAAGTGTCAAAACCAGAAATGCAGGACAGGCCATGGAGAAATGGCAGCCTTGCTACGCTGATGGGCGGGATGTAAATTGCCAACAGCCACTCTAGAGAAGTGTACGGTGTGTCCTGAAACATCGAAAAAACACAGCTTAGGGAGCATAGGGCACGTCCACTCATGGGCGTATAAATTGGGAAAACTAAAAATCAGCAAGACACAGGCACCCCAATGTTTAGGGCTGCTATGTTGACAAGAACCTCCACTTCATGACACCTTAAATATCCCAGGAAAGAGAAAAATGGATAAAGAAGTTGTGGTCCTTATGTACAAAGGAATATCACTCAGACATGAAATCAATGTCATAAGGCTAGTAGAAGCAAGATGAGTGGATTTAGGTATGACGATTCTAAGTGAAATAAGTCACACAGAAAAAGACACTTATCATAAGATATCACTTATAGAGGGAATGTAAAAACCGCTACACTTGAACTGAATTACAAAACAGAACAGAGTCACACGTTTAGAAAACACACTATGGCTGCTTAACGGGAAAGGTGAGGTGGGGTGATGCATAAAACAAGGGGTTCAAATTCGCTCAGATACCGTTCCATACACCCAATATGTAATAGACAAGACCTACTCCTTGCTCAGTGAACTGGACTCAACACCCCCTATTCACCGCACAAGAATATATCTGACTAGTAAGAATCGTAAAACCTATGTATTGATATCTCTCTGGAAGTGAGCCAAGTGGGTGTAAAGCCGCATAAACACAGCCGTGAAAAGCAGCTAAACCCCATTATAAAAATAAATTACTTTTAAAAACCCGTAAAACAAAGACAGTGAAAGAGAGAGAAATTCTTACAAAATTCGTTCAGGGGCTGTGATGCAACCTGGATTGACCATATCTAGACCCACACCTGGATGAGACATAAGGGTGGACACTCTTGGGGCTGAGAGGTTGGGTGAGGTTGGGAGAGCAAACTCAGACTCTTTAAAGTAATACTGCGTGGTACCCATCCCATGGGTCCCAAATCTCCAGGTTCAAGGGCATCTTCCTACATCGAAAACATGCATGAGAAACCCAGAAGATGGTACACCGTGTGATTTTGAAAGGTTTCTAAAACGCACCCCATTTCTCATCTCCTTGTGCTAGGGTTCGCCTTTCCAGCTACTTTACTAGCAATCTCCCTACTTGGAGAATCAGCACCTTTAAGCTCCTGTTCCCTACAGGTTGCAATTTGTCCTGAGGATGAACGGGAAGAGGGGCAACCAATGAGAGACTAGATCTAGGTGTTGGTAGAGGCACAGGTCACTCTATTTTCCCATCAGGAAGAAGAATTAACCACAGGCTCAGCCTGCCGCCAGGAACCAGAATAAGGCCTGAGGCAATCTCGCGCTTTTGTGGCCAGCTCCCAAAAAAGCGAGTTGAAAAATGGAGCTCAGGGACACTGCAATTCACAAACCCGCAGAGTTATAAATGATAACTCTCATCCACAGATATATTGAGGGAAGGCAACGAAGAGGATTTGAAAGCAAGGCAGAATTGCAGGAAGCAGATTTCAGGAGGTAGATTCGAATCGCCTTTAAAGCACATGAAAAGCGGCAAAACGTCGACAATGATGCCCTTGGCCAAAAAGGGCGTATGCGTTTTTTCCTGAATATATTCAGGAAAAAACGCATACGCCCTTTTTGGCCAACCAAGCAACCTGGAAAGGCAAATCAGCGCTACAAAGAGGTCTCGCTTCCCATCGGTCAAAAGGGCCATGCTGCAAAAAGTGTCAAAACCAGAAATGCAGGACAGGCCATGGAGAAATGGCAGCCTTGCTACGCTGATGGGCGGGATGTAAATTGCCAACAGCCACTCTAGAGAAGTGTACGGTGTGTCCTGAAACATCGAAAAAACACAGCTTAGGGAGCATAGGGCACGTCCACTCATGGGCGTATAAATTGGGAAAACTAAAAATCAGCAAGACACAGGCACCCCAATGTTTAGGGCTGCTATGTTGACAAGAACCTCCACTTCATGACACCTTAAATATCCCAGGAAAGAGAAAAATGGATAAAGAAGTTGTGGTCCTTATGTACAAAGGAATATCACTCAGACATGAAATCAATGTCATAAGGCTAGTAGAAGCAAGATGAGTGGATTTAGGTATGACGATTCTAAGTGAAATAAGTCACACAGAAAAAGACACTTATCATAAGATATCACTTATAGAGGGAATGTAAAAACCGCTACACTTGAACTGAATTACAAAACAGAACAGAGTCACACGTTTAGAAAACACACTATGGCTGCTTAACGGGAAAGGTGAGGTGGGGTGATGCATAAAACAAGGGTTTCAAATTCGCTCAGATACTGTTCCATACACCCAATATGTAATAGACAAGACCTACTCCTTGCTCAGTGAACTGGACTCAACAACCCCTATTCACCGCACAAGAATATATGTGACTAGTAAGAATCGTAAAACCTATGTATTGATATCTCTCTGGAAGTGTGTCAAGTGGGTGTAAAGCTGCATAAACACAGCCGTGAAAAGCAGCTAAACCCCATTATAAAAATAAATTACTTTTAAAAACCCGTAAAACAAAGACAGTGAAAGAGAGAGAAATTCTTACAAAATTCGTTCAGAGGCTGTGATGCAACCTGGATTGACCATATCTAGACCCACAGCTGGATGAGACATAAGGGTGGACACTCTTGGGGCTTAGAGGTTGGGTGAGGTTGGGTGAGCAAACGCAGACCCTTTAAAGTAATACTGTGTGGTACCCATCCCATGGGTCCCAAATCTCCAGGTTCAAGGGCATCTTCCTACATCGAAAACATGCATGAGAAACCCAGAAGATGGTGCACCGTGTGATTTTGAAAGGTTTCTAAAACGCACCCAATTTCTCATCTCCTTGTGCTCGGGTTCGCCTTTCCAGCTACTTTACTAGCAATCTCCCTACTTGGAGAATCAGCACCTTTAAGCTCCTGTTCCCTACAGGTTGCAATTTGTCCTGAGGATGAACGGGAAGAGGGGCAACCAATGAGAGACTAGATCTAGGTGTTGGGACAGGCACAGGTCACTCTATTTTCCCATCAGGAAGAAGAATTAACCACAGGCTCTGCCTGCCTCCAGGAACCAGAATAGGGCCTGAGGCAATCCCGCGCTTTTGCGGCCAGCTCCCAAAAAAGCGAGTTGAAAAATGGAGCTCAGGGACACTGCAATTCACAAACCCGCAGAGTTATAAATGATAACTCTCATCCACAGATATATTGAGGGAAGGCAACGAAGAGGATTTGAAAGCAAGGCAGAATTACAGGAAAGAGATTTCAGGAGGTAGATACGAATGGCCTTTAAAGCACATGAAAAGCGGCAAAACGTCGACAATGATGCCCTTGGCCAAAAAGGGCGTATGCGTTTTTTCCTGAATATATTCAGGAAAAAACGCATACGCCCTTTTTGGCCAACCAAGCAACCTGGAAAGGCAAATCAGCGCTACAAAGAAGTCTCGCTTCCCATCGGTCAAAAGGGCCATGCTGCAAAAAGTGTCAAAACCAGAAATGCAGTACAGGCCATGGAGAAATGGCAGCCTTGCTACGCTGATGGGCGGGATGTAAATTGCCAAAAGCCACTCTGGAGAAGTGTACGATGTGTCCTGAAACATCGAAAAAACACAGCTTAGGGAGCATAGGGCACGTCCACTCATGGGCGTATAAATTGGGAAGACTAAAAATCAGCAAGACACAGGCACCCCAATGTTTAGGGCTGCTATGTTGACAAGAACCTCCACTTCATGACACCTTAAATATCCCAGGAAAGAGAAAAATGGATAAAGAAGTTGTGGTCCTTATGTACAATGGAATATCACTCAGACATGAAATCAATGTCATAAGGCTAGTAGAAGCAAGATGAGTGGATTTAGGTATGACGATTCTAAGTGAAATAAGTCACACAGAAAAAGACACTTATCATAAGATATCACTTATAGAGGGAATGTAAAAACCGCTACACTTGAACTGAATTACAAAACAGAACAGAGTCACACGTTTAGAAAACACACTATGGCTGCTTAACGGGAAAGGTGAGGTGGGGTGATGCATAAAACAAGGGTTTCAAATTCGCTCAGATACTGTTCCATACACCCAATATGTAATAGACAAGACCTACTCCTTGCTCAGTGAACTGGACTCAACACCCCCTATTCACCGCACAAGAATATATGTGACTAGTAAGAATCGTAAAACCTATGTATTGATATCTCTCTGGAAGTGAGTCAAGTGGGTGTAAAGCCGCATAAACACAACCGTGAAAAGCAGCTAAACCCCATTATAAAAATAAATTACTTTTAAAAACCCGTAAAACAAAGACAGTGAAAGAGAGAGAAATTCTTACAAAATTCGTTCAGGGGCTGTGATGCAACCTGGATTGACCATATCTAGACCCACACCTGGATGAGACATAAGGGTGGACACTCTTGGGGCTGAGAGGTTGGGTGAGGTTGGGTGAGCAAACTCAGACCCTTTAAAGTAGTACTGCGTGGTACCCATCCCATGGGTCCCAAATCTCCAGGTTCAAGGGCATCTTCCTACATCGAAAACATGCATGAGAAACCCAGAAGATGGTACACCGTGTGATTTTGAAAGGTTTCTAAAACGCACCCAATTTCTCATCTCCTTGTGCTCGGGTTCGCCTTTCCAGCTACTTTACTAGAAATCTCCCTACTTGGAGAATCAGCACCTTTAAGCTCCTGTTCCCTACAGGTTGCAATTTGTCCTGAGGATGAACGGGAAGAGGGGCAACCAATGAGAGACTAGATCTAGGTGTTGGGACAGGCACAGGTCACTCTATTTTCCCATCAGGAAGAAGAATTAACCACAGGCTCAGCCTGCCGCCAGGAACCAGAATAGGGCCTGAGGCAATCCCGCGCTTTTACGGCCAGCTCCCAAAAAAGCGAGTTGAAAAATGGAGCTCAGGGACACTGCAATTCACAAACCCGCAGAGTTATAAATGATAACTCTCATCCACAGATATATTGAGGGAAGGCAACGAAGAGGATTTGAAAGCAAGGCAGAATTGCAGGAAACAGATTTCAGGAGGTAGATTCGAATCGCCTTTAAAGCACATGAAAAGCGGCAAAACGTCGACAATGATGCCCTTGGCCAAAAAGGGCGTATGCGTTTTTTCCTGAATATATTCAGGAAAAAACGCATACGCCCTTTTTGGCCAACCAAGCAACCTGGAAAGGCAAATCAGCGCTACAAAGAGGTCTCGCTTCCCATCGGTCAAAAGGGCCATGCTGCAAAAAGTGTCAAAACCAGAAATGCAGGACAGGCCATGGAGAAATGGCAGCCTTGCTACGCTGATGGGCGGGATGTAAATTGCCAACAGCCACTCTGGAGAAGTGTACGGTGTGTCCTGAAACATCGAAAAAACACAGCTTAGGGAGCATAGGGCACGTCCACTCATGGGCGTATAAATTGGGAAAACTAAAAATCAGCAAGACACAGGCACCCCAATGTTTAGGGCTGCTATGTTGACAAGAACCTCCACTTCATGACACCTTAAATATCCCAGGAAAGAGAAAAATGGATAAAGAAGTTGTGGTCCTTATGTACAAAGGAATATCACTCAGACATGAAATCAATGTCATAAGGCTAGTAGAAGCAAGATGAGTGGATTTAGGTATGACGATTCTAAGTGAAATAAGTCACACAGAAAAAGACACTTATCATAAGATATCACTTATAGAGGGAATGTAAAAACCGCTACACTTGAACTGAATTACAAAACAGAACAGAGTCACACGTTTAGAAAACACACTATGGCTGCTTAACGGGAAAGGTGAGGTGGGGTGATGCATAAAACAAGGGTTTCAAATTCGCTCAGATACCGTTCCATACACCCAATATGTAATAGACAAGACCTACTCCTTGCTCAGTGAACTGGACTCAACACCCCCTATTCACCGCACAAGAATATATGTGACTAGTAAGAATCTTAAAACCTATATATTGATATCTGACTGGAAGTGAGTCAAGTGGGTGTAAAGCCGCATAAACACAGCCGTGAAAAGCAGCTAAACCCCATTATAAAAATAAATTACTTTTAAAAACCCGTAAAACAAAGACAGTGAAAGAGAGAGAAATTCTTACAAAATTCGTTCAGAGGCTGTGATGCAACCTGGATTGACCATATCTAGACCCACAGCTGGATGAGACATAAGGGTGGACACTCTTGGGGCTTAGAGGTTGGGTGAGGTTGGGTGAGCAAACGCAGATCCTTTAAAGTAATACTGTGTGGTACCCATCCCATGGGTCCCAAATCTCCAGGTTCAAGGGCATCTTCCTACATCGAAAACATGCATGAGAAACCCAGAAGATGGTACACCGTGTGATTTTGAAAGGTTTCTAAAACGCACCCAATTTCTCATCTCCTTGTGCTCGGGTTCGCCTTTCCAGCTACTTTACTAGCAATCTCCCTACTTGGAGAATCAGCACCTTTAACCTCCTGTTCCCTACAGGTTGCAATTTGTCCTGAGGATGAACGGGAAGAGGGGCAACCAATGAGAGACTAGATCTAGGTGTTGGGACAGGCACAGGTCACTCTAATTTCCCATCAGGAAGAAGAATTAAACACAGGCTCAGCCTGCCGCCGGGAACCAGAATAGGGCCTGAGGCAATCCCGTGCTTTTGCGGCCAGCTCCCAAAAAAGACAGTTGAAAAATGGAGCTCAGGGGCACTGCAATTCACAAACCTGCAGAGTTATAAATGATAACTCTCATCCACAGATATATTGAGGGAAGGCAACGAAGAGGATTTGAAAGCAAGGCAGAATTGCAGGAAACAGGTTTCAGGAGGTAGATTCGAATCGCCTTTAAAGCACATGAAAAGTGGCAAAACGTCGACAGTGATGCCCTTGGCCAAAAAGGGCGTAAGCGTTTTTTCCTGAATATATTCAGGAAAAAACGCATACGCCCTTTTTGGCCAACCAAGCAACCTGGAAAGGCAAATCAGCGCTACAAAGAAGTCTCGCTTCCCATCGGTCAAAAGGGCCATGCTGCAAAAAGTGACAAAACCAGAAATGCAGTACAGGCCATGGAGAAATGGCAGCCTTGCTACGCTAATGGGCGGGATGTAAATTGCCAAAAGCCACTCTGGAGAAGTGTACGGTGTGTCCTGAAACATCGAAAAAACACAGCTTAGGGAGCATAGGGCACATCCACTCATGGGCGTATAAATTGGGAAAACTAAAAATCAGCAAGACACAGGCACCCCAATGTTTAGGGCTGCTATGTTGACAAGAACCTCCACTTCATGACACCTTAAATATCCCAGGAAAGAGATAAATGGATAAAGAAGTTGTGGTCCTTATGTACAAAGGAATATCCCTCAGACATGAAATCAATGTCATAAGGCTAGTAGAAGCAAGATGAGTGGATTTAGGTATGACGATTCTAAGTGAAATAAGTCACACAGAAAAAGACACTTATCATAAGATATCACTTATAGAGGGAATGTAAAAACCGCTACACTTGAACTGAATTACAAAACAGAACAGAGTCACACGTTTAGAAAACACACTATGGCTGCTTAACGGGAAAGGTGAGGTGGGGTGATGCATAAAACAAGGGTTTCAAATTCGCTCAGATACCGTTCCATACACCCAATATGTAATAGACAAGACCTACTCCTTGCTCAGTGAACTGGACTCAACAACCCCTATTCACCGCACAAGAATATATGTGACTACTAAGAATCGTAAAACCTATGTATTGATATCTCTCTGGAAGTGTGTCAAGTGGGTGTAAAGCTGCATAAACACAGCCGTGAAAAGCAGCTAAACCCCATTATAAAAATAAATTACTTTTAAAAACCCGTAAAACAAAGACAGTGAAAGTGAGAGAAATTCTTACAAAATTCGTTCAGAGGCTGTGATGCAACCTGGATTGACCATATCTAGACCCACAGCTGGATGAGACATAAGGGTGGACACTCTTGGGCCTTAGAGGTTGGGTGAGGTTGCGTGAGCAAACGCAGACCCTTTAAAGTAATACTGTGTGGTACCCATCCCATGGGTCCCAAATCTCCAGGTTCAAGGGCATCTTCCTACATCGAAAACATGCATGAGAAACCCAGAAGATGGTGCACCGTGTGATTTTGAAAGGTTTCTAAAACGCACCCAATTTCTCATCTCCTTGTGCTCGGGTTCGCCTTTCCAGCTACTTTACTAGCAATCTCCCTACTTGGAGAATCAGCACCTTTAAGCTCCTGTTCCCTACAGGTTGCAATTTGTCCTGAGGATGAACGGGAAGAGGGGCAACCAATGAGAGACTAGATCTAGGTGTTGGGACAGGCACAGGTCACTCTATTTTCCCATCAGGAAGAAGAATTAACCACAGGCTCTGCCTGCCTCCAGGAACCAGAATAGGGCCTGAGGCAATCCCGCGCTTTTGCGGCCAGCTCGCAAAAAAGCGAGTTGAAAAATGGAGCTCAGGGACACTGCAATTCACAAACCCGCAGAGTTATAAATGATAACTCTCATCCACAGATATATTGAGGGAAGGCAACGAAGAGGATTTGAAAGCAAGGCAGAATTGCAGGAAAGAGATTTCAGGAGGTAGATTCGAATCGCCTTTAAAGCACATGAAAAGTGGCAAAACGTCGACAGTGATGCCCTTGGCCAAAAAGGGCGTAAGCGTTTTTTCCTGAATATATTCAGGAAAAAACGCATACGCCCTTTTTGGCCAACCAAGCAACCTGGAAAGGCAAATCAGCGCTACAAAGAAGTCTCGCTTCCCATCGGTCAAAAGGGCCATGCTGCAAAAAGTGACAAAACCAGAAATGCAGTACAGGCCATGGAGAAATGGCAGCCTTGCTACGCTAATGGGCGGGATGTAAATTGCCAACAGCCACTCTGGAGAAGTGTACGGTGTGTCCTGAAACATCGAAAAAACACAGCTTAGGGAGCATAGGGCACATCCACTCATGGGCGTATAAATTGGGAAAACTAAAAATCAGCAAGACACAGGCACCCCAATGTTTAGGGCTGCTATGTTGACAAGAACCTCCACTTCATGACACCTTAAATATCCCAGGAAAGAATAAATGGATAAAGAAGTTGTGGTCCTTATGTACAAAGGAATATCCCTCAGACATGAAATCAATGTCATAAGGCTAGTAGAAGCAAGATGAGTGGATTTAGGTATGACGATTCTAAGTGAAATAAGTCACACAGAAAAAGACACTTATCATAAGCTATCACTTATAGAGGGAATGTAAAAACCGCTACACTTGAACTGAATTACAAAACAGAACAGAGTCACACGTTTAGAAAACACACTATGGCTGCTTAACGGGAAAGGTGAGGTGGGGTGATGCATAAAACAAGGGTTTCAAATTCGCTCAGATACCGTTCCATACACCCAATATGTAATAGACAAGACCTACTCCTTGCTCAGTGAACTGGACTCAACACCCCCTATTCACCGCACAAGAATATATGTGACTAGTAAGAATCGTAAAACCTATGTATTGATATCTCTCTGGAAGTGAGCCAAGTGGGTGTAAAGCCGCATAAACACAGCCGTGAAAAGCAGCTAAACCCCTTTATAAAAATAAATTACTTTTAAAAACCCGTAAAACAAAGACAGTGAAAGAGAGAGAAATTCTTAAAAAATTCGTTCAGGGGCTGTGATGCAACCTGGATTGACCATATCTAGACCCACACCTGGATGAGACATAAGGGTGGACACTCTTGGGGCTGAGAGGTTGGGTGAGGTTGGGAGAGCAAACTCAGACCCTTTAAAGTAATACTGCGTGGTACCCATCCCATGGGTCCCAAATCTCCAGGTTCAAGGGCATCTTCCTACATCGAAAACATGCATGAGAAACCCAGAAGATGGTACACCGTGTGATTTTGAAAGGTTTCTAAAACGCACCCCATTTCTCATCTCCTTGTGCTAGGGTTCGCCTTTCCAGCTACTTTACTAGCAATCTCCCTACTTGGAGAATCAGCACCTTTAAGCTCCTGTTCCCTACAGGTTGCAATTTGTCCTGAGGATGAACGGGAAGAGGGGCAACCAATGAGAGACTAGATCTAGGTGTTGGTAGAGGCACAGGTCACTCTATTTTCCCATCAGGAAGAAGAATTAACCACAGGCTCAGCCTGCCGCCAGGAACCAGAATAAGGCCTGAGGCAATCTCGCGCTTTTGTGGCCAGCTCCCAAAAAAGCGAGTTGAAAAATGGAGCTCAGGGACACTGCAATTCACAAACCCGCAGAGTTATAAATGATAACTCTCATCCACAGATATATTGAGGGAAGGCAACGAAGAGGATTTGAAAGCAAGGCAGAATTGCAGGAAGCAGATTTCAGGAGGTAGATTCGAATCGCCTTTAAAGCACATGAAAAGCGGCAAAACGTCGACAATGATGCCCTTGGCCAAAAAGGGCGTATGCGTTTTTTCCTGAATATATTCAGGAAAAAACGCATACGCCCTTTTTGGCCAACCAAGCAACCTGGAAAGGAAAATCAGCGCTACAAAGAGGTCTCGCTTCCCATCGGTCAAAAGGGCCATGCTGCAAAAAGTGTCAAAACCAGAAATGCAGGACAGGCCACGGAGAAATGGCAGCCTTGCTACGCTGATGGGCGGGATGTAAATTGCCAACAGCCACTCTAGAGGAGTGTACGGTGTGTCCTGAAACATCGAAAAAACACAGCTTAGGGAGCATAGGGCACGTCCACTCATGGGCGTATAAATTGGGAAAACTAAAAATCAGCAAGACACAGGCACCCCAATGTTTAGGGCTGCTATGTTGACAAGAACCTCCACTTCATGACACCTTAAATATCCCAGGAAAGAGAAAAATGGATAAAGAAGTTGTGGTCCTTATGTACAAAGGAATATCACTCAGACATGAAATCAATGTCATAAGGCTAGTAGAAGCAAGATGAGTGGATTTAGGTATGACGATTCTAAGTGAAATAAGTCACACAGAAAAAGACACTTATCATAAGCTATCACTTATAAAGGGAATGTAAAAACCGCTACACTTGAACTGAATTACAAAACAGAACAGAGTCACACGTTTAGAAAACACACTATGGCTGCTTAACGGGAAAGGTGAGGTGGGGTGATGCATAAAACAAGGGTTTCAAATTCGCTCAGATACCGTTCCATACACCCAATATGTAATAGACAAGACCTACTCCTTGCTCAGTGAACTGGACTCAACAACCCCTATTCACCGCACAAGAATATATGTGACTAGTAAGAATCGTAAAACCTATGTATTGATATCTCTCTGGAAGTGTGTCAAGTGGGTGTAAAGCCGCATAAACCCAGCCGTGAAAAGCAGCTAAACCCCATTATAAAAATAAATTACTTTTAAAAACCTGTAAAACAAAGACAGTGAAAGAGAGAGAAATTCTTAAAAAATTCGTTCAGGAGCTGTGATGCAACCTGGATTGACCATATCTAGACCCACACCTGGATGAGACATAAGGGTGGACACTCTTGGGGCTGAGAGGTTGGGTGAGGTTGGGTGAGCAAACTCAGACCCTTTAAAGTAGTACTGCGTGGTACCCATCCCATGGGTCCCAAATCTCCAGGTTCAAGGGCATCTTCCTACATCGAAAACATGCATGAGAAACCCAGAAGATGGTACACCGTGTGATTTTCAAAGGTTTCTAAAACGCACCCAATTTCTCATCTCCTTGTGCTCGGGTTCGCCTTTCCAGCTACTTTACTAGAAATCTCCCTACTTGGAGAATCAGCACCTTTAAGCTCCTGTTCCCTACAGGTTGCAATTTGTCCTGAGGATGAACGGGAAGAGGGGCAACCAATGAGAGACTAGATCTAGGTGTTGGGACAGGCACAGGTCACTCTATTTTCCCATCAGGAAGAAGAATTAACCACAGGCTCAGCCTGCCGCCAGGAACCAGAATAGGGCCTGAGGCAATCCCGCGCTTTTGCGGCCAGCTCCCAAAAAAGCCAGTTGAAAAATGGAGCTCAGGGACACTGCAATTCACAAACCCGCAGAGTTATAAATGATAACTCTCATCCACAGATATATTGAGGGAAGGCAACGAAGAGGATTTGAAAGCAAGGCAGAATTGCAGGAAACAGATTTCAGGAGGTAGATTCGAATCGCCTTTAAAGCACATGAAAAGCGGCAAAACGTCGACAATGATGCCCTTGGCCAAAAAGGGCGTATGCGTTTTTTCCTGAATATATTCAGGAAAAAACGCATACGCCCTTTTTGGCCAACCAAGCAACCTGGAAAGGCAAATCAGCGCTACAAAGAGGTCTCGCTTCCCATCGGTCAAAAGGGCCATGCTGCAAAAAGTGTCAAAACCAGAAATGCAGAACAGGCCATGGAGAAATGGCAGCCTTGCTACGCTGATGGGCGGGATGTAAATTGCCAACAGCCACTCTGGAGAAGTGTACGGTGTGTCCTGAAACATCGAAAAAACACAGCTTAGGGAGCATAGGGCACGTCCACTCATGGGCGTATAAATTGGGAAAACTAAAAATCAGCAAGACACAGGCACCCCAATGTTTAGGGCTGCTATGTTGACAAGAACCTCCACTTCATGACACCTTAAATATCCCAGGAAAGAGAAAAATGGATAAAGAAGTTGTGGTCCTTATGTACAAAGGAATATCACTCAGACATGAAATCAATGTCCTAAGGCTAGTAGAAGCAAGATGAGTGGATTTAGGTACGACGATTCTAAGTGAAATAAGTGACACAGAAAAAGACACTTATCATAAGCTATCACTTATAGAGGGAATGTAAAAACCGCTACACCTGAACTGAATTACAAAACAGAACAGAGTCACACGTTTAGAAAACACACTATGGCTGCTTAACGGGAAAGGTGAGGTGGGGTGATGCATAAAACAAGGGTTTCAAATTCGCTCAGATACTGTTCCATACACCCAATATGTAATAGACAAGACCTACTCCTTGCTCAGTGAACTGGACTCAACAACCCCTATTCACCGCACAAGAATATATGTGACTAGTAAGAATCGTAAAACCTATGTATTGATATCTCTCTGGAAGTGTGTCAAGTGGGTGTAAAGCTGCATAAACACAGCCGTGAAAAGCAGCTAAACCCCATTATAAAAATAAATTACTTTTAAAAACCTGTAAAACAAAGACAGTGAAAGAGAGAGAAATTCTTAAAAAATTCGTTCAGGAGCTGTGATGCAACCTGGATTGACCATATCTAGACCCACACCTGGATGAGACATAAGGGTGGACACTCTTGGGGCTGAGAGGTTGGGTGAGGTTGGGTGAGCAAACTCAGACCCTTTAAAGTAGTACTGCGTGGTACCCATCCCATGGGTCCCAAATCTCCAGGTTCAAGGGCATCTTCCTACATCGAAAACATGCATGAGAAACCCAGAAGATGGTACACCGTGTGATTTTGAAAGGTTTCTAAAACGCACCCAATTTCTCATCTCCTTGTGCTCGGGTTCGCCTTTCCAGCTACTTTACTAGCAATCTCCCTACTTGGAGAATCAGCACCTTTAAGCTCCTGTTCCCTACAGGTTGCAATTTGTCCTGAGGATGAACGGGAAGAGGGGCAACCAATGAGAGACTAGATCTAGGTGTTGGGACAGGCACAGGTCACTCTATTTTCCCATCAGGAAGAAGAATTAACCACAGGCTCAGCCTGCCGCCAGGAACCAGAATAGGGCCTGAGGCAATCCCGCGCTTTTGCGGCCAGCTCCCAAAAAAGCGAGTTGAAAAATGGAGCTCAGGGACACTGCAATTCACAAACCCGCAGAGTTATAAATGATAACTCTCATCCACAGATATATTGAGGGAAGGCAACGAAGAGGATTTGAAAGCAAGGCAGAATTGCAGGAAACAGATTTCAGGAGGTAGATTCGAATCGCCTTTAAAGCACATGAAAAGCGGCAAAACGTCGACAATGATGCCCTTGGCCAAAAAGGGCGTATGCGTTTTTTCCTGAATATATTCAGGAAAAAACGCATACGCCCTTTTTGGCCAACCAAGCAACCTGGAAAGTCAAATCAGCGCTACAAAGAAGTCTCGCTTCCCATCGGTCAAAAGGGCCATGCTGCAAAAAGTGTCAAAACCAGAAATGCAGTACAGGCCATGGAGAAATGGCAGCCTTGCTACGCTGATGGGCGGGATGTAAATTGCCAAAAGCCACACTGGAGAAGTGTACGGTGTGTCCTGAAACATCGAAAAAACACAGCTTAGGGAGCATAGGGCACGTCCACTCATGGGCGTATAAATTGGGAAAACTAAAAATCAGCAAGACACAGGCACCCCAATGTTTAGGGCTGCTATTTTGACAAGAACCTCCACTTCATGACACCTTAAATATCCCAGGAAAGAGAAAAATGGATAAAGAAGTTGTGGTCCTTATGTACAAAGGAATATCACTCAGACATGAAATCAATGTCATAAGGCTAGTAGAAGCAAGATGAGTGGATTTAGGTACGACGATTCTAAGTGAAATAAGTGACACAGAAAAAGACACTTATCATAAGCTATCACTTATAGAGGGAATGTAAAAACCGCTACACCTGAACTGAATTACAAAACAGAACAGAGTCACACGTTTAGAAAACACACTATGGCTGCTTAACGGGAAAGGTGAGGTGGGGTGATGCATAAAACAAGGGTTTCAAATTCGCTCAGATACTGTTCCATACACCCAATATGTAATAGACAAGACCTACTCCTTGCTCAGTGAACTGGACTCAACAACCCCTATTCACCGCACAAGAATATATGTGACTAGTAAGAATCGTAAAACCTATGTATTGATATCTCTCTGGAAGTGTGTCAAGTGGGTGTAAAGCTGCATAAACACAGCCGTGAAAAGCAGCTAAACCCCATTATAAAAATAAATTACTTTTAAAAACCTGTAAAACAAAGACAGTGAAAGAGAGAGAAATTCTTAAAAAATTCGTTCAGGAGCTGTGATGCAACCTGGATTGACCATATCTAGACCCACAGCTGGATGAGACATAAGGGTGGACACTCTTGGGGCTGAGAGGTTGGGTGAGGTTGGGTGAGCAAACTCAGACCCTTTAAAGTAGTACTGCGTGGTACCCATCCCATGGGTCCCAAATCTCCAGGTTCAAGGGCATCTTCCTACATCGAAAACATGCATGAGAAACCCAGAAGATGGTACACCGTGTGATTTTGAAAGGTTTCTAAAACGCACCCAATTTCTCATCTCCTTGTGCTCGGGTTCGCCTTTCCAGCTACTTTACTAGCAATCTCCCTACTTGGAGAATCAGCACCTTTAAGCTCCTGTTCCCTACAGGTTGCAATTTGTCCTGAGGATGAACGGGAAGAGGGGCAACCAATGAGAGACTAGATCTAGGTGTTGGGACAGGCACAGGTCACTCTATTTTCCCATCAGGAAGAAGAATTAACCACAGGCTCAGCCTGCCGCCAGGAACCAGAATAGGGCCTGAGGCAATCCCGCGCTTTTGCGGCCAGCTCCCAAAAAAGCGAGTTGAAAAATGGAGCTCAGGGACACTGCAATTCACAAACCCGCAGAGTTATAAATGATAACTCTCATCCACAGATATATTGAGGGAAGGCAACGAAGAGGATTTGAAAGCAAGGCAGAATTGCAGGAAACAGATTTCAGGAGGTAGATTCGAATCGCCTTTAAAGCACATGAAAAGCGGCAAAACGTCGACAATGATGCCCTTGGCCAAAAAGGGCGTATGCGTTTTTTCCTGAATATATTCAGGAAAAAACGCATACGCCCTTTTTGGCCAACCAAGCAACCTGGAAAGTCAAATCAGCGCTACAAAGAAGTCTCGCTTCCCATCGGTCAAAAGGGCCATGCTGCAAAAAGTGTCAAAACCAGAAATGCAGGACAGGCCATGGAGAAATGGCAGCCTTGCTACGCTGATGGGCGGGATGTAAATTGCCAAGAGCCACACTGGAGAAGTGTACGGTGTGTCCTGAAACATCGAAAAAACACAGCTTAGGGAGCATAGGGCACGTCCACTCATGGGCGTATAAATTGGGAAAACTAAAAATCAGCAAGACACAGGCACCCCAATGTTTAGGGCTGCTATGTTGACAAGAACCTCCACTTCATGACACCTTAAATATCCCAGGAAAGAGAAAAATGGATAAAGAAGTTGTGGTCCTTATGTACAAAGGAATATCACTCAGACATGAAATCAATGTCATAAGGCTAGTAGAAGCAAGATGAGTGGATTTAGGTACGACGTTTCTAAGTGAAATAAGTGACACAGAAAAAGACACTTATCATAAGCTATCACTTATAGAGGGAATGTAAAAACCGCTACACCTGAACTGAATTACAAAACAGAACGGAGTCACACGTTTAGAAAACACACTATGGCTGCTTAACGGGAAAGGTGAGGTGGGGTGATGCATAATACAAGGGTTTCAAATTCGCTCAGATACTGTTCCATACACCCAATATGTAATAGACAAGACCTACTCCTTGCTCAGTGAACTGGACTCAACAACCCCTAGTCACCGCACAAGAATATATGTGACTAGTAAGAATCGTAAAACCTATGTATTGATATCTCTCTGGAAGTGTGTCAAGTGGGTGTAAAGCTGCATAAACACAGCCGTGAAAAGCAGCTAAACCCCATTATAAAAATAAATTACTTTTAAAAACCTGTAAAACAAAGACAGTGAAAGAGAGAGAAATTCTTAAAAAATTCG
The DNA here is from genome assembly GCF_028021215.1 of Eschrichtius robustus. NCBI lineage: Eukaryota > Metazoa > Chordata > Mammalia > Artiodactyla > Eschrichtiidae > Eschrichtius > Eschrichtius robustus. The sequence continues at coordinate 585,408 of NW_027175228.1, forward strand.
TTCAGGAGCTGTGATGCAACCTGGATTGACCATATCTAGACCCACACCTGGATGAGACATAAGGGTGGACACTCTTGGGGCTGAGAGGTTGGGTGAGGTTGGGTGAGCAAACTCAGACCCTTTAAAGTAGTACTGCGTGGTACCCATCCCATGGGTCCCAAATCTCCAGGTTCAAGGGCATCTTCCTACATCGAAAACATGCATGAGAAACCCAGAAGATGGTACACCGTGTGATTTTGAAAGGTTTCTAAAACGCACCCAATTTCTCATCTCCTTGTGCTCGGGTTCGCCTTTCCAGCTACTTTACTAGCAATCTCCCTACTTGGAGAATCAGCACCTTTAAGCTCCTGTTCCCTACAGGTTGCAATTTGTCCTGAGGATGAACGGGAAGAGGGGCAACCAATGAGAGACTAGATCTAGGTGTTGGGACAGGCACAGGTCACTCTATTTTCCCATCAGGAAGAAGAATTAACCACAGGCTCAGCCTGCCGCCAGGAACCAGAATAGGGCCTGAGGCAATCCCGCGCTTTTGCGGCCAGCTCCCAAAAAAGCGAGTTGAAAAATGGAGCTCAGGGACACTGCAATTCACAAACCCGCAGAGTTATAAATGATAACTCTCATCCACAGATATATTGAGGGAAGGCAACGAAGAGGATTTGAAAGCAAGGCAGAATTGCAGGAAAGAGATTTCAGGAGGTAGATTCGAATCGCCTTTAAAGCACATGAAAAGCGGCAAAACGTCGACAATGATGCCCTTGGCCAAAAAGGGCGTATGCGTTTTTTCCTGAATATATTCAGGAAAAAACGCATACGCCCTTTTTGGCCAACCAAGCAACCTGGAAAGTCAAATCAGCGCTACAAAGAAGTCTCGCTTCCCATCGGTCAAAAGGGCCATGCTGCAAAAAGTGTCAAAACCAGAAATGCAGTACAGGCCATGGAGAAATGGCAGCCTTGCTACGCTGATGGGCGGGATGTAAATTGCCAAAAGCCACACTGGAGAAGTGTACGGTGTGTCCTGAAACATCGAAAAAACACAGCTTAGGGAGCATAGGGCACGTCCACTCATGGGCGTATAAATTGGGAAAACTAAAAATCAGCAAGACACAGGCACCCCAATGTTTAGGGCTGCTATTTTGACAAGAACCTCCACTTCATGACACCTTAAATATCCCAGGAAAGAGAAAAATGGATAAAGAAGTTGTGGTCCTTATGTACAAAGGAATATCACTCAGACATGAAATCAATGTCATAAGGCTAGTAGAAGCAAGATGAGTGGATTTAGGTACGACGATTCTAAGTGAAATAAGTGACACAGAAAAAGACACTTATCATAAGCTATCACTTATAGAGGGAATGTAAAAACCGCTACACCTGAACTGAATTACAAAACAGAACAGAGTCACACGTTTAGAAAACACACTATGGCTGCTTAACGGGAAAGGTGAGGTGGGGTGATGCATAAAACAAGGGTTTCAAATTCGCTCAGATACCGTTCCATACACCCAATATGTAATAGACAAGACCTACTCCTTGCTCAGTGAACTGGACTCAACAACCCCTATTCACCGCACAAGAATATATGTGACTAGTAAGAATCGTAAAACCTATGTATTGATATCTCTCTGGAAGTGTGTCAAGTGGGTGTAAAGCTGCATAAACACAGCCGTGAAAAGCAGCTAAACCCCATTATAAAAATAAATTACTTTTAAAAACCTGTAAAACAAAGACAGTGAAAGAGAGAGAAATTCTTAAAAAATTCGTTCAGGAGCTGTGATGCAACCTGGATTGACCATATCTAGACCCACACCTGGATGAGACATAAGGGTGGACACTCTTGGGGCTGAGAGGTTGGGTGAGGTTGGGTGAGCAAACTCAGACCCTTTAAAGTAGTACTGCGTGGTACCCATCCCATGGGTCCCAAATCTCCAGGTTCAAGGGCATCTTCCTACATCGAAAACATGCATGAGAAACCCAGAAGATGGTACACCGTGTGATTTTGAAAGGTTTCTAAAACGCACCCAATTTCTCATCTCCTTGTGCTCGGGTTCGCCTTTCCAGCTACTTTACTAGCAATCTCCCTACTTGGAGAATCAGCACCTTTAAGCTCCTGTTCCCTACAGGTTGCAATTTGTCCTGAGGATGAACGGGAAGAGGGGCAACCAATGAGAGACTAGATCTAGGTGTTGGGACAGGCACAGGTCACTCTATTTTCCCATCAGGAAGAAGAATTAACCACAGGCTCAGCCTGCCGCCAGGAACCAGAATAGGGCCTGAGGCAATCCCGCGCTTTTGCGGCCAGCTCCCAAAAAAGCGAGTTGAAAAATGGAGCTCAGGGACACTGCAATTCACAAACCCGCAGAGTTATAAATGATAACTCTCATCCACAGATATATTGAGGGAAGGCAACGAAGAGGATTTGAAAGCAAGGCAGAATTGCAGGAAACAGATTTCAGGAGGTAGATTCGAATCGCCTTTAAAGCACATGAAAAGCGGCAAAACTTCGACAATGATGCCCTTGGCCAAAAAGGGCGTATGCGTTTTTTCCTGAATATATTCAGGAAAAAACGCATACGCCCTTTTTGGCCAACCAAGCAACCTGGAAAGTCAAATCAGCGCTACAAAGAAGTCTCGCTTCCCATCGGTCAAAAGGGCCATGCTGCAAAAAGTGTCAAAACCAGAAATGCAGTACAGGCCATGGAGAAATGGCAGCCTTGCTACGCTGATGGGCGGGATGTAAATTGCCAAAAGCCACACTGGAGAAGTGTACGGTGTGTCCTGAAACATCGAAAAAACACAGCTTAGGGAGCATAGGGCACGTCCACTCATGGGCGTATAAATTGGGAAAACTAAAAATCAGCAAGACACAGGCACCCCAATGTTTAGGGCTGCTATTTTGACAAGAACCTCCACTTCATGACACCTTAAATATCCCAGGAAAGAGAAAAATGGATTAAGAAGTTGTGGTCCTTATGTACAAAGGAATATCACTCAGACATGAAATCAATGTCATAAGGCTAGTAGAAGCAAGATGAGTGGATTTAGGTACGACGATTCTAAGTGAAATAAGTGACACAGAAAAAGACACTTATCATAAGCTATCACTTATAGAGGGAATGTAAAAACCGCTACACCTGAACTGAATTACAAAACAGAACAGAGTCACACGTGTAGAAAACACACTATGGCTGCTTAACGGGAAAGGTGAGGTGGGGTGATGCATAAAACAAGGGTTTCAAATTCGCTCAGATACTGTTCCATACACCCAATATGTAATAGACAAGACCTACTCCTTGCTCAGTGAACTGGACTCAACAACCCCTATTCACCGCACAAGAATATATGTGACTAGTAAGAATCGTAAAACCTATGTATTGATATCTCTCTGGAAGTGTGTCAAGTGGGTGTAAAGCTGCATAAACACAGCCGTGAAAAGCAGCTAAACCCCATTATAAAAATAAATTACTTTTAAAAACCTGTAAAACAAAGACAGTGAAAGAGAGAGAAATTCTTAAAAAATTCGTTCAGGAGCTGTGATGCAACCTGGATTGACCATATCTAGACCCACAGCTGGATGAGACATAAGGGTGGACACTCTTGGGGCTGAGAGGTTGGGTGAGGTTGGGTGAACAAACTCAGACCCTTTAAAGTAGTACTGCGTGGTACCCATCCCATGGGTCCCAAATCTCCAGGTTCAAGGGCATCTTCCTACATCGAAAACATGCATGAGAAACCCAGAAGATGGTACACCGTGTGATTTTGAAAGGTTTCTAAAACGCACCCCATTTCTCATCTCCTTGTGCTCGGGTTCGCCTTTCCAGCTACTTTACTAGCAATCTCCCTACTTGGAGAATCAGCACCTTTAAGCTCCTGTTCCCTACAGGTTGCAATTTGTCCTGAGGATGAACGGGAAGAGGGGCAACCAATGAGAGACTAGATCTAGGTGTTGGGACAGGCACAGGTCACTCTATTTTCCCATCAGGAAGAAGAATTAACCACAGGCTCAGCCTGCCGCCAGGAACCAGAATAGGGCCTGAGGCAATCCCGCGCTTTTGCGGCCAGCTCCCAAAAAAGCGAGTTGAAAAATGGAGCTCAGGGACACTGCAATTCACAAACCCGCAGAGTTATAAATGATAACTCTCATCCACAGATATATTGAGGGAAGGCAACGAAGAGGATTTGAAAGCAAGGCAGAATTGCAGGAAAGAGATTTCAGGAGGTAGATTCGAATCGCCTTTAAAGCACATGAAAAGCGGCAAAACGTCGACAATGATGCCCTTGGCCAAAAAGGGCGTATGCGTTTTTTCCTGAATATATTCAGGAAAAAACGCATACGCCCTTTTTGGCCAACCAAGCAACCTGGAAAGGCAAATCAGCGCTACAAAGAGGTCTCGCTTCCCATCGGTCAAAAGGGCCATGCTGCAAAAAGTGTCAAAACCAGAAATGCAGGACAGGCCATGGAGAAATGGCAGCCTTGCTACGCTGATGGGCGGTATGTAAATTGCCAACAGCCACTCTAGAGAAGTGTACGGTGTGTCCTGAAACATCGAAAAAACACAGCTTAGGGAGCATAGGGCACGTCCACTCATGGGCGTATAAATTGGGAAAACTAAAAATCAGCAAGACAAAGGCACCCCAATGTTTACGGCTGCTATGTTGACAAGAACCTCCACTTCATGACACCTTAAATATCCCAGGAAAGAGAAAAATGGATAAAGAAGTTGTGGTCCTTATGTACAATGGAATATCACTCAGACATGAAATCAATGTCATAAGGCTAGGAGAAGCAAGATGAGTGGATTTAGGTATGACGATTCTAAGTGAAATAAGTCACACAGAAAAAGACACTTATCATAAGATATCACTTATAGAGGGAATGTAAAAACCGCTACACTTGAACTGAATTACAAAACAGAACAGAGTCACACGTTTAGAAAACACACTATGGCTGCTTAACGGGAAAGGTGAGGTGGGGTGATGCATAAAACAAGGGTTTCAAATTCGCTCAGATACTGTTCCATACACCCAATATGTAATAGACAAGACCTACTCCTTGCTCAGTGAACTGGACTCAACACCCCCTATTCACCGCACAAGAATATATGTGACTAGTAAGAATCGTAAAACCTATGTATTGATATCTCTCTGGAAGTGTGTCAAGTGGGTGTAAAGCTGCATAAACACAGCCGTGAAAAGCAGCTAAACCCCATTATAAAAATAAATTACTTTTAAAAACCTGTAAAACAAAGACAGTGAAAGAGAGAGAAATTCTTAAAAAATTCGTTCAGGAGCTGTGATGCAACCTGGATTGACCATATCTAGACCCACACCTGGATGAGACATAAGGGTGGACACTCTTGGGGCTGAGAGGTTGGGTGAGGTTGGGTGAGCAAACTCAGACCCTTTAAAGTAGTACTGCGTGGTACCCATCCCATGGGTCCCAAATCTCCAGGTTCAAGGGCATCTTCCTACATCGAAAACATGCATGAGAAACCCAGAAGATGGTACACCGTGTGATTTTGAAAGGTTTCTAAAACGCACCCCATTTCTCATCTCCTTGTGCTAGGGTTCGCCTTTCCAGCTACTTTACTAGAAATCTCCCTACTTGGAGAATCAGCACCTTTAAGCTCCTGTTCCCTACAGGTTGCAATTTGTCCTGAAGATGAACGGGAAGAGGAGCAAACAATGAGAGACTACATCTAGGTGTTGGGACAGGCACAGGTCACTCTATTTTCCCATCAGGAAGAAGAATTAACCACAGGCTCAGCCTGCCTCCAGGAACCAGAATAGGGCCTGAGGCAATCCCGCGCTTTTGCGGCCAGCTCCCAAAAAAGCGAGTTGAAAAATGGAGCTCAGGGACACTGCAATTCACAAACCCGCAGAGTTATAATTGATAACTCTCATCCACAGATATATTGAGGGAAGGCAACGAAGAGGATTTGAAAGCAAGGCAGAATTGCAGGAAAGAGATTTCAGGAGGTAGATTCGAATCGCCTTTAAAGCACATGAAAAGCGGCAAAACGTCGACAATGATGCCCTTGGCCAAAAAGGGCGTATGCGTTTTTTCCTGAATATATTCAGGAAAAAACGCATACGCCCTTTTTGGCCAACCAAGCAACCTGGAAAGGCAAATCAGCGCTACAAAGAAGTCTCGCTTCCCATCGGTCAAAAGGGCCATGCTGCAAAAAGTGTCAAAACCAGAAATGCAGTACAGGCCATGGAGAAATGGCAGCCTTGCTACGCTGATGGGCGGGGTGTAAATTGCCAAAAGCCACTCTGGAGAAGTGTACGGTGTGTCCTGAAACATCGAAAAAACACAGCTTAGGGAGCATAGGGCACGTCCACTCATGGGCGTATAAATTGGGAAAACTAAAAATCAGCAAGACACAGGCACCCCAATGTTTAGGGCTGCTATGTTGACAAGAACCTCCACTTCATGACACCTTAAATATCCCAGGAAAGAGAAAAATGGATAAAGAAGTTGTGGTCCTTATGTACAAAGGAATATCACTCAGACATGAAATCAATGTCATAAGGCTAGTAGAAGCAAGATGAGTGGATTTAGGTACGACGATTCTAAGTGAAATAAGTGACACAGAAAAAGACACTTATCATAAGCTATCACTTATAGAGGGAATGTAAAAACCGCTACACCTGAACTGAATTACAAAACAGAACAGAGTCACACGTTTAGAAAACACACTATGGCTGCTTAACGGGAAAGGTGAGGTGGGGTGATGCATAAAACAAGGGTTTCAAATTCGCTCAGATACCGTTCCATACACCCAATATGTAATAGACAAGACCTACTCCTTGCTCAGTGAACTGGACTCAACACCCCCTATTCACCGCACAAGAATATATCTGACTAGTAAGAATCTTAAAACCTATGTATTGATATCTCTCTGGAAGTGAGCCAAGTGGGTGTAAAGCCGCATAAACACAGCCGTGAAAAGCAGCTAAACACCATTATAAAAATAAATTACTTTTAAAAACCCGTAAAACAAAGACAGTGAAAGAGAGAGAAATTCTTACAAAATTCGTTCAGGGGCTGTGATGCAACCCGGATTGACCATATCTAGACCCACACCGGGATGAGACATAAGGGTGGACACTCTTGGGGCTGAGAGGTTGGGTGAGGTTGGGTGAGCAAACGCAGACCCTTTAAAGTAATACTGTGTGGTACCCATCCCATGGGTCCCAAATCTCCAGGTTCAAGGGCATCTTCCTACATCGAAAACATGCATGAGAAACCCAGAAGATGGTACACCGTGTGATTTTGAAAGGTTTCTAAAACGCACCCAATTTCTCATCTCCTTGTGCTCGGGTTCGCCTTTCCAGCTACTTTACTAGCAATCTCCCTACTTGGAGAACCAGCACCTTTAAGCTCCTGTTCCCTACAGGTTGCAATTTGTCCTGAGGATGAACGGGAAGAGGGGCAACCAATGAGAGACTAGATCTAGGTGTTGGGACAGGCCCAGGTCACTCTATTTTCCCATCAGGAAGAAGAATTAACCACAGGCTCAGCCTGCCGCCAGGAACCAGAATAGGGCCTGAGGCAATCCCGCGCTTTTGAGGCCAGCTCCCAAAAAAGCAAGTTGAAAAATGGAGCTCAGGGACACTGCAATTCACAAACCCGCAGAGTTATAAATGATAACTCTCATCCACAGATATATTGAGGGAAGGCAACGAAGAGGATTTGAAAGCAAGGCAGAATTGCAGGAAACAGATTTCAGGAGGTAGATTCGAATCGCCTTTAAAGCACATGAAAAGCGGCAAAACGTCGACAATGATGCCCTTGGCCAAAAAGGGCGTATGCGTTTTTTCCTGAATATATTCAGGAAAAAACGCATACGCCCTTTTTGGCCAACCAAGCAACCTGGAAAGTCAAATCAGCGCTACAAAGAAGTCTCGCTTCCCATCGGTCAAAAGGGCCATGCTGCAAAAAGTGTCAAAACCAGAAATGCAGTACAGGCCATGGAGAAATGGCAGCCTTGCTACGCTGATGGGCGGGATGTAAATTGCCAAAAGCCACACTGGAGAAGTGTACGGTGTGTCCTGAAACATCGAAAAAACACAGCTTAGGGAGCATAGGGCACGTCCACTCATGGGCGTATAAATTGGGAAAACTAAAAATCAGAACAGCACAGGCACCCCAATGTTTAGGGCTGCTATGTTGACAAGAACCTCCACTTCATGACACCTTAAATATCCCAGGAAAGAGAAAAATGGATAAAGAAGTTGTGGTCCTTATGTACAAAGGAATATCACTCAGACATGAAATCAATGTCATAAGGCTAGTAGAAGCAAGATGAGTGGATTTAGGTATGACGATTCTAAGTGAAATAAGTCACACAGAAAAAGACACTTATCATAAGATATCACTTATAGAGGGAATGTAAAAACCGCTACACTTGAACTGAATTACAAAACAGAACAGAGTCACACGTTTAGAAAACACACTATGGCTGCTTAACGGGAAAGGTGAGGTGGGGTGATGCATAAAACAAGGGTTTCAAATTCGCTCAGATACTGTTCCATACACCCAATATGTAATAGACAAGACCTACTCCTTGCTCAGTGAACTGGACTCAACACCCCCTATTCACCGCACAAGAATATATGTGACTAGTAAGAATCGTAAAACCTATGTATTGATATCTCTCTGGAAGTGTGTCAAGTGGGTGTAAAGCTGCATAAACACAGCCGTGAAAAGCAGCTAAACCCCATTATAAAAATAAATTACTTTTAAAAACCTGTAAAACAAAGACAGTGAAAGAGAGAGAAATTCTTAAAAAATTCTTTCAGGAGCTGTGATGCAACCTGGATTGACCATATCTAGACCCACACCTGGATGAGACATAAGGGTGGACACTCTTGGGGCTGAGAGGTTGGGTGAGGTTGGGTGAGCAAACTCAGACCCTTTAAAGTAGTACTGCGTGGTACCCATCCCATGGGTCCCAAATCTCCAGGTTCAAGGGCATCTTCCTACATCGAAAACATGCATGAGAAACCCAGAAGATGGTACACCGTGTGATTTTGAAAGGTTTCTAAAACGCACCCCATTTCTCATCTCCTTGTGCTCGGGTTCGCCTTTCCAGCTACTTTACTAGCAATCTCCCTACTTGGAGAATCAGCACCTTTAAGCTCCTGTTCCCTACAGGTTGCAATTTGTCCTGAGGATGAACGGGAAGAGGGGCAACCAATGAGAGACTAGATCTAGGTGTTGGGACAGGCACAGGTCACTCTATTTTCCCATCAGGAAGAAGAATTAACCACAGGCTCAGCCTGCCGCCAGGAACCAGAATAGGGCCTGAGGCAATCCCGCGCTTTTGCGGCCAGCTCCCAAAAAAGCGAGTTGAAAAATGGAGCTCAGGGACACTGCAATTCACAAACCCGCAGAGTTATAAATGATAACTCTCATCCACAGATATATTGAGGGAAGGCAACGAAGAGGATTTGAAAGCAAGGCAGAATTGCAGGAAACAGATTTCAGGAGGTAGATTCGAATCGCCTTTAAAGCACATGAAAAGCGGCAAAAAGTCGACAATGATGCCCTTGGCCAAAAAGGGCGTATGCGTTTTTTCCTGAATATATTCAGGAAAAAATGCATACGCCCTTTTTGGCCAACCAAGCAACCTGGAAAGGCAAATCAGCGCTACAAAGAGGTCTCGCTTCCCATCGGTCAAAAGGGCCATGCTGCAAAAAGTGTCAAAACCAGAAATGCAGGACAGGCCATGGAGAAATGGCAGCCTTGCTACGCTGATGGGCGGGATGTAAATTGCCAAAAGCCACTCTGGAGAAGTGTACGGTGTGTCCTGAAACATCGAAAAAACACAGCTTAGGGAGCATAGGGCACGTCCACTCATGGGCGTATAAATTGGGAAAACTAAAAATCAGCAAGACACAGGCACCCCAATGTTTAGGGCTGCTATGTTGACAAGAACCTCCACTTCATGACACCTTAAATATCCCAGGAAAGAGAAAAATGGATAAAGAAGTTGTGGTCCTTATGTACAAAGGAATATCCCTCAGACATGAAATCAATGTCATAAGGCTAGTAGAAGCAAGATGAGTGGATTTAGGTATGACGATTCTAAGTGAAATAAGTCACACAGAAAAAGACACTTATCATAAGCTATCACTTATAGAGGGAATGTAAAAACCGCTACACTTGAACTGAATTACAAAACAGAACAGAGTCACACGTTTAGAAAACACATTATGGCTGCTTAACGGGAAAGGTGAGGTGGGGTGATGCATAAAACAAGGGTTTCAAATTCGCTCAGATACTGTTCCATACACCCAATATGTAATAGACAAGACCTACTCCTTGCTCAGTGAACTGGACTCAACACCCCCTATTCACCGCACAAGAATATATCTGACTAGTAAGAATCGTAAAACCTATGTATTGATATCTCTCTGGAAGTGAGCCAAGTGGGTGTAAAGCCGCATAAACACAGCCGTGAAAAGCAGCTAAACCCCATTATAAAAATAAATTACTTTTAAAAACCCGTAAAACAAAGACAGTGAAAGAGAGAGAAATTCTTACAAAATTCGTTCAGGGGCTGTGATGCAACCTGGATTGACCATATCTAGACCCACACCTGGATGAGACATAAGGGTGGACACTCTTGGGGCTGAGAGGTTGGGTGAGGTTGGGTGAGCAAACTCAGACCCTTTAAAGTAGTACTGCGTGGGACCCATCCCATGGGTCCCAAATCTCCAGGTTCAAGGGCATCTTCCTACATCGAAAACATGCATGAGAAACCCAGAAGATGGTACACCGTGTGATTTTGAAAGGTTTCTAAAACGCACCCCATTTCTCATCTCCTTGTGCTAGGGTTCGCCTTTCCAGCTACTTTACTAGCAATCTCCCTACTTGCAGAATCAGCACCTTTAAGCTCCTGTTCCCTACAGGTTGCAATTTGTCCTGAAGATGAACGGGAAGAGGGGCAAACAATGAGAGACTATATCTAGGTGTTGGGACAGGCACAGGTCACTCTATTTTCCCATCAGGAAGAAGAATTAACCACAGGCTCAGCCTGCCTCCAGGAACCAGAATAGGGCCTGAGGCAATCCCGCGCTTTTGCGGCCAGCTCCCAAAAAAGCGAGTTGAAAAATGGAGCTCAGGGACACTGCAATTCACAAACCCGCAGAGTTATAATTGATAACTCTCATCCACAGATATATTGAGGGAAGGCAACGAAGAGGATTTGAAAGCAAGGCAGAATTGCAGGAAAGAGATTTCAGGAGGTAGATTCGAATCGCCTTTAAAGCACATGAAAAGCGGCAAAACGTCGACAATGATGCCCTTGGCCAAAAAGGGCGTATGCGTTTTTTCCTGAATATATTCAGGAAAAAACGCATACCCCCTTTTTGGCCAACCAAGCAACCTGGAAAGGCAAATCAGCGCTACAAAGAAGTCTCGCTTCCCATCGGTCAAAAGGGCCATGCTGCAAAAAGTGTCAAAACCAGAAATGCAGTACAGGCCATGGAGAAATGGCAGCCTTGCTACGCTGATGGGCGGGGTGTAAATTGCCAAAAGCCACTCTGGAGAAGTGTACGGTGTGTCCTGAAACATCGAAAAAACACAGCTTAGGGAGCATAGGGCACGTCCACTCATGGGCGTATAAATTGGGAAAACTAAAAATCAGCAAGACACAGGCACCCCAATGTTTAGGGCTGCTATGTTGACAAGAACCTCCACTTCATGACACCTTAAATATCCCAGGAAAGAGAAAAATGGATAAAGAAGTTGTGGTCCTTATGTACAAAGGAATATCACTCAGACATGAAATCAATGTCATAAGGCTAGTAGAAGCAAGATGAGTGGATTTAGGTACGACGATTCTAAGTGAAATAAGTGACACAGAAAAAGACACTTATCATAAGCTATCACTTATAGAGGGAATGTAAAAACCGCTACACCTGAACTGAATTACAAAACAGAACAGAGTCACACGTTTAGAAAACACACTATGGCTGCTTAACGGGAAAGGTGAGGTGGGGTGATGCATAAAACAAGGGTTTCAAATTCGCTCAGATACCGTTCCATACACCCAATATGTAATAGACAAGACCTACTCCTTGCTCAGTGAACTGGACTCAACACCCCCTATTCACCGCACAAGAATATATCTGACTAGTAAGAATCTTAAAACCTATGTATTGATATCTCTCTGGAAGTGAGCCAAGTGGGTGTAAAGCCGCATAAACACAGCCGTGAAAAGCAGCTAAACACCATTATAAAAATAAATTACTTTTAAAAACCCGTAAAACAAAGACAGTGAAAGAGAGAGAAATTCTTACAAAATTCGTTCAGGGGCTGTGATGCAACCCGGATTGACCATATCTAGACCCACACCGGGATGAGACATAAGGGTGGACACTCTTGGGGCTGAGAGGTTGGGTGAGGTTGGGTGAGCAAACTCAGACCCTTTAAAGTAATACTGCGTGGTACCCATCCCATGGGTCCCAAATCTCCAGGTTCAATGGCATCTTCCTACATCGAAAACATGCATGAGAAACCCAGAAGATGGTACACCATGTGATTTTGAAAGGTTTCTAAAACGCACCCAATTTCTCATCTCCTTGTGCTCGGGTTCACCTTTCCAGCTACTTTACTAGCAATCTCCCTACTTGGAGAATCAGCACCTTTAACCTCCTGTTCCCTACAGGTTGCAATTTGTCCTGAGGATGAACGGGAAGAGGGGAAACAAATGAGAGACTAGATCTAGGTGTTGGGACAGGCACAGGTCACTCTATTTTCCCATCAGGAAGAAGAATTAAACACAGGCTCAGCCTGCCGCCGGGAACCAGAATAGGGCCTGAGGCAATCCCGAGCTATTGCGGCCAGCTCCCAAAAAAGACAGTTCAAAAATGGAGCTCAGGGGCACTGCAATTCACAAACCTGCTGAGTTATAAATGATAACTCTCGTCCACAAATATATTGAGGGAAGGCAACGAAGAGGAGTTGAAAGCAAGGCAGAATTGCAGGAAACAGGTTTCAGGAGGTAGATTCGAATCGCCTTTAAAGCACATGAAAAGTGGCAAAACATCGACAGTGATGCCCTTGGCCAAAAAGGGCGTAAGCGTTTTTTCCTGAATATATTCAGGAAAAAACGCATACGCCCTTTTTGGCCAAACAAGCAACCTGGAAAGGCAAATCAGCGCTACAAAGAAGTCTCGCTTCCCATCCGTCAAAAGGGCCATGCTGCAAAATTTTTCAAAACCAGAAATGCAGGACAGGCCATGGAGAAATGGCAGCCTTGCTACGCTGATGGGCGGGATGTAAATTGCCAACAGCCACTCTGGAGAAGTGTACGGTGTGTCCTGAAACATCGAAAAAACACAGCTTAGGGAGCATAGGGCACGTCCACTCATGGGCGTATAAATTGGGAAAACTAAAAATCAGCAAGACACAGGCACCCCAATGTTTAGGGCTGCTATGTTGACAAGAACCTCCACTTCATGACACCTTAAATATCCCAGGAAAGAGAAACATGGATAAAGAAATTGTGGTCCTTATGTACAAAGGAATATCCCTCAGACATGAAATCAATGTCATAAGGCTAGTAGAAGCAAGATGAGTGGATTTAGGTATGACGATGCTAAGTGAAATAAGTCACACAGAAAAAGACACTTATCATAAGCTATCACTTATAGAGGGAATGTAAAAACCGCTACACTTGAACTGAATTACAAAACAGAACAGAGTCACACGTTTAGAAAACACACTATGGCTGCTTAACGGGAAAGATGAGGTGGGGTGATGCATAAAACAAGGGTTTCAAATTCGCTCAGATACTGTTCCATACACCCAATATGTAATAGACAAGACGTACTCCTTGCTCAGTGAACTGGACTCAACATCCCCTATTCACCGCACAAGAATATATCTGACTAGTAAGAATCGTAAAACCTATGTATTGATATCTCTCTGGAAGTGAGCCAAGTGGGTGTAAAGCCGCATAAACACAGCCGTGAAAAGCAGCTAAACACCATTATAAAAATAAATTACTTTTAAAAACCCGTAAAACAAAGACAGTGAAAGAGAGAGAAATTCTTACAAAATTCGTTCAGGGGCTGTGATGCAACCCGGATTGACCATATCTAGACCCACACCGGGATGAGACATAAGGGTGGACACTCTTGGGGCTGAGAGGTTGGGTGAGGTTGGGTGAGCAAACTCAGACCCTTTAAAGTAATACTGCGTGGTAGCCATCCCATGGGTCCCAAATCTCCAGGTTCAATGGCATCTTCCTACATCGAAAACATGCATGAGAAACCCAGAAGATGGTACACCATGTGATTTTGAAAGGTTTCTAAAACGCACCCAATTTCTCATCTCCTTGTGCTCGGGTTCACCTTTCCAGCTACTTTACTAGCAATCTCCCTACTTGGAGAATCAGCACCTTTAACCTCCTGTTCCCTACAGGTTGCAATTTGTCCTGAGGATGAACGGGAAGAGGGGCAACCAATGAGAGACTAGATCTAGGTGTTGGGACAGGCACAGGTCACTCTATTTTCCCATCAGGAAGAAGAATTAAACACAGGCTCAGCCTGCCGCCGGGAACCAGAATAGGGCCTG